>NC_135614.1:63587500-64237500 GCF_053574225.1 Canis aureus | reverse complement strand
CTCTACCCCAGGCCCTAGGTGCTAGGTATACTTCATAGACTTACCTCCAATGTCACTTGCTCTGGCACTTTCCATGATCTTTCCACCCCTGCTTCCCATGAACAGTTCTTTCCCTTCCCATGTTTCCATACCTTTTGCTCACCCTTCACTTATTGCTCTCATCATTGGTAGCACTACTTTTTGTATCACGTATCTGCCTCTCCTAGCAGACTACAAACTCTACTTTGACAGCATTGTACCTTAATCCTTTTATTTATGGGATACAATTTAGAGTTTTATGTCTTTCCAACCACAGAGGAGATGAATTATTTGGTTTGGAAAAATGTCATTACTGGGATTTTTCTCCTTGTGTTAAAAATCATTGTTGTGGGGCACCTGGGTGGCTCAGTGGTTGAGTGTCTGCCTTTGGCTCAGGTTGTGATCCCGGAGTCCTGGGATCAAATCCTGCATTGGGTTCTCTGCAGCAGGCCTGCTTCTCCTTCTGCCTATTGTCTCTGTCTCTCTCTGTGTGTCTCTCATGAATAAATTTAAAAAAATAAAATCTTTAAAAAAATCATTGTTGTAATAACCTCCTTCTTTCACTCTACTTCATGAAATCATTGAGTTAGAAGTATGTGTTTGTGGGACTCCCCCGAGACATCCCCTTCACATTAGGTTTCAGGCTTTGCAGGTGTTCCCTCCCTGGCTCCATTCACCTCTCTTCCTGATTTTTCCCATAGTCTTCTCTTTCCTCAGAACTTTACTTTCACTCTCCTATCCTTGCATTTTTGAATTTGGATCAGCTTCATTGCAGCAGTATCTAAGAGGGCAGTTAAATATATCCCTTTCCCGGGACCTATATTTATCATCATTTAACTTTATATTTCTGAGGACTCATTTCATCTGAAAGCCAGGCTCATCTATGTCCCTCTCCATAGTGACAAAAGGTTAAGCCTGGTTTCAGCTAACATTGCATCAGAATGACCCATGCTGACAGTTCAATTGGACTGCAATCTATATTATTACCACATTCATACTCTGACTTCTAATTACATTAGAAGCACATTATAGGGTAGGGCTTTTGTACCATAGTTTGGTAAAAGGAAATATAAAACTGGCCAGACACAAAGCCTGAGCTCTTTTCACGTTAAGCAATTGTGCATCTTACACAGAAAACTTCATTATTTTATAATAGCTATTTTGCATATTTCTCTTTCTTAAACTTCTTTGTCATGCTGTTGCGACTTGAAGTTTCATGAGAGAAAAATCAGAATGCCTTCCTTTCGGTGATTTCTTTTCTATTTCTCACATTCACTTTCCTTCTCTTTCTTCTCTATTCCCCAGAAGAAATGAAACCGCTTAGATAACTAATTCATTGTAATTTGGCAGATACATATGAAATATCTTACTGATCAAGTATTATGCTAGATGTCATGGGCAATTTAAAAATTACAAAAACTAAAACTTTGTCCCTGAACCTAAAAGACTTCCAACTTAGAAATGAAGTAAAATCTTATATTTGGATAACTGCAGTACATGATATTGTATCATGAATATATCAAAGGTGAATGAGGCAAAAACAATTAATTGATATTTACAAGTAGGTAAGTCAGTATTATAAGGCAATTTTGTCCAAACTGTGTTGCTTGAGATGTTGAATATGTTTCTCCCAAAAAATATTCCCTTAAATAAGAATAAAATATACCAGGTCTTCCAATTCATGATTCACAATGCATGCTGTCATATTAGAGATTCTGAGAGCACTTTCATTTTTTAAAAAAGATGTATTTATTATTTTAGAGAGGAGGGGATGGGCCTGAGGGAAAGAGAGAATCTCAAGCAGACTCCCAGCTGAGTGTAGAGCGCAAAGCAGGGCTCAATCTCACAGCCCCCAAATCAGGACCCAGCTGAAATCAAGAGTCCATCACCCAACTGACTGAGCCACCCAGGTGCCCCTCTGAGAGCACTTTCAAGAGAATTTGCTTATGAGACGGAGTAGAGCAAATAAGGACAAGAGTAACAAAAAAGCCTTGGTCTTTTGCATTTGAAATTTGTAGCTTTTTTCTTTTATCTTTTATCTTTTTCTTTTTTAGTTAATATAAATAGCAGTGGGAGAAAAAAAGGCAGACAGAAGAGATAAAGGCAGAAAGACAGAGAGGATGTGGAAGGGGGTCCCGCTGTAAAGATAAATGTTAACTTTGTGTTATTCATCATTTTCCAAGATTACTTGACCATGGAACTCTTTAAAAATCATACCTAGTAACACACAAAAGGATGATAGTACTCCCTAGGAAAGGAGTAAGGGAATATTAGTTTGTGGCTTAGCTGAAGAAGGATTATAAATCTCATGTTTAAATGGAGGGTTTGAATAAGTGTTACAAACCTCTGGCTCATGTAAAAGAATCCTCAGGCATTTGTGTTCCTGATTTATGCCATAGCCTGAATCTTAGTTCTCTTTGGCCTTAGAATATAATTACATACCTATATCTTTTGTTCTACTTACTCAGGAAGTACAAACTGTATCTTTCTAGAAAGTAAAGGCTTCCTTTCCAGTTGCCTCTGAAAAGTGACTGAAGTTCTACTTGTGATTCATCTATCCCTTGTGAGTGTTGTTACTATCTTCCTGTACTGTGTTACGGATGCCATAAGCTACTCTTTTTTCATTTTCTTTTAAAGAGAACCTACATCTAACCTGTTGCTTCTTTTAGCTGTCATCCCTGTCTGTTTATTTCCATTCAGCAAACATGCCGAGAACTTATCCATCTCCATTACTCCTCAACAGTGTTCTACTTAATTTCTACCCTCTGGATCTTGTATCATTCCAACAATGGAAGCAACTGGCTGCTTCAAGTCACATATGATGATTATTGGCTGTTTTTATTTTTCTCAGTTCCTAGAATGATTTCAATTCCTCCTCATTTTTGACATATTTTCCAAGTTCCAGACAGCATTGCTTTTTCCCATTCTACATTTGTAACTGATTGTTCTTTACCTGAGTATCTCACTCAGAAGGCTGCATCTTCCTCCCTCCATGAGGCCTTTCAACATAAGACAATAAATATATTTGTGCTTCTTTTCTCCAGCCTCCTTACAATTTGTATTTATCACTTGGCTCACTTTTTATCTTGTTATTTAATCATCACCCTTACTTGGTTCTGTTGCATTTGCATATACACACAGTGTGCTAGAATGAATCTGTTTTACTTGCCTTAAATTATACACTAAGCTAGGACTGACTCTGTTTTTATTCACTAGGTCTTATCAATAGTCAGCAAAGCATTACTTATGTTTGTTTTGGGATTTGACCATTTTCCTGTGATGAAAATCAATAAATGGCACCCCTTTCTGGAGAAGACACAGCAAGCCTTATTCTGTCTGGTTCCTAAGGAAATATGCAGCCCAGTATCAGCCAGGGGCCTACACTGAGTGTCACTTCCCTGAGATCTAAGTTTCTACTGCCCAGTCTTCTCATTTCCCACACTACTTTATGTCTTTTTCTGCTTATCATTATTTCTCTGCTATCTCCATATTCTACTTGCTTATGTGAAATGTTACAGTCATTTAGTAAGAATGTATGAGGGTCAACTCTAAGCAAAGCAAAACAGTGGCATGGGATAAGAGAATACCAAAAGCTATGACATAGTCCATGCTCTTTACCCCTCCTTGGCCCTCTAGAACATATAATTTAGTTGGAGAGATAAAGCATGCATACAAAGCAGTTGAGAAGAGTGCAGTACTCACAGGAGCAAAATAGACAAGTTTGCCTCAAAACTTAGAGAAGGGGAAGATCAGTATGCGCTACATTGGCTAGGTGGGGAAATTTTTGCAGAGAAAGTGAAACTTATCTCCTGGAATGGGTAGAATGTATCTTTGTTGGAGGGATGAGAAAGGGTAGGGGCAACATTTGAACTGGGGAATCCTAAAGATGAAGGAGAACAAATAAGATACAGTCAGGCTTTGAGTAACTGCAAGTCAGGGGAAGAAAACTGAATTTTATCCTATAGGTCTAGTATTTCCAGGAGCACCTTGAAGATCTATCTGTTTTCTATCTTAATTAGAATAAAAATTATCTTCTAAAGTGTACTGTGTATTTCAAAGTCATTGATATACTAAGCAGTGGAGAGCCATTAGAGATTTTTGAACAAGTTATATGATGAAAGAATTTCAAGATAGTAAATCTTTCATTAATATGTAGAAGAAGCTGAGGAGAATGGAAATAGGAGGGAGAGCAAGAGCAGAGAGACCAACTATTGCCACAGTCCAGGTTCAAGGCAGTGAAATCTGGCCTGAGCCAATGAAGAAATGCAGAAAGAGGGATAATAGCTCACATGAAAAGAAGTAGAATATATGCCAGTTAAACAAGGCTGCTTTGTGCCATCATATTTGACATTTGTGATGTACTTTACATACCTTATAAAACCTTCTATGAAAATATTGGGTTACTTGGACACTAGGAATAGCAGAAAAATTGTATCCTCTTGCAAAGTCCAAAATCAGTGCTTTGAAGCTTCTCTTTCTCTCCCTTAGGTCTGGTTTCCCAGATACAAACCCTGAGAAAATGAGCCAAGTGATAGTGATTTACTAAGGGAGTGCTTTTAGAGAAAATAGTAAGATATTTGGAGAAGCAAAACAGTAGCAACTGAGGACAAGCAAGGGTGTGATTTCAGGGTAAATCAAGACTCAGGCTGATCTGGAAGGGGAGCTCCCAGTTGAGTCAATGTGCTGGTCTTTCACTGCCTGCACTGAAGCGTCGCCTATGGAACATGGTAATAGGCAAGGAGGGAGAAAACTCCTGGGCACTCCTGGCTTTTTGAGCCCCTGGGGCAAAACACTTCTAGCAGTCCAAGGACAGTCAGTCATCTGAAGAGATGCTCAGGTGGAGTTAGAAGCAAAGTATAAAGAAAGCAACTGGCATTTGTAAATTCTCTAGAGAATAAACTTAAGAAAGCGATATATATGTTAAGTCGATAGAGAAAGAGAGAAAGATATAAAGCACTGATTTTTTTACTTACCAAGGGCTAAAATTTTTCTATCCCTAGTGTTCAGATAATCCATAGTTTATAGAAGGTTTTATAAGATATGTAAAGCATGTTGCAAATATCAAATGTTATGGCACAAAGCAGCCTTGTTTAATTGGGATAAATTCTACCTCTTTTCCTGTGAACTCCTCCCCATGTATCAGTGTGATACTCTCTTTTTCCTGAGCAGTTAATGGCTTATGACAGTTAATGGCTTATGACCATTTGCTCTCAAGTGGGAGCAAAGTGCACTTGTTGGTAAAAAGGAGTAGGACTGTTGGGCTGTGTTATGTGCAACCACATTAGAGATTCATGGCCATAACTTTAAAGTGAGACCAGTCTACAAGTTGTGTGATTTCTGTCTAAAAACATTTAGTGTCACAGAAGCACACAAAGAAAAGGGAGATATTTGGATTTAACCAGATTTGGAAGTTAGCCAAGCGAGTTAATGGAGGGGAAAAATGGTTAAAGGAGTTAAAGTTTGCAAGTAAATGATTATGGTGATGGACCATGGGATCTAGGCTAGGTTAAAAAAAAAAAAAAAAGTAGGATCTCTGAATTAATAGGAAGTCTTGATATGGTGAAGGAATTGATGAATTAAATATACTAGGTAAATGAGCTGAAGTTAATGGGCATACAGAAGAACACTTGAATGGAGTTGGAGGTGCTGCAGTTTTTCCAGTTGACAAGGTCAAGGATAAGACCTTGAGAGTGAATAACAGGTGAGCTATAGGAAAAGATTATGAAGGGCAGCCCCGGTGGCCCAGCAGTTTATCACCGCCTTCGGCCCAGGGTGTGATCTTGGAGATCTGGGATCAAGTCCCACATCGGGCTCCCTGCATGGAGCCTGCTTCTCCCTCTGCCTGTGTCTCTGCCTCTCTCTCTCTCTCTGTCTCTCGTGAATAGATAAAATCTTAAAAAAAAAAAAGAGGAAAAGATTATGAAGATGAGGAAGTCAAAGAAACAAGAGACTAGACCGTTCAATAGATTATCCAAATAAGAGACTAGGGTGTTCAGTAGATTCACCCAAGTAGTAAAATGTAAATGTCCAAGAATAATGACAGGAATGACAGTTCTCAGAATTCTTTGGTCTCCTGCTTAGTCAAATAAAAACAAAGGGAAATAAAAACAAACAACTCCATAAGATGTCCTAAATGGATGAGCAATTAACTTTCACAACAATATTTATTCATCTTGATACCTAAAAATAGGCATAATGTTTAAGTGCCAACATCATTTTACCTTTATTTACAGTGAATATTTATATAAACAAAGACAGTATCAAACCTTCATGGTTTCCCTTAATAATTATTTAGTGTCTCCCTGGATTATTAATTAAAAGCTATAAAGGTCATTGGGAAAATAATTTTAAATCTATGTAGAGAGTAATAGATAACTATCCATTTCATTATAATTCAAGGAAATAACTTGAACTGGAGTTATTGGTATGTCCCCATTCATTTATTATTTTTTGCATAATTAGTTCATTGTAGTCTACTTTATTTCCAAAGGGACTTCTGGTCATCTTTATTCCAATTATAACAGTGCATAGTCTTGGTACTTATGGTGACAAATATTCAGTGAAAGATATATTCTTAGAAGAACAGGGCACAAATTGAGCAGATTGCATGTTCACTCAGCTTATTATGTACTTTATCTTACACTTGTATATGATCTCTAGTTGTTTCTTATTTATCCTATACCTAACTAAGCAACTCTAAGGAAGAATTAATATGTTCTATTTCTATTTTTAAAATATAATTTTTTTGCTTTGCTTTATTATATTCTCCAGTCCCTGAAGATTAGGTAGCTAACTCATTAAATTCATCAAGTAGCAATGAAATGGTAGCAGCATTTAGCAGAAACTAGCAGGATGAGGTGACAGAGAATGCAGGGACTTTAGGAAGTTGTATTTTTGTAGAGAAGAAATAGAGTGATGGAAAGAGCTGTGGGATAAGGGATTCACATTTTAGACTAGACCCTCATCTGCCCCTTCACTATGAGGAGTAAACTTAAATTACTCATTTATAAAATGTGATACTATAATCTGAATAAATTAGGAAAAAAAGTTTTTATAAAGCATTAAAAATATAGGATACAGGATGCTTGGTGGCTCAGTGGTTGAGTACCTACCTGTCTTTAGCTCAGGTCGTGATCCTGGGGTCCTGTGATCGAGTTCCACATCAGGTTCACTGCAGAGAGCCTGCTTCTTCCTCTGCCTATGTCTTTGCCTCTCTCTGTGCATCTCTCATGAATAAATACAATCTTTTAAAAATACATATTTATATAAGGCACTATTCTTATTTAAGTATGGTGGCATAATTGCTCCAAGATGTCTAATGTCCTCTATTTTTAAAAAAGATTTTAATTATTTAACATTATCCTGTCTGTGCTAAAGACAGAGTGAAAGGAGGGAGGCAAAAAAGGGAAGACAGAGAACATGAAAAGGGGGGGTGGGGAGAAGGGCTGGCATAAGAGAAATGAAGCTATGCCTGAACTAGATACAGCCTGAAGCAAAAGTGTGCTCCCCCAGAAACATGCCCCACTTATTACTCATCCAGCCTCATCTTGTTTCACTTCCCCTCACAGCCTGGTCCAGGCTCACTGACTTCTTTTTGGTTCTCAGGACATCCCTGCTTTTTGCTCATCTCAGCTTCTTTACACACAGATTCCCCTTGTGTGGATCCTGTCCTCCCACTCAATCTTTATCCAGGACAGATCTCCACCCTCCTTGAACCTTTCAGCCTCAACTTGAATATCACTCTTAAGAGGCTTTCTCTGAGCCCCCATTTTGAAGTAGAGCCTTAGGTCCTACTTGCTAAACAGCTTTTCCATTACAGCCCTCTCCACAGTTGAACATGCATTGGAAGGATCATGTGTTCAATCTCTCTCTCTCTCTCTCTCTCTCTCTCTCTCTCTACTAGTTAGAAGCTCCATGAAGGCAGAGAGCATGTCAGTGTGTTGCACTTTCTACCCTCCAAGGCCTGCCAGAGTCATTAAGTAGAAACTGGTGAAGAGATAAACCAATCACTTGAGAAATTTAATAAGAGTATTGTCATTCTTATTCTTTGGGCTACAAATATCCACAAGTGGAAATGGTTATTGCTGTCAGAATAGAAAGATTTGTGTGCTGATGAATTTTTTAACTCATCTGAAAGACAAAAACGTATATCTGATCCACACGTTTAAGAAAACTGAAAACCAAACATTGCTAGATGGTTAACTCACAGTGGCTTGGTATTTCAGGTTGGAATTGTACAGTATGGAGAAAATGTAACCCATGAGTTCAACCTTAATAAGTACTCATCAACAGAAGAAGTACTTGTTGCAGCAAATCAAATAATTCAGAGAGGTGGCCGCCAGACTATGACAGCCCTTGGAATAGACACAGCCAGGTATGTGGATTAAAAAAATAAACCAAAGTAAAAGACTATGAAAAAATAACTGCTCACAATCAAGCCTTCTGGAGTGTTGATTGAACATTTACCTTGACAATATTTAACTGTCTTTTTAAAAAATCTTTTTTAAAACTAGGTCCCACTGGCTAACTAATAGTTATAGGATCAAGTTTTTCTACAATATGGTCTCCCCTCACTTCTTATCTTTCCTCTTATTCCAAAGGTTGAAATGATGGAAATGATGGAAAGTCAGTCACAAAAATTACTGTAGTCTTCTCTATCATATTCCTTATTACTAAGACATAATATTAGTGAATATTTTTCCCTTTGTTCTTTGTTTACAGCTTCTAGGAATCTCATTTTTTAAAAAAGGATTAATATTCATTTATTTCTACTCAATATATATTTATATCTTAGTATGTTCATAACTTTACAGTACCTGATATAGGGTTATTGAAGCTCTCAAGATTTTTTAAGAGGCTAAATTCAATACTGCTGTATTTGAAATCATTTGAAAGCCTAATCAATTGCAAAGATTAAAAGAAGTTGTAAGAACATCATCATTTTTTTGCTTTTTCTTCCTTTTTCCAAATTCCCTCTTAATTACATCCCTTCCTTATTCTTACACTTCCATGGAGAACACATAATCCACTCTGGTTGAATTTGATTCTACGAGAAACTAAGAACTATTCTTTGATTACAGTGTGGAACAATTTTTTTTTCTGTTTTTTTTCCCCAACTGCACTCAACCCTTATCTCCTGCTATTTTCTTCCTGAGTTGCCTTTAAAGCTAGTAAGGTTCTGAACAAAAACTAAACAATACCAAAATCTTGAGAAATCTAGTAAGTAGTTGGATTAAGGATCCTTCTGTTAAGTGTCTTCAACTTCTCAACTGACTTTATTTTACTTTATTTTTATTTATTTATTTATGAATGATAGTCACACACACAGAGAGAGAGAGAGACAGAGACACAGGCAGAGGGAGAAGCAGGCTCCATGCACCGGGAGCCCGACGTGGGATTCGATTCGATCCCGGGTCTCCAGGATCGCTCCCTGGGCCAAAGGCAGGCGCCAAACCGCTGCGCCACCCAGGGATCCCTCAACTGACTTTAAAGAGCTAACTATCCATGCTCTCATCTTACCTGCCTGCTAAGATCAGTATTTTATGGGGGTTAAAATAATTAATATGGATATTAAAGAATGAGTTGGATATTTAAAAATTTAAAATTTCATGTGCAGCATTAGATTCATAAGTGTTAGAGAAGCATGTGGTTCTAGTTATATGGGGCTCAAGAGAAAATAACCACAAACAGATGGGGTAATTTTACATTTACCTGCCTGTAGGATCACCAATTTGCATGCACAAAGAGTGCACATATTGAGGTGTAGTGAATGTACCCTCTTAAATAATTGCTAAGTGTGATTGCACAAAGTAAATCAAAGTGTTCTTTGAAAGCTCTGAGGCTGTAGGGAGCTGTGTATTTTCCACAGGCAACCACTTAAGAATGAATATTCGTCTTTGAAAACCAACTGAAGAAATATTCTGGCTGCTTTGCTCTTGCATAAATACACTCTAAATACCATGACCCTATATGGTTTTTGCCTACATGTTTCACAAAGGGCCTAGCTGTAGAACGCACAGTTTATTGAGTTTTGTATATAAATACAACTCCGTAATGGTATTACTAAGTATCCTCCTTGTACATTAGTTTTTCACATTAAAGCATATTTTTAATTGCTCTTTATTCCTTTTAGGCAGGGACAGTTACAAACAATATTTTTAATTTGTTAGAATCCTTGACTTCTATTTTCATTGGATGATAGTATTTGGGGTAAAGGGCAATTTGCTGAAGATATTTGAAACAGAAAAAGTGTGCTCGGAAGTTCTGCCAGTGGCTACTCTTACATTATATAAAACCAACCCTTGTTTAGATCTACCAGATTTTCTTTAAGAAATGTCTTTCAGGATGCCTGGGTGGCTCAGTGGTTAAGCGTCTGCCTTCGGCTCAGTGTATGATCCCAGAGTCCCAGAGTCCCGGCATTGAGCCCCACATCAGTTCCCTGCATGGAGCCTGCCTCTCCCTCTGCCTGTGTCTTTGCCTCTGTGTGTGTGTGTGTCTCTCATGAATAAATAAATAAATAAAATCTTAAAAAAAATAAATGTCTTTTAATCATCTCCATCAGTTGAGGTTCATTCAATAAGGGATTTAGGAAGTTTTGGTGATCCTGTAAGGATCAAGTCTTATATAATATCCATGTCTAAACTTCATTTAAAGACTAGCCTTTAACATCTGTTTTCACCTTTGTTTGTGCATATAAAGAAGTCAGAAAATCTATCTGTATAGTGTAGAAGGCAGAGATACACAGCTCCCTAGTGATCATTTTTTAATAGCTTCTTTATTTTGAAAATTTTAAGAAAAATCAAAAAAATAGTACAACAAAATCCTGTGTACTCAACCAAACAAATCAACAATTGTTAACATCTTGTCATACTGGATTCAGTCCTTTTAAAGGAAAATAATCACAGATGAAATCTCTTTGTCCATATCACTAGGATCTTCTCTCCCGTTCACAAGATGCCTACTATTGTGCACTTACTGTGTATCTACAGTAAAACTAGTATGTATTGTGAAAATCCTTTGAAAGTTTAGCTTAAGAAAAAAAAATTTTAACATATCCCAAACTAGGGCTATCTGTCCTCTTAACCAAATAAAACTATTGAAATGGACCATTCACTATAATGAATGCTACATTTTATGCCAAAATCTAAAAAATATTATATGAAATCCTTTCAATGTTTCATTCCTAAGTAAAATTTACTTGACTCCAGAGGGGAAAGTGAATTGAGTGAAAGAAAATAATAGAGGAGAAATGTGCCTCTGTGTGTGTGTGTGTGTGTGTGTGTGTGTGTGTGTAGAAGCACAAAACAAATAAAAATTGTTAATTTCCCCTCTCTTCCATCTCTTTCCATAAATGCTTTTTGAATTAAATAAAAAATTCCTTTCTTTGCAGTTAGGTTATAGAATTTTCCCTTTCTCTCCATGCCACTTTCTTCCACTCCAGCCCCAGGAGCCTATGTCCTAAAACCTCATTCAGACCAAATGTTTCATACCTACTCCATCTGCTCTTAATCCCCAAAGCCCTGCTCTGTCACTGACTCAGATCACAGTGATCTGCAGTCTTTTATTACTACGTCTGATTTTCCCCCATACCCAAGAACACTCTCAAATACTATCAGCCATACAAAATTCTCCTCAGCTTAGAAGATTTCCATACTCTTCTATAAATGTCAGACTAGATGTGGTGGAAGTGATTATAAAGTAAAAGCTTCTGCCAAAAGCAGATAAAAGGAGTGTTTATAGAGAAAGGAGTGGCAGAGAGAGTATTTAAGATATGACCTTTTCTAGGTCTGATGTGTGTGCTCCAGTCACACCTTCCCTGAGAAGTTTTTAAAGAATGAAATACTGCTGCCCTTTGTAGATGGGAGATGTGATGATTAGCAAAATGGTGACCTCTTCATCATCTGGGAGAAATCTAAAACTATTACAAATAGCGATCATTATGCCTCCCAGCTTGAATGATGGTTGTCAATGTTGATCTTGGAAGGACAACACTGGTCTAACTAAGTTGACAGTGTTTTTCTTTTGTTTATTGCTTTGCCTAACCTTGGGGTGGTGTTTTATTTGCTTTTTTTTCCTTGTGATCACTTCAGGAAGGAAGCTTTCACTGAAGCCCGGGGTGCCCGAAGGGGAGTTAAAAAAGTCATGGTAATTGTGACTGATGGGGAGTCCCATGACAACCATCTACTGAATAAAGTCATCCAAGACTGTGAGGATGAAAACATTCAGCGGTTTTCCATAGCTGTAAGTACATGGTTAACATGGTTTTCAAACTCTGGTGCAGAGACAAGAGATGTGTACATATCATGGTTATTTTATTAAATTTACACAAACAATGTTGAAAAGGAAAAACTTCTCCATTTGAAGGTAAACTCTGTGGGGGTAGGATTGGGTCGTGCTCCCTTTGTATCCTAGGGAAGAAAGGACAATAAAAGAGACAGAAGTAGGAGAGGAAAAGGAAGAAAAGAAAAGGAGGAGAAGAGGATGCCCCAGCAAGGGGAAGAATGCTGGAGGGATATAGGGAGGAATGGAGGAAGGGAAGAAAAGAGTGAGAGAAGGAAGGAGAAAGTAGAAGGTAGGAATAAAAAGGAAGGGAGGGAAGAAAGGGGAAAACTGAAGGTATGCTAGAAATAAATTCATTGCCTGGAGAATAGTCCAAGCTGATAGAGGGGTAGAAGACCTTAATTTTGTCTCGTCCCAGGAATTCAGCTAGATAGCTATCAAAGCATTCTGAATACCTGCAAACTCAACCAAAGATGTAAGAAAAGTATAGCTGCAACTCTCAAATAGAAGAGCGATCACTTTCTGCAAGAATAACAAGATGGAAAAACTCACCTCAAAAAAGAGAACAAGAGGCAGTACTGACTGCCAGGGACTTATTCAGTATGGGTATAAGTAAGACATTGAACCTAGAGTTCAGAATAATAATTATAAAGATACTAGCTGGGCTTGAAAAAAGCATAGAAGACACTAGAGAATCCCTTTCTGGAGAAATAAAGGACTAAAATCTAATCAAGTTGAAATTAAAAAAGGCTATTAGTGAGATGCAATAAAAATGGAGGCTCTTACTGCTAGGATAAATGAGGCAGAAGAGAGAATTAGTGATATAGAGGACAAAATGACAGAGAATAAAGAAGCTGAGAAAAAGAGAAATAAACAACTACTGAATCACAAATGAAGAATTTGAGAGGTAAATGATACCATAAAAAGAAACAATATTAGAGTTGGGATCCCAGAAGAAGAGGAAAGTGGGTGAGGGAGGGGCAGAGGGTATATTGGACCAAATTATAGCAGAGAATTCCCTAATCTGAGGAAAGAAACATATAATTCTAGAAAGCACATAGAAACCCCTCTCAAAATCAATAAAAAAAAAATAGATCAACACCTCAACATATAATAGTGAAGCTTACAAATCTCAGAGACAAAGAGAAAATCCTGAAAGCAGCTCAGGACAAGAGGTCCATAACCTGCAAGGGTAGAAACATTAGACTGGCAGCAGTCCTATCCGCAAAGACCTGGCAGGCAGAAAGGACTGGCATGACATATTCAGGTGCTAAATGAGAAAAATACGCAGCCAAGAATACTGTATCCAGCCAGGCTGTCATTCAAAATTGAAGGAGAGAGAAAAAGCTTCCAGGACAAACAGAAACTAAAAGCATTTGTGGTCACTAAGCCAGCCCTAGGGGATCCTTTAAGTGAAGAGAGAGCCCAAAAGTAACATAGATCAGAAAGAACAGAAACAATATACAGAAACAGTGACTTTTAAGATTTAATACAGAAGGTAATAATGGAACAAAATTCATCTTTAAATAGTTTCTCTGAATGTAAAAGGGCTAAATGACCCCAAAAAGACACAGGATATCAGATTGGATAAAAAGGCAAGACCCATTGATATGCTGTGTGGAAGAGACCCATTTTAGACCCAAAGACACCTCCAGATTAAAAGTGAGGGGATGGAAAACCATTTATCATGCTAATGAACATCAAAAGAAAGCTGGAGTGACAATCCTTATATCAGACAAATTAGATTTTAAAGTGAAGACTAATAAAAGATGAGAAAGGACACTATATAATAATAAAAGGATCTATCAATAAGAAGAGTAACAATTGTAAATATTTATGTCCCTAACATGGGAGCAGCCAATTATATAAACCAATTGGCAACAAAATTACAGAAACACGCTGATAATAATATAATAATAGTAGGGAACTTTAACACACCAATCACTGAAATGTATGGATCAGATCATCTAAGCAGAAGATCAATAAGGAAACAAGAGCTTTGAATAACACACTGGACCAGATGGACTTCACAAATCTATTCAGAGCATTCCATACTAAAGCAACAGAATACACACTCTCCTTGAGTGCACATAGCACATTCTCCAGAATAGATCACATACTGGGTCACAAATCAGGTCTCAACAACTGCCAAAAGATTGGGATCATTCCCTGCATATTCTCAGATCAGAATGCTTGGATACTTGAACTCAATCACAAGAAGAAATTTGAAAAAACTCAAATACATGGAAGCTAAAGAGCATCCTACTAAAGAAGGAATAGGTCAACCAGGAAATTAAAGAGGAATTTTTAAAAATTCATGGAAACAAATGAAAATGAAAACACATCTGTTCAAGATTTGGGGAATGCAGCAAAAGTGGTCCTAAGAGGGAAGTATACAGCAATATAAGCCTTTTTCAAGAAACAGGAAAGATCTCAAATATATAACCTAATCTTACACCTGAAGAAGCTGGAGAAAGAACAGCAAATAAAGCCTAAACCCAGCAGAAGAGATTTAATACAGATTAGAGCAGAAATCAATGAAATATAAACCAAAAGAGCAGTAGAACAGATCACAAAACTAGGAGCTGGTTCTTTGAAAGAATTAATAACATTGATAAACTCCTGGCCAGATGTATCAAAAAGAGAAAGGACCCAAACAAATAATATCATGAATGAAAGAGGAGAGATCACAACCAACACTGAAGAAATACAAACAATTATAAGAGCAACTATATGCCAACAAATTAGGCAATCTGGAAGAAATGGATGCATTCCTGGAGACGTATAAACTAACAAAATTGAAACAGGAAGAAAAAGAAAACCTAAATAGAGCCATAACCAGCAAAGAAATTGAAGTAGTAATCAAAAATCTCCCAACAAACAAGAGTCCAGGGCCAGATGGCTTCCCAGGGGAATTCTACCAAACATTTAAAGAAGAATTAATATCTATTCTTCTGAAGTTGTTTCAAAAAATAAAACTGAAAGGAAAACTTCCAAACTCTTTCTTTGAGGTCAACATTACCTTAATCCCAAAACCAGACAGAGACCCCACCAAAAAGGAGAATTACAGACCAATATCCCTGATGAACATGGATGCAAAAATTCTCACCAAGATACTAGCCAATAGGATCCAAGAGTATATTTAAAGGGTTATTCACCATGACCAAATGGGATTTATTCCTGTGCTGCAAGGATGGTTTAACACCTGCAAATCAGTCAATGTGATACACTACATTAATAAAAGAAAGGACAAGCACCACATGATTCTCTCAATAGATGCAGAAAAAGCATTTGACAAAGTACATCATTATTTCTTGATTAAAACTCTTCACTGTGTAGGGATAAAAGGAACATGCCTCAATATCCTAAAAAAAAAACATATACAAAAAGCCCACAGCAAATATCATTGTCAGTGGGAAAAATTGAGAGCTTTTCCCCTGAGGTCAGGAACACAGCAGTGATGTCCACTATCACCAGGGTTGTTCACCATAGTACTAGAATTCCTAGCCTCAGCAATCAGACAACACAAAGAAATAAAAGGCATCCAAATTGGCAAAGAAGAAGGCAAACTCTCACTCTTCACAGATGACATGATATTCTATGTTGAAAACCCAAAAGACTCCACCCTAAAATTGCTAGAACTCATACAAGAATTCAGCAAAGTGTCAGGATATAAAATCAATGCACAGTAATCAGTTGCATTTCTATTCGTTAACAATGAGACAGGAGAAAGAGAAATTAAGGAGTCAATCCCATTTACAATGGATGAAAAAAATAAGATACCTAGGAATAAACCTAACCAAGGAGGCAAAATATCTATACTCAGAAAGCTATAGAACACTCATGAAACAAATTGAGTAAGACACAAAGAAATGGAAAAATGTTATATTCTCATGGATTGGAAGAACAAATATTGTTAAAATTTCTGTTCTACCTAGAACAATCTATACATTCAATGCCATCCCTATCAAAATATCATCAACCTTTTTCACAGAGCTATAACAAATAATCCTAAAATTTGTAGGGAACCAGAAAAGACCCTGAATAGCCAAAGGAATGTTGAAAAAGAAAACCAAAGCTGGTGGTATCACAATCCTGGACTTCAAGTTCTATTACAAAGCTGTAAACATCAAGACAGTATAATACTGGCACATAGATCAATGGAACAGAATAGAGAACCCAGAAATGGACCCTCAACTCTACGGCCACTAATCTTCAACAAAGCAGGAAAGAATATCCAATGGAAAAAGACTCTTCAACAAATGGTGTTGGGAAAACTGGACAGCCACATGCAGAAGAATGAAACTGGACCATTTCCTTACACCATACACAAAAATAGACTCAAAATGGATGAAAGGCCTAAATGTGAGAACAAATCCATCAAAATCCTAGAGGAGAACACAGGCAGCAATCTCTGTGACTTTGGCCACAGCAACTTCTTGCTAGGCACTTCTCCAAAGGCAAAGGAAACAAAGGCAAAAATGAACTATTAGGACTTCATCAAAATAAAAAGCGTTTGCACAACAAAGGAAACAGTCAACGAAACCAAAAGACAGAATGGGAGGAGATATTTGCAAATGTCTTATCATATAAAGGGCCAGTATCCAAAACCTATAAAGAACTTATCAAACTCAACACCCAAAGAACAAATAATCCAATCAAGAAATGGGCAGAAGATATGAATGGACATTTCTCCGAAGAAGACATACAAATGGCCAACAGACACGTGAAAAGATGCTCAACATCACTCAGCATCAGGGAAATACAAATCAAAACCACAATGAGATACCACCTCACACCAATCAGAATGGCTAAAATTAACCACTCAGGAAACAACAAATTGTGAGGATACAGAGAAAGGTGAACCCTTTTATGCTATTGGTGGGAATGCAAGCTGGTGCAGCCACTCTGGAAAACAGTAGGGAGGTTCCTCTAAAAGTTGAAAATAGAGCTACCCTATGACTCAGCAATTGCAGTGCTAGGGATTTACCCCAGAGATACAAATGTAGTGATCTGAAGGGGCACCTGCATCCCAATTTATAACAGCAATGTCCACAATAACCAAACTATGGAAAGAGCCCAGATGTCCATTGACAGACGAATAGATAAAGAAGATGTGATATATATTACATATGTATATATATGTAACAAATAGATAAAGATGTTATATATAATATATATTATATATATATGTAACACAATGGAATACTACTCAGCTACCAACAAAAAAAGAAATCTTGCACTTGCAAAGACATGGATGGCACTAGAGTATATTATGCTAAGTGAAATATATCAATAAGAGAAAGATAATCATATGATTCTACTTATATATAGAGTTTAAGAAACAAAACAGAAAATCATAGGGGAAGAGAGGAAAACAAGACAAAAACCAAAGAAGGAGAAAAACCATAGGAGACTCTTAATCATAGGAAACACACTGAGGGTTGCTAGAGAGGAGGAGGGTTGGGGGACGGGGTAACTGGGTGATGGACATTAAGGAGAGCACGTGGCGTAATGAGCACTGTGTTATATAAGACTGATGAATCAGGGATCCCTGGGTGGCGCAGCGGTTTGGCGCCTGCCTTTGGCCTAGGGCGTGATCCTGGAGACCCGGGATCGAATCCCATGTCGGGCTCCCGGTGCATGGAGCCTGCTTCTCCCTCTGCCTATGTCTCTGCCTCTCTCTCTCTCTCTCTCTGTGACTATCATAAATAAATAAAAAAAAAAAAGATTTAAAAAAAAAAAAAAAAGACTGATGAATCAATCACTGCCCTCTACCTCTGAAACTAATGATTTTTGTTAATTAATTGAATTTAAATGAAAACAAATAAAGTAAATACTTTTCATACTAATTAATAATTCTTCCCACAATTTGGGAAGGTAGAAAATCAGGACATGACTTACAATAATCTACTAAAAGTGAATAGTGGTATTACCATACCTATAACTCTTTGAGCTGCAGAAAAGAAACAAAAGGTCACCTCATTTTTTGTCTATTCTGGACAGTCTATACTGAGACTTAGGAGTAAAGTCCCTCCAATGGCAAGACTTCTTATGTGATTCTATAGAATATGGGTGCTCCTCTGTGCAAGTCACTTCTTGGCATTACCAGTAGAATGGGGAGAACTCAGAAGACATATCCTTGCTTATGTGGTCCATGCAGAGCCATTTCCTCCCTACTTCATAGCTGCTAACACTGCAGCCAAAGTGAAGCAACCAGAAGCTATAAAATGTTTTCTGTAATTGCATTTAAACTGGACAAGAAGGGAGAAATTATCAGAAAAGAAGAAATTTCCTTTAGTTCCAAGGAAAAACCTAGCCTGCTATTGATGATGGAGAAGATATTACAAAGTACTTTAACTTTTTGTGAACAAATCTGTATCAATATAAAAGCAATCTGTTATTAATAACATTTGTCTCTCACAATCCAAAAAGAGAGAGAAAGAGAGAGAGACTGTCAGAGTGCTTTTTACCCCTTATTAGTGATTTTTTTTTTCTAAATCCATCTTACTACCTCCATGAGCTGAGATGACTCAATTTCGTGGTGCCACCCCATGGAGCATTCAGAAAAAGAGAAATAAAAATTCCATCTTTCAAATGGAAATATGGAGAATAATTTAAATTATCATGCATAAAGCACTCTGTAATGTACAATAGTTTTTTCTGTGTTCTAGATTTTTTTTTTTTTGTCCTTTGTGGCGTCCCAAAGAGAGCAGGGCAACTTTCATTTTCCCATTTATGAATGAGGAAACCAAGGGACAGCAGGCTCCACGGCTATAGGCCACATGACCAAGGCTGCAGACCCCCTTGACTGACCATATGTACCACTGCTCTGGGCTGTTCTTCCTCACACCCTAATCTCTCTTTCTTGCTGCTCCAGATCTCTGGAAGGTGCTGCAAGACTATCCTAACATGTTTTCCCTCAATTCCCCAGACTCCCAAATTCTCTCCAGCCCCTGTACCAGAGCAAAAAGACCCAGTAGAGACACTAAGCATGTCCCATCATGCCGTAACCTTAAACAACAACAGACACATGGGCACTTTCCAAAAGTGAGAAGAAGGCGGTGGGGGGAGGGTAGAGAAGAGTATATTTTTGGAACTAGAAAGACCTTCGTTCAAATTCTGCCTTTGTGACAGTAGATAAGTGCTTAATACTCCAAGCTTCAGCATCTTTATTTATAAGTAAGGGTAAATATTGTTTCTCTCTTTCTCTTTCTGTTTCTCTTTCTTTTCTCTCAGATAAAAAATCAGTGAGAAGGTAACTATAAACATCTAGCACAATAGCAGGCTAGGCAACCAATAAATATTTTTCTTAAGGGTCTTTAACTAGAGTAGTTTACAACCGTGAAATAATAAAATTCATGGTACCTCAGAGCTAGAAGGAATCTTAGAGATTCTTAGGAATCTTAGAGCAATTGTGTTGCCGCCTTGCACAAAAACCTTCAGAGATTCCCCCTGGACTATCAAACCTTATCTCAGATACAACTGTGTCCAGCCTTCCTTTCTAGTTGTTTGCTCTCATTTCCATAGCATGTGCCCTTCGCCCAGGAGGAGGGAGTCTTAATACAAACTGACTTTTTAAATAAGTCAGGAAGCAAAAATTTCAGAACTATAAGAGTTTAGCCTAAATTGTTTTTCAATAGAATCTCTCTTTTTCATTGTAAGTATCAGATATTACCCATAGTGGTTTTTCAGCATCTCATCAGTGAGATTTCCTCCTTTCCATTCAAAAGTATGAACAGTGAAGGACACCCCACACCCTTGTAACAATGAAAGAAGAAGATTCATCCCTGATAAACTCCCAGAACACAATTTTTTTTAAAAAATTTTATTTATTTATTCATGAGAGACACACAGAAAAAGAGAGGCAGAAATACAGACAGAGGGAGAAACAGACTTCATCCAGGGAGCCGGATGTGGGACTCAATCCTGGGACCCCAGGATCATGCCCTGAGCCAAAGGCAGACTGAACCACCAACCCACCCAGGTGTCCCCCCAGAACACAAAATTGATTCACTGCTTCCCAGGGGCAAGGTGACTCTACCTATTTTATAACCAAGATGACTTTCTTATAAGACAGAACAAAATGTTCTTTTGTTTTCTTTTCCAATTTTAATTTAAATTCTAGTTAGTTAACAAACAGTGCAATATTGGTTTCAAGAGTAGAATTCTGTGATTCATCATTTACATATAACACCCAGTGCTCATCACAAGTGCCCTACTTAATCACCATCACCCATCTAGCCCATCCCACCTACATCCCTCTATCACCCCTTAGTGTGTTCTCTATCTTTAAAAGCCTCTTATGGTTTGTTTCCCTCTTTCTTTTCCCCCCCCTCATATGTTCATATGTTTTTTTTCTTTAATTCCACACATGAGTGAAATCATGTAGTATTTTTCTCTGATTTATTTCATTTACCATAATACACTTTAGCTCTATCTACATTGTTGCGAATTGCAAGTTTCATTCTTTTTGATGGCTGAGTAATACTCTATTATGTATATATAATCTAATATATATTATTATACATATAATATAATCTTGTATATATATATTTATACATCATCATTTTCCCCATTGAATTTTACCTAATATATTTATACATCATATATATATATATATATATATATATATCTTTATTTATGTCATCTTCTTTATCCAAAGAGGTTAGTATCCAAAATCTATAAAGAACTTATCAACTAAACACCCAAAACACAAATAATCCAGTTAATAAATGAGCAAAAGACATGAATACTTCCCCAAAGAAGACTTCCAGATGGCTAACAGACACATGAAAAGATGCTAAATTTCACTCATCATCAGAGAAATACAAATCCAAACCATGATGAGATACCATCTCGCAGCTGTCAGAATGGATAAAATTAACAACGCAAGAAACAACAGGTGTTGGCAAGGTTGCAGGGAAAGGGGAACCCTCTTGCACCATTGATGGGAGTGCAAATTCTGGAGAACAGTATGGAGGTTCCTCAAAAGTTAAAAATAGAACTACCTATGATCCAGCAATTGCACTACTAGGTATTTACCCAAAAGATACGGAAATACAGGTTCAAAGGGGTACATGCAGCATTATCAACAATAGTCAAATTATGCAGACAGCCCAAATATCCAGCAATGTCCTTTTTTATTTGGGATACAGATATGAAAAATAAAAACACCTCATTATTTCTGTCTTTTCCCTTGTTAGTTCTTTTTTTTTTCCCTTGTTAGTTCTATAAATTATCTCTTGCCTATTACTATTAATCCATTATTACTTCTCCTTACAATAATAGTTACTATAACTATTTTGATCTCTTTTGTGGTTGAGAATAATTCCATAGATCCTGGCTTCGCTCAGCAATACTGGCCACAGTTATCTCTATGGCTGGTCTTTTCAATTGCGTAAGCCAATGTATGCCCAGTTTGTCCCAGACAATTGGATATCAGAAGTGCTATCATTTGTTCAGCTTCCCCCCAGAGAATATAGTCTGGCTTTCCAGGTGCCACTGAGCAGGCAATGATCTGAATAAACCATCAGCAGCATTAACAACATTAAAAATAAACCAGTGGAAAGCAGATACTGTATCTATCAATGAATGACTTCTTAATTTTAAGTAAAGCTTATAACATTTTTACATGATATCTAGCTACATATTTAGTATTTCTTGTCCTTAAGTCACTATGTTTCCCTTGGTTGGATCCCTAGTTGATAATTCATACTTTGCCTCCCATCTGGTCAAAAAGGGTTCTCATAATTACATTAGTTTTCCTGGAGAATCATAAAATCATGAGCTCCTTTCTTATTTTAATCAATGAATTGTCAAATTGCTCTTCAAAAATGTTATAAATAATGTCTAGAAAAATTTCACTTCAGCAAGAATTTCTATTTTCCCAATTCATATTTCTTTTCCCCAGTGAAACTTTCATTTTTTAGTTTGTGCCAAACTGGGAAATAAGGCAGTTATTTTATTTTATTTCTTCTCCTTGTACATTCACACAGAAAGGCTTTAGACATTTCTGAAGCTCCATTCATGCTTCACATGGATAAAATATACCTGAGGCTCTACCTGTATTACCACTTGGGCTCTTCCTCCTAATCCTTTTTTTTTTTTTTAACCTACCAATTGATCTTGAAAACCACAAAGATGTGTTTTGGGGAAGACAATGCCCCCCCCCAAAAAAATTGACCATTGAAAAGTTAAGCACTCTGTGGTAAAACTGCAAACATGACCCATTAAACTCTCAGATTTGGTGAGGATCCTAAGCTGGTATGATTCTGTATGGTCTATACTTTGTCACTTGAGGATGCTACACACTGCCAGCAGGAGCCTGTTCTACATTCATATTCTAATCTAAAATGATAATGGCTGGGATTATAATGACTGTGAAATATGTATCATCTACAGCATTCAAATGAAAATAAGAGAAGTTAGAAAGTATCTTAACATTTCATTCATTTGCACACAAAAAGCACCGTAGTACATGTAAATGAATTGTACACTTAACATTTGATACATCTGCCTCAAGGGAGCTTCAATTCTGAATGTCTACTTCAGGTAAATATTACCAATATCAAATGCCTGGTCTTGACATATTTGTATAAAGTAAAACAGAAGTAATTTATAAGTGTTATTTTGTATTTTTTCTCATTCATAGAAAATAATGTTTCCACAAGCACCAGATCCTTGGGTGAAGAATCAAAATACTTTCCTACATTTTTTTTATTCCGTAATACAAAATAGTTCAAGATGGATGCAAGTCACAGTACTTCCTGGGAATTTTTTCCTCTTATATTTTCTTCCAAATATATACTCTCATGTTCCATTTATATGTTTTATTTTTATTATTTAAGTACATCACTTGGGCATTTTCCCCCATTGAATTTTACCTAATTGTCTCTTGTCTGTCACACAGTGTACTAAATGTCTAATAACATTACATCACAACTAAGAACCTCAACCATGCATGGTCTAAGCATCTTTACAATTTGAATGTGAATTTTCAAATGCATCACTTTATAAGTGAAATGGAAGTTAACATGACAACATGATGGTGAATCTAGAATGTGTTCAATAGGGACTAAGGAGGAAGGATGGTAACTTTCCAGATGAGGGTGTCATATAACTTCTAGGATGAATTAGGTAAAACAATGGGGACTCAGAGGGCTTCACATGATGTAGAATTTGTGTGAATCTAAAAGAAATCCATGTGTAGCAAAATTGCTGACCGAAGAATCTAGCAGTGTGTGAGAAGAATACCAGGTATAGAGGGAGGTGTTGAGCAAGACCCCAGTGATCCTGAAACCAACACAAAGGTGTGATGGAGGCTCTAGGGGCTGGAGACTTTCATCTACCCTTCTCCATGCTTTCTCTGGAGCATGTCCTTTGAGATGTGGGAAGACCATCTTAATTGTTTTTAAGTACAAGAGACAATTGTTCCATGTCATAAGAACAAGTGACCCTTGGGTTTCCCTCCCTGTCTGAACAGTTCTCTACATTCATTTCCGTTAGTTCTCTTCCCCATCAAATAGCTAAAGTGAAAAAAGCACCAGTGGCCTCTGTTCAAATATAAACCATTTCTAATGGTTGGAATTTATTTTTCAGACAAATAGACAGGATCTGAGTTTTTGTGTTCTGGTGTAATTTTGCAAACTCCTGGTCTTGACCTTCCCACCCAAATCTGGGCAAATAGTAGAGAGTTAGGTTCAAAAATAAAAAAGCTACCGAAATAGTATACCGATTTCCTTAGAGCCAGCTCTTGTTTTCCTAAATTTCGCACTTTTTCAAAGCAGCACAAAGTTCTTCACAAACTTTAGGGCAGTTGTGTCTCATGAACACATTTTGTAGGTAGACACAGAGGTAAAGAGCAGACAAGGACCTCAATGAAGACCTGTATGTGCAGATATGTGATATTGCTCAGGACCTCTCCTAGGTATTCTGTGGGAAAGGGATGAGGGCGTGAGTCAAGCAAGGAGAAGAAACCACGAATAAATCCCCCAGCGCCTTCTCACTAGGAAGGAAAACTCCAGAACTGCCTTACTAGCTGGGACACAACTCTTCTGCTCACATTAATATTTAGTGTACATTTTAATGATTCAGTTACTAATCTAAGCCCTTGTATTTTATGATACAAATAAACAAGTGTATGGTAGATCATAAACAGCAACACCTAAAACAGTAATTTTAGATTTTTTCCTAACTGTAAGTGGAAAGTTGTACCCTTCTTAATAAAACTCTCTGACATAAAAAAAAAAAAAAATACATGCAGCTGCCTAGAACTGAAGGAGAGTGGGGTTGGATATGGGTGCTCAGAAGAGAGAGGCAGGGGATCCATGGCCAGAAGACCCAGTGAGGACAGGACTGACTAGCGCCTCCCCCTTTGCCCGCCCACCCATGTGTCTGGGACCCACACAGTGCACAATGCTGAACTGTGGTTGGGAACTCTTGCAGATCTATGTTGCAACAGGACTTTGAAGGCACCATAGAGTCCCAGTTTAATGATGCCAGACAAATCTATGCATATGATTTAAAAATGGAAAATGAAGCTAGAAATTTCTGGTATCTTTGTGGTCACCAAATGTTCTGATTTTTCTTGTCCCTAGGGAGTAGGATATTATAAAATTCAAGCAATAGCACAGAGCTTGGGATCTTACCTTTATTTTTTGGATTCCAGGAGCACAGAATTGAATTAATGATCCTTAGTTCAGGAGACCCCATCATTTGTGAAAGCGTGACCCACTTTATAAGTTTCTATGTTTATTATTGTATTTATACAAGTACATGTATTTTAAGTATGCACTATAAGCATCTATGGGCCTGACCACATTCACCACCTGGTGTCCTTTACCTGATACACATCAGCCCAAATCCTATACTCATCTCTTGCTCTCCTTTTCTAATCTCTTGGTATCTATACGTATCTAAAACAAAAAAAATTCTAGGGATGCCTGGGTGGCTCAGTGGTTAACTGTCTGCCTTTGGCTCAGGGCCTGATCCTGGGGTCCTGAGATCGAGTCCCACATTAGGCTCCTTGCAGGGAGTCTGCTTCCTCCTCTGCCTATGTCTCTGCCTCTCTCTCTGTGTGTCTCTCAGGAATAAATAAATAAAATCTTTAAAAAATAAAAATTAAAAATATAGTAACACATACAGTGAAATGCAAGATTTCAATGTGAAAATTATGTACAAGGTTTAGATAATTGCATACACGCATGTAACTGACACCTCCATCAGAATATAGAACATTTCCATCACCCCCAGGAAGTTCCTGAACTTTCATTTTTCTAATACTCACTTCTGTAGTAACTAATGTTATGACTTATACCACCATAGCTTAAGTTGCCTATTCTGTTTTATGTAAATTAAATTATACAGTATTACTCTTTTGTGTTTAACTTTTCACTCAACATAACGATTACCCATGATATTTTGTGCCTTAGTAATTCATTTTTTTATTATACATTGCATGAATCTACCACAATTTGTTCCATACTTTACTGTTTGTAGACATTTGGACTCTATCCAGTTTGGGTGCATCCATCCAGTGGGATCCTACTAGCAATAAAAACACTGAACTTCTGATACATGAGGCAACATGAATGACTCTCAGAAGTATTAGGCAAAGTGAAAGGTGTCAGACACAACAGGCTACGTGCTATATGGTTTCATAAATATAACATTCTTGAAAAAGCAAAGCCTTAAGAACAGAAAATATATCAGTGGTTGTAAGGGTTAGGAGAAGGAAGGGATTGACTACAAAGGGGCAAGAAAGAACACTGATAGAAATGTTCTACATCTTGAAGTGGTAGTAACATCTGTGTGGGTTTGTCAAAACTCAGAATTGTATATCTAAAAAGGGTGGGTTTCACCGTATATAAATTATATCTCAATAAACCTTACTTTAAAAAATAAAATAGATGTTTGAGAAAATCTGCTAAGAAATCTAAATAACTGCGGTTAACCATAATAGATAATTCCTGCCTCTCCCTTTTCTCTAAAAAGTCTTGAGCATTTGGTTTCAAACAGGAATATCCTGATTATCTGTTTTCTAGATTGCCAAATTAGATTACTATTTAGTTTAATATCTGTTTAAAAAAATGTGTAATGGGACTGGGCTCTTGGTAAGATTATCAAGAAGAACTTCCTATTCAAGATCAAGTAACTCATGCTAATTGCTTTTGCCAGCAAATGGTGGTGGCATGGGCTGGAATAATGCCAAAGACATTCAGAAACTATAACATTACTTTTGAACTGTCAGGCTTTAGAGATAGAGCTGTTCATAAAGAGGGACACAGAATGCAGGAGAAGAAACTTTCACAAACATACAAGATTGCCCTTTATATTTTCCTACACTAATTACAGTATGTAACAGTTAATATTAGGGAATCTACATAATCTGAAGATTGTTCTTCCAAGAATGTGGAAATACATAAAAATTGCATTGTATTAAGGTATTATACACTCTCCTGTTTATTGACAAAAATTCTTGAGATCCTTATTTAACACATAGAATTTAAGTATATTCTTGCCATTTTGTCATGTCTTAGATTCTTGGGAGCTATAACAGAGGAAATCTAAGCACTGAAAAATTTGTGGAAGAAATAAAATCAATTGCAAGTGAACCCACTGAGAAGCATTTCTTCAATGTCTCTGATGAATTGGCTCTAGTCACTATTGTTGAAGCTCTGGGAGAAAGAATATTTGCCTTGGAAGGTAGGACGAGTTCTTATAAGTCTGCATGTTTTCTCTACAACTTAAAGTCAATGTAATGGGTTTTTGGTATTTATTACTACTACACGGCTCATGCACTTTTAGTGTGTACAATAGCCAGCATGGAACAATGCCCTTTAATGTAAATCTGTCCCTGAGATGGCTATCTTACACAACACTGACTCTGTTGGCAGCTCTCTCTGTAAGGATGTAAGGACTGGGGGAAGGCAATGGTCAGTGTAGACTCACCAGAACAAAAATGTGCCCACGCGATTTAGCCTTTTTCTGTGACACAGGTTTAGAAAATGGAGACATAGCTCAAGTTTTCTTTTTTAATTTGTTATTATTATTATTATTATTATTATTATTATTATTATTTTGGGCTTCTATGGAACTGTTCTTGTTTGCAGTCACTTCGTTGTTCATTTATTTTCTTCTATTTTGCTTCTTGCCCACTTTAAAGGTCTTCATGGAACTCTGCCTCAACTCTCATGGCAGCTTCACTATATTTGTCTAAGTCATAATTCTTTTTTGTAGATTTTTTCTTCAATTTTGTAATGGTGATCGGCTACTGAGGATAGTGAGTCATGGCATTCCTTCCTCTGCCTTTGGTAGATGTCAAGTAACAAATTACTTTGAAACTAGCCCTTGCCTTGCAAAAAAATGTCTTTAGAATTGTTATGCCAGAAAAACTGAAAAGGCCTCTTTCTTCATGTTCTCTGATAACTGGAGCCTAAGAGAACATGTCTCTTTCCCTCTTTCCAGAGAGTTCTGCACTTATGCCTCATTTGAATCCAGTGGACCCTATCCTTGTGAGGACACACAGAAGGACAGTTGTTTTCACATTTAAACGTAGGAGTTTAAAAGCATCTTCTCAGTCACCGTGATATGACCTGATAATGGAAAACAGAAAGATAAAATGAGAAACAGACATAAGTAAAACAAGTACACCATTTTGACTGAGTATCAAATGATGAGGAAAATGCATAAAAGTGACTGACAACAGAATGTTAAAATATATAGAAAGGAAAGAAATTATTTTAGAGTAGTGGCTTTTAAGCTTTATTTGACAGTGACCCATGATAATAAATATATTATGCCTCACAACTAAAGGGGAGTAAAATAGGCCATCCCAAAATATGTCACTTTGGCATATAGATTATTTTGAGCTAAAGGCAATCAAGACCCAGCAGACTCAGGAAATACTTTTACCTCTTCCTTAAATACCTAAAAGAATTTACAGAGCAGCTGGCCCAGAAAACGAGCTATAACCAACGATAACTTTTTAATCTTAAAGACCTATCTGCATGGCATAGCAAACTTCTAATTGCCAAACATCTGTTCTTATATCCTATAAACTTCCCTCCTCCCTTTGAAGCCCCCGGTCCTTATGTCGGGATGGCGTATAAGTTTCAATTGCCCCCACTTGTCCTTCAATCTCATATTTGGGGGAGGAGAGCTCTCATATGAAGTTAAATTTGTTTTAATTTCCTCCTGCTAATCTGTTTTAGGTCAGTTTACTTATTAAACCAGCCAAGGAACCTGGAAGGGAAGAAGAGAAAATTTTTTCACTTCTGTATGACCCCATAACCCTTATTATGTACAAAGCACTCTGATAATTTCTCATTTTCATTCTGTCTTCTCTTTCAATTAAAAAAATGCTGGTGGTGACTTACCTTGCTGTAAGTGACAGATTTAGTTTAGATTTGATGAGCATTTTAAGTCCATGCACACTTCCATTTCTCTCCTTCCCTTTTGCCTGGCTGCTTTTCCCCTGCACCTTTAGAACCTGAACACTTGAATTACTTATCCCTCTGGAGTCACAGCTGCTTCTGAAGAACTTAACTATCCTACATTTTGTGCACAAGTCACTTTTAAGTGGCTTTGCTCTCACAGCAGCTATCCCAGTGTCATTTACTAATAGGCCAGACTGTACGCTTTGCTGGCCTCAAGGAAATATACAAAGATTTCCAAGTCATTGTGCACTCTTAATGTTTAATAATGTGATATGTTATGTCAATAGTGTGATATGATAGAAACAATCTCTAAAGACCATTTAAATGAAATGACTTAGTTACATTAGATAGTTAAGCATGATACAATACAGTTTCCATTTTAAACCTCCCCTAAGTAAACAAATAAATATAACCTTGTAGAACTTGTAGAAATGAAGCCTTTATCAGCTGTTGGGGAAAGAGGAGCCCAATTTGCCTTAAATGAAATTTTTGTGTTACTCCTAAACTAACCACACCATGAGTTACACGTTACACGTTGTTACACGTTGGAATGCCCAGACACTAAAAAGACGTCTGTGTATTTAAAAGCAAAATTATTTTTTAAATATCCTCAGATTAAAATGTCTCCTGCATCTTTACTGGTAAACTTTCAGGCCTAACCAAACTCAGTGCTTTGACTAGCCTTTTTCGGGTTTTTTTGTTTTTTTGTTTTTCTCATAATGAAAGCAGAAAGGGCTTCACTTTCTTGTTCCTTGGGAAGTGGTCACTTCTTATCAACATTTATATTTAGATGGTAAATAGGAACAATTATGAAATTCCTGCTTGCCACGGTCAGCGCCACCTAGTGACGAGAACAGGCCGTGAACTTACCCAATCAAAAGAAGAGTCTGTCTTCCTTTCCCAGCAAATGGGAGAAATGCTGAGATTTCTAACCAGACGCTGAGCAGTGGGGAGAGTGATTATCTCAGTACTCATGAACGGTCTGGGGAGGAGTTAACAGCAAGAAGTTTAGAGATGTACAAGGAGCTATTACCATGAGGACAATTTAGGCAGACTATCACGTAGCTCCCTAAGCAGAACCCCAGAAGATTCTAGAAATAGGCAGCAGGTCTTTGCTGCTGCGCTCTTAAAATTGGCCTTGCAAAGATAATTTTAAAAAGACACCATAAAGCATTGTGGATTTAAAACCTCAAAGTTAAAGTACACCTCAGTCATTTAAATTAGATGATAATTCATATGTGAGGTTAAAATGATATATTTGAATTCTTGATTGATATCCTCATTTAACCTAGTCCTAAAAGAAGGCAACCACAGATATATTTGTTAATAAATTTATAACAGTAAATAACTAGTAAATGAGTTTGATTTCACAAATTTAATTATTATCATGCCTCAATAGGCATGACTGACTCCTAAAATTATGCACTATTTTTAACTTATTTGCAAAGCCAAATAAATCAGTAACTCCCAACTGAAAGCAAATGAATCAACATTCTCTCAATCCCCTTAGGAGGTTGTGGCTTTGGGTTGGTGAATATTTTGAGAATAGCACATTTTCCATGGAATGCTCTGGATTGTCTCTGTATTTCAGTAAAGGGCCTAAAAGTGAGTATAGAATCTTGCCCATAGAAATCCTCATTAGAACTGTTCATATTCATGGAGCTCTTGGAAAGATAAAAAGACTTAATGGTTGCTATTGAACCTCATACAGACCATTGACTTTAAAAATGGGTACAGATTCTATTAAAAAAATACGATTAAAAAATTTTTTCTTAAATATGACCTAGAGACCATCCAAAAGTCTCTTCCCAATCTGTGACTGATACCTACCACCAGAAATTAGAGCAAATACAAACCCAGAATCCCTGCACCCTTTATCAAATAATGGTATTCTGAGGGGATCTATAGCTGGAAATATAGGTGAGGCTGGTAGAAACAAGAGACCTCTTTAAATGTGTGAATAAAATTTGTTTAGCCCTGGAACATAACAGGTAAGTTTAGCCCAGTGTCTGAGCAGGATTCCCATGGTGTGAAGGGAAGACAGGTGTCCAACTTCAGTACTTTCAACTTTAATTCTGTGGATCCAAAGTGCCATATCATCCATGGGCATGATGGAATATAAGATCAGAAGCATGAATGGAGATTTCTCAACTTCTCCAGCAAGGATGGGGAAGCCATCAGTCAAGAATTTAGTCATGGCCTTCTGCTAATCTTCTCTTTCCTCCACCCAGCCCTACCTAGGAATTTTGGGTTGAGAAATGTGTAGCTGAACACAACTCAAAAGAAGTTGGAAGTTCTGGTTGGTTAAAAGCCCAGACTCTAATTAGCCTGTCTTCTCCAAGTCAACCGTGTGCTAATAGGCATTTATCTTTCTGTTATAGCTACAGCTGACCAGTCAGCAGCTTCGTTTGAAATGGAAATGTCTCAGACGGGCTTCAGTGCTCATTATTCACAGGTACATTGACCAATTGGTAGAAAATGAAGTTTCTTTTTTTTTTTAAGGTTTTCACTCCCAAAAGCAATGCCCAAGCATCAACATTATAAATGCAACTAGCAGTTTATGGCTTGAGCCGTTATTCTGACCGTGATGACTTTCTAATCCAAATAGGAAAATGGCATCTCACAAATTTACTAGGAAAACAACTTATTTCACACAGTTCACTATATTGTACTAATAATTGTGAATCAAACATTTTGAGGTCTGCCCAATGTAATTATACATCTGGCTAAATGAAATACTTAAAATAGTTGCTAATGATATGGAATGTATCTTTTTCCCAATTTCAGTGTTTTCAAATATCTTGCTAGAATTCCATGTTCAAGACCTAGGATTCTTGGCACCCAGAATTAAGCAGAAAGACAAGATTAGGAAATATATCATTTGTGGTTGGTGAAAGAAAATGCATCAGAATTCATGCAAAGGAATATTGACATTTCAATGGGCTATTGTACTGTATAACTTAGGGCAAGTTACTTACTCTGCCAAGTTACTGTCGTGTTATTTTGAAAATTATAGGAGTTAATATATGTAAAGCACTTTAAATAGAATTTATCATATTGTTAATGCTACATTCTTACTATTTTGTTAAACATCATTTGTTTTCTTTATTTGGTTATAAGGACTGGGTCATGCTTGGAGCAGTAGGAGCCTATGATTGGAATGGAACTGTCGTCATGCAAAAGGCTAATCAAATCATAATCCCCCACAACACAACCTTTAATGTTGAGTCTACCAAAAAGAATGAACCTCTTGCTTCTTATTTAGGTAAAGTTTGGATGTAATCGATAGAAAATTATTATGTTTTTATTTTTGGTTTTGTTTTTATTTTTAGCATTGTTTGCTTTTGTTTTTTATTTTTAGCATTATTTGCTTATATTTATATAGACTTACTTATAACCATGTAACTCACTTCCAAGAGTTAGACATTTTATGGACCCATGCAAGTTCCTAAGCAGACTTAGTTTCTGAGCAGTAATCAGAATAATAGAACATGGAGGTCACACTCTCTCAAAAGGGCTCTCTAGTGCAAGAATGATTTAGGCTGATATGTGCACATTTTGAGGTCTCTTTGTGTCTGATATTCTCATTAACTTCAAGAAGAGCTTTGTACCTGGTGGACAGGAAATGATGATAAAAAAGAGAAACCTTGATTCAGCTAATATTGTCAAGATTAGACTCCCATTTTCTCTAAAATATTCTATATCATAAGTTTCTTTCTATGGGTCCTAATTTTGGAAGAGAAAATTTTAATTTGTCTTGTCATATAGCTTCTTTAATAGTTCCATTAAATCAGACAAATATTGAGGTGTAATGTCATCTTATTTTTCAAAGACTTGTCTGGAATGACAAAGTATATGTCAGGTATCACCTTATTCTCAATCTGTACCCAGCTGCCTAGGAGATAGCAGGGAACTATTCTATCACTAAATGATCCTTTAAACAATTAGGAGGGCCTAGGATGAAAAAAAAAAAAAAAAAAAAAAACTCAGGCTATAGTTTCCCAACTCTTTAGTCACTCAGCAAATATTTGACCAATACCTATTTTACCCCAGGCATTGTTCTTGGTGCTGGGGGTGCAGTGGTAAAGAAAACAAATACCTTTCATTGTTCATATTTTACTATGTTAGCATTCCTTTACGGGATCTTTCTGTCCTGGAGGCAAGTCTTTTTTCTCTCTATTCAAGTTACTTTCTATTTTACAAGAAAGGTAAGAGGTCTTTACTAGTAGATCCACACATCTCCTGTCTTAAAACTGTAGAGGCGGCAGGACTTAAGAAAAATGAAAGGCCTGAAGGTTTTAGATAATTAAAAATATGTCTGTAATAAATAAATAAATAAATAAAAATAAAAAATAAAAATAAAAATAAAAATATGTCTGTAAGCAGCAAATATAATGTGAGTGCTCAAACCCCTTAATACAAGTTGAACTGCATTTATGGAAGCTAGTTTATTTCTTATAAAAGTCCTATTACATTCTGCTGTGGTCAAAGAGCAACTAGAGTATTCCATTATTCTAAACATCACACATTACAAAAGAAAATGCCAAACTAGGATTATCTAAAGGATACCGATCTGGAAACAATTTCTTTCTCCCCTTCCCCACCCCCTGCAAAATTTGAAGAAATTGATGGTTAGGAAACAAAATGTACACTGAATATCTTTTAAATATTTGGAGGATTATGCTATAACATAAAGAGGTTGGGCTTAAGATTCATATACATTTAAAAGAGATCTTAGCATATAGTAAACATCCAACTTTCCAAGTTAAGATATTAAGGAATAGAAGAATGTCATAGCTACCTATGACAGATCTGGACTAGAATCTAGATCTCTTGATTCTTACTCCAGTGTTCATTTCAAAATTAAAGACATTTACAAATTAAAGATATAGCATGAAGTCCACAAAGATGTGTGTGACATTTTAAGAAGTTCACAAATTTGGGGGCACCTGGGTTGATTAAGCATCCAACTCTTGGTTTCAGCTCAAGGTCCTGGAATTGAGTCCTAAATCAGGTTTCATGCTCAGTTCCGAGTCTGCTTCAGATTCTCCCTCCCTCTTGCTCTCCCTCTCCCTCTCAAACGACCCCATCCCTACCTTACATTCTGGTGTACACTCTAAAATAAATAAAATCTTTTTAAAAAACCTCACACATTTTGATAACACTATAGTTCTTTTAGTATTCTGAGTTATTATGTGATAAAATTCCTTAAAACCGAATAGTTTTAAGAATCCTAAATCTATTCCCTGAAAGCTTGGATTCATGGTTGCTTAAAGCAGGCTTAGTGAATTTAAAACTTAAAGATACTACTGTGAGCAAGAAAAAACTAAGAACCTTCATTCTTAACCACAGTATTTATAACATATGATTTCTTTCCGCCCAGAAAAGGAAATTTGAGGTATATTGTCCACAATGTGCTTAAATGATTTTATATCTTAGAAATAATTTCATTAGCTTAATCACACATTAGCACATAGGATATTTTGCCAACATAAAGTTTACAGTCGAATTCTTTTAAAACAAAAAAGCACACAGAAAGAGGCCAGAGAAGAAAAATAGCTTTATACCCCAAATATTATTCCAAATCTGAAATGGGGTTTTCAAAATATCTGCTTGTGTGATTTAAAAATTAAGAAGAGTTTGAATGCGTTAGTCTGAAATCTGTGTGGACTGCAAGTTGTTAGGCTGTGGAAAGTCTTATGGAGGGAACAAAGTGAGAGGTAGATGCTGTTTTAAAAAAAAAAATCTCATACTAATCAGTAATTATGAGAAAGAAGTAGAAATAGAAGCTGTTGAAGCTGTCAGGGGACAGCCGCTCACCCATCTTTCCACTAGGATAATATGCATTTAGCAAGTGGTTTTGATGGTGAGAACATGTTTGAAGTCTCGTTCTCTGCCTCCTCCACCCACGGCCTGCCCCTTTCTAATCATGCCAGACATATTCAAGAGAAAAAGTAAAGATATGAGACAAATGCATGAAATCAAAGCAGAACATACCTATTTCCCATTACCTCACCAGATCGTAGCACTTTCCCCAAGGAGTAAATTATGAAAGCTGACAGGATCTATTTCTAAATCCATGCAGCAGACTATGCTATGAATTTTCCTTTCTCTTCAATTTTGTACTTTTTTTCTCTTCAGAAAGCAAGATTAAAATTGGATGTTTATAATTATTTTCCTTTCAAGAAAATTAGATGTTACATGGCCTTCTTTCTCTCTCCCTCTTCATTGTCTTTAGACACCTGAGCTTTAACCAGCAACTACCTCACGGGTAGGTACTGTCTTTCTGAAGACTTCAGTTAATAGCTGTAGTTACCAAGTTCAAATTATTGAAATTAATTAACCAAATAATGATACAACCCCAAGCCTCAAACATAATTTGAAACTTTTTTTAAAAGTTCTTTTATCAGTTGGCATTCATAGCTTTGTAAGTTAAAAAAAAATTAAAGTATACTAACACTCTTAGGCCTATCCCGTCTTAATATTTTTTAGTAGAGTGACATAAAATAAAACAGCTTTGTTTTTCAGATTCTCCTTTTTTATTTTATTTATGTATAAACATGACCTTAAAGCTTTTATTTTTTAAGCAATATTGTGGTTCGTAACATCAGCACTTGTTTAGTAAAATTTCTTGTTTGAAAAAGAATAGTTTACAATTTATTATGTGCAATTTTTTTAGAAGCTCAAAGAAAGATGAAGAAATGACAATGTGAGAAAAATATTCATGAAGGAAAAATGCCTGAGGAATTGTGTGCCTTTAGCACTTGTGAGAATCAAACATGTTTTAGTACAAAAACCTCTGCTCCTTTACAAAAATGTAAGAAAGTGAAAACTATAAACTTGTAGTAAAACACTTGGAAAAAAAATTTCAAAATAATCTTTTTCTTAGTAAGAAATACTAGTCTGTGCTATTTGGAAAAATAATCTGCCTCTGCTCCGCTGATGGGCAGATCTGGTTACTAGAACATTTCTTCCTTCTGTAGAGTTGAAATGTGCACATGGCAATTTTTATTCATTGATTGAGCTTTGTTCTCTATGGACACAAAGAATAAATTTAATTCTTCACGTAAAAATTAAGAATTATCTGACACAAAAAATGAAAGCCCAATTAAAAAGAGGAATGTCAAAGCTCACTTTTTAAATTTAAATTCCAATTAGTTAACATATAGTATATATTAGTTTCAGATGTACAGTATAGTGATTCAGCACTTCCTTACATCACCTGGTTCTCATCACAAGTGCCCTCCTTAATGCCTATCACCTGTTTCACCCATCACCCCATCTACTTCCTTTTAACCAAACAAATGCAAATTAAATTCACAGCAAAATATTATTGTTAGATTATGTTTAACATCTATTAGAACATTCACAAAGTTAAATAACAGTAATGATACCCAATGTTTGGGGGGAATTTGATGAAATTAGTCTGTCCTTTGGCTGTTCGTAGAATAAATTAGTACAAATGTTCTGGAAACAATTTGCTAGACACTGAAGGAATTGAAAATTTGATCCAGTAATTTTTCCTTGAATTTTATCACCATAAAAATCCAAAAGAAGGAAAAAAATTAAATGTTCAAGGATGTCTTTGCAGGCTTAGGTATAATAACAAAAAATTTAAAACCACCTAAAAAATCCTTCCATATTATTGGGGAATGGTCCTTTGGTAGAAATGTAATGCCCTTATGCCTTAACTTAGAGAAATAAACGTCAGCTACTTAAAATTACTACTTAAAAATCTACAGCAGCAAGGGTATCTGGGTGGCTTAGTCGATTAAGTATCTGATTCTTGATTTCAGCTCAGGTCATGATCTTAGGGTTGAGAGATCAAGCCCTGTGTGGGGCTCAATGCTAGGCATGGAGCCTGCTTAAGATTCTCTCTCTCCCTTTCCCTCTGCTCTTCCCCCTGCCTCAGGAGCAGGCTCGCACCTTAGCTTTCAAATAAATAAATAAATATATATATAGATAAATAGATAATAAATAAATAATCTAGAGCAGCAACACAGAAAAGGCTTACATTTCCTGTGATTCGAACTATATAAAATTATTTTTATCATATAAAATAATAAAATAAATTAATAATTATCAAAATTATCAGTCTTTATAATATGTCCAGATAAAGTACAATTGATTTATTACAAAGTGGTGAATTGGGATTATGAGGGATTTTTTTGTGGAGTTTTTTTTTTCCTTCTTCTGTCATCACTGTTACATCATTTTTGCCTTTAAACAATGAAAAACAGGGGTGGGGAAGTGGACAAAGCAGTCGCAATAGATAATCAGAAAGCATGCTAAAAGCTTCTACCAAGACAAACTTAAATTAATATTTTCAAAAACAAGATAAATCTATATAAAGACATAAAAAATAATTCTCACTGTCACTTAAAATGGTTCTTAATTTATTCTGTACAGATTTTAAGGGGTCAGGTAGTACATCTGACATCTGGCATCTCTCTTTTGTTAGGCTACACAGTGAACTCTGCCACTGTTTCTGGAGCTGTGCTGTACATTGCTGGACAGCCACGGTATAATCATACAGGCCAGGTTGTCATCTACAGGATGGACGATGGAGACATCAAGATTCTCCAGACGCTCAGTGGAGAACAGGTAAGCTTGAAAATTATTGTTTTAAATTAATCCATTTATACTCTCTGCAGATTTAAATGAATCATCTATTGTCCTAAACTTTGAAAGAAAAAATTCTCTCATAGTCAATATCAACTTTATTAAACAGGGCTCCATGTTAGCTTCCTTGTGGGGATGTAAAATGCCTGCATCTTTGGCCTCAGGAATATTTCAGTTACATGGAAGTGGAGATAAGATGTATAGATGATTATATAGATACAGATATACAAATATATACATAAAAAAATATCTAAAACATCAAGAGGCTTGAAAATGCCAGTGGCATATACAGTAAACTCAGAAGATGGGAAGATTTTTTAAGCTAGAATTGGTGCCAAAAGTCTCAATACAAGATAAGATTTGTGCTAGTCTAGAAGGAAAAATAGACTGGATAGGTAGAAAAAGCAGAAGAGCCAGTTAAAAAGATAATGTGAACCCCAATTGTGTAAGGCTTCAAACGGCAAACTAAAGAAATTGGATTTTCTCCTGGTGGTCATGGGAAGTTATAACATGTAAAATCCAAACATTCTCATTAGGTGATACTGAGAAATATTGAGAAATACTAAAAAGAGTTTAAGAAATTATACATGCAATATGCAAACATAAATATATGTAAATACTTTTAAACTGAAACATCTATGCTGTTGGTTAGTATTGTGTTGCAATCATTAGGGCTTCACTACATATCCCAGCTCATCAGACTGCCCCTCTACACTCCTCCCATCACTGACTACTCCAAAAGGCGGGGAAGCATCAGCCTTCATCCCCTGCAGGTGTACTCACAGCGGCCCAACAGAACAGCTTGGGTGAGAGGAGACAGATACATTGGGCAAGTACAGAGCTGTCCTCTCTTTAACGCCCCACAGGAGCCAATACCTTTCATAACAACACCATAGATATTAGCTTCCAGGGCTCCATTAGCTTAAGGACATGCAGTAGTCAGAGTCATCCTGATAAGCTTACACTGTGTTATCTCAATCACGTATTTATAGTTCCCCACAGCCTAAATGCAGTGTCCCAATGAGACATTATTTTTACCACTCTCAATATTGCTTAGTAATATAATTGAAATCCTTTCCCCATAGATGTCCAGAGGAACAGAGTTAGAGTGAACCAAAAGTAGGAGTCTCATATATAAAAATTATCATATATATAAAATAATAAAACCTGGTGAAAGAGTTTTATTAGCCCTTTGCCCACATTTGTAATCAGAAAATGCATCAACAATTTTTAAAAGGCTATTGCTGTAGCAAGGATAAGGTGAGGAGAGCCTAAAATAATGTATCACCAATAAAAATGGAAAAGGAAGGAGTATAGTAGACATAAATACCGAGGAACTGACAAGATTGTAAAATGAAGCATTTTGTATGACATCTTAGGTCTGATATCACTCTATTAATTGTCTACAAGACAGGAAGTGAAAATTTTGTGAAAATTGCTCATGAAAGTTACAAATGATTTAAATTATGAATAATTTAAGTTTCAAGCCTGGTAATCTGGGAGAAAGGTGGCACCATTATTAGAATGTCATCAACTCCAGCAGTGTAGATATTTTTTTTAATGGTATTTGGTTTTGCATGTTTCCTGTAACAGTAAGCACAAATTCAAATGGTTATGGGTGCCAGGAAGGTAAAGTAAATAAATAAAGCTACTGCACAGAAAACAACAGGAAATGGTGGGAACCATGGCCTGGACAGCTCATGAGCCACCTAAACATTTAGTGCCCACTCAGCTCCAGATAGCTATTGTCATGGGAGCATGAAGTCCCAAGATTGCTAGATCTTACAGCATTTTATTTATGTTTGTAATTAATTCAACTTAAAAAAAAAACTTTTAAACCCTTCATAACCTATGAGGAAAGAACATTCGAAAGTCAGTGTCTAGCAGTTGTCTAAGTGTCTAGCAATGTCTAGGAATGTAGAACTGGAGCCTTGAGAGGAGGATAGAATGAAATTTGCAACTTTCAGTAATAGAAATGTTTGGAAGGATTACCCATCTAGGAGAGGAGAAGGGGGGGAAAGTTCAGGTCTTAGTTTAGGGGATGCCAAAATCTAGGGCATGGGAGGAGGAAAAGGAGCTAGCAGAGATGAAAGCAAAGAATGGCCTATGATATTATGGCAGAATCAGGAGAGCAAAATTAAAATCATGGAAGCCAAGACAGGAAGTTTCAATAAGAGAATTATCAAAAGCATCAAATATTAAACATAGGTCAATATTTGGTAAGGTTATTGCATTTAGATAATGAAGTGTTAGTCTCCTGCATTTCTCTAAAATGCGTCCATATCTTTAAAAGAAAAAAAACATTGCTGCAAGGGGATGGTCTCCCTGCAATCCTTTTATATTTTTCTATCTTCCACAGATGCTAAGACAAGACTTAGCCTTTTTTTTTTTTTTGTCTCTTAGCACTGATAGGTTTTTTTAATTTAAATTCAATAAGCCAACATATAGTACATCATTAGTTTCAGAGGTAGAGGTCAGTGATTTATCAGTTTGCATATAACACCCAGTGCTCATCATATCACATCCCCTCCTTAATGCTTATCACCCAGTTGCCCCAAACTCCTACCCCGCTCCTCTCCAGCAACCTTCAGTTTGTGTCCTATGACTAAGAGTCTCTTACGGTTTGTCTCCCTCTCTGATCTCTTTCCATTCTGTTTTCCCTCCCTTCCCCTATGATCCTCTGCGCTGTTTCTTACATTCCACATATGAGTAAAGGCATATGATAATTGTCTTTCTGACTGATTTATTTCACTCACATAAGACTTAGCCATTTTGTTGAGTAAACTTCGAAGTCTACAAGGTGAAATACACTGTACCAGTATTCCAAGACAAATCAATTCTTCATATTGTATTTTATTTCATATTTTCATACTATGGTATATAAACATATATTGAAGCCAACCTAGAATGCCTATTATTGTTCAATCTCATTTTATTTCCCTAAAAAAAATCATGGTGGCATTCATTATCCTTTCTGCTTTTTGAAGAAGTAAGAGATGCTAGGATGAAATCTAAAGGAAGCCATTTCTCTTACTTTCAAGCTGCAGAATCTGGGACAGCTGCTCATCCTGAAGGATGGGTCTGATTATTAGCCTCCCACAAAAGCCAATAAAGAGCTCTCAGGTAGAATCCATTTCTATATTTTATTTCTATTTCTATATCTATCTGAATCTCAATTACTCTTCTAGATTAGTATAAGTAAAAGAAATGCAGGCTTTTAGCTATCTTGAGAATTTCTGATGTTCATCAGATTATTTTGTTTTGTTTTGTACCCTAGATCGGTTCCTATTTTGGCAGTGTTTTAACAACAATTGACATTGATAAAGATTCTAACACTGACATTCTTCTGGTCGGGGCTCCCATGTACATGGGAACGGAGAAAGAGGAACAAGGAAAAGTGTATGTGTATGCTCTGAATCAGGTAATGGTACCTCTGGGCCTAGTAGAATGTTGAGAGTATCTCTTCCTTTCTTTCAATTTCAAATAAATAATGCAGTTCCAATTTGGTACTCACTTTAGAAAAAGGAGCAAAGAATCTTTCAGGACCTCTTTACCCCCACCAACTCCTCAGTTTCTAAATGAACATTTTAGAATTCTAATAAGGTAGTTCAAGCCGTTAGGCATTCTCTGCTTGGAAATGTGAAATATTTTTTTTAGCATAAAATATAAAGATAAATATAAATCTGTTTAAAATGCTAAATAAACTCACAGGGCAGCCATTCATACCTCTGGCCTAGGGGTGTTGGGAATATTAGCAGTTAAAATGCATTAACTGTCAAAAACAGGTAAAGCTGGGAAAGCAGAGACTGAAATAGTAAACTATATGTCGGTGACACCAGACAGTTTCAGCAAACTACTACAGTCTTTGGAATACTTCATTGGGCTGGAGTGAGATTTTGTTTTCAACTCCTGACCTTAGACATCATTTATTAGGTGAAATAATTTTTGATCTTCATTAGAAGAGTTTTGGGTTTGGGGGTTGGTGTTTTGGGCAGTTTGGGGGGTTTGTTTTGTTTTGTTGTTGTTTACAGAAAAGTCAATATTCATCTGGTTAGCTTTTTAAATTCTTAGAGTCTGTCCAATTAATTGTTTTAATCCATAAGTTGCATATCTTTCTTCCTATCATTTTGTTCCCTTTTTCCCATCAATATTTTTTGGTCCTGTGCTTTTTTTCCCTTTTTTTCTAGAAAATGTGTTCCTGACCATCATTACTAATACTTTCTGTTCCTTATTGAGTTTTTTGTTTTGCTTTGTTTTGTTTTCACTCTATATAGCTTTGGGGAAAGTTTGCTTTTTGAAAAAAAGTCAATTTCCTCTTTGCCCTATAGGGGAGACTATATAGAGACTTTCCAAAGAAGCAAATTTTGGATGAAGGAAAGAGAGAGACCTGAATTGAGGATTTAAAAATTCAGTTATTCGGCTTTAAAAACATACTGTGAGTTATATACTCACTTGGTTGCATTAAAAAGAGAATCCATTAAAATCCTCAATATGTCTTCCTCCCCATACTTCTGCAATCTGTTCTTTAAAATCTTTATCTTTGCTCTCAGAAAGCACCCTTTTTAAGAAATTTTACAAACTTTACCATTGATATACAAATGGTTTTTAATAGCACTGATTTAGCATGTACTTAAAAATTTCACTGTGCTGCAGTAATGATAGAAATCCATAAGTATCCTGTTTATCTTTCTTCCAGACAAGGTTTGAATATCAAATGAGCCTGGAACCCATTAAGCAGACTTGCTGCTCATCTCTAAAGCATAATTCATGCACAAAAGAAAACAAAAATGAGCCATGTGGGGCTCGTTTCGGAACAGCTATTGCTGCTGTGAGAGACCTCAATCTTGATGGATTTGATGACATTGTGATTGGAGCTCCCCTGGAAGATGATCATGGGGGAGCTGTGTACATTTATCACGGGAGTGGCAAGACTATAAGGAAAGAGTATGCACAAGTAAGAAGTTAAACCTACACATTCCTACCCTTAAATGATAAGTGGGTTCAATGCTAGGCTCGCTTCTTGTCTTCATGAATTAATTGATTTTTTTCCTCTATCTCTCTTGGGAAACTAGATTTAATTCTCTTTTAAGTTTTCTTTACAGAAGCATTATTTTGTATTTTATCCTTTTATCTAGTTTCTTTTTTCTGTTATTTGCCATGTCATCATGATCTGAGCTCTCAGAATAGTAAAAAAAACAAAAACAAAAAAAACAAAAAAACACTTTTTAACAATGTTATCTGACCTTGCATTGTGGCTGGTGCTAAACAGAGGATACCTGTTTCTGAATAAGAGAACAATAACAGTATTTAGTCAATAAAGAATATGAGATTATTGTTTTTATATTCAATATCCACGTTGTTATAATGAAGTTGCATTACATTTATATTTATGAATTAAATTGGTATATTTTTGTCAAATGAATTTGGGTTCCTGAGGTTTATAATTCTTTCACAACTAACCCCTCTTGGAAAAAAAATCTGAATAACTAAGCTTAACCTGCAGGGGATTTCTGTTGTTGTTTAACATTTATTGTCAGTTAATGTTTCTAAACCATAAATGTAATTTTTTCCTACATGAGAAAAATATCTATCCGTTCACAAAAGTGTTTAATGTACCATAAAAGTAGGAGAGTTTAAAGGAATTCTTCTAATGTAATTGTCTGTTTTTAAGTAACCATAAGTAGTTAGGCATTGAACTACTTATATAACATGAAAAGAAAGAGTACCAATTATTTCTTTTTATATTTGACTTCTTTTTGTACTGTGGTCAACAGAATTCTCAAAATCCATTCATGTATTGTGAAATCATGCTTAATTTTTCATAAAGTCATAATGACATTAGTGAAACAATAAAGTAAAGGACATATTTCAGTAACAGCACTTCCATCCATTTAGTAAATTATTTGTTTTCAAATAATTCAAAAATCTTCATGGCATTGCTTAACTGAAAACAGGCAATATTTACCATGGGAGTGTGATGGAATCAAGAATTGAAGGGAAGAGTTTCTTTTCTTTTTTTTTAAGATTTTATTTATTTATTCATGAGCGACACACAGAGAGAGAGAGAGAGAGAGGCAGAGACACACAGGCAGAGGGAGAAACAGGCTCCATGCAGGGAGCCCGACGTGGGACTCGATCCTGGTCTCCAGGATCACGCCCTGGGACAAAGGCGGCACTAAACCACTGAGCCACCTAGGCTGCCCAAGGGAAGAGTTTCTTTCTTATGTTCTATCACTTTATTCCTTCACTATTAATCCTGATGATTTAGTGAAACGGCATTTTCACTGTAGAAAAAAGAGAATATTTAAATCATTAATAATAAAATAGATTGTCTTAAGAAATGTTTATGCATGGAAAATGTTTCCATTTGATTGCCTTGTTTGGCTTCTTAATTTATAGTTTTTAAGTGAAGAACAGGAGGATTAGAAGACCCCAAGTTTAGGGAAGGTCTGTCAGTCCCATCTCCTTGCCATCAGGTCCTATTAAAATATTACCAGCTGGAACCAAAGCCAAATCAGGAAGTATGAATATTAAACACATTATGTTTGGGTATATGCGCAAATCAGTCTTGGAGAACTCCACATTCATTCTTGCCTTTTGAGTTTAGAGTGCCCTTGACTTTTAGCAAAGATCATATACTGGAAAATGTATTTGGTGGAATGTTCTATTTATAACCAGCCATCAAATTCAGTGAGCCCCCAACTGACCCCTAGGACAAACTTCCACTCCCTCTCTTGCTTGTCTGATGTGTTTTCAAGGTTCCAGCATCTTTAAATATCTTGGTATTATGGGATTGAGTGGGAACCAGAAAGGAGAGCCAATTACTCACAATGTTTTCCTTGAGCATTAGACAAGATGACGTTATAAAATTTTTTTCCCTCTCTCTGGTGTCAGTAACCCTGAAATTATTTTGTCTGTACTATAAAAAGAATAAGCTTTGGTAACATCTGAGTAATTCATCTTGTCACCACATGAGGGGCTTCTTAGGCAGATTTCCAAAATATCTTTAATTCTAATTTTGTGTTAACCAATCCAAGTTCTCAGATTTATTTAAAACTGTTTTTGAAGAGACACTTCTGGCATAAAAACTCTCTGTTGGGACTTTCACAGCGTATTCCATCAGGTGGAGATGGCAAGACACTAAAATTTTTTGGCCAGTCTATCCATGGAGAAATGGATTTAAATGGTGATGGTCTGACTGATGTGACTATTGGGGGCCTTGGTGGTGCTGCCCTCTTCTGGTATGTATTTTAATAACATCCAATTAATCTGAATATTTCACAAATAGTTCCAGAGCTCAGAGGATGATTGGAGCCCGTATTATACCAAATATCTGTTTTCTTTTGTACCCCATTATTTTTTCATGCCCCATTATTTAGATAGAAGCTACATAGTTTAAGAATCTGGAGGAGTAAATAAGTCTTAAAATTGAGAAACCATATTAAATAACAAGTAGAGCCAACTCTTAATTTGGGGTATTTATTATGTGCTTGGCACTAAGATAGGTATTCTGTTTTAGATGACAGCATAAGGTAGAAGAGGGCCCCATAGAGAACAAGAAAACATCCCTAACTTTGAGTTGTTCACAAGCTTTTAGGGGTAATTGACTCTTTCCTCATTTACTTAATATGGATAATTAGACAATTGTGCATTATTGTCTGTATTTATATTGTTGGCCAAGCATAGAAGCATCTTCAGTAATATCTATGGTCAGCCTTTAAAATGTCTGCATCTCAAATTAATTTCATTTAATTGTAAAATTCTAATCAATGATCAGATATATAAATACCATTCTACTTTTAACTTGTTAATAAAATAATGTATTAATAATATTAATAATTCCAGTTTTAACTAGTTAGGAAGCCCAACTTCAAAAAAGCATTCTATTTGGGAAAAAAAGAGTGACTAAAATATCAAGGATATGAATTTTGTGTGATAATTTTTTTAAATGTTACAAACTTAATTAAGAAATATAATGAAAGAGGGGGACACCTGAGTGACTCAGTCAGTTAAGCATCTGACTCTTGATTTCGGCTCAGGTAATGATCTCATGGTTGTGAGATGAAGCCCCATGTCTGGCTCCTTACTCAGCATGGAGTCCGCTTGAGATTTTCTTTTGCTCTCCCTCTGCCCCTCCCCCTGCTCACTCACTTTCTCTCCAAAGGAAAAAAAAGAAAGATGAAAAAGAAATATAATGAAAGGATTTAATATATTAAAAATATATTTATGCCATGTGCTTTGGTGAAAAGTCCACGTATTGATTCTTCCAAATCAAGCATTGACTTAAAGTAATTTAGATGGAAACAAACCTCAAAGGTCTTTTTCTAGAAGGAATTTATCTAGAAAAGTAGTAAAGATAGAGACCTGAAAGTAGATGACTTTGTCATAATTTAAGACAATTAATTGCAATTATAATTACAATTGATAACATTGTAAATAGCATTGTGTGGTGGCAGATGGTAACTGCACTTATTGTGGTGAACATAGCATAATGAATACCATTATTGAATCACTGTTACACACCTGAAACTAATATGTCAACTATACTGAAACTTAAAAATTTGAAAAAAAAATTAAAAATTAAAAATAGAGATAATGTTTAAAATGTTTAAGACATAATGTTTAAAAACTTATTGTCAAATAAAAATTGTACACTAAACTGTGCACAGAAAATAGCCATTATATTAAAAAAATGTTTTAGCCATATAATAGGGAGAAAAAAACTGTAAGGTGGTGCCTAGGATACTACACTTGATCTTAGCCAAAAGGCCGAGAAGCGATAGGGTGGTGCCTAGGAAAGGAGAATTCTGGGCAGCAGGTAGCTGTGACTTTGGGGAGGGCACGCCCAGAAGCAGGCCTCCAAACAGAAGTCACCAGTGTCAGCCAGAAAGGATACATTTAGTCTTTGTTTAAACTGTTAATCCTGGATTAATTTATTATGATAACCTTAATTTAAAAATATTTAGCATATTGACTCTCATAATAAAAATATATACAGGGCAGCCCGGGTGGCTTGGCGGTTTGGCACCCCCTTCAGCCTAGGGTGTAATCCTGGAGACCCAGGATCGAGTCCTGTGTGGGGCTCCCTGCATGGAGCCTACTTCTCCCTCTGCCTGTGTCTCTGCCTCTCTCTCTCTCTCTCTCTCTCTCTGACTCTCATGAATGAATGAATAAAATCTTTAAATATATATATATATATATATATATATATATATATATATATATACACATACATACGTACATACATAAGGGCAATTTATACTCTCCGGTTTTGTTTCAAAGTTTTCTTACAAAGCTCGGAAGACTTATTTATGGCTGACATGGGGCTCAATCCCAGGACCCTGCTCAATGGGGAATCTACTTCTCTCTCTTCTTCTGCCCCTCCCCTCCAGCTCATGCACACACACATGCACTTTCTCGCAAATAAATAAAATCTTTAAAAATAATTTTAAAAATAAATGTTTTTTAAAAGTCACCAAAGAAATGGAATCCTGAGAGCCCAACTATACACAAAGGAGAATCCCCATCAGTGCATTCCCATTGCATTCCCATATTGATGGCATTCATTAAATGTGAAAAGGTGTGAATAATCATCATTGTGTATGTTTGTAGGTCCCGAGATGTGGCTGTAGTTAAAGTGACTATGAATTTTGAACCCAATAAAGTGAATATCCAAAAGAAAAACTGCCGTGTGGAAGGAAAGGAAACAGTATGCATAAATGCTACAGTGTGTTTTGATGTGAAATTAAAGTCCAAAGAAGACACAATTTACATAGCTGGTAAGTGTCATATGTATACCAAGTACTTCGGGGCAGGAGGACAATACACATGAGGAAACTCAGGAAGATACTGTATTTTCCCCCTTGATAGGGATCTGCATCTCACATTTGCCCCTGTGTACATGTTGAACCTTGAAAAAAAATCTACTAAAGAAAGAATATGTTATGGAACCCAATAAATTCTGGAGCAGAAACTGTAATGCTTATATGCAATGGCTCTCCCATTTACCACAAACAACCAGGTGCTAAAAACAACAACAATAATAATAATAATACAATTAAGAAGTAGAATTTGAAAATTGGGCTCCAAAAGAGCCCAGTTTTCCTTCCCATAGGTTTTCACAAACCCTCTCTTGCTTCTCCTACCCTATTTGGTAAGACTGGTATCGCAAAGGACCTGAATGTTTTGCCACCCCTACTTCCTGAGATCTCTTTGCTCAACTCAGAAGATAACCCTGGTTTTTGAGATTCGGACATGTCCCATGTGTACGCTCTCAGGCACAGTCTGAGTATCTCCTCCTACCTACATGTACACTATCTAAGGTGGTTTTTTAATGATATTGAAATATGTTGGAGTCAAGACTGTGGAGGCCATTGGCTGCAAAAGAGTAGTTTACTCTATAAAACAAACGTAAGTAGAATATGAAAAATCATTAATCCTTAAAATCTATTTTTCTTAGTTTTCTCTACACATGCATACTTAGGCTCTGCAATAGCCCTCTGACTAGAAGATGAATTAGGTATAGAAATGTAAAATGAGCTACATTTTCATATACAGCATTATTTCAGTCTCATTTAATTTTTATAAAGTAACTAAGTGATAAAACTAAGTAGGATTGGGGATCCCTAGGTGGCTCAGCGGTTTGGCGCGCGCCTTTGGCCCAGGGCGTGATCCTGCCGTCCCGGGATCGAGTCCCGTGTCAGGCTCCCGGCGTGGAGCCTGCTTCTCCCTCTGCCTGTGTCTCTGCCTCTCTCTCTCTCTCTCTCTCTCTATGTCTATCGTGAATAAATTAAAAAAAAAAAATCTAAAAAAAAAAAAAACTAAGGATTGTTGCCTTTTTAGAGAGTGTAAGGTTTAACTTGTTTTTTTTTTAATTTTGGTATGCCTATTTTATTAAATTCATTTATTAAGCTTATTTTATTATGTGTTTGAACAGTCTGAAGTGACTTTTTCATAAAATAGGCAAAAATACATTCATGTATATTTTTGTGTCTATTGAAATATAATCAATATTCTAAATAGGACTTCAACATTACTAAACTAAAAAATATAATTTAAGTGAAAACCCAATAAATACATGCATGGTCAGAAAATTCATTTACATGTAGGTGTACATGCATATGAGTGTGTGGGTGTGCATATGTACATATACATTATAAGTGTGATTAAACATTAAAGGCATAGTGAACTCAGAAAGTGATTCTGAGATTGTCTTTATGGTTATCCTACAGGTTATCATAAAGGTTATCTTTATGACTAGGACTACCATTGTACTACAGTAGTGTGGATAGCTGAGTAATAGAAACTGTTATTGATTTACTGCTCAAGAGCTTTTTCTATAATGCTAATTTGATGAACTAGACCATATGAAAATTAGTGCAAGTAAATATTTCTGTCATTTTATTTCCAGATATGCAGTACCGTGTCACACTAGATTCACTAAGACAGATATCACGAAGCTTTTTCTCTGGAACTCAAGAAAGAAAGATTCAAAGAAACATCACAGTTGAAGAATCAGAATGCACTAAGCTTTCCTTCTACATGTTGGCAAGTAAATCATATATGTTATAACTGCTTTATTCCAAATCAAGAATAAAGCATAGATGTCTTATTTCAAGTCATTCATGATATTATTTCAAAATGCACATCACAAAGCAAACTTCATCTTAGTCACTTTTATCAGAAAATCACAGGCCTGATCTTCTAATTTCCAAATGCATTTCATAAAACTATCTTTCATCTTCCCTGTGTGTTATCAGTCATCCGTATATTATGGAATAGTAGAAAGCACAGTATACTAGTTTATAAGATACCTTCTGCCTTCATTCATTCATTCATTCATTCAGTTTTTACAGTCATTCATTTATTCTTTTAAACTGAAAACATCATTTAACTTTTGTGGGCCTTATCTGTCAAATGTGGATAAGTGGTTACATGCCCTGAGAGCAAACTGTTGGCCCATGTGATTTCTGGGGTCCCTTCTTGTCCACTGTGCTATATATATTTCACTCTTTAAATTGAAGGGGAAGAAATCAAGTATTTTCTATCATCCATAAGCTTTGTGCTTATATAACTTGTATAAAATTTGAAAGGGCATGTAACCAGATGTGCCAGATGTGCCACTGCCTCCAACCTGCTAGAAATCACTGTAGTGTATATTTGTCCAAAATGTAGACTCTAGCTATGTGTAGGCACTTGGTATTAAAAGGAATTAACTAGTTTCAAAATTTCCAAATTCTTTTTGGATTTTAATAGATACATTAACATTTGTTCTGGAGTCAGCCAGGATGGAATTTGTCTCAAAACTTCCCCACATTCCAAGTGATTTTAACCAAGTTGTTTAGTCTCTTAGAGGCTGAATTTTTCATCTGTAAAATAATGACTATAATAGTTACTCATCTTGGAGGACTGTTGAAATACTTCTCAATAATGTGTGTAAAGCTCATAATTCTGGACATGCCATAAGGGATGGCTGTTACTGGTGATAGTATGAAACAACATTGATTACATTCATATCACATATCATTTTGCATTATAAAATTCTTGCAACTCAAGGCATATATTATACTAATGAAATCTAACTCAATTTAAAGAAAGTTTGCTTTTTTGAAATTGGGAGACTTTCCTAGAAGTATTACATGGCAGTGGTTGGCTCAACGTCTCAAGAGAAAAGATACTGTTATACAAGCAGCCCAGAGTAGAATATCCTGACATGGCAAAGTATGGCACATCCTATTACTCCAGCAGGGCCCCGGAGAAACTGGAAGTGAATCAACTGATCATACTCTGAAGCCTCTGCATTCCAGCAGTGTCCCCTATCAAGGCAGAAGGCAGTCTCTCTCCAGTGAAGCAAAAGCCTGATGATCATATGTCAGATCAGGTGCACAAGAATGTTCCAGTAAGCCTGAACCACAGAGGCAGATGGAAGCCATAACAAGGTCAGAACATCCAGGAAATATAATACCAATGATAAAATATGTTATGTTTCAACCTGTAGGACAAGCATGACTTTCGGGATTCTGTAAGGATAACTTTGGATTTTAATCTTACCGATCCAGAAAATGGGCCTGTTCTTGATGATTCTCTACCAAATTCAGTACATGAATATGTAAGTCAGATTTTTTTTTAATTCAGATAACCTATATGTGAACATATTGGGAGAAAATAAAGCCCTGAAACACATACACACACACACACACACACACACACACACACACACAACCTTAAATCAATTTTTTTAAAAAAACAATGAAATTCTAGAGTTTTCTCAACTCTTCTGTTTCCTATTATTGGAGGGAACTCTTCAATTTCCTATTGTTGGAGGGAACTTATAAATAACAACTGTTTTTATGTCTCCTAAATTTAGGACCAGTTGAAAGAAAGACATGGGTTGGCCTACTGGAACTCCCTTTTATTACTAATGAACACTGGGTTCCAGGGCACAGCTTAGACATATTGAGTGTATCCTACTGAACAAGACTTAGACCACAGATAACCAAGTATGTCATCAGCAGTGCTCATCAGGTCATTTTCAGGGGGGCCTACATCATAAAACTTGCAGAATAGAGATATAGAGCTTCCCATGGTCACACTGCTGCCCTAAGAGCAGAAGAGGTGGGAAGGGACTGATCCTCCTTCCAAATTCACAAAGTTCAATGTCCCACCCCTGAGAAAGAGTGAGCAAGTAGAATGATGGAGTGGAGGAATTGTTAGAGATGGGCAATTAGTTTTCCCCATACACATATCCTTCATTCTGTCTTTCTTCCTTTCAAGTATATTTATTGGGCGTCTTAAACATATAGGCTTTGTGGTTTATGGTCTAACCTAGGAAGCAGATATTAGGTAGGAATTAAAGCGTGTACCCTGGAGGAGAACTTAATTGTTTTATGGGAACTTCTGCCTAGGTAGAGAGTCAGGGGGGCATTCCCCTGAAATTGTGACATTTAAGTATTCTCAGGAGTGGAGGGAGCAATGTTTCATGCACAGGGAATATGTGTAAAGGTTCTGAGGCATTAAGGGACTAAATTAAACTCTCTAATGTGGCTGACACTGAAGAGCAAGGTGGGAAGGTGATATGGGATGAGGCGGAGGCACAGGCAGGAACCAGATCATTCCAGCCTTTGTGCTAGTGTGCAGGTATTTTGAAGAGCAATGGAATGCTATTGATGGCCTTAATTGGTTCAGTGATACTGGTTTATATTTTCTAAGGATTACTCTGGCTGCAATGTGGAGAATAATTAGAGGAACAATGATTGGAACAAGAGTGGGTGCAGGAGATCACTTAGGAAGCTATTGCATTAGTTCAGGGAGGAAATGAGGATAGCTAGACTAGAAGTGATGGTGAAAATGGAGAGGCAAGAAGATAGTTGAGAGATTCTTAGAAAAGAAGTGGAATAGACAGCTCTTAATGAAGGTTTAGATAAGGGAGTAGGACTTCATGAGAAGAGAAATCAAGGAAAACTCCTAGTTATGTGGCTTCACCACTTTCTACCCTCTGAGCTCTAATACATTCCTAAGTATTTGATTCTTTTCAAAAGAAAATCTCATAATTGGAGTTGAGTGTTAAAGTGTTCTCTCATAGATTTTGATCTTAGAGTACTTGACTTGATTTTTTTGAAACTGTTCTACTCTGGCACACTAAAGCCAGTGAAAAACATCTGTGAAAATTGTGCATTCTTTAAAAGGCTGGAAGAATTTATACCCAGAAGTTTATTATTTTCCCTATAAATTACGGGAATAAATCTAAAATTCCTTAAGATTTCTGCAGTGGAATCTGTTCTCTTTATGAGTTGCTTAACTTAGTTTGGCAATATGTCATTTCACAAAGCGGGTTAATAAGTAATTTTCAATCATGTTTAACTAAATTTTGAAAAAATGTTTTCCTATGGCCATTTCAGATTCCCTTTGCCAAAGATTGTGGAAACAAGGAAAAATGTATCTCGGACCTCGCCCTGAAAGTATCCACCACAGAAAAAGGCCTGCTTATTGTCAGGTCCCATAACGATAAGTTCAATGTTAGTCTCACGGTCAAAAACAAAAAGGACAGCGCCTATAACACCAGAACCATAGTGCACTATTCTCCAAATCTAATTTTTTCAGGAATTGAGGTAAATTTTTAGCTTTAATATTTATTAATTCTAGTAGTAATCATTTCTTGAGTCTCCTTTTCCTGCTACTCAACTAATTGTTTTTATTGGGTTTAGAACAATAGAGAACATTTTGTACAAATTATTAGTATTCACTAATGGTGAAAGTACCAAACTTTTTAAAAAGGTTCTGTTTTGATGAATGTCTTTAGAGATTTGTGACTTTTCTTAGATTTAGTATGAGGAAAGAATCACCGATGTATCAAAATCATATGTTTCATAGAAGCATTACACAGCTGAAATTGAGACAAAATCAAAGAAATATTAAAACATAAAGTCAAGACAGTGGAACAGAGGTGCAGAGAGAGTATTGCATGTATGGAACAAAAAATATGTTTACATAAAGAAACATTAAGATATCATTTCTCATTTTCTATGTAAAACCCTTACATTGGCCAGAGAGGTATTAAATTACAAAGTCTCATTGTCAAAACAGAATTCTTTTTTATTTTGGCAATAACATATAGTTGCATAAGATGCTGTATCAGGAATAATTAGTACTTCCAAATTTGAACGTTGCTTTCTAATTCAGGTCTCTGAATGAATCTGCTTTATTTACAATTCTATCTATAAATATCCGAATTAATAATATGTATGATTCATATTTAAAACAATACCCTTATTAATATAATATTAAAACTCTATTGTCTAGTTTTCTAATTTCTGTAAATTCAGACTTTCAGTGACATTTCTCTCTATTTATTAGGATATTGCTTAAGGACATGATGACTAACAGAGGCTTAAAAGAAATGTCCTCCATTACTACCACGTATTTTAGATCCAGTAAAAAATGTTCATTATAAATCTAAATGTTCAAAGTGATTCTGGAAAAATATTATCACTGAATTTTTCTCTGGAAAGGGAACTATATTAAAAATCATTGCTGGGATGCCTGGGTGGCTCAGTTGAGCATCTGCCTTTGGCTCAGGGCGTGATCCTAGAGTCCCAGGATCGAGTCTCACATTGAGCTTCCCACATGGAGCCTGCTTCTCCCTCTGCCTATGTCTCTGCCTCTGTGTGTGTATGTATCTCATGAATAAATAAATAAAATCTTAAAAAAAATATTGCCAGTATCCTCTTCAACTAAGTTCATGGCCTTGGTAGAGAGGCAGAAGTATAAAAATCAACAGTGCATCTCCTCTATTTCTATTAACAATTGAAACAGTAATAATAATGACGTCTTTTCCTGAGTCATATGATGTTCCAGGCTCTGTTCTAAGCATTCCACTTACTCAATTCTCATTAAGGAAATAGGTGTTATTGTACTATAGAGATTCTAAGCTAAACCCTTTCTGTCACATTTTAACCTTTCTGTAACTGCATTTTACAACTGATATGTTTACTTAACTGGCAGCATTTTCCCTCTCTTATTGGTACACAAAATAATGGAGAGTCTCAGATTCAGTGGCATTTTCAATTTGATGAAATAAAGTATGACTAGCCTCACTGGGCAGAAAATCAGGCTCAGAGAAGTGAGGAGTCTTGACAAGAAGATTGCTTAGAGTGACAGAGTCAGAATTTAACTCCTGGTGGCCTCATCAGAACTCATGCTCTTACCACCGGGCTAAACTCTTCTCATGGCAACCACTCACTGTGGGCTTCCACGTGGCAGTCTAGTATGTGTGAATTATTTCATCCAGCCACCTAATCAGTTTATGATTAATGGCACATTGCTGTTAGAACATCCATTGTACAGTGTTCCACTAGACAAGATATGTGATGTGCTCTGCCCTTCAGTCTCCCTTAAGGAATGTTTTTGTATTTTCCATGGAGGGTCAGACAGGTGATCCCAGAATGCTATGACTCCCCCAACTAAGTTGAGAGACAAATCTTAGTAAGGCAGAGTCCAAGACATGGCTGGGAAAACTCTGGAAAACCAAGCTCAAGCATTTCACCTGTGTGTCTGCTCTAATTCTGTTTACTTTTTCTTCAAAGGCTATCCAAAAAGACAGTTGTGAATCCAATCATAATCTCACATGTAAAGTTGGATATCCTTTCCTGAGAAGAGGAGAAGAGGTAAGATTATAAAACATCCATGTGGCAATTGGGTATGAAAAATGCTATGCTCAAAGTTAAATATATAAATCCTTCTAATGGAAAAAAATAAATAAATAAATAAATAAAATCCTTCTAATGGTATTTTAGGGTGATGTAGATGAAGAAGGTTGATTTCAAAATTTTGAAATACTGGAATCAAAAGCCGATTATTGCAGGAGTCAAACTAAAATGCTGAGACAAAATTAAAAATCTATACTTGATAATTTATCAATTTATCTGATTGTAGTAGGCTTCTCTGGCCTGTAGAGAAAACAAATCTTCCAAGCAGATTGGTTTAGAACTTTGTATAGAAACTCTTTTTTCACTTCTCCTTCTAAAATAATATCCTTATTGAGATATAATTCACATACCATAAGATTCACTTATTTAAACTGTACAATTCAGTGGGTTTTTGTATATTCACCAAATAGTGGATTGTACAGTCATCACCACAATCAATCTCAGAACATTTTAACATCCCCAAAAGAAACTCAGCCCACATTACCAGTTACTTCTCTTTTTTCCCCTTTAGTCCCTCCCCAGCCTCAGGCAACCAATAATCTACTTTCTTTCTTTAAGAATCTACTTATTCTGGACATTTCATATAAATAGAGTCATATAATCTGTGGTCTTTTTGTAACAAGCTTTTTTCATTTAGCATAATGTTTTTTTAAAGGTCATCAGTAGTTCCCTTTTATCTCCAAATAAAATTCCATTTTGTGGATGTATCATATTTTATTTATTCACCTATCAGGTGACGGGCATTTGTGTTGTTTCCGCTTTTTGGCTACTATGAATAATACTATGAATATCTGTGTACAGGTTTTGGTGTGGGCATATTTTCCATTCTCTTATGGTGGAATTCCTGGGCTATATAACTACGTATAACATTTTGGGAAGCTGCAAAACTTCCTTCCAAAGTGACTGCACCATTTTTCATTCTTACCAGTCTTTCTTCACATTGTTACTGTCTTTTTTATTATAGCCATCCTCGTGGGTGTGAAATAATATCTCATTGTGATATTGATTTGCATTTCCTTAATGGCTAATGATTTGCATAATCTTTTCATGTGCCTACTGACCATGTGTATATCTTCTTTTCAGATCCTTTACCTATTTTTTAATTGGGATGTCTTTTTTTTTATTATTGAATTGTGAGAGCTCTTCATATATTCTGCTTTCAAGTCACTTATTATATATGATTTGCAAATATTCCCATTCCACCTTTTCACTTTCTTGATGATGTCCTTTGAAACATAAAAGTGCTTACTTTGATGAAGTTCAGTTAATCTATTTATTCTTTTTCATTCATGCTTTGCCAACTGAAGGTCACAAGATTCACTTCTATATTTCCTTCCAAGAGCTGGATAGTTTTAGCTGTTACATTTGGGTTTATAATCCATTTTGATGAACTTTTGTGTATTGTGTAAGAAGAAAGGGTCCAATTTCATTCTTTCTGTGTGGATATCCAGCAGCCCTACACCATCTGTCAAAAAGGTTTTCATTCCCCCATTGAATTGTCTTGGCACTTTTTTTTGAAAGTCAGTTGAGCATAAACATATGGGTTTTTTCTTGACTCTTAATTGTAATCCATTGATGTATATGTCTATCTTTATGTCAGCACACACTTTTGATTATTGTAGCTTTTTTGAAAGTTTTGCAATCTGAAAATGTAAGTCTTTCAACTGTGTTTTCTTTTTCAAAATCGTTTAGCTCCTCGGGTCCCCTGTATCTTTATTTGTATTTTAGGGTCAGCTTGTCATTTTCTAAAAAAAAAAAAAAAAAAAAAAAAAAAAACTGGGAGTTTGATAGGGATCACATTGAATCTGCAGATCAATTTGGGGAGTATTACCACCTTAAAGATATTAAGTCTTTGATCTGTGACCATAGGGTGTCTTTTTATTTATTTAGATTTTCTTTAATTATTTTCAAAAATGTTTTGTGTTTTTCAGAATACAAATTTTACACTTTCTTTGTTAAATGTATTCCTATGTATTCATTCTTTTTTAATGCTATTTTATTTTTATTTAATTTTTTGAAAGAGAGAGAGCACGCTCATGTGCACAAACTCATGGGGGAAGGGGCAGATGGAGAGGGAGAGAGAGAGAGAGAGAGAGAATCTTGGGCAGGTTCCACATTCAGTGCAGAGCCAAACTTGGGACTCAATCCCATAACCCTGAGATCATGACCTAAGCTGAAATCAAGAGTCTGATGCTTAACTGACTGTGCCACTCAGGAGCCCCTTTTAATGCTATTTAGATGAAACTCTTAAATTTATCTTCAGATTGTTTATTGCTAGTGTATAGAAATACAAATGATGTTTTAATATTGATCTCTTTCCTGAAATCTTGCTGAAATTATTTATTAGTTCTAATAGTTCTTTAGAGGATTCCTTAGGATATTCTATATACAAGATCATGTCATCTGCAAATAGATGCATCCTTCCCAAGGCAATGCCTTTTATTTCTTTTTCTTGCCCAAATGCCCTCGCTAGAACCTACAATAGTAGCTGAACAGAAGTGAGGGAGTGCTTTCATGTATTCTTAAAACCAGTATTTGTTTCCATGAAAAACAAAGAATAGTTATCTCATTTAATGATAAACAACATATTAGCCTATATTTTCATTGAAGGTTGCTTTTCAGTATGAATATTTGCTCCTCTATTCATATTGAGTTAATGAGAGAAATATTTAGTCAATCAAAGTGAGATAAGAAGATACTTTATTTACTTACTTGAAAAGATAGAAATACTATCCCAAATATTTATTTCAACTTCTTTACATTATGATATTTTATAATATAAGACTTCAAAATAGATCTTTGTCATCTTAATCCCACATCCTAAAAAGTTGATAAACACTGGGTTGGATATCTGGAAATGGCAGAGTCACATATCTATAATGAAGTCTTCTGGCTCCTCATTTTGCAAATGAGAATTCAGAAAGGCCTTTTCCCTTAATACATGTGGCATGACTACTAGTGACTGTAGTGACTGAAGAAACTATGAATGACAATAATTATCACTCAATTGAATAAACCATTTTAGCTATGAAACTAACTAGATATACCAATCTACTTTTGGAACCTCATTATTAAGCCCATTTCTTGACTATCTCAAATGAAATTTATTGTAAGATTGCATTTCTTCCTTAATTATCTATAAAACACACATAATATTTGAAAAAAACCATAATTCCTCTATTTTGACATGGAAATAGTGAATGTCAACTCAAGTCCACACCTTCCTCTGACCATTTTAATTAACCATGTAATTATCTTCACTTCATAAAGAATAATGATACAGTCCGTGTTACATTTCAACCATGTAGAGATACTAAGTCCAATCTTAATTATTTTTAACCACTTTTTTTTCTTTCTTTTGCAATTCCTTGCTGCTTAGGGTAAAAGCTTAAATCATAGCATCTCACACCATCAATAGAGAGATGGGAAGATAATTTACTAAGGATTTTTGCATGTGCTTTACACTTAGAATATATTTTGACTTCAAGATCTAGATTCATAGCATTTCAGGATCAGGTCAATATGGAATAGGCACCTTCTTCAGTCCCACTCTCTGCTAGATACTCTCTGCTAGTATCTTCCCAAGGTCTGAAAGCTCATCAGAAAAGCCAAGACTTATATATCCAGGCCAGTCAGGAAACTAAGGAAAGACAGGAAACAAGGCACCTACTGAGACTGGCAACTTGACCTTTGTAAACTATTGTAGTTCAAACCCACCCAGTAAATATCCTATTAGAATTATGATTACTATTTCAAACCAAGAAAGACGCTACAGATCAGCAGATTCTTAAGAAAAATGTGGTTTTTTTAATGTAACTCAAAATATATGTGGAAAAAGAAAATACAAAAGAAAATTCCACACATAATATGGTATAACCTTGCAAATGTCATGACACCTGAATTCTAGTCATCCCTTCTGTGAATGGGCCTAAATTCATTAAAAGAACTTTAAATATCAAATTCTGTCTTATCTGGCACTTAATCCCAAAGGTAAAATTTTAGGTAGTTTCTATTAATTGTGCATTTTGAGCCATCTATGTAGCTGGCCAAATTCTAAAACATCCTAGTTAGCACAAACTAGGTTTAGTTCCCAGAATAGGAAATACAACTTTCCAAAGATTATCATGAGTCTTGGGCTAGGACTATGCTGAGGACCTATTTCTTCAAATAAGGACCTATTTCAAATAAGGACCTATTTCAAATAAGGACCTATTGGGCTAGGACTATGCTGAGGACCTATTTCTCCAGTTTCTGGCCTGCCTATTGGTGTTTATGAAGATTTCTGGATTATATAGTTTATCTGCTCAAGCATAGTTTTTAAAAATAAGTTATGTGTATCAGAGTGTTAATATAACAAAAACATTTTTCAGGTTTTCTTAGGTATTGTAAACAAAACTTACTGCATTATTATTAATATTATTATAATTACTCTTTATTATAAATAAGCTTTTTATTTTTTTATTTTGTTTTTATTCCTGAAAGGCCAAAAACTTTCTTATATTATCAAATTAATGGAACCAAGTAGGTTTTCCCATATTTTATAATGAACATGTATAGATGGTTACTGATACTTGAAGTTTACATATAAAAGAGGCTTTAAGTATGATAATTTCATAATTACATTGTTTATTATTGTGATATGTAGATTATGGTAATATACATAGGATGTACCTTCATGGTAATAGTTTATATAATACAAATTATTCTTATTAATATAATTTGAATAAAGTTTTGAAACTCAATATTAATATGCAAAAAATATTACATAGTCATATTTAAAAGTACACGTATATTATATCTTATTCTGTTTTTGAGATGTGATTAGGTTTTATTTTGTAAGCTAATATTTCTTAAATAACTTTGCAGTTTCAGTCTAGGCAATATCATTAAAATAATTAAGCATTTTGATCAAAGTAAACATTCTACTTCTTTATCTGTTACTAAACTAAAAATATTTTTATTTCATAGGTTACTTTCAAAATATTATTTCAGTTTAATACATCTTATCTCATGGAAAATGTGGTCATTCATTTAAGTGCAACAAGGTCGGTTGATATGTATGCATGAGTGTATGTGTATGTAAGCAATTAAGTATATAATTTCATGTATTTAGAATATTTTGCTTTATGGACTTACTGGAATTTCTTACAGCTTTTATGAATCAGTAAAAGTAAAAGGCAATGAACCCCTTTACACCACAAAAACATCCTTATGAATAACTAAAACTAAAGAAATTTTTATTTAATAGAATTAAGGCACCTCCCAAACAAGATTAAACCATTGGTTCTAAGAGCTGTAAAGCATGTTGTAATCACACATCACTTATATCTGCCAAATTGCACTTACATTTATTTAAAATTTTACAGGATTGCTAATTTAACTTTTACTGGCTGCGCATCAAAGTCAACTGAATCATCAGATGAATTTAAAGTTTTATGATGCCCTTTTGTAGTTTAATACATTTTATCCAAGTCAGTCAGAGCTTCTGAAAGATATAGAATACCCAGACTAAAAATAACAAAAGACTAATAAGGAAATTGAAATAGTGTCTTAACTTTCTTCTAAGTGTAATAATCCACTGGACAATAAACTCCTTGAGATATCTTTGTTGCCTTATCCCCCAGTAAATAACATGGTGCCTTGCATCTAATAATCACTGAACAAATGTAGGATGAATGGATAAATGAGAAAATAAATTAATGGGTAAATGAGTTCCGTATGCTCAATTTAATCCAGCTCAATAAATATTTATTTGACATCTACTACAGACGAGATATTACATTAGTCATTATAGGGAATATAAAAATTAATAAGGACATGAACTTCCTGGAGTAAACATTACAGTAGGGGGCTTAAGACTAATGTATAAATTATTATAACATAAGGTACAACAAGGAAAATTCATTAGAGGAATATAAACTATGTATGAGACTTAATAGAGGTTGAAATTATATCTACATGGCAATGAGCCCCCAAGAAAACTTTATCAAGGAGATTATAATTGACAAGGACCTTAAAGGTGTTAGAAATTCATAGAGAGGTTGAAAAATAGAATTAGATGGTGCATCTATAGCAAAATCTCAGTCATACAAATATCTATAACCCAAAGCAGGGTGCTGCTTTCACTATCCTCCAGCTCACAGCGAACCACTTAGTACACTTGGGAACAGCAGAATCATTAAAAGGTCCTTATATCCCATTCTGTGAGACCAAATTGCTAAATGCTTGGTCACTTGGTGGAGAGGGTGTGTGATAAAAATAACGAAAGCTAGCACTCATTATTTCCTACATCTAGGCATAATGTTAAAGGCACTTTACATGTGTTAGAATCATCATTTATTTAACACTTAATGATAAACCCCCATTTTATAGATGAAGAAACCAAGGCACAGAAAAATTAAATAACTTTCCCAAAGTATGTTAATGTTCTAGACCAATCCCATGCATGCTGGCCCCAGAGCCAGTGTTGGTAAGTGTTATATCCTTCACATGTGCTTTTTTTTTAAACACATGGAAGTATGATATGCCAATGCATATATAAACATGTATGCACTTACATATCATTAAAATGACAATTTCAATCAAGGGAATAAATAAATGTTTAACAAATAACATTAGCACTAAACAATAGCATGGAAAAACAAGAAGACCAGAAACTTAATATTGACTTTCTGCCACATAACCCCAGTCACATCTTTTTGTGAGGTCCTCATCCATGAGGAATAAATAAGAATCACTACCTGATTTGTGTTAAAAACACAAATTCCTAGGTGCTAACTCAAATCTACTAAATCTGTATTTCAAGGATAGAAAGCCAGTAATCTCTGTATTTAACAATTGGCCCAAGGTTACTTATCCATAATCCTCATAGAAGTTTGAGAAACCTTGGACTAAATTACTGTGATTTTCAACCCTAACTGCAATTCAGAATCAATTTGGGAAATTTAATAATATCTATCTCTGACCTCCCTCCTCATCCCGATTTAAAAACAAAAACAACAAAACAAACCAAAAAAACCACAAAAATAAGAATTCTAGTCTTTTATGCTTTCATTTAATTGCTCAGATAAGCTTCTCTTTCAAATGCTCAGAAATGTCTCTAAATAATCAATGGTTTCATGATTTGTCTGAACATGCTGTGTATTTTCTAGTGACAGTGAAGAACCTCCTGAAGCCCTTTCTGATAATGAAGTAAACATTTCTATCCCAGTAAAATATGAAGTTGGACTTCAGTTTTACAGGTAGGAGGAAACTGCATTTTTATGTTGACGCCTTTTTACAAACCCAGTGCTTCTCAAAGTGTGGTCACTGGCCAAGGGCGCCAGAAGCACCTAAGAACTTAGGCAAATTCTTGGCCCCACTCCAATCTACTGAATCAGGAACTCTGAGGCCCGGAAATTGGCCTACAAGTTAAATAAGCGCTGTGAGTAATTTTCATGCACTCTAAAGTCTGAGACCCAGCATGCTAAATAATCTTAAATGTGAGGTGCTGATTATCCTGGATTGCATTAGCAGTCCAGCCTAAACTCATAAATGCAAGCTGCAGACCTAGAAGGAATATTTTACAAATGGCAGTGTTCTTAGAGGTCACCAGCATATTTCTCAGCCATCATTTCTCATTGATGAGGGTTGTTTATTTCTTGCATTATTCATAAACTGTCCTTTCCCTTATGATCTATCCAAACACAAATCATATTGGCAATGTTATCCACTATAAATTTCCTTGCTTAAGCAAGACTCCAAGCTTTTGCTAAAAAAAAAAAAAAAAAAAAAAAAAAAAAGTGCAATGTATACAAAAAGCATAAGAATCAGAGGCAAGTTTAGTCTAAAAATCTTATCATTTTATTAATTTATTTCCTATAGCACTTTGTTTTTTCTGATAACAAACAACAAAAATGAGAGGATTATAGGGTATATACAGATACAGAGTATATCTGTACAGATATCTATACAGATTCTGTGTATATTACTTAGCCTCCAAATTCTATTCACTGTTTTCTATCTTGCCATTATCCACTTCTCTTGGTACAATGGCTTTTTCCAAGAACTTTTCATTTTATTAAAATCAAATTTTGGCAAACACCTATATATTTTTATTATTCATTTCACCAAGTTCATCCAATGAACATGGAGAAGTTGTATGTGAAAGCTTGAATTTTTAAGTTTAGCAGTAAATATAGGCCTTTAATATGAAAAGGTTAGCAATTTTTTAAAAATCTATTTGAAATTCAGCACTTCTAAAAATACCGAGTTTAAGCTTCATTATTCACAAAATGTAAATGACATTAGTGAATTAATGGGAAATTTTCACTTGGTTATAATGAAACTTTTATTTTAAAATATATGTATTTTGGCATTTTAAGGCTAAATAAGCATCAGGGACTTATTGAGCTAAATTATATAATCTTTCTCACCCTCCTCAAAGATTTAATTGTAAATCTCAGGGTAAAAGAATTTTCCTCTGATTTGAAATCTCTACATGTACTTTTTGTGGAATTACCTGGTATAAAGAAAGAAAAGGAGTAAAGTCAAATAAAAGTTAAACTTTGTTATGGTTTGTTTTTCTTGTTCCAATTAATTCTAAGCTCTGCAAGTGAATACCATATTTCAATTGCGGCCAATGAGACTGTCCCTGAAGTTATTAATTCTACTGAGGACATTGGAGATGAAATTAATATCTTCTACTTGGTAAGAAACTAACTGTAAATTAGTATTGTCAAGGAGTAATTTATAAGTTTATAAATTAAAGTATTAAGAGATACTTAGGAACATGTTGATTCAATAGTTAATCCTATGTTCCAGAATTTTTTTATAATTTCATTATTTTGAAGTAATTTTATTTAAAGAAGTATTTACAATTATACTTGAAACAATATTGAAAACCTAAGTCTCTAATTCCTTCCTAAGACATGCTTAGAATGAATCCCTAGAAAAAATAAACCTGTAAAACCAAAGAAGCACTACCTATAAGCCTATAGACTTTATTTACATTATTTTTTCAGTATGAATGAGAAAAGCACTTTTAAAAAATAATTATGACTCTTTCAGGAACTAATAACTTCAAATGCCTTGCTAATATTTTCCTTTACTCAGCAATATGTATCTCAGATATTTACTCAGATATTTACTCAGGTATTTACTCATATTTACTCAGAAATATGTATCTCATTCTACTCATTGCTACCTTCCATATATATCATACTATAACTTATGTTCCTCCTACCTCATCCTTAAGTGATGTTTCCTGTTACAACATCTAGTTTTCTCTTTGAATTCCTCATAATGAACTTTTCCTAACCATATAGCAAACAATTATGGAATTGAACCAGACTTTCATTTTAGGTAATGCCTATTTACAGACACAGACTTGGGTTAATATTACTCAAGTAAATGAGGGTCCGATTCAAATGATGGGCTTAAATGTATATTCAGAAGTATGAAATAATGCAACATTATTATGGGTGAAAATAGTCTCAATCTCTTTGGGAATTGCCAACAGTGGAAAAAGAAGTTCTCTTACAAAGTGAAATAAATGTATGCTCTCAAGATTCATTCCATTGTTTTTATCTGTACTCCTTGCTAAAATTTCTATGACAAGCATGAATGCCAATCACTTCATTACTGAGATAAATTTTTGAAATTTAGGCTGTCAAGTTCTTCTGGCTCCATTTGCTTTTCCCAGATTAAAGAATTCAGCAAAACATAAGGAGGGAGAGAGGGGAGGGGAGGGAGGGAGGAGGGAGGAGGAAGGAAAGGAAGGAAGGAAGGAAGGAAGGAAGGAAGGAAGGAAGGGAGGGAGGGAGGGAGGGAGGGAGGAAGGAAGGAAGGAAGGAAGGAAGGAAGGAAGGAAGGAAGGGAGGAAGAAATTAATTTTGAATATTATAAATCTTCATATGTTGTTACTAAGGTCCAAACTTGAAACAGGTACTCTCAAACTATTATAAATAATGTTAATATAAATAATACTGTTAAAAATATCTCTGACCATAACCTTTTGTATCTTATTATTTTGCTGGTATAAAATCTGAAATTGGAGTAATGAAATTGAAAAACCATGTGAACATTTTCTTAGGTGAGACTCATTGAATGAATTTACTGCTAGAAATGTACCATAGAAAATTATAGGTAATACAAAGATTTATTCTCAGAGATATTCTATTTTTTTAGTTAGTTAGTTAGTTTATTTATTTATTTATTTATTTATTTATTTATTTATTTATTTATTTTTCATCTTTACAGCCATCATGGGGCTCCAACTCACTACCCAAAAATCAAGAGTCATATGCTCTTCTGAATGAGCCAACCAGGCACCCCTAGCTTATACTGTTCAGTGTCATTTATAGTAGTTTTAAAATTGAAACCTAGGCACAATTGAAAAGTTAACCATATAAAATTGCTTAATAAATGATCAGATATTAATCAATGGAGAGACTGCTAAAGAGGGCGCATTTTAGATTTAAAAAAAGACCTTAATTCTGCTATTTACTAGCTCTGTGATCTTGGAAATTCTTTATTCTCATTCTAACCTTGTTTCCTTATAGGTTATATAGGTATATTAAGAGAATCTACCTTATTGGGCTGTTAACAGGATTAAAGGCAATAATACAAATAAGAAAATTAGCACAGTGTATAGAATATAGTAAGTGTTGAACATAAATAAATATTGATATTGTGGTTACTAGTAAGCCACTAATGAAAGTCATATTCTCAAAGAATTTCTCAGTTTATGGGGAAACACCATAGCAATACATTTTACAGGTGAGGTGCCAAATTTTGTATTTTATATGATGCAGATTTTATAATATATGCAAACAGGTAAGTTGTATGCTAAAGTGTTACCAGTGTGGTAGAATTATAGAACACTTACTTCTTGTTTATTTTCAGTATTTTTCCAATGTTTCAGTAAAGAACCTTGTTTTTAATCAGAAAAAAATAAATGTTAATTAGAGATTACATGATTTTTTACTATTTAGTAAGAAACATGGAATTAGACTGGGAGGCCATGGCAGGCAAGTTTAAGGCATATTACAATAAGAAGTGGCAAGAGTCTAGGAGCATGATTAAGAGGCCAGGCACAGCTGGTCAGGAATTCCTAGAATTCCAAGATTAAAGGATGCATTTAGTGTTTGGCAACCACAGGGAATGCTTCAAATCTGTGTAACTCTCATTCCAGAAGACTCAGTTAGATCAGTTGAATTTTCTGGCATCTGTAGATTAAGGAGGTCCCTACTCACCTAAGAATTCAGCCCAGGGAGGGTGTGAAGGCCATGGCACCTGGCTGCTCCAATTCGATTGCACCTCTAATACCTGTGGAGACTTTTGAATAGTAAATTCAGCTTCCTGCTGAATTTCATCCTGCCTAGGTTTCCTTCCCTATGAGATACACTCACCTCTGGTGGCATGATGTGATAGTAAGTGGGAATTGTAGTTTAGTGGATAAAAGCAGATGGGCATCAAGAGGAGAGTCAATGTGACTCTCATCCAATTAGATTATCAATCATTATTGACACAGTAGCCCTAGCTGGAGTTAGGATAGTGAAGGGAAGAAGATAGATATCTGGTTTGCCTGTGCAGAGTGATAGAAGATCTCAGGTAACTGGGCTGAGAAATGATTTGTGGGCCTAAGGGGTTATGGCAAACTGGTTGAGGCAAACAAAATATGATCACCTGTTCTGAGTGGATCAAGTAAATGTCCTCCCTCCTTCCCAAGACTAGTATGTCCAAAAAGATATAAGCATAGTAAATTGACACAAAATTTTAATTCTGATATTCCTTAATCCCAGTCCTATTTTGGGAGTGGGAGGATGAAGGAACAATATACATTGTAGCTGATACATATGGCCACTATTAAACACCCCTATTTTTTGCTTTTGTAATTGTGCCAGGTCTCTGTCCAGCCCCATAAACTGTCTGCATTCACTTTCAGATTCAAAATATTACACAACTTAATTTATCAATTAAGAACAGATGTCCTACCTAATACAGAAAGGATGCTGTTGGAAGAGGAAGAGGGAATTACCTTTTAAATTTTTTTCCTGTAGATTAGAAAGAGTGGACATTTTCCAATGCCAGAACTTAAGCTGTCAATTTCATTTCCCAACTTGACCTCAGATGGTTATCCTGTGCTATACCCAAGTGGATGGTCATCTTCTAATGTAAGTCATGTGTGCCTTGGAATTACATCATTATTGCTATTTTTTCCAATTTGTATTTAAAGCCTTTTGTTCCGCATGCCGCTTGTGATAAAAGAGCTTTACCAAAGTGACCTGGAGAAGCATTTAGAAAATTTTAAATAATAACTTCCACTGGCTACTTGGTAGATGTGTTAGCTTCCTACAACTGCTATGGTAATAAATTATCCCAAGTGGGTGGCTAGAAACAACAGAATTTATTCTTTAACAGTCCTGGAGGCCAGAGTCTACAATCCGTGTCAACAATGTTCATTCCCCCTGTGAGGAGGCTCACAGGGACATCTGTTCCATGCCTCTCTCTTAGCTTCTGGTGGCTACTATCAGCCCTTGGCATGCCGTAGCTTCTGGCAACATAACTGCAGTCTCTGCCTCTGTCTTCACATGCCTGTCTTCCTTGTGTTTCTGTGTCTTTGCCTCTTTTTTTATAGCACATTCATCAGTGAATTTGAGAGCCCATCCTAAGTCCAGGACAACCTCATCTGGAGATCCTTAATTACATATGAATGACCCTGTTTCCTTTTACTTTATCTATATGTCTGAGAGGGAGAGAAAGAGAGAGCACAGGAGCAGGGCAGAGGGAGAAGCAGACTCCCCGCCGATCAGGGAGCCTGACTCAGGGCTTGATCCTAGAACCTGGACATCATGACCTGAGCTGAAGGCAGACACTTAACTAACTGAGCAACCCAGGTGTCCCGAAATGACCCTGTTTCCAAACAAGGTCATATTCGCAGGTTCCAGGTCCTTGGACTTGGGCATGTCTTTTTGGAATACTGTTCAATCCACTAGAGTAGACTTTAGACAACTACTTGTTGACTGATGCCTTAAAATGTTTGTTACAGCTTTAATTTGAGGTGATCAAACAGCTCTATAAGGAGACTTCTTAGTTGCTCCTAAGCACACACACACACACAGCTGCACATAAAACAGTCCAGTACTATTTTTTCACGTATCCCAAATAATAGCAGTATCACACCCACTTTGTACCTATAATTTTGAATGAGTCAGTGTGGTAAATTGTTATGGTTCAGTCTCTCAGACATAGAAAATCACAACAAATATCGAAGTAATATATGCATATCATCAGCATTTGACAATCTGTCTTCTCTTTAGAGATTTTTTAAGTTAATATATTCTCAGAAGTCAAGAATATTTGCTGTTAGAAGAGGAACAGTGACAGTTGGATTATAATATTTAAATGTCTCCCTAAAAGCAAAGAAAAATTAAACCTCTACCATTGCTCTCTAATCCAAAAAAGCAGGTTTGTGAGGATGTAGAAAGACTGTACTTTTCCTATTGTGCTTTTCCTATTACTTGTGAACTTTATCCTTATTACCTTCTATCAAGGATGTAGAGTGTCTTGATACATTATCTTATTAGAGTAAGTCTAGTAAAACCACCCAAGAATGAGCTGTCTTATTAACATGGCATTTTAACATTTATAGAACTGCCTACTTACATCTTCCTCCCACAAAGACCATGTATCTTACCCTTGATGTTTAGAGACTCCTAAAATATTATTGGATGGGTACATAAATACAGATGAAAGCCCCTCTTTTTTTTTTTTGCTTGTTTCACAAACCATCATATAAGCCATCATATTGAGTAATAAATGCTAACCCCTTTTTTTTTTCAGTATAGTTTTAATTTCTTTTCTCTTTCTGTGTTATGGGAAATTACAACTAATGTTTGATGAAAACAATAAAATAATGAGTGTATTACTGACTCAATATTAAGTTCCACTAGCATCCTTACTTTTTTATAACAACCTCACTGATATCTATGACAATTTAAAAGTAGCATGCTAACAGTAATGATTATCTGGGAGTGAGTGTATATGACTGCCACAGAATGGCTTCTTCCATATCGCACACTCCCAAAGATGGATCTATCATCTGTGACAATAGCTGTCACTCACAGATTCACGTTGTTACACAAGTCATTTTTCCCTCTGACATCTGGCATTGTCTGATAAAAAAATATTTTCATTTCTTAGAATGCAAACTGCAGACCCAGTAGTCTTCAGGACCCTCTTGGTGTCAACTCTGGGAAGAAAACAATTATATCCAAATCTGAAGATCTCAAACGAGGCACAATTCCGGTAAATTCAGATAACCAAGACAAGTGCTAGTTTTATCTCATGTTTTTTAACTGAATATATTCACTATAAACCTAAAAATAGCTATCTTATAGAATATTTTAATATGGTATCTTTTTATCAAATGGCAAAGATATTAATATATACTTCTGAACATTTAAACAGGACTGCAGTACATGTAAATTTGCTACCATTACATGTAATTTGATTCCTTCTGACATGAGCCAAATCAATGTTTCACTTATCGTATGGAAACCAACTTTTATAAAAGTAAGTGATTGCATTTTTCTCTGCAATTATTGAATTATTGAATTCAAATTATTGAATTTGTTCATTACTTAGTATATGCAAAACAGAATGCCTTTGTAGAAAGAACTAGAAGTATAAGAAAATATGGTCTAAGTCCTAGCTCTACTTAACCAACTATTTGGGTCTCATCTTGTTTGTTAGTAACTAAGTTATCTCCAAGGTCCCCTTCCAGATGTATACTTTTTTTTGTCTCTCTTATTCTTTTTTTTTTTTTTGCACCTCTAGAAATAAACACTGATACAGTATAAAAGTTTATATTTATCTTAATACTGTAGAAATCAGTTAAGAGACAAAGAACTGTAGAGAGACAATGCTTGACTCCTTGACACCATTATTAGCAAATAGAGCTAACCTGTATTATGGACTCATTGTATTAGATCAGACTTTATATACATATATATACATCCTATATATAGGATGTATATATACACACATCCTATATATAGGATGTATATGTACACACACATTTATATATACTATATATACACATGCATTTATATATACTATATTTATATATATACACACATATAAAATAGGAAGATTATTTTTTTAGCCCCTAATAGTCAAATCTGTCTGACAACAAGTTACTTTAAAACTTAATCCTTTGTATTTTATATGACTTCTTTCTCTCTTAGAAGTGTTTGGTTAATTATATGAGATTTCCATTTTTTAGGTTTGATCATATGAAAGTTGCTATTTTTATAAGTCACAGACTGTTGGATATTGGCAATTTCATGTATAATGTGTAATCCTACACAAGCTCCTATATAAAGTTCATTACTAGAGTGTACCTAGCTATATGAAAGGGAGGCAGGGTTTGAGGTTTATTTTTGCTAATGATAAATCTGAAGGAAATGATTTAGAAAATTGTTCCGTTCTATAACAAGGATCTAAGTGACAATTTGAGTGGAGAAAAGAGGGATGGGTCATCATTTGAAACCACCAGTTCCATTAGAATGTTAACAAAACCAGTGTTTTTAAATCTCTCAGGTAAATCCGAATTTTAAAAATTGTACTACTCACACATGACTAGCTCTCACTGTGATTAGCATAATATATTGAAAATATATCCTGTTTTCTTTTCAGGCACGTTTTTCCAGCTTAAATCTTACTGTAAGAGCAGACCTTCAAAGTGAAAATACATCCCTGATTTTAAGTACTGGCAATCAAAAAAGAGAAGTAAGTGCAGCTCTAAGTTTTGAAAAACATTATACATTTCACTCTGAATTTTGTGACATAATGTATTATAATTGCTTATAGAACCTAAAGCAATGACTAGCTAGTCACTAAGTAACAGACACTTTTTGCTTCAAATTATACTTAATTAGCTTCGAGTGTGATTTCAGTTTTCTTTGTAAGAAACTGGGAAAAATCATGATATTTACAATTAACATGTGATGTTTGACTTTACTGCTTGTAACTATCACAATAAATTGATGTTTTTACTTTTACCTTGATAACAAATGATGCATTTGTGATTTTCCTCCTTAAAAAACTGACATTATAAAATGCAGTTGACATCTGAAGAGCAGACTTGAAAAACACTTTACAGAAAATGACTGTACCCTGTACAGAAATAAATGTAAATTTTGAAAGGTTTCCTTCATTTAGTCATTGGGAAATCTGAAGCAAAAATGAAATATTACTCCCTCATACAAATGCTTGCTTCAGTCCTTGGTAAAAATAAAATGATTTGAGATCTTTTCTCCTGTTTTATTACAAAATAAAGCCAGAGACTTATTATAGATGTGGATTATATAAGCATTTCTCCTCTTATCATGCGGAGGCTTAAATATCCCATGTGGATAGTATGACTTATATAATTTTTTTTTGGAAGCTACCTAACATTCAGGTGTTGTTTAAAAATTTCTTATTTCAAATTAATACTTATTTCAAATAATTCCAATGTTTTTGACCCCTGGTAAGTATTAACCTTTAAATAATATATTCATATAATGTTTACTTACATTTTAAAGAGCACTGATAGATGCAAAGTTGTTCCACATGCAGAGAAGCCAAAATTTTACCAGTAAGCACCCCTCCTCCCCCAAAATGAGAATATATTATATTGGAAAAGAGTACCTTTGATTCCTAGATACGTTTTGTTGAAATGCTATAATTAGCTTTATTTTCCCTAAATGTTAGTGTAAAATTCCCCATGGAATTATTATTCAGCATCTTACCATAAAGGAAAATTATACCTACATTGTTAAAATTACTAAAAGTGATCATTTTGTAATTGCGTGATCTTAGAGAAGTCACTGATCTCATCCAGATTTCAGTTTCTGTATCTGTAAGTTCAGGGAATTGTTTCAGTTGTATTTAAAATCTGTCTTGAAAGATCTTACTCTGTATGATGTACACTCATGCCAGCTCTGTGTTCCCAGAGCATCAGCAGTGACCCACACAGAGCGATCTGAGTTTGTATCATTATCCAACATTTGTAAATATCTCCCCTGTTCATTTTCTTTCTTACCTCCAATCTTCCCTCTAGCTTTAGGAATTGAGATGTTCCCTGTTACAAGCAAATACAAAAACTTGAGCTATCATCAGTCATTGATATCTAAACTGAATTAGTTTTTTTTCTCAGAAACCTAGGGATGGGACACAAGGCAGACAAGTTTCACTGTGATTTGGATGCCATGCTGAGTAGCTAGAACACCAAAAGCTGTTTACTTCAAAGTTTCGCTTCAGTTAAGACATAATTTATAGACTAAAGTCGATTGGCAGAGACAGTGTGTTATGATAAAAAGTATATGGGAGTGAATATATGCACAAAAATTCATGTTATCTGTACACTTGAGATTTGTGCATTTTACTATATGAAAATCATATGTAAATTTGTAGACAAAAAATAAAGCACATTAAAATTAGAATTAGAAAAAGACCTACTCAGGTTTTTATGTCAACAACCTGTGGTAATGCTCCAGCCTAAACTTTAATCATCATGATAATGCAGTAAAGTCCATCAATAAATCTTTAAAATATATAATACTCTTGGTTCTTACTGAGTTAAATTCACCTCTGCTCCTGAGCATTCTGATTCATAGATGGTTTATTCTTTATGTATACATTTTTAGAGCACACAATTATAAATATTTGGGGTAATAATAAATTTGACATGCTTAGAGATTTTGAATAGATGGAGGGCATTTTTAAATATAAACTCATTTTTTTCTCTGTATGTAGTAATCAGATTAAGTACATTGTTTGCTAGAAAATTATAGCCTGCAAGAACTCAACATACCAGGAGTTATAACAGGTGTTTATCAATATTAACAGTCTTGTTTAATAAATTTCAGTTTGCCATTCAAATATCCAAAGATGGGCTGCCAGGCAGAGTGCCATTATGGGTCATCCTGTTGAGTGCCTTTGCTGGATTATTGCTATTAATGCTGCTTATATTAGCACTGTGGAAGGTAAGAACCAAAGTTCCTTTGACTTCCTATTTCAACTATCAACAGCAAATTGGTGACATAAATTATTATTTATCCATGCTGTGTAATATAGTAGTATACACCCATTAAAAATATTGAAGTGGTGACCAAGACAAAAGAAAAAATGTGTATCTCAAACGTTGTGCACAACTTAATCTCAGTTTTATAAAAGAAAAAATAAATCAACAAATCCAAAAATCATGATGAGTCTCTCTGGATGTTAGGATTGTAAAAGACCTTTATATGTCTATTACCTTGAGAATTATAAAGAGAACTAAGACAATAGCATTTATACTAAATTTAATAAAGAATAAAATCCCATTGAAAAGTTGAATTTAATGTTTTTCTAATGAAACATCAAATTGGTGTTTATACTAACATAATACCACTCTGTGTTTTACCAAGTTGTTTTATTGAATAGCTAAACTTTGTTAAACCAAGTTGTGGTTACATATTTATTTTTCCAATACCAGAGCAGCAGAATTCTCTTTTAATCAAATAGTTTCAATAAAAAATTTCTGTCCCACAAAATTGCCAACTATTCCTATCCTTTTTGACTCTCTTACAGTAACTAACTTTCTTTGGGGAGGGGTGGATTACACTCATAGAGGATGATAAACAAAGCCAAGTTAAAGATGTAGGTCAGTAGCACTTAGTTCAGTAAATAGCTTTCTCCAGCAAAGTCTCTAAGACAGAATTCCTTGCTTTCTCAAACCTCCAGCTCCTCCTCTCACTTTACAGGATTATCAATGCTGTGTGTGTAATACCTGGTTTTGCCACAACGTGGTACCCAAGACCTGGCTTAGTGGGGTTGAGGCTGTGCTTGAAGTAAAGAATGGTTTCTTCACTTATCTGCACCTCTATTACAGAGAGCATTTTATTGTTGATTTCTTCCAGTGTGCTCTTCTATTCTGAGCACTGCACTTGCCCATATAGTTTTAGGAGGGAAAAGGAAAGCCAGACCTGGTACTCAGATAGGTTTTCTCTGGTGGCATATCTCTGCTTAAAACAAATATGGTTTATTCCACTGGTTTTTTGGTCACCAGCCTGAAGGAGCATAAAGGTAAAAACAAACACATTCTTCCATCCAGTAAATGTTTTGTTGATACATTCTGCTGGCTTCTTGGATCTCTTCTGGCCCAGGAAGGAAGGTCATTTAGCAACGTTTGGACTGCTCTGACCATCTGACCAGGAGAGGTGGTTAGTTCAACCACTTCAGTGAGAGACCCAGCAATCAGAACTGTGACTTTACAGTAGACAGGAAGAGAATTAGAACAGACTGCGGGCCTTCCGCATATAAGAACTATTTAAACTTTTCCACTTTAATGTTAACATCAACCTTCTGAGAAAGACATGGCCCTGAGCCTCATTTTGTTAATGAGGACACTGACATGTACAAGAGTTAAATATGTTCCCTGAAGCCACATGATTTATCAGGTTCAGAGCAAGGACCTAAATCCAGACCATTTTACTTCGGTGCCAACACCGTTAATGAAACCCTTACTTTGTGTTCTCTCTTCCTTTTATTTGCTCTTGCTTTCCTTACAACCTTTCCAACTATGTATTTTAACTGTATCTCATATTTGATGACATTAAAACAAAGAGTAGTTAAGTAACTCCCAAGATTACCAGCTAGTAAAGGACTGGATGCAAGAGACGATCTGTCAGCGAAGCCCATCCGTTTTCAGTATCTCCCACTGCTAGAGGCTATGGGCAGTGCTCTTTATTCTGGAACTCCAGGAATTGGGTTTTGTTCAAGAGGTTCATGAACTTTCTGAAATGTATAAGAATATTTTGTTTTGGAATGAGAGTCCCTGATTGGATTCAGACTTTCAGCAGCTCCATTATACTAAAAAAGAATTAATTGCCCCTCCTCCTGCTTCAAATCCATGTTGAACTTCCCTGAAGCATGCATGTATTTGGTCTGCAATAGACTCAAAAGAGCTACTCTCATCCCCAGGGATCTTTTTAAACTAATTTGACCTGGAGCAGAAACCTCAGGACTATCCTTTCTTCTTGCTTCTTCCAAATCTGACCACTTTGGAAATTCATTGGAACTTTCAGGCTCCATACAGGGGACAGGCCAGATTCTTCCTGGAGCTATGAGTCTATTTCAAAAAACACAGTCTTTATATAATTTATCCTTGCAGTACACATGGTAGAAATTAAAGTTTTTCAAAATCTTAGTAGTAGCTTAATATACTTACTATTGAAGAGAGAAGGCTTGGGATGCCTGGGTGGCTCAGTGGTTGAGTGGCTGTTGTTTGGCTCAGGTCGTGCCCCCGGTATCCTGGGATTGAATCCCACACTGGGCTCCCCACAGGGAGCCTGCTTCTCCTTCTGCCTATGTTCCTGCCTCTCTCTCTCACTCTCTCTCTCTCTCTCTCTGTCTCTCTGTGTGTCTCATGAATAAATAAATAAAATCTTTAAAAAGAAGAAGGAAGAAGGGAGAAAAGAAGAAGAAGAAGAAGAAGAAGAAGAAGAAGAAGAAGAAGAAGAAGAAGAAGAAGAAGAAGAAGGAGGAGGAGGAGGAGGAGAGAAGAAGAAGAAGGGAGAAGGCTTTTAGGGGGCACAGGTTTAAATAGATTGAGAAACATGTTCTGGAATATAGTACCACACATTGAGGGAGAAGTCCAGTCAGGCCAATATAACCAAGAGAATGGAATGAGACTCAGCCCACAGAGGAACTCTAAGAAAGCAGAACATTTTTCTCTCTTAACTTGATTTCATACTGATGCCTAAAGTTCCATCTCTGATGATTTATTTACTAATCTTAAAGCTTTATTCTTCATCCAATATGTATATCCTTGGTTGACGTGGATGGGGAATAACACCACCATTTTTTAGTCTTTTATATATTAGTTAAATTTATTCATTCAACATTTATTCCATATTATAGTCAGTAAGCACATAATTTCTACCAGGTACTGTTAAATCTGACCCTTTGCCATAGGGTTTTGAACTAAGGAAGCATAAATAAGATCTATTACTTACCAATAAGTAAATATGGAAAAGCAAAGAAGGAAAGTGAAAGTTGTAAGTCTGGACACTGAAAACAAACTTAACTTGTTTTTAATTTTGGCTGGTATCAGCCCCAGCCAGTTTTAAGCTATGTACTGTTTTACCTAGTCTCCACTCTTATGACCTGATTTCCACTAACAACCTTGTTAATAGAATTAGTTTAGTGGAAAAGTTCAGATAACACAATTAAGTTTTAAAATAGAGCACTAAGTGGATCAGTCAGTTGAGCATCCAACTATTGATTTCAGCCCAGATCTGAGTTATGAGATTGAGCCCTACATCTCCATGCTCATCAGGGAGTCTGCTTGGGATTCATCTCTCTCCTTCTCCCTCTGCACCTCCCCCCTGCTAGCTCTCTCTTTCTCTCTCTCTCTTTCTCTCAAATAAATAAATAAATCTGAAAGAAGAAGGACAAGAGAGAAAGAAAAGTCTTACAATTTACCACCTGTTTCTGTAAAAAGCCTTGTCCGATTTATTTTCAATTCAGAACATTGTAGGCCTGATAGTTTATGAATCCAGAACTTTTATTGTTGGCTTAAAGAGAAAAATTCTGAGACATAGAACTGCAGGACAAATTTATTGTTTTTTCATATTTTTTCATGTTTGTCTGTTGTCACCTTTTCCTCATCTGCCACCAACTAGGTTCTGATATGATGGAAGACATAAAGCCCTGCCATGGTGGAAGACATAAGGAAGTTACCATCTTTAACTTAAAACTGCATTTTTGACCATTTATCCCATCTGAGCAGTTACTCAGTAATGATTTTTTTAAAATATATCATTCCCTTGCATAATTTACCATAATTTCATGATTAAAATTATATGGAGGTACCATACTTTCAAAGAATTAACTCATTGTCTGAACTATTATAATCTGCTCTCTAATTAAAAAAAAATACACAGACTTTAAAAAAAACTCTTGAGGACCCTTATTTTCTTTTATTTAAAATACCCACATTTTATTTTTTAAAGATTTTATTTATTTATTTGAGAGAGAAATAGATATAGCAACAGAGAATGAGTGGGGAGGAGAGCCAGATGCTGAGCTTGATGGATTCCCAGGACCCTGGGATCATGACCTCAGCCAAAGGCAGATGCTTAACCAACTGAGCCATCCAGGTTTTAGATGAGATTATTACAAAGGTCACTTCCAGCCCCTATACTTATTTTTATTATAATGTACAATAGGAAATAAATAAAGCACATAATTTTTATAATGCCCCAAATTACAAAGTATAATGAAAAGTTACCCACATTCACCTTTAGGTGAAATGTCTTCTATGTTCAGTGAGATCCTTTTCATATTCAAATGATACAGCATGTTTTTCAAGAGGTACTTCCTGTCAAACCTATAAAGGCAGATGTTCTAACACATTTAAAGTTAATCCAGACAATATCTCCCCCACCTCTCAAGCCATAGTACATGTGCCAAATTCCCCACCAGCTCTAATGACCTCAATTTATGACCATCAGTGATTTGATGGAATTTCTCTGCCATATCTGTGAGAAAAAAGATGGTGGGAAAGTGCCATTTAATGCCAGCTAACTGTAGTTTGTATGTCTTCCCAAATGTCTTTCCAGAACCTTTTAAAGTTAGTTCACTCGGGCAGCCTGGGTGGCTCAGCGGTTTAGCGCTGCCTTCGGCCCAGGGCCTGATCTTGGAGACCCGCGGTCAAGTCCCACATCGGGCTCCTTGCATGGAGGCTGCTTCTCCCTCTGCCTGTGTCTCTACCTCTCTGTCTCTCTGTTTCTCATGAATAAATAAATAAAATCTTTAAAAAATAATAATAAAGTTAGTTCACTCCATGTACTAGTTTTTACTAGGAGACATGATTATATTTAACCAACAAAAAAGTTTAAGATGAAATAGCAATTTGATAAATGTCATTTCTTGACATTCAGTATTACTTAATAGGTCAATGAAAAAAAATCCTCTCAATTATATTAATTATTTGTATGCCCAGAATCACTAACATAGTATTAAATTAAATTTTATCCAAGTAAATTAGTATTTATTACATAAATTCAAATAATTAATTGTGTTACTATTTGGTATTTTCTCAACAGATTGGATTCTTCAAAAGACCACTAAAGAAGAAAATGGAGAAATGACATAATTAATAGGAGAAAAAAATAATAATTATTCGATGATCTATCCTCAGGTTTGCCTCAAATATGTGACAAGAAATTTATTAATACAATTAAAGACATAGTCACGTAACTTTACATAATCCATCAGGGATTAATCACTTGGAAAATAACAGATCAAAGAAGATCCAAAAACAATACCATAAAGATATATTTTATAAAATGATGAAAAATATTTTTAAATAGTCATTTGTGTTATTTAAGTAAAATTACAAAGTGTTTTGAAGATGAAGAATAACATGTACACCTATATTTATATATTAAATCAGCATTCAGAGTATTTAAGGAATGCATAAAAAGATTTTTATGATCATTGATAAATTAAGCTTTTTCCATTGATTCCTGATGGATAGCCACATTCAGCATGATAGTTAACATATGTAAATGACAAGAAAGGAATTAACCGAAAACAATCACTTCTCCCTGTTCAAATGAGAAAATTGTTCTGATTAACGTATATATAAAATATGGACTGAAAATAGAATTAAGTCACAAAGAATACATTCAACATCTTTGTGTTGGGTTCTGTACTTGGGAAGTGTGAGTTTGTTTTTTTCCTAAAGTGTTTGGAAACTGTTGAGCTGATGGAAAAATCAAGCTAGACTTGCTTGAAAGCAGCTCACTGAATGGATTAATTTAAGCTTTCATAGAACATGCTTAATTTTGACATGAGCCCTAAAACTCAAAACTTTATGCTGAAAACACTTCACAGCAGTTTTGTGGGGCGTACCAGCGATTTGACATGACAAGCCATGGTATGTGTGGAATATGCTACGACGGCTTCTGAACAGAACGGGACAGCGCAGGCTGATGCCCCGGAAACGCTGAAGTCACCTTTGCTGAGAGGCATTTGAACGTTAGGGGTCCCAGGATGTAACCAAAAGTAGGACTTTTCTCAACTCCTTGGCACATGGTTCATTTAAACCCTCAAGCTGTGAGAGTATGTTTATTCTTAATTTTTTTAAAAGGTATTTAATTTTCCAAACACATTTCTTTTTTTTATGAAAGGCACATTCCATTTCAGTATTGCATTTTACCAAGAAGCCACTGCTTTTTAGTGTGGCATAATCATATTTAAATAGAACGCCAGAAATGTATTTTAAACAATCTTAGGCTTGAAACTTTGCCCCGACAGAGAGATATCACACCTCTGTATGAGCTTCTTTGCTCCTGAAGTAATCACTATGGTGCATCAGACTCTACTGTAGCATAATAAGCTCCTAGGTGGCTCTGTTTCTTAGGAAAGTAACAATGAATGAATGTATCATAGCTGCATGTGTGAACTACTGCTGTAAAATTTGCTGATACTTCTGCCACAACTCCATCTCACCACCTGGCTGACCATCGCAAGACCAGCACCTGTCCAGCACCTCATCCAGAAAGTCCTGTATTCTACTTTTCTCAAAAGCATCAAATCAAGGGAGAAATTAAATGCTATGGATTTCACTTTTAAAACTAATTTCCAAGGAATTCTCCGAGGACTCAGAGTTGGCCTACCTCATGGTTCTCCACATCTATGTCTAAGATCCAACGACCAAAGCCATGCACCTAGGGAATGCCAAGGTCATCAATACTAGAAGGCTCAATCTTCCAGAGATTTGATATCCTCCTGCTGGCCTGTCAGTGTTCAGAAATGTCCATTTTGGGAATTTCCTTCATTCCCATTACCTATCTCCAGGTTCAGAAATCATTCTTCCCATATGTTCTTTCTTTTCCCAACAGAATTCAGGTCTCTCTTACTCAGAGTCACCATGTCGCACAACTCCGGTGCACAGCCTGTATGGCAGCATTGCTCCAATCTCAGCACATTCTTAGAAGTTAATCTAACAGGTGAATTTAAATTCACACTTGGCCTCTATGACTGCTTGGCAAAGAATTCACATGCATTTAAACCAAATATATTAACCAGAGGGGAAAGATGGAAACAACGGCATTTTAAACTTGTTAGAAAAGACAGCCATGGGGACAGATGAAATAACTACTGATAAGCCTGGCATAATTTTTAACATAAGCCGTTCCCAGTTTTCAAGTAGAATGTTTAATGAACCAGATATCACTTTTCCCTAATACTATTATTTGTTGAGCTTTATGTGTGTATATATGTGAGCACCTGTATGTCTATGTAAACACACATGTACACACACACATGAATGCACAAACACAAATCAAATACAAAATACCTCAAAAATACCAAATGACAGCATTTGACAAAAGTGACCAAAATAAACACAAAAGCTACACCAATAAGAAAAATTTGATTCATCCATTTTCATTCATTCATTCATTCATTCACTCATTCATTTTCAATAATATTTAGTTTTAGTGCATAGCTCTGCAACTATCTAAAAGATGTATATGTGGATGTTTTGATTAAAATAAAAGTCAACAGTACAAATGTTCAGTACTAATACATAGTCAATGATTTAGAAATATACTAAACTCTATTATTTTATACTAAAGTACATATTAATAAGAAAAGTGAGTGCTATTTAAGACTGAGCTTATGCCAAAAACTTTTAACTTTGGTAATTTACAAAATTGATTATTTCTTCTACTGTGAACTAAAATATGTATGAAGTCCCTTTCCAGACCAAACTTAGAATGGTATATTGGTAAATTATTCAACAGCTGGGTCTCCAGGAGGAAAAATAACCCCCAATTTGTATCATTTGCCAAGTTCCATGATTTAAATAGTCTTGCCATAGCCATATTCAAGCTACCAAAATAATGCTAACCAGCTTGCAAAACTCCTGAAAATTGATCTGTCAGCTCTCATGAACCAGTATAAACTGGCTTCAGCACACTATTGAAATAGATTAGGTGATAATAATAGACAATAGATAGATGATAGATATACAGAGATACATGTTAGATATATATATACATACATAAATACACACAATATAATCATATTTCAAATTATGCTTTAAAGTCTCATCTCAAGCCCAGAAGATATAATGCTACATAGTCCCTCATTCTTCAATTTCAATTTCTAGAATTATAGCCTTTCTTTAATATTAAGAAAATGATATAAACGTTCAGGAGAAGCAAGGAGTTGAAAGTAAGAAAATATAAAGGGTGACAGAATGAAAGTCTGACTTTAAAAAAAAAAAAAAAAAAAAGAAAGTCTGACTTTTACAGCCACAGAGAATCTATTTTACTTTCTCTAGGAATCCAGAGCTCTAGAGCAAGATTATGAAAGTTCATCCTTTGCAAATATTTGTCATTTGTGTGATCCAACTTGAAATTCAGTTGTCCAGTTTATTCGATTATTTTATCTAAGCCTTAGAGTCATGGGCAATTTAATCTCTGAATATTTCCATGTCATGAGTATGCTTAAAATGAGGCTTGTAAGGGGAGATTTTTTTTTTTTTGCAAAATTTGATGCTTAGTCAATCATAATAAATGTACCTACACATGCAAATACCTATAAATATATCTATTCTCTTTTCCTTTTACAAAACCAATATCTAGACTCAATTGGAAAACAAATATCTACACCAAAAGCCAAAGATGGTTGCACAGTGTTTGCCTAAGCTGGGTTGTAGTGGCTGTGAAAAGCTGTGCGCACATTCTCTCCCAGCATCCCCTGAAAAGGCCACAGTTTATGGAGTGAACAGCCACTCCTCCAGCTTCCATGCAGTGTGGTAGAGGGTAATGTCTTTGTCAGACCTGTGGTAATCTGCACCGTGTGAAAAAACTATCTAGCTTCGCACAACACTGAGAAAACTAGGGAAGACCCAGGCTCAGAACATGACTCATGCTCTAGGTGCGGTCACATTATTGTTCAAATGAAGAGGCTTCTGGCAAATCTTTTTTTTTACAAAATAATATCCTATGCATCCTTCATTTACTTTCAGTGCTTCTCACGTCCTCTGCATTAGTCATCCCCCCACTGCCACCAAGGGAGATTTTTCAAGACTATTGGAGAAAAATCTGTTCACATGTGCTCTCTGTTTGCTGTGAATATCAGCTTCAGTGAACTGATCATTTATATGTGATTTCAGGCCTTGGTTCTCCGACACTCTAAAGGCATAACATGATATAGGCATAACGTAATGGGGACAAAATGCCTTGTACTTCAAAGAAGGAATATCTTTACCCGATTTACAACCCTTTGTGGGAGACTGTCAACAACTACACCAAAGGTTACAGGAAGGACTGGTAGGATGTGGCCATCAACACCCCACAATCCCCATCCTCAGCCATGGATTTAATAATCCAAAAAATTAAAAGAGGGCTATAAAGCCTTCAGACTGATGCTATCTTTTAATTTAATTTAATAGCAGATTTTTTAATTCAAACACAGTTTCAAGGAGAGTCCACTGGGCAACCCCTTTCATATCAAACTACTCTCCCTAAACCTTTCCTACACAGAACTTCTGAAACCACCCCTAGATGTTAATTCTGCAGTACATTGCAAAACACTCAATTCTGCTGTTTCCCAAATGGAAGCACTATTGTGCAACATCTTATGTAAAACAATAAAAATAGAGCAAATGTCTAGCATTATAATCTGGTGAACAAATCAGCATCTTTGATCCTCATATTAAAATTTAATCTTGAATTTAGAAATTCCAACTACAGCCTTTTACCATCGACCTTAAGGAAACCTGAAGGAGCATATGTTGGCTCTTAAGCCCCAGCCCCATTGTCTTCTTCACATCTGACACCAGGAGGTCCAGTTCTTAACTCATGGGAATGTATAATTCTTCCTCTATAAATGTCCTGAGCTTAACCCCTGAATTCACTACACCCCAGATCAGCTTGGCCCCACCCCATATCACATAAGCACTTCTTGCCAAAAATTTACCATACTGAAAAATATGGAAGGGTGAGTTAGCACTTCAAATGTACTCTGCTTTCAGATCAGTTTTTCTTTTTAAATATATTAAAACATTTTCCCCAAAACTAATGAGTTCAGAACTTTATGTAAGACTTCCTTGCATTTCCCTCCTGCCACTGGTTGGAGGATTTCAGTGCTGTGAGGACTAGGCAGGAGAAGTCAGAGCCCATTTGCAGAATCTCTCTGCCTTCTGCCTTCCAGTTGGTATCTTCTCTTCTCAAGTGCACAGTGGGGATGTTTTGTTTTGATTTGGAACTTCCTTGGCAAGGCCATTATAAGCCCTGTGCGTCTTGCAGGACTTTGGGTGGTTGCGTGTTTTTCTGCTGAATTGAGGTTTGGAAATCCTTTAATTCTCTGACACACCATGGAACTCATGACAGTAAACTAGGGACCAGTGACACTCCTAACTATGATATTTGATTTTACCATATTTCAAGTCACATCTTCATGGAAAAAAAAAAGACTAAGTGGAATTTTAGAAGCTCTTCTGCAAAAGACTGAGACTCAATGCTTAATCTTTTATTCAATCTGTGCATATAGACTGAGGACAACATTTTAAAGAGAGATCTTCCAGATAACACAGAATGAAAGCCAGGTATCCTCTTGAACAATTCCCAGTAGACATTACTTTTTCCCACCCCCCATTTTTTAAGAGAGAGATGGAATGAAGAAAACTGACATATTGTTCCTCCACAGCAGAACCCAGCAGAAGGTAAGCCCCACACGGAAACTGATCGTGGCTTTCTGAGAGATAGAGAGTAGCATGGTAGGTCCAGTGCCAGGTGGCAGTCTTCCTGTCATGCCCTCCGCGCCCCCCCCCCCCCCCCCCGCCGGCCCCTGGCCAACCCCGGCAGCTTGCATCTTGAGAGAAAAGAAAATGGAGCAGGAGAGAGGAAATGAAGCTACTTATCTTTTATATATATACCCTTCCTCCTCAAAATACCACAAGCTCCCTTAGACCACATCATACCCACACACAATACTAACACATGTAAATTGTTGATTAAATAAAAGTATATTCTTACTTGCTTATTAGCTGGGGCTAATTTCCTGGAGTTTAATATACTTTGTCTCAAGTAAAAACAGTCATTTGAAGCAGCAACACATCAGGTCTTCTTCATACTGGAATAATTTCACACAGGATATCCTGATCCTTCGCATTTAATTCTGACACCTCCTGGCCTTCTTTCAGGATGCAACAGCTGTCTCTCTGCTTTCTTCATAGGAAACATTGGCCTGTGGAGAGAATGGTGTACTGTGTATTACTACTGTGAGGCTGTAAAATTGTTAGCAGACAGTATGAAGAATCGTTTCCATTTGATTAAAAAGAAAACTATTGTGTATAATAACTACTGCCCTGAAACATGTATCATATCACTCCAATAAAGTTTTCAGCATAGTCTGACATAAGATATATTGCATTGTGTATTTATTTACCTCAGAATAAACTTACTAAAATGAATAACTTAAAGGTATGTGCATTTCTATAAGACTTTTATTGGACAAATATATTAGAATAAAATGCTTTAATCTCCTTCAAAGACAAATGAAGTGCAACCTTGTAGACTCTAGTAATTTATGAGATGCCTAACTTAAACCCATTTTTAAAGATCATTTATCAGGTCATAGTCATCAAACTGATATAATTAGAAATAGATGAGATAATAAAAGAGTATTTTGAATATCCAAGATATGTTGTATCCTGCACACTGATTTGAGGTCAGAGGTTTGGTATTTTTGGTATAATTCTTTCTTATCTTGTGCATCAGCTGCATATCATACGTCAAAGATAAAGGAGCATCCTGTCTTATCTATTAGTTTTTTTAAATGACTCAAAGAAGAATGGGATTGCTGTGATTTTAAGTACATAAACTGTATCCAAGATCAGTATTTCTTCCAAAGCTCCAACTTTTTTTAGCTCCTTAGTAGGTTTTCACTTTGATAGACTAAAAGGAAAAAACAAGCAAACTAAGTATGTCTGTGGTGTTTCCTGTACACAATACAGCAATGTGATTAGTCTTTTGCAAACTTGACACAAAAACCACAGAATCCATATTACTACATATCTCTTTCTAATGAGATGTTTTAATAATAAATAGTCTGTTGTATAACAATAGATTGGACTACATGGTGAGAAACAAAAAATACTAAGAAGTGAGGGGAAAAGGGTTATTTTTTTATTTAACTTATAATTCAAAAAAATAAAATTATTTAACATATAAGGGCTAGAAGAAAATATAGGAAGGAGTTTTAGTAGTAATCACACATGTTCATCTTATACATGTTTTCATCTTCAAACCATGCTGTAGGGTGACGGAGGTATTTTTGCAGAAGAAACAAGCTGAGTTATGAAGAGGTTATTTAGAAGGTCTTGTACTAATTTGTGTCAGCACATGTCCCCAATGCCCTGTCTTTTCTCTCCCAAGATGAGAATACACAGGGAAGGTACTAGAAAAGAATCTGGATATATTTGCTATAAAATAAATGACATACATCAGAATTTGTTATTCGTAAGATCCAGAGCATAGGCGCAACATTCGCTTTCCTATGCTTTGTGGTGCCTCTTTTTACTTTTATAAAATTAATGTAATAATTCATAGGCAGATGTCAAGAAAAATGTTCACCAAATAGCAGTGATCAATGAGGACTACAGGTGACTTCTATCTTCTTCTCCAGAATAGTTATATTATTTGACATGTTTTTAAATAAGTGAGTATCCATTTTTAAATCAGGAAAGAAATAGGGTAAAAGGAAACATATACACATTGTAGACACTCTGAAAAACAGAAAAATAATTTAAAAACAGTCATTACACTAGAAAATACTAACATCAAATTGTCCTTTTTCTGAGCATACATGCTTATTTTTTACTTATTTCTATTTTGATATACTTGATATCATAGAGAACATGGTACCCTGTACCTTTTAAAAATGTAACATCCTATTTTTAATTTTTTTAGTATTAAAATGGTGATAGCCATCAAAATCTTTCCCTTACTCTGGAGCTGACAATAAGAAGAAAAACTATTCCCTCTCACATTCTAATTTAATAATCTTTATACATGCCATACTAGAATTTTCCATAGTCTAGATGTCAAATAATCACTTTTTTACCTAATTCTTCAAGCAGGGGTGAGATGGGCTGGACAGCAAGGAGTCCATAGGGGAAGATGGAAAAGACAGTCTTATCCAATAGCAAGTATGGCTTCAATGATTATGCAAAATCAACTGGGATATTTTATTAACAATCCTTGAAAAAGAAAGATTTTTTCCAGAAACAAGACCTGTCATCATTATATCAAAAGTATTACAAGCAAATGAAGTCAGTGAAGGGGAAACAGGACCAAACAAAACGTGAGACATAGAAAACACACAACAACTTGGCAAATGTTATTCCATCCATATCACTAGTTATGTTGAAGGTGAATTGTCTAAACACTCAAATAAAAAAAAAACAGAGATTGTCAGCCTGATAAAAGAATAAAGTCCATTTATGCGCCCTCTAGAAGAGAAAGACTTTAGATTCAAAGGTACAAATCAGTTGAAAGGGAAATGAAGGAAACAAAGATACTGTGCAAACAGGTACCATAAGAAGACTGGAGATGGCTGTATGAATATCAAACAAAATGAACTTTAAGATGTATGCAATTCCAGACTTGGAAAGAATCTAATTCTGTGAAAAAGAAGGAGATCCCTAGAATTCTTCTAAGTGTACAGAAATCCAAGTGTATACTTGAATTGAATTTGATGTATTGCAGATTTTCAAGAACACATTGGTGGCTGAAATGAAACTTTCTGTGTGGATTAGAGCAGAATCATGGAGCCATTCCACTCTGAGAATTGAGTCTTAAATCAATGGGTAGGGTCCCTGACCTGCACAAATTCCAGCTACAATGGTCCAATTCCTCCCTTATGGCAGAAATAATAGGGCAAGCACCATTGTCTGTAGGCACCCAGGCTGCCAGCCACTTCACAGATGAATGCAGTTTGGTCATGTGCCAGTGCTCCAGTTAGTACTTGACTGGCAAGAACTGGCTTGAATTAATAAAAGCAGCATTGAAACATCTGCAGGTTTGGTCTTTAGCTTCCACTTTGCTCAGCTATTTTTTTGTTTTGTTTTGTTTTTGTAGTATCTTTCAACCAAGCATGTGTGGCATGAATTCATTTAGATACCACAATCCTGAATGGCATTCCAAAAACAAGAGTGGAAATGCCTCAACCTGGTAAATAAAGAATCATATCCAGAATTGGTCATCAGACTGTAATTAGTGGAGCTGGAAGTTAGCCATACCCCAGACTCTAACCATCCTCGATGAAATGCCCTTGGCTCTTTAGTTTCACATGCTGAGTCTCTCATTTTCTATTTTCTTCCTTCCTTTGCTCTCAGACTTTTATATTCTATTAGCACCCAAGTACCATCTGCTATTCCTTTTCATTCACTTTTCAAACACTTCTTTCATTCCTACCCATTCTGCATACTTCATCATTATAGGATGGGTAAATCTGCAAAGATTCCAATTAGTGTATTATTTGACAGCACAGCAGTTTTCCACCTTCTAAGATGGACCATATCTTCATGAGTGAAGATTATATGTTTAAATGAAGAGTCATTTGTATTCTATAAGAGCTATAAGAATTGGCACAAGTGAAGCAGGTAATTTTGAGTGGAACTGATGGGGCTGGGTGAAGTATCCCATTTTTCTAAGAGGAGAGAAAAAAAGGGAAGATCAACATTTATTGCCTACATGCCACATAACAGACAATTCTCTAACATGTCATTTCATCTTATCACTAACACTGTGGTGATACTATTATTATTTTTGTTTTACAGGTGATATAACTGAAACTCACAGGAGTTAAGGGGCTACTTCAAAGTTATAAAGCTAGTAAGTGGTGATGCTGAAATAAAAACCAAGTTCTATCTGGTTCCAAAATCATTTCCCCCAACTTCAAAGGCTTCAGAAGTCATGGGAATAGAAATGAAAACACAGAGGTGCAAAAGAACACATATCAATATTTGTAGTAACTGGTGCATAGTAGATACTCAGAAAATATTTGTTTATTATTAAATGAATGCAAGAATTGATAATCTGAGTAAAGTTTTATTTATCTAGCTATTTTATCTCTTTGGGAGGAAAACTGTGAACATATAATATGGTCACTAATCGTAGACTCTTAGATTTGAAGGCAATTTAAAAGTCATCTAGTACTGGAAATTTCTGTACAACCTCGCTGATAGTGCGATACATATTATATAGTATGATAGCAAAATACAACATAGCTATGATGCATTTTGCAATCTAACAATCATTATTCATAGTGACAATACAAATGGGTTCTTGATAGAATTATGAGAGTTTATAAAGTGAAAGAATGCATTTTAGATAGACTATATTAGCTCACGTATGGCACTGCAAGGGTCAAGAAATCAGTACCACTTATTTAAGATTTTAGATACAATAGCCAGTTCTTGGAAATTCTAATTCTCTTGGCTTTTTTGCTGGCCTTAGTCACAAGCCAGTTTATTGCCCTTTACAGAAGGACATCTGTGTCCCATGCTTGAAGAAGTTGGGTAGAAAGTCAATCTGTCCTTCTTTTTAAAAAATCAGAATTATAAAAATGTCCCAGAATTCCTTCCTCCCAGCAGACTTCCACTTACATCTTATCTGTCATAACAGTGTTACATGACCATTCCAAATTGCAAGGGAAATCGAATATTTAACTTCTAGCCTCTATAACAGAAGTAAGAGATGAGTTGGGAGGAATTGGGTATTAAATGATTAAACTCATAATGTCCATTCAAATGGTATTTCAAATATAATCAACATGATTACTATCAAATTTATTCTTATATGAATGGAACTGAGGCCAGGAAGGATCTCTGAGAGCCTTTCAACTCCCAAGTGCTATGAAAGTACAAAGGAAAAATTTTAAATATTTTTCAAGATGATTTAACACATGTTCCTCATAATATATCATGAATCTATATAGTATCTTTGTAAGATTTATCTAACATTTAAAATTCTAAAGCCGTACATTGTTTTAAAATTAAGACTTTATTCATTTATAAAATATTAATTTAACAAACATGTATTAAGTATCTACTGTATGCAAGTAATTCACTTGAAAACTGAGGAGCAGTCCCCATTCTCTCAAAGAGACACCAAAAGACGGTTTTTATCTGAAAGCCATTCTTTGCTGACAATTCTTTGGAAAATGCTTTTGGCAGAGTTGTGAGTTAAAGGTGTTGACTTTCAAGCTCCAGTCTCTCTTTCTCAAGGAAGTCCTACTGAATGGCTCACTATGATTTCTCCCTTCTCTAAATTCCCTCAGTAATTATAGTCTGTCCCTGTCTTTTTGGCACTAAATGACATTTTAATTTTATGCATACACATTTACCCATATATACCTGTTCCAAGCTCTTCTGTAGATAAAACTGGCCTTCCATTAACAGTTACAAATATCCTTGGATGTATCCAACCCTTTGTTCTTTGACCTTCAGTCTACCTATTCCTGGCCTTTAAAAATACACTCCCTCCAATTCTTTCTGGAATACCCAAAGACTGTCTCATGTTCATGAGTACAACTTCTTGGTTATCAAGTGGTGTCTGTCATTTTCTTCCCCTAGTTCTTGCCAGTGTCATCTTTTGCTGATGGCATCCTCAATACAAAAAGTGCCTTGCTATCATCTCTTCTGAAATGGGGATGAGAATACCTTCCTTTTGTCTATATTTCTCTCAGATACCCTTGTGGTCCCAATCCTAAAGACAAAAACCCATGCTTTCTATTTTAATCCACCAACAGGAGCCAGGACAGACACTTTTCTGTAATGGAAGTTGCCCTCCTTTCAGATGCCAGGTCTTGCTTTATATATCTCTTCCATTAAGGTGACTCCATTTATAAAACTCCTCAACCCTGAATGCAAACAGACTTCCAATGAATTCTCCCATAGGTCCTTCAGACTTGCACAGGCAAAGTCCAAGCAGAGGCCCTTATTACCTGAGTATGTCTTACCCTACAAGTCTTCCATCAACTTCCAGAGGTCAGGAAGCATTGTACTTCTGTTTTGCCCTGCCTCTGCTTTCTGTGCAGTAATTAGCCACAGTAGGTACTCCATAAACATGTGCTGGGTTGAATGTGACCAGATCTACTTAGCATAAAGAGAGTAACTTTTCTGACTGCGCAGAATTCAGAAGTTAGCTAAAGGCAGAAATGAAAATGAATGCAAGATTTTCCCAGAAATGTTGATTGAATTGCATTTGATGGCATTGGCAGGAAGGCATCCTTGAACTGATACAAATAATAGAGGAAGAGGCATCCTAGGGCTACCTACCTCTCCAATGAAGCATTTGCTTTATGTTTAAGTATTATTTACACTGACTATAAAAAGAAACATCCATTCTCTTTAATCAATTTTTAGTCAAGTCAGGCAAATGTGCTTACATTGAAAGTGCCTTTTTAAAGATGTAATTAAATATGAAGAATTAGTCTCTCTTCTTTCCTTTCCTAGACATTGTAGCATAAACATTGGCATTTTGTTTCCTTAACTCACATTCTAATTTCACTTCCCCCAGAGCTCTTTCCCCAGATGGCGTTTCTATAGCCCAGACTTTACCCCACCTATGTCTTTCTATAAACCTCTCTTTTTACTTTGGGTTTTAAAAGTTTTAAGTCATGATAGTTCAGATACTTACATATAGCAGTTTATCCTTTTCAAACCAGCAGTTCTACAGGTTGTGAAAAATGTACAAAATCATGTAACCACCCCACAATCAAGATATAAAATATTTCTATCCTCTAAAAGTTTCATTATGCACCTTTCAGTCCTTTCCTCTCCTTGTCCCCAGCGCCCTTAATGGATCTGAGTTCTCTGTCGATTTACTTTTGCTTTTTTCAAGGTCATATCAAAGAATTCATAAAGTATCTGCCTTTTCTCATTCAGCAAAATGTGTTTGTGATTTATCCCTGTTGTTTATATATCATTGCATTCCTTTTTACTGCTGAAGAGTATTCCATTGTATGGATGTATTTTGTATTTATTAGTTTTTATTGTCTTTGAAAGTTACAGTCATGCTGGGCTGGAGGGCACTGTGATTGTATTAGAGTTGGCTGTTTTTGTTTTGTATTTCCTATGAGACAATCTGGCCTTGAAAGAGAAAAATGCCTAGTACTCAAAATAGTTTTATGCCTTGTAGTGCCTGAGCTGAAATGTATTCAGATTTTATATGCTGCATAAAAAACCTGATACATGTATATGATTCCTATCCTTATAAAGCAGTTTTGAAGAGTGCCATCTGAAATTTTGTATCTCAAAGTATAATTTGCCACCTAATATAGTGGAAAGACAATGAACTACGGAGTCAGAGTCTTGGGTCAGCATGCCCACTCTGGCACTGCTAGCAGCATTTGCTTGGACAACTGTCCTGACCTTGGCTTTCTAAGAATGAGCCTCTTCACTCACACAGTGGAGAACATAATACCAGCTCATAAGTTGTGATGAGTAGCTAAAATAAGATAAATTTGAAATAACAATGCATGTGCATTCTTAGCACTTGGTACACAGTAGTTATCTTACTCCGCTCTTCTCAGCTCCTCATCCTGAGTAGTCTCTTTAATATATATAGATTTTTAATTTAGGCTAACAGTTTAGGCCTTTTCCTTTAAATTTTTTAATTTAGGCTAACAATTTAGGCCTTTTCCTTTAAATTCCGAATAACTTATTTAAACTATCTTAAATGATTTTTTTGTAATTCTTACTGTGGATGGCAATAACAAATGATTACTTTTTACAAATAAAAACATGCTCATTTTATTTTTGCCACAGTTTATAGAACTTACATCTATATTCTAAACATGTAAAATAGCAACAACCAGGTTTTGTTTTGGTTCAAATTAAGTCATATATTAATGTACAGAAAATGACTCCGGAACTGGTTGATCTAATCTTTTCTGATCAGCCTTTATGTTTGTCACTTATCTTCTTCTTCATCCACCTATTCATTTCTGCAACCTACAACCCAAAGATGATAAATACAGGAAGTTCTGCTGCTTTGCTACAAATATGGAGAGCCAGTAAGAGGAGCATTTAAGGTAACACAAATTTGGGGGTGGGGATAGAAATAGACTATAATAAAAAATAAAAGGCAATCTTTATGCAGTAATGTATAATGTGTCTCAGCCAGAAGATTCTCTGCCTGAGGCATGCAGTAGTTAGCTTATAGCATTACAATAATGTTTCTCTGGCTCAAGTCCTACTTAGAGATGTATAGGAACTCCAGGCCTAACGCTTTGCTTCTGATCTCCTACGGGTTACTAGAATGTGTATCTTGCAGATATCAATTAGCAGCAACACTGTTTTCCTATCATCCTTTTCCTCGGCTCCTCTAACTACCATGATGGTCCCAACTTTCAACCCAGATGGCATGGCATGGTGCCCTAGTCATTGTGGTTTTCTCCTGCTCTTGGTTTTGATCACTTGTATATGCTTGGTGGTTTGGGGAAGGAAAAAACTTTTCTCTCTGCTCTCCTAGGTGTTAGGGCTAGGGCCCTATGATGCACAAAGAACAGATTAACAAAAAACAAAACAGAAGCTTAATAACATATTCATTAAGCATACACATGGGAAACTCAGTGATGGTAACTCAAAAGGGTGGTTGGAAGTTGGAGATTATAGAGCATCTTAACAAAGAACAATTTTATAAACAAATAACAAGACAAAGAAAAAGTGGTTTAGGCTTTTAGGGGCAGCACATATGGAAAGAAATATATGGAGAAACTCATGAAGGTTAAGGGCCAGTGCATAAGGTTTGTTTTGCAGATTTCTCTGGTGTGCTCTCCAATCTAGAGTTGTCGCTGGTGACTAAGAATTAACCTGCCTTTCTTTTAGAAAGGAAAAAGGAGAGAGATTTTCTTGCATCTGCTTAGTCTCTATCTCTTTTAGCTAAAAAAATATAAAAAAATATGCCACATATTTTGGGCATATTTTGGGATAACGTACTCTGAACACTTTCGGTGGCTTCTAACTTCTAGTCATTCCCGCCTCTGGTTTATGATCCAGTAATGCTTGTATTGAAATGAGAAGAGTATTTACCACTCCACTTGTGTTATAATTTAGCCAAAACTGTATCACTATCTTTTACTCTATCCCTAGAATGTTAGTACCATTTTTACCATTTTGCTTTGTAAGCCTTTTAATATCCACCCACACACAGTCTAGGATTTAGAACTGACACCTTACTTTACTCAAATTAATCTTGCCCCTTGAAAACCTGTTTCTTGGATTAATGTTTTATACCTTACACTCCCTCCCTGGAAGTCTAATACCTCAAATAGATGTATGAGTCTACCAGGCTAACCCTCCAGTCTTTGTTTAGGGGAAGGACACACAAATATGCATGCGTACATGAATACACACACACACACACACACACACACACACACAAACCCCTACACAACTATCTGTATTTTTAAAAATCTTTTAATAGTATTTAAAAGTATCTTAAAATATAAATATGTAATGCCAAGACATATCAAATTGAACAACTTAAATATGTACAGTTTATTGTGTGTCAGTAATACCTCAATGCAGCTGTTAAAGAAAATACAAACATAATCACCATTAAAATCTTATACTAAAAAATATATATATAAACATATGGAAGAAGTTTGTACTAGGGCTGGAGATGAGTTTTAGTCATATATGTCATGTGGAAATAGGTAGTTAGGGAAGGAGAAAGTGGAAAATGGGAAAGAACAGAAGCCAAATTGCATGGAAATATGGTGGAAAATTTTCTGAGCCAGACTCAAAAGCAGAGCCGAAGATCAAGAGGAAATAGTGTTTCCGGATACAATGTCGTAACTTGTTTGAACACTTCGTGACCTTTCTACCCTGGACGCAGTTATGCTTCCTGGGAGGGATTGGAGAGGGAAGAATGGGCTACAGGTAGATCTGACTGGATCTTGTAATGCACTGGGGCATAAGCAAGCCTTCTGGGGATTCCCTCTAAGAGAATGTCAGTCTACAGGGAGGTAGCAGCCTCCTTATTTTAAGGCAGAGTCTTAAACCTGCCTTAAAGTAAACCTGGCAACATGAAGTCTGAAGTCATCATTAGTTGACAAAATGGAAAGGAATCTATGCTTATTTAGTGATTATGGAGGGCACGGCCTGCCAGGGGCCAATAGCAACACGCACTGACCTCCCAGTGCATATGTGTAAGTCATAATCCATGGACACAAAAAATAGCTCATGGGTGAAGGGCCCTACTTACATAAGTGGAAACAGTGAAAGGAGGACACTTGGGCATTTGAATGAGATCTCTTCAGAGACTGGCGGGGCTGTTGAGTTTGTTTATCTGTGTGAAAGCCACTACCTCTATGTGTATGTCATGGGGCACAACTCTAAGTAGTAAGTGAACTACATTGCCATACTATACCATATGGAAGTGTACGGTTTTATAGGCTTTAAAAATATTGGGCCTCCACAAATTTAAGCCTTGAAACATCTTCATTTACCTTTGAATCTAGAAGTTTTTGATGGAAAATGCCATTTTCCATATAACTGTACTTTTATAAAGGTTCATAACAAATCTAAAGAAAAATGTGCCTAAAGTTTCTTTCATTCCACTATATGGCATAAACTAGACCAAACTCCCATATTCTCTACTTATATATTTCATATGATTTCATCTATAGCAAGACTCTGGAGATAATATTTGGTAATGAGATTTCAAGCTCACAAAGACAGCCAAATAGCATATTGTTCCCACCATAGTGCCTAGTCTATTACTTTGCATGTGGTAGATATGTGTTAGATAAATGAATAAATGGCAAAAGTGATGTTTTTACAAGATTCCCAACTTAATCCAAGTGAAGGATCATGTTAGAAATTTTAAAAATGTAAGAGAGAGAGAGCTAAGAAGTCTAGAGGAGAATTAATGCAGGAAACTTCAAGACAAATACTAGAAGACCATAAGGTGAACCAAATTTATGAGCCAGGAATAGATGTTTCACTTTCTCCTATAGCATAATAAAGGATGTAGAAGCAGAAAAGATTTAATGATTAAGACAGAGGTTCCTGGCAAATCTAATTTCCTAATCCATTGAGTCTCTCCCATCTTCACTGATTTCATTCTTTTGATGTGTAAACAAAGCTCATTCTCATTGACCTGCTAGTCAAAGAAATCGTAATGGCAAAATTGGCTCCGTTTGACTTTTTTATGTTAAACGTTCAAAATATGTTTCCGTCTAAAAAGACAGATTCCAACCTAACTGGCTAATCAAAATTACTTCAAATAAAACAAGAGTTACTGTGATTCATAGGATGTACTATAAGTTAAATTGCAAAATGACTGAGAAAGGAAGGGTCTTGGCTTCAGAAAAGAATAAAAGCTACCTGCAGGGGACGCCTGGGTGGCTTAGCGGTTCAGCATCTACCTTCAGCTCAGGGTGTTATCCAGGGGTCTTAGGATCGAGTCCCACCTCAGGCTCCCTGCAAGGGATCTACTTCTCCCTCTGCCTATGTCTCTGCCTCTCTCTGTGTGTGTGTCTCTCATGAATAAATAAATAAAATCTTAAAAAAAAAAAAAGCTACCTGCAGGATCAAAGATTGTGTATTCTTGGCAGAGGACCTAAGAAAAAAGATTGTCATGGTGAGTGGTCTTATGAGTGTGTCAAATTGAAGAAGATCATGTACTGAGTTAAAATTAGGTCTCCTAGAATCAGGACTAGAGACATGCCATGGAAACTACAGGCGCTTACAGTTTGAAGATTTAGGGTCATGGAAGTGATGAGGAATTAAAGGGGAAATAAGTCCACAATGAGGAGGATGGAGCATGAGGAGGTACATGAGGGAGGCAAAGAGGAGGTACATACAGGGAGGCAAAGCCAACAACTCACACCATTGCTCAAAGTTATATAAAATGAACTGTGTTCTTGCTTTTTCTAGGCTCCACTTTAGGTCCCTTAGACCAGGCTGTAATTAATTCACATCTTTGGGTTCTCTGAAATTTCCTCATATCCTTTCATTTCTTTGACTTAGGCTAGTTTAAGTAAGTTTGCTCTTTCCTCCTTGAAAAATACATTCATTACTATCTATATCTCTAACTGAAACACCCAAGTTTTCCAGAGACAGCAGAGTGACAAATAGCCATAGAGCTGGCTTGATTCATCATAAGATACATTTCTTGAAGGGCACCTGGGTGGCTCATTGGTTAAATGTCTGCCTTGAGCTCAGGTCATGATCCCAGGGTCCTGGGATTGAGCCTGTATTGGGCTCTCCACTCAGCTGGGAGCTTGCTTCTCCCTCTCTCTCTGCCTGCTGCTCCCCCTGCTCATTCTCTCTCTCTTTCTCTCCATCTCTCCACCAAATAAATAAGTAAAATCTTTTTAAAAAATCCCTGAAGTACAACTGAATAAAGTTTTCCCTTTATTGAGCTTTTCCATGTTCTAAGAGACAAACTTCCTAACTTCTTCTTTTCTCTGGTTCATTTTAATAGTTAGATGTTAGTTGAATAAATGTGTTTATTCATTACTGGAAGAAACACTTACTGAGCAACAACTCTGTGTCAGGCCCTATTTTGGAGACTGTGAGTAAAGTTAATGAGACATGATCACTGTCCTAAAGGATGTCCAATAAGAAAAAAGAAAATATTAGGAGGATACAGGGAATTAATTTCATGTAATGGTCAGCCAGGTCTCTCAAATGACTGGAAACAGAAAACAGAAAGATAAAAAGAACTAAAGCAATCCCTCTCTCTCTCTAATGTATTCATGCTTCAGTGACTTGGTCTCTCCTTTCTGTTTTCTTTTTTCTTTTTCTTTTCTTTTCTTTTTTTTTTTTTTGAAGTGGACATAACATCAAGACTTTATTGTCTTCATAACAAAATATGAAGTTTAGAACTGGATCATTTGGCCCTTTCTCTTCTTATCTCCTCCCAGTTCAAAATGCTTGCATCTCTTAATAGGCAGCATTCTCTTAGATCTGCAGTTGGGCTCAACACATTCAAGCCTCAGCACAATCTTCTTTGTAGTTTTATTTTTTTTTCTTTTTTTTTTTAAAGATTTTATTTATTTATTCATAGAGACACAGCTAGAGAGAGAGAGGCAGAGACACAGGCAGAGGGAGAAGCAGGCACTATGCAGGGAGCCTGATGTGGGACTCGATCCCGAGTCTCCAGGATCACACCCCGGGCTGCAGGCGGCGCTAAACCGCTGCGCCACTGGGGCTGCCCTTCTTTGTAGTTTTAGCCTTTTTCCGGAAAATCGGCTTAGTCTGCCCACCATAGCCACTCTGCTTCCGGTCATGACGCTGCTTTCCCTGGGCATAAAGAGAATCTTTGCCTTTCTTGTACTGTGTCACTTTGTGGGGTTGGTGCTTACCACACTTCTTGCAGTAAGTCTGGCTGGTTTTAGGAACATTCACCATCATTACAAGACGATGTGGTCAGCAAAGATCCTCTAGAATCTCTGTACTATGAATACAACTTTCTAGGAGAAAATCTAATCAATGCAGTTTGGGCCAGGTGTCTCTCCATGTCACTAGGAGGCAGGATGACTTCCAGAAGGAAATCAGTGGACAGAGCTGGCAGGTTGCTTTGCGTGTCTGCCACACACATGAAAACAAAGACAGCTAATGCTTGTAATGCTAGAACAGAAGTATGAATAAAATGCATAGATGGATTGATGGTTCCAGGGACTAAGGAACGTAGAATTATTTTAGTTTTATTTGTTTTCTTTTTAAGTTGAAAGTATCTGTTTTATTTTTGGATGTCACGCAACTCAAGAGATGCCGGGAGACCTGTTGGTGAATCAAATGCAATGGATTCTGAATTTTACTCAGTCTTGTCATGGATTTACTGGGTAACATTTGAGGAGTCACTGGTTACTTCTTTGCAAATTTTCTAAGAGTTACATAGAATTTCACATTCCCTACCCTTTTCAGGTATAGGGAGAAGAATGTAGAACTCTTCAGAAATTCAATTTAGTGATAATTTTTAGGAACTACTTGCCAGGTACAGGACTAGACTCTGGTGATGGAAACGGAAGTTTCAGAGATCCAGCATTTAAGTGAGAAGGTAGAGTATACACCCATAACTAAATTCAAGTCATACCATAATACACGCAAAAGAAAGAGTTTTGGTATGAGCGATAGCAGGGGCAGGTCGAGGTTCAACTGGGAGCTTAAACACTAAGGTGCTTGGACTTCATCCTGTAGACTTCCCAAGATTTTCAGCAAATTAATCCTGCATTTTGGAAAAAATAACTGTGATGATGGTATAGAGTATATCGCAGATAGGAGGGGAGGAAGCAGAGAGAGATTGCATAGGAGACTGACACTGTGAGGAAAGAGCAAAAGGGCTTGAACTAAACAGAGCAGCATTGGCAGAGGAAGTAGGAAATGGATAGACCACCACGTTAAGGTTAAGGACAGAGCTGAGATGGTGTGGTGGCAGGAAGGCCTGATGGTAGTCCTAAGGATGGAAAGCAGAGGCTTCTAGTTTAGGTGATTGTACATGTCGGAATGAGATAAGCAAACACCTGGATTTGAAGATAAAAAAAGGTCATAGAAAATGCTGGGGAAAATTCTTTCAAGCCTCCTCTCCAAAAGACTCCAGCCTAGAGTTGGAAAGAAAAGAGTGGGGAGGCCTTACTCTATCCCTTAGCAGTTCTCAGAATGTGGCCCCTCGATGTCGCAAGACCCTTTTGGTGGTCAGTAGGTCCAAAATATGTTTATACTAATACTGAGATATTATCTGCATTTTTCACTGTGTTCACATTTACCCTATGGTACAAGAACAATGATTAGTAAGAGTAATTATTGCATTCTTCACCACTGGATACTCAGAGAAAAAATGAGAGGGAGAGGGTAAGGGGAAGGGGAAGAAAGGAAGGAGGAATTATGGGGGAAGAGGACAGAGTAGGGGAGGAGGAAAGGTGGGAGGAAGGAGAGAGCTAGTTTCACTTAGAATGTCTGTAACAGGGCACGTGGGTGGCTCAGTCAGTTAAGCATCTGACTCTTGATTTCAGCTCAGGTCATGTTCTCAGGGTTATGAGATCGAGCTCTGCATTGGGCACTATGCTAAGCATGTAGCCTGCTTGGGATTCTATCTCTCCCTCTCCCTCTGTCCTGACCCCCCATTGTGTTCCTGTGTGTGAGCTATCTCTCTCTAACAACAAAAAGGATGTCCTTGACAAAGCAGTAAAAATTAACTACCTTTATTAAATCTCAACCCTTGAGTACATGTCCTTTAAATATTTTGCATGAGTAAACCTGGGAATACACATTAAGCACTTGTGTTGCACCCGGAGTCAAGATGGTTGTCTCAATGATTCATCAACCAAACTAGCCATGTTTTTTTCATGGAACACCCATTTTACCTGAAAGAACAATTGATAGACAGACTATGATTATTCAGGCTGGGGTATTGGGTAGACATTTCTCAAAAATGAATGAAATGGTCTTTTATTCACATAGAACCACTGATAGTATGTGTTGCCAATGATCAAATCCAAGCTTTCAAATGAAAATTGAAATTTTGGAAAATGTGTATGTGCTAGCATGAGTCTGACAGCTTCCCAAAATGTAAAGACTTTTGTGATGAGCTAGGTGATATGATTCTTTTTTTATATTGTGTGCTGAAATGCATCAACAATTGGAAAATCTGCACAACTCAGTGAACCAATATTTTTTAAATGACCAGTGTATGAGGGGACAAAACTTTTGCAGGGGTAAAAGATCTACTCAAAGTGCTCAGCAGGCCGATGAATTTTAATGCACAACATGTTGGAGGAGGTTATGACTGATTGATCTGCAAATTGGACTCAGGACATTGGAGGCTCCTTATCCCCTCCCCTATCCTTGAAATGTAGAAGCAACATTAGGGACATGGCTTTGAGAAAATAATGTGTTATTGAGACTATATGAACTGTATATATGACTAAATCCTGCCTGTTAGGGGCTCTACATAAACTTAGGATGCTGGCAGCAATGTGGAGAGTCACTCATCTTGCGGCCACAGACAAACCTAGCGTGTAAGTTCCCTTGCTTGTTAAAACTGCAACCCCTCAATCTGAAGATGTCTGCCTCATTCCTCTCTCTCCTTGCCCTCCATGTATGGGGGCCAGCTTCAAATTTCAACCCCAGGGACTCCTGAGGTTGCAAATCGACACACTAGGGTAGGCAAAGGTTATTGATGTGGTTTCAGATTCCACATTGGAACTAGTCTTTAAGAAGCTACCACTTGTTGCATTTGGGGACAGTATCAGGTGTATCCACAATTATGTTCTGTTTTTTCATCTGCATCTGTGTGATACCAGATTAATTCCAAATTATTACCAAATTAATATAATTTCACTGAAACTACACATCAGAACATATTGGATGCAGGAGCAGATATGAGAAATCAAGTGTTTATTTTTTAAGCCAGACATTAAAAAGATTGGCAAAAATGTAAGACAAAGCCATTCTTCTCATGATTTATTTACTTGGGGGAAATATGGGTTTTTTTGTAGAATATGTTATTTATGTTAATACATAAGACCCTTATTGTTGAATTAATACATAAATACATAATATATAAATATTAGAGAACGTATCTGTTCCAATTTCTTGCATGGTAAATACAGGTAGCAATAATCCACATAAACAAAACTTCTTTGGGATCCTCCATATTTTTTCCAGCCTTAATAAGGTATAATTGACAATTACAGTTTGTATATATGTGTATAAATATGTGTATATACACCATTAGGGAAAAAATAGATAAAATGATCTGATTATCACAATCAAGATAATTAGCATATCCATCACTTCACATGGTCACCATTTTTTTGTTTTCGTTGTGAGAACACTTAAGATCTACTCTCTCAGCAAATGTCAAATATACAATACAATATTATTGACTGTAGTCACCAGGCACCCAGGACTTATTCATCTTATAACTGAAAGTTTGTACCCTTTTACCAACATCTCCTCATTTTCTTCACCTCCAGGCCCTGGTAACCACTATTCTAGTCTCTGTACTATGAGATGGCTTTTTTAGATTCCACATGTAAGTGAGATCATGCAGTATTCGTCTTTCTCTGTCTGGCTTATTTCACTTAGCATAATGTCCTCCGGTTTCATCCATCATTGCAAATGGCAAAATGTCCTTTTTTGCAGCTGAATAATATTCCAACATCTTGGTCCTTGTGCACAGAGGTGAACTACCATGGTGCCACAAGCATGGTTGCTGAGGAGGCATTGTGGCTGGGGCCACCATCCACTTGGTGTATGACTAGAAGTTGCTGGGGCCTAGCGAAAGAGCCAGACTGTCCTTCAGAAGTCTAAGGAGGTAGCCCCACCCCAGTCATGAGCCAATTCACCCAGTACAGGCGTGAGCAGACCAGTCTCAAGACAACCCAAACCCCAGTCCCTCCGAAGTTTAACTCTCACATCTAATAAGTCTTAGAATTCAGGCATTATTCTGCTGATGTTGGCTTTCTCGGTAGCCCCCTCCAAGGCCCCTAAGTACTCCAAGGAGGGCTGAGAATACCTGAAGGAGCAAATCAAGTAGCCTGTCAGAGGAGGCCACCTGCCCCAGAGGCACCATAGACCTGGAGACTCCAGAGTGGGACTGGGACTCCACCCCAAGGGCAGTAAAGGACTTTGGAAGTGTTAGAAAATATCTATTTCACCATCTTTTTATCCATTCATCTGAGATTCTCAAAAATTTTAAGTATAAAGGGCTCCTTGAGACCAAAGAGTTCAAAAAGCCCTGCCTTGATCTTATTTCCTCCGAATGTGTGTCCAGCACAGTTATACCTAGGCAGAATAGTTCCTAGGAAGATTAAGGCATGAGTTCTCCAACTATTTTGTCCCAGGAACATTTTATACTTTTAAGATTAATGTGGGGCAGGAGTCAACTCTTTGTTTCTTGAACTTTGAAATTTTTGCCTACTCTGGAAAAATTTAGCTCCTGATTTATTCTCTACCTCATGCTGGCATAATGCTAATTTGTCCCGTTGTGAGCACAACAGCAAAGAAGGGAGCATTTGCCTCCCCAGCACCCAGAGACAAAGCACAGATCCTCCTCTCACATGAAGGGAACTACATCGCCTCCCAAACAAGGGTCTGTTCCAAACACTTACTCACATTTCAGTGAGTCAGAAGGAAACAGACAGATATTCATCTCCCTCAAACTGGCTGACTTCCTGTAAGAAGCCTGTGAGGAGAGTCAAGGTTGGGTGTCAGGGTTAGTAAACCGCCACCTGAGAGCTCTCAGGTGTTAGCGGGAGTCTTAGTAAGCAGGTGAGTACCACAGACAGGTCAGGAAAAAAATGCCTTCAAGTGTTTCTCAGGATTAGTAAGCAGGATTAGTAAGTGATAAGTAAGAAAACAGGAAAGAACCAGCAGCTATACAGTTTGAATTCAAAGCTCTAAAGTTTATAGTCATGAGGATAAGCAGTAGCACCTGATGAATACCAATTTAGTGTTTTAAAAATTCAAGACTCTGGACTCCGCTATGGTAAAGGAAAGCATTTGATTTAGACCAATCAATTAAGTCCTCCCATGGTAAACTACTTTACTTCCGAGTGGCAGTATCCTAGACATCCCATAGTGCTCTATTACCTGCCCCATAAAGATTTGGAATGGTGATAATAATAATAATGATTAGTCTAATAGCTCCTTAAGTTTGATTTATTAAAACATCTGATTATTTCATAAAAATAGTCACTGGAAGAATTCTGGTTTCAGCAACATGCTGGGAATTTGTAGGCTTTTGGAGGGAAAAAAAGATTCAAAGAAAAGTGAATATCCTATTTCTTAGGTTGGTATGTAAAAATCCCAGATATGGTTACAGAATGTTGTTTTTTCCAGATCTGAGACTAAAAAAAACAAAAAAAAAAAGGAATAAAATGGTCATGGTGTAATACAGACAAAGAGGAAGAGTCACAAGTTCATATATGGGCTCTCACTCCTCTCTTTGTCTTGAAGTGAATCGCTTAAACTTAGTAATCAAATCAGCTGCTTATTATCTTGGAGGAGAGGAATGAATGGGGATTCATCTCACACACACACGCACACACACGCACACACACGGTGCTCTCGCAACAGGTCTTGCTTAAATATACCTCGGATAATCATAACTTGTGAGCAGATCTTCTTTCTTTCCTAACCTGGTCATTCTGCACTTATTTTTGGCCGTTCCCCCACCCACTTGGGAAGGGCTCGGAGAACGGGGCACTGCGCCGCCTGGGGGGGCGCCCCCCCCCCAGGAGCCCGGAGCCTGCAGAAGGGCGGAGGCCTCGGGGGCGGGGTAGTGACCGGCCCCCAGTCTGGTTCTGGGCACCCACGGGGCGGGGCCGGGGAGCGGCGGAGCGCAGGTGCCCGGGGCGGGGCGGGGGGTGCAGGGACCCGGCTGGCGGGGCGGGGCGGGGCAGATCCGGTGTGCCGGGCCGGGGGGCGGGCCGGGGCGGGCCTTGGAGCCCCGGGAGCTGCCGGGCGACTTTTCCCTGGCCTGGGCCTGGCGGGACGAGGGAGCCCTCGGGACGGCGGCTGGAGCCCGCGGTCCGGACTCCTGTGCACGGAGCGAGCAGTGCTGCCCCCCGCCCCCCGCCCCCCGCCCGGGGCAGGCTCAGGATGCGGCCGGGACGCGCAGGGGGCGCGCCGCTGCGGCTGCTGCTGGTGCTCGGTCAAGGTAAGCGGGAGTCCGCGCCGCAGCCGCCGCCGCCGCGGGAGGGACCTGCGCGGGGCCCGGGGCCGGGGCAGGCGGCTCGCGGCTCTGCTCGGGTCCCACGTGGGCCGGGGCTGCCCGGCATCCAGAGCCGAATAGGGAGAGGCTCCCCGCTCCTCCCCGCCGGGTTCGCACGGGGCACGTCCCACCCTGCGGCTGAGGCGCCTTCGCAGCCGGGCCCCGCGCGCCCTCGCTGCACGCGCGGAGCGGGGACTCGGGGTGCGCGGAGCCGGCCGAGCCCTGCACCCCGGCGTGGGCAGCAGGTGCTGCCCCGAGCCCGCCCCGCAGGGCTCTTGGGGTGCGGGGGTCCGGCTCCGGGAGGCGGCGTGCACCGCCCCAGCGCGATGCCGACGCGCCCCCGGGAGCCCCCGACGCCCGGTTGCACCCGCGGGTGTGAATTGCGCCCCCGCGTCTTCGGGCTGCAGCCCGGATGTCTCCAAGCCTAGAGGACACAGGAAAACCTAGCGCTTCTTCAACACTTGGCAGAGGGCATTTCTTCCTTCCCTTCTGCCTTCCTCTGATTGTTGTAGCGCTGCTGTCCGACTTAACATCGACTCAGGCCGGGAAAAGTTCCTTTTTTTTTTTTTTTTTTACTTTCTTGAGCTTTGCCGCTGCCAACGAGAGGATTAACGAAGCGGCACCCCCGGCTGCGGGCGCTGGGCGTGAGGCCCACCCGCCGCCTTTTGCACCAAGTCGTGCGACCCTCGTCCCTGGAGCGCAGCCTCCTCGGAGCCGGGGTGCGCTCAGTCTAAGAACTTCAGCGGGAGGAGGGGCGGGAGAGGTCACGTTCTATGCTGTGGCTTGAACAGCTCTCAAAACAAAAAATGGTCTCTGTTTTTCAAGTGTTTTTACAAAGAAAATAAATATTTCCTAATACATATAAATATTTCGTATCTTCCTTTAAGGGATGTAGCTGAGCTCTTCTTTACTACGGAAGAAACCTAACCCAGAGAACCCTGTAGCATTTTCTCCCAGGCAGAGTTAAGAATAGCGCCACCATCCCCACTCCCAGGAGAAAGGAAGCATCATTAGGTTTTCAGTCTAACCTTTTAGACAAAGGTGCCTCGTGGGTATTCTGTGCCGGTGCCCCAAGAGTCTTTTGAGGGACAGCCAGCCCTAACTGAGGAGTTGCCAGTAAAGTTGGATTCACTTGAAAATCAGTCTCTGGAACAGCACAACCTTCCCAAGAACTAATACACATTTAAATCCGAGCTTTTCATCTCTCTTTAATTACCCATTATTAACAGAAGCTATGGAAACATAACATCATTTTCTTATCTTTGAAGTGTTGAGGCTTGTTTTTTCAAGAGCGGTGAGAAATACTTCAGTGGAATGTGTTGCTGCCAGGCATAAAGTCAGGTATAGAGATTTTTAACCTGGAGGGAGTTAATAAGGACAAATCTGTGCAAGAAAGCAGAGGTGATTTGAAATGACATGTGTACAAATGATTTTTTTTATATTTATTCCTTCCTTTCGTTCCAGTTATCTGCACACCCAAGAAACAAGTTTTCTCTTAACTCAGGATGATCATAATCAAGCTCTGTCGTTTGTGGTATCAATCCAGGTTCCTAGGGAAGCAATATCATTTTCTGATACCATGAATATCCCAGATTAACATGAATAATTAAGCCTCTAGGTCAGTGATAGCTGAATCTTTTTGGCATTACCCTATGTATGTAAAATTTTTGAGTATTCATCATTACTCTCCACATACACATATAGATGTTTATAAATCATATACAGGTACAACTGTGTAATACCAAAAATGGGAACGTAAAAAGCAATATGTGTGTGTGTGTTTATACATCTCACATCCTCTCCAGCATACATGCAACCAATGTAGACACTTAAAACTCTCAAATCTCATTTTAACATTTAGAGTCAAATTTACTTTCTATAAACCTTCCCATGGGTATTTAAGAAAAAGCAGTGTCCAAAAAGAAAAAAAGAAAAAGCAGTGTCCAAAGTTCAGTTTCCTATATATCACCTTGCATTGATCACTTCTTGGTTTAAGTGCCTAGAGTCGTCGAAATGGTAACTGGCAGATGAAGGATGGAAGAGAAAGACCCAAAGGGGCCTATTTCATCCTTAATCTAAACAATAGATACATAGAGGAAAGGAAAATGTAATTTTAAAATGCATGATGGCACTTACATTCTACAGTGTGCTGCCAAGCCACAGACGATCCTCACCTTCTCTCCCTATCTCTGGCACCTTGGCCTAGAGTCACCGCCTCTTTAATGAATACCTTCAAATCCTCTCCCTAGCTCCTGTCAAGCTGTAAATACTCTAATTTCTCTCAGAATAAGTTAATCCTTCTTTTAACATGTAATTTGGCAGCTCTGTCCTCCTGGAACACCCTCCACCTCTGTCTTCTATTCTCCCTATTTTTCTCCTGCTTTCCAGGCAGTTCTTCCTCACTCTCTTTCACAGGCTCATCTGTTTTGCCCAGTCCTAGGTGTTTTGGGTTCCATCCTGAATCCTAGTCTTCATCTTTACCAGTTCTCTCTCTCTGGGTTAGTTCCCCCCTCAAGTCAGGATCTCCAGCCAGGCTTCTCTCCTGGTTCCAGATCAGTATTTTCATCTGCTACCAACAATCTTCACCCAGATGTCAAATAAGCATGGCCTCAATGCGTCCTCAACTGAAGTCAACAAGTGCCCCCCAAAATTCTCTCCCGTATCGTCCACTGTTGTTTACCAGCAGCAGTATTAGCATGAAGATGCTAAAACCAGGAATCTTATCCCTTGTTTCAACCTCACAGCCCATTTCCAAGTTTTATCCATCCTCCCCACCTTATGCAGCTCTGCCACCACCAAGTTCAGACCCTTACTTTCTTTGCGTCTGGACAATGGTACACTGGTTTTCCTGTTTTTATCTCTTACCCCTCTAATCCATTCTTGTCATTGTCACCAATGTTATCTTTCTGGACACTTAGTTGTATCCAATCAGCCCCTTGCTTCAAACGTTTGGTGGTTCCCCACCTCGTATTGGGTGAGGTCCACATTTCTCGGCAAAGGTTCTTTGCCATCTGGCTGCAGCCTGGCCTGCCCATTTGGGCTTTTCTCTGCTACACTCCTCATGCACACACATAGACACAAGTACACCTACTGCACATAAACACAGACATGGCACACACACCTCAAAGCCATATCTATACACCTGTGTACACCCTTCTGTGTTCTGACTGCACTTGATCAGACCATATTAAGTGCAATTTTCCAGGCTATTCCCTTTGCCTTCGCTGCCTTCATGATTTTCCCCATTTCTTCTTATCCCTTTGCAACTCACAATTTTCCTACATTAAAAGAGACAACCCCAGGCAAAATTATAAAGTAGAAAAAATTTTCTTTTCTGACTAAAAGGGAAGTTTGAGATAATCTTTCATTTCTGGGACCAACCCTAAAGTGCCTCTTCCCTCTTATCCTCAGCACCTGTGCAGCTGTAAACCACCCTTTTAAAAAGTAACTCCCCACCCCATGGCTCTCCAGCTATACCTACCCGACTTCAAGGACGCTTTGCTCTCTTAAGTCCTGGTTCATGAACCTCTGTTTGATTTAAATTCATGCACCAGGGCTCAGGATCACTATTTAAAAACAATTATTCATGCACTTCTGACATGCAGCCAGATTTGCAAGTAATTGCTTAAATATTAGAGCTGTATCTTGTCTTTCCTAACAAATTAAAATTCCGGTATTGCCTGTACCACCTTGTTGTGAGATGACCACCAAGACAGGTATGTTTCAACACCAAGACAGGCAGTGAATGCGTCAGTTCAAATGAATTCCCTCTAAGGTGGGTGATGACTAGTCCTGTCTTAATGTGTTAATAGCCATGGGCCTATCAGAAGGGAGAGAAGCCTGTTAATGTAAAGAGATGAGCTTCTAGTGATGGAATTTTAGACATTCCGTGAAATAAAAACAAATTCAAGTCAGTATGTCAAAAATAAAGTATTTCAGGAAAGATGGCAAAGGACCAAAATATCATCCTGGTGTCATGTGAATGTTACCACTTAAGTCAAAAGCTTTTGTCTGGACTATCAGCCTTGGGATGTTACTGAAAGATTCAGCACAGCACAAAAGAGGAAGAACCACATAAGGCTGTCATTCTAATTGGCAAGTCAAAGATCGGAGGATTTTTGTGTTTGTTTGTTTGTTTCATTTATTATGGTGACTAATGATTAACCTGAACACACAAGTCCTGAAACAACAATAGATTCTGTATGTGAAAGTGATTCCTTTGATGCCTCTTCAGATGATCCATTGCTGTTTGCTTTGTTCATCCAGCTGTGGTGAATTCCATAATACTAGTATTTGAACATTTTTTTATGGAGTAACCATTTTAGGTAAGGCAATGTGCTAGGCCCGGCCATAGGAAACTTGAAACATGGTCCAGAGAGTTTATAGTCTATTTGGAAACCAGTTCAAATATGAGATGATGACATTGTCTCAGTCCCTGGAAGGTACCAAACCAATTTCAGACCCTGCCGTCCTCCTTTCTGACAGAAGTCCAGTTATGGGGCCGCCTCTTCCTCTACACAGCTAAGAGAGTGGAGTGAGAGGCAGGGAACCTCGAGCTGTGATTGCACTGGGCCATTCCTGATGGTCTCATACTTCTCTCCAGGGTTTGTGTTAGACATGGGCATGTGACTACAATGAGACATGGAGGGAGATAGGCTTGGAGACTTTTGGGAAAGAATTTTCATTCGTAAGAGAGACATTGGTTAAGAAACATACTTCCAGGTTGAAATGTGGAGCTTGGGATAACTGTAGCCATCTGATAGCCTTAATGTCAGCTATCTGGAGGATAAAGCCAGTACACTGGCCCAGTGGAAAGACAGAAAGCAGGTCTTTGATATTCTCTTTGAGTTTCTGAATTATTGATATTTAGAGCCATCTCCTTGTGCCTAAAAAAAAATGTGTAATTTAAAACTTGGTTATGTTGTTTTCGTCATATTGTTTTGTTGTCTATGCTTATAACATATATATGTAATATAAGTTTCTATAACATAATAAATATCATTTGGTTATATATAATTAATTGCTAAATGAGTGGTACAGAACTTAATATTGAGTTCAGAGGATGGAGAAATGTCACTGTGATGCATTTAAGTATTAAGCCTCCCCGCACATCTTCATGGGAACAGGAAAGAATCTTTACAGTTCAAATCTACTGTGAAGGACCTCAAGGGTCAGGGTCCAGTTTTCACCTTGTAAACAGGCTATTAGTGACAATATAAGATAGAAAGTAACATAACCAGGAATGGGACACAAGTCTCCTAGATCCTAGATCAATTGTTTTAGATGCTTGAATGGGAAGGGAGAAGGTCATTGTGTCCAGAACATACTGGTCAAGGTATTCACAGAGGGTGAAAGCTGAGAGTTAGCAGGCATCTGACCCGAAATGGCCTTATAAACTGCAGCAAGAAAAATGGACTATTTAGGACAATTGGATAGTTTTGAAAGGCCTTAAGCGGGGGAGTGACATGATCAGATTGGCTCCTTGCATAGATCACTGGAGGCAGGGAGGATGGTGGATTGAATAGAGGCCATACTGAAGGCCCCAAAAGCACTAAGGATAAAGAACTGGTTCTGGTCTTAGTTTTAGCTTAGTACACAATTGGGGGACGATGGTGCCAAAGCTCAGTAGCAGTAGAGAAAGGTAACAGGGGACAGGTTTGTAAAGTAGTTAGGGAGAACAGACAGGATTTGGCAAAAGATTTACTGTGGTGCAGCAACTGAAGGAGAGGAAAAGACTGAGGCCTAGGTTTTGGATGTAGAGAACCCAGGAGCGGCTATTGACTGAGACAGGGGGAGATGAGGAAAAAAGGCAACTTATTATTATAACATAATATACATATTATTACATATAACATAATAATCTAATATAGACATATATAGACATGTTTTATAGACATGCTATGTAATAGCATGTATTATTAACATATGCTAATATAATTATTATTATCTATTAATCTATGTTAATATGGACATGTTATATTGTACATTATATAATTATAATATATAATATAATAATATAATACTGCTGTATATACAACTGTCTACTACCTAGACATGTGCATCTAGGTTGTTTGAGACCTCCAAGTGCATGTCTAGGTAGGAGATAGTTGCATATACAGCAGTATTAGAAGCAGGAGACAGAACAACAGGGGATAGAGATTTAGGAGTCAGAGGAGACTAGAGTCACTGAAGACATGCCATGGGTGAGTCAGGCAGAGACCAGCAGATGGCTTCGGTGACAACACGAGGGATTACCTGAGAGGGTCAGGTGAGGAAGAGGAGATGCCAGGGGCAGAGGAGCGGTGGGAGTAGTAAACAGAAAAAAGATCGCAGGAAGTGGGGCGCCACACAAATATTTTGAGAGGGAAGAGTTGGTCAGTTGGATCATCTTCCTCACAGAAGTCAAGCATGTTGGACAGCCTTGATGAGGGCAGTCTCCATGGGGTTCCAGGGTCTGACATGGAGAAGACATGAACTGATGAGTCAAGGGTGAAACTGATGACTTTGAGGACTGCAGAGGGAGGCAGCCAAGCTGTGGGCATAGGTACCTCCCCACCCCCCAGTGTGGCTGCTTGGATTGATGAGGGAGCCCTTTTATATATTTGTTTCAGAACAGATTTACCACACTAAAATAGCTGTAATTAATAAGCTTCGCATGGTTTTTAGGGTGTGTAATATATAAGAGAATTCAAATTCTGGTCCCAGAATTAATATCTGTGCTTTAGTCAGATTTCCTAACAAAGAAGGGTTCTTTGGAGTTATAGGTAGGTTTCTCCAGTTAAACTTTTAGTTCTTTATTTCTATCCAGTATAATAAAGATCCTCAAAGTCATTTCAGAAGTCATAGTCCCATATAACACAGAGAATTAGAGCTGGCTTTGAAAAGCTCTGTTAGTAAAATATTAAGGCCTTTTATTCTGTGTAACTCAGGGTGTTTTCAAAGTGTTTTAAAACATTTTCATTTAATCATATAAATTAGAAAAGAAATTAAGGCCAGTGCTTAATTTTGTTAAACTTACAATTAGTTCAAAGTGCTTATATACAAGTATTTTTTTCCAGTCTGTGCCTGCTGACTCTTGTACATATAAATGACACTAACCAGTATAAACTTGAACTGCATATTTTGCTAATGTTTTCAGGTCCACAGAATATTGGGACTGTTAATAGTTTTCAAATATATCGTTCTTCCTTTGAAAGAATTGTCTGTTCTTGTTGTCCAAACAGTTCACGGCAACTGTGCAATTTTGTCGGTGAAGATTCCTGCATTATTATTCTATGTTCTGAAAGAATAACCGCAATACTTCCTTTTAGGAGTTTAAAGTGACTAGAGATGGTTTTTCTACAGAAGCCATACATAACTCCTGAGCATTGAAAGGCTTTCTGTATAAAAATGAGGTTGGTGTTTAAACAGAGCAATGGAAATAAAGGAGTGATGGACACTGTATTGTCAGCGTAAGAGATTATTTCATTGTGTTTTGAAAAGCATGAGCAAAGCTCTTGTGCCCATGGATGCCTTGAACATTGGCAGTTGTCATTCCCTCTCATTCATTCGAAGGTGGCCTTTGTTTGTCTTTGTGCACGCCTGATCTCATTCCCATGGATACCGTGTCCAAATACAGACTGAATGCAAGCTGGCCTCTGGTCAGCTCAGTCAGATAACTCTATTCCAAACTGTGTACCAGTTACCTTCAGGTCCTGACCAAATAGCTTCATGGACACTTGTTAGAATATGGACACTGAATCTTCTGGATTTTATAACCTTTCTAAAGTCATATTCCAAATGCTACTGTATAAACAGATCTTTCAGAACAATTGACTTAATTTTTCTGTGTACCTATTAACATGGTTGAGGAGAAAAAAGAATAATTTAGTCTTGAAAATTGGGATACTTATATGCAATGTCTATCTTCTTTTCAGCATAAAAATGTAATAAATAGCCTGAATTAAAAAGCCTTAATGAAAAATTAAAAGATGATTAAATAAATAATTTATGTAAATGTCAAAGTGTCTTAGTCCATTTGGACTGCTGTAACAAAATACCACAGACTGGGCGGTTTATAAACAACAAAAATTTATTGCTCATGATTCTAGAGGATGGAAGTCCAAGATCAGGCGCCAGCATGGTCACATGCTGGCAAGAGGCCTCCTCCTGGTTCATAGCTGGTGGAAGGGGCTGGAGTCTCTCTGGAGCTTCTTTTATAAGCCACCAATCCCATCCATGAGGGTGAAGCCTAAGCACCTCTCAAAGGCCCCACTCCTTAATACCATCATCTTGCGGGGGGGGTTAGGATTTCAAGATATGAAATTGGGGAGGGGCAGGGGACACAAGTATTCAGACCATAGCACATAGTAATTAAAAACCCCTTTATTATGACAGTATTTAATTTTTGCCCCCAAATTATCAGACATCATTTTATCATTACTTTTTTGTTATGGTCTAGGTGAGATATGACCCTAACCCTTCTTAAGAGTACAGTTTCATGCCTTTGTCTGTGCTTTCTCTTTCTGAAATACTCTCTATCCCCACCCCTATTCCGCACATCATTTATGTGTCAATTTCATTCCCAACCCCAATCCGAGTGTCCTCTACACGTTCATAGCACTTGTCACTTTCTATTTCAAGAATCCATTTACTCAGCTCTAACCCCCATTGATTGCAAACTCTGAGAAGACAGGGCCCATGTCCTTGTCATCTGTGCCCAGTTGAATTCTGTTGAATTGAGTGATGACAGCATGAGACATGTATGACAGCCACTGTAACCCGGGGCAAAAACGTTCTAAATAAGGCCAAGCCAAAAACTTCCTAGTTCTTTCCAATTAGAATATGCCAAAAAAAAAAAAAAAAAAAGTCTCTATTTGTTGATTTATCTGAATTGGCTAAAATATTAAAATATTACTTTCATTGATCTTTTTTCTTCACTTCTTTGACAGAGTTTGTTTGCTTTTAAGATATCTCTTCTTTGCCTTGAAATGTCCAATTAGAGTATTGACAAGTAACAAGATCAATAAAAGCATGAGGGCAGTGTAGACATCTTTTTTTCCCCAACGTGCTGTCTGGGTTTCCCTGTTCTGTTCTCATAAAGCTAGCACCCATAATTTAGCTTCAGTTGGACTATTTCTCTCACTGAACACATTCTTCTAAATCACCTTCAATCTTATTTATCACAGTATTCCCAGGACCTGGCATATAGTAAGTGCTCAGAAAAATGACTGGTAAAAAAATTAAAAAAATAAACATAAAATGAACATTCAGATAACTGTGAGGTATATATGTCCATTGAAATACTAAGCGTGATTAATAATTTCAGAATATTAAAGCAGAGTGTTTTAATATCCTTATAGAAAAATGACACATACTAAAATAGTCACCTTAACAGAAAAAATATTTGTATTTCTCTCTTTTGACATTTATAAGTGTGAAAGTAATTTTTATAGATATACTTACCATTTATATGAATATGAACAAGTTACTTTTTTTCACTTAATATCTTTGTACATTTCTATATGGGCTTTGTATTTACAGCTTTGAATTAATGCATCCTGCCATATCATGGCTAACTATTGTTTCGTTGTTGGATATTTAGGTTGTTTCCTGTGGGCTTTTTCCCCTACTGTAAATAATGTGGCTATAAATATCATTGTGCAAGAAGCTTTTTCTTTCCTTTTTCCTTTTGGACAGTTTCCAGAGGAGGCATTACTGGGTCAAAGATTATGTGTATTTTTTAGCTCTTGTTCCATATTGAACAGTTTAGTTCTCAATAATGTGTGAATTTACAAATTTCACCAATATTAGGTTCTAATTTACTTGCTGTAGTTTTTTTTTTTTTTAGCTTTTTGTAGTTTGATGGATGTAAGGTGATTCTTCATATTTATTTTAATCTTCATTCTTCATATTCATTAGGGTGCACTTTTTATGTTACAATTTAAAAATGCCTATCTTTTGAAAACTATGCATAGATTAGGATAGTCTAGAATCTAGGCCTGGGACAACATCAAGAGATCATCTAGTAAATGCCTCAGTTTTATAATAATCAGTTTTCAAAATGACTAAGGCCCAAGACTCCAACCTGCAGTGTGTTCTCCATAATTTCAAAATGTTCTTCAGAACTTCTGTAAACCTATTTAACAAACTACCCCTTGGTGACCTATTTTCCATAGGCTGATTATAATCCATTTCACTTGAGGAGTGGCAGTTCTCTAGTTAAGATTTCATTCTTTCAGACGGTTTAGAGGGAGAGAGGATATTCTGTTTACTAGAGCATTTGATTTCAAGTAACTGAATTTGGAGATTGTTCTGGTTAGCTATTGCCATGTAACCCCTCACCCTAAAACTTAGTGGCTTGAAATGACAACCACCATTTGTCATCTCTGATGGTTTCTTCAGTAGGACTTTGGGAATAGCTTGTCTGGGCAGTTCTGGCTTGTGGTTTCTCATGTGCTTACTATAAGAGGGTAGGCAGTTCTCTCTTTGTGTGGCCCCATCAAATGGCCTTGCTCTCATGGCACCCTCTGATAGCCTGACTTCCTGCAGGATGACTCAGGGATCCAAAGACATATGTTTCCCCCCCCCCCTTCCACCAAACTGGCAGAAACCATATGGCCTTTTGTAACATAGACTCAGAAATCATGCAACTGCCTCTCTGCATCAAAGCAATCACAAAGTCTCACCTAGATTCTGAGGGAGAAGACTTTTTTTCTTGAGAGGAAGAGTATCAAATAATTCCCAGACAGATTTTAAAACCACCACAGTAACCTAATCAACTTAATTGTGCTTACAGGGCAGTTCATTGTTTACATCAGAGTTGCTCAACATGGACATTATTGACATTGGGCCAGATGATTCCTTCGGTCAGGGGGATAAGGTGGGGGTGGGTGGAGGTATTGTCCTGTCCACTGTAAGATGTTGAGCAGCATCAATGGCCTTCACCCACTAGATGCTAGAAGCCGCCCCCCTTCAAGTGTGACAACCAAAAATATGTCCAGGCCTTACAAAATACCCATGAGGAACAAAGTTTTCCCAGCTGAGATCCATTACACTAAACAAACATGTATAGATAGATGTACCTCAGAGATCATAAGGCTTCAGCTCTAGACCACCACGATAAAGCAAACACTGCAATAAAGTGAGTTAAGTAATTTTCCAGTTTCCCTGTGTATATAGAGTTATATTTATACTATAATCTATTAAATGTGAGATAGGGGATCCCTGAATGGCTCAGCGGTTTAGCACCTGCCTTTGGCCCAGGGCACTGATTCTGGAGTCCCGGGATCAAGTCCCACGTACCCGCGTCGGGCTCCCTGCATGGAGCCTGCTTCTCCCTCTGCTTGTGTCTCTGCCTCTCTCTCTCTCTCTCTCTCTCTCTCTCTCTCTATGTCTATCATGAATAAATAAATAAATCCTTAAAAAAAAGGTGTGAGATAGCATTACATCCAAAAAAGTACATACCTTAATTTAAAAATACTTCATTGCTAAAAAGTGCTAATCATCATCTGAGCTTTCAGCAAGTCATATCACTGACCACAGATCATAACAAATATAATAATAATGGGAAAGTTTGAATCAATATTGCAATATTGATTATTGCAATAATCACCGAAATATGACACAGAGATATGAAGTGAGCAAATGCCATTGGAAAAATGTACCAAATAGACTTGCTAGACACAGGGTTGTCACAATCCTTCAATTTGTTTGTTTTTTTTTTTAGATTATTTATTTCTTTATTCATGAGACAGAGACAGAGAGAGGCAGAGACACAGGCAGAGGGAGAAGCAGGCTCCATGCAGGGAGCCTGACGTGGGACTCGATTCCTGGTCTCCAGGATCACGCCCTGGGCTGAAGGTGGCACTAAACCTCTGAGCCACCCAGGCTGCCGACAATCCTTCAGTTTGTAAGAAACACAACATAAAGCTCAATAAAGTAAAGTGCAATACAACAAAGTGCCAGTATTAAGCACATTTAATGTTCATGGCTTCATGGAAGAACTCCAGCCCTGAAGAGTAAACTAATTGCCATTTTTCCCAGTGACTTTGCATATCACAGGCAAACTCTTCCCTACCTTTCTGGGCCAATGGGAGGATCAAAGGGGATGATGAATGGCAAAGTAATTTGCAGACTGGAAAAGTATATATGATGCTGTTTTTAAAATATCCATATACTTGGTATTCATCCATTTTTATCATCATCCATTTATTGAAGAGATCTGTTTTAAGGAACATTTATGTAGTGCCTGTCCTGTGGCAGCTGCATCAGACCCTGGGGGAATTGGAGGATTCAAGGCATCCCCTCAGGAGCTCTGCTTTTCATTTCTAAAATCACCTGTGGAGGAAAAGGGTAGCATCTAGATCCTTACTGATTATAAAATTTAACACTCAAAGTCCTTCAGAGAAAAATTGCATTTTTCTTTCCTAATGAAAGCAGGAAGATGTTATGCCACTATAATCCAAAAGCAGTTGTAAAGGTCATCTTATGCTTTTGGATTTTGCACTACCTTTTTTCTTTTTTTTTAAGCAGTATAGCTATAAGCCAACCATCATAGTGCTTAAATCTGTGTATGATATATGGTCATTTCTAGAGGGCCGGTAATTTCTAAGTTTACTTGCTTTGTGTTTTTTTAGGAACAGAAGAGGACTTTCTACATTATTTCTGCATTTTTGTCCTCTTATCATGAAGACAATGCTATTGAAAATGAGTTCCTGTAGTTGTGTATGTGTTCAAATTATCTAATGTAACCTATGACCATTTTTCATTGTCATACGTATTCTAAGTAATGATTAGCTACACTTTAGAGTTTGAAGTCTGTTTTCAAAGTGTAAAGTCAGGATCTGAGTAACCCCACTTCCTGATTGTGTTACTTCCTGGAGAATCCACCAACTGATAATGTTTTCTTGGCTTTCCTGGTATACTTTGAGTATGCCTCAGCAAAATGGAACAATGTGTCGTCCCCTTACCTAATACACATCAACTCTCAGAAACTTAAATGGAAATTCAGTTAGAATATGCTTTTCATGATAGAGGTGAAGGTGGGATCACAAATTAGTATGCCTTTATAAATTTCACAAAAATTGTGCTATCCTTGGTAATATATAATGACATTAATAGTGAACAAAACACAACCAACGAAATCAGCTGTCTTTACTAAGTGCTCATCATTTACTAGGCACTGGGTCGAAGTTTTTTGGTTCTTTTTTTTTTTTTAAGATTTTATTTATTTACTCATGAGAGACACAAAGAGAGAGGCAGAGACATAAGCAGAGTGAGAAGCAGGCTCCCTGCAGGGAGCCTGATGCAGGACTCAATCCCAGGACCTGGGATCACGACCTGAGCCAAAGGCAGAAGCTCAAACACTGAGGCATCCAGGCGTCCCTGGGTTGAGAGTTTTAAATGCATTGTCTGATCACAATGAGGTAGATTTATGTATTATATCTATTTCACAGGTGAAAGCTTATGTAGGATGAGAAACTTGCACAAGGTCACAGAGCATTCACACCCTAAGTTCTTAGGTACTGTGAGATACTATTAGACTTGCCCAGCATGTGGATTTTTCAATTTAAAAAAAATCCTCATACTTCTAGCAATGGCATACTTCTGCTACTCCATCACCCTCCCAAAATAGTCCACCTCTTCTTTATAGGGTTCACCTATAACTAGATAAAAAACAAAGTTAAATGTTCTCTAAAATTCTTTATTGATCTCCCATTATATGTTATTCTTAGAGAGAAAGGTGAAACAAGGGGCACCTGGGTGGCTGAGTGGTTAAGCATCTGCCTTTGGCTCAGATCGTGATCCTGGGGTCCTGGGATCAAGTCCTGCACCAGGCACCCTGAAGGAAGCCTGCCTCTCCCTCTGCCTTAGTCTCTGCCTCTCTCTGTGTCTCTCATGAATAAACAAATAAAATATTTTTTTAAAAAAAGAAAGGTGAAACAATCAGCAGTTTCTTGATTCAGTTTATTGACAACCATGTCTTGGACATTCTTATGAATACTGAGGAATATAGCAGTAAAGAAAATAGGCAGATTCCCTATTCTCAGGGACAAAATAGATTTACTATTAAACAAGAGAAGCTTAAGTTTCAAGGACTCTCACTCTGCAGGCACCTTCCGAAGTGTCTACACAGCCTGACATGCAAAAGTTGAGGTCACTGTCTCTTTTGTACCCTAACATAGCATGTTTCAACAAAGATGTCAACAACAAACTGGTTGAGAAATGTCACCAATTCAAAGGTTTTCAGGATTAATCCTTGTAAAGAAAACTTGAGGGAACTTAAAATATTATAGCTCCTTTATGATACTGGAAAACAGTCCTAAATATTCACATGACATTACAGATAAGAGATATAAAAATGAAAAGAACTCTTAACTATAAATAATAAATATTTTTCAAAATTCAACTTACCATGCCTGGGCATCTGGGTGATGGAGTTGGTTGAGTATCCTACTTTTAGTTTTGGCTCAGGTCGTGATCTTGGGGTCATGGGATCAAACCCTGAGTAGGGCTTAAGACTCTCTCACCCTCTGCTCCTCCCCGCCCCCCCTTCTAATTAATTAGTTAGTTAATATTTTTTAAAAAGATTCAATTTACCATGCCAAAAAATATTGAATACTTTTTAGGCAATATGATTTTATAAATTGTCAAATGAAAAGGTCATTAAAAGGTATAGAGCCAAAAACTGTAGGAAAAAGATATTACAAAAGTATGTTAGACAATCAGTAAAGTGTATATTGTTTTTTCAGGTTTTTCAGCTTTTAAAAGTATGTAATTTGCTAGGATTGCTTTTCTCATCCTAATTAAGTATTGTTTTTTAAAAAAATATTTTATTTATTTATTCATGAGAGACAGAGAGAGAGAGAGAGAGAGGCAGAGACACAGGCAGAGGGAGATGCAGGCTCCATGCAGGGAACCTGACGTGAGACTAGATCCTGGGTCTCCAGGATCACGCCCTGGGCTGAAGGCATCACTAAACCACTGAGCCACCTGGGCTGCCCCTAATTAAGTATTTAATACCTGAATTTTGTTTCATAATTTTGTAATTTTTTCCTTAAAGAGTCACTCTGCCCTAAATTGTAGAATTTTCAATTCCACAAAACTTAGATCTTCCTGTATAGATTCTAATAAGGGAGGCAGACAAATACAAGAGATAGATTTATAACATGTGAGGTAGTGATGCCTCACTAGGGGATAGAGATTGCTGGACAGAGGGTGATAAATAGGCAGTTATTGTTTTACATGGGGTTATTTATTAGTTATCTATTACTACATAACAAGTTACCATGCAGGCAATGACTTAAAATAATATACCTTTATTATCTTACAATTTCTATGGGTCAGGAATTCGGGCCTGGCTTCACTAGATGCTCTGCATCAGGGTATCTCTTAAAGCTGTACTCAAGGTATGAGCTAGGGCTGAGGCCTCATCTAAATGACCAGCTAAGGAATGATCCATTTCTGTTCACTTTGATTGTTGGCCGAATTAATTTTCTCTAGGGCTGTTGTACTCAGGGCCTCAGTTCCTCTCTGGCTTCCACTGGAGGCTGCCTTGAGTTCCTTGCCCTGTGGACTTCTTTGCTTTATCAAAGACAGAGAGCATCTGCTAGCAAGACAGAAGTTACAGTCTTATGTAATATAATAACAGAAGTGATTTACCCCAAACTTCAATTCTATGTTTTGAATCTCCAGTTCTATTGGTTTGAAGTCACAGGGAAGAGAATCACACAAAGACATGAATAATAGGAGATGGGGATCATTGGGAACCCCCTGCCCATCACAGGTAGTGAGGAAAGACAGCTCTGATGGATTGATTTTTGATGCAAACAGAAGGGCAGTGAGAGTGAACATGACCCTTTTTGGGAAAAGAATATTCCATGCCAAGGGAATGAATGCAAAAGGCTGGGGATCAGTGTGTTTAAGGAAGAATCAGCTGAATTGGGCTGAGAGAATAGGCCAGGAGGTAAGACACAGGTAGGGGAGAAAATGATGACAGCTCTCCAGGAGAATGAATATATGAGAAGAGAGGAGTAACATTTCAAGGCAGTACACCACAATAAGAGCTGCAAATGGTGAGTATCAAGGAAGTTAGAAGAGTGTGGTGTGTGCAGGCTGGAATGGGAGGGGAAGAACCAAAGTTTATAGAGAAGTGGCCTGTGAACAGAGATTTAATAGAGGAAATATTCACTTCAGTTATGCCTGTTATTTCCATATATTGCCTCAGGATATGTGAGGCATATCTTGTTACTGAGCAAGTTATTCAGCAGGCATTGACTTGCTAAATGCACAAAAAAATGCTATTCTGTGTGTGAGAGAATGACACACAGAGAGAGACAGAGAGACAGAGAGAGAGGTGGGGGGGAAAGGAGAATTTCTTCTTTCATAAAGAGGAAATTTAGGAATAAAGTGTGAAACTAGAAAGTGGATTGATAAGTGGGTATTCCCAGTCCTCTTGGCCACTAGGAGACAGTGAGTCTGCCAGATGGCATCTTTATGAAAAAAGAGAGAGAGAGAGAGAGAATCTATCGAGTTATCAAGAGGCACTAAATCATAATAAATGAATTTAAGAAGAATTCTGAAGATGTTCATAGCCTATAAGATCAAAAAATATGAAAGGATCTCAAAATCATCTAACTACATGCCACAGTAGCCCAAGACTTGATGCAGTTACTTTGTCAGGAAGAAACTTGGATTTATTTTTTCTACAAAAAATATGAACTTTATATGACATAAGTGGAATTAGTGTATATCTCTCCTGTATTTGTATATGCACATATATTAATTGACAGAATTATCTTTCAAACTCAGAATAGTAAATTGAAATTTTCTGATATAATCTGATTGTTCCCTGTTTTAGTCTACTGGGGCCACTATTAACAAAATATCACAGACTGTGTGGCTTTAACAACAGAAATTTATTTTCTCACAGTTCTGGAGACTGGTCATCCAAGACCAAGGGGCCATCAGAGCTGGTTTGTGGTGAAACCTCTCTTCCTGGCTTGTGGACTGCTGTCTTCTTATTGTGTCCTCACATGGCCTTATCTCAGTGATCACACAGTGAGAGAACTCTCTGGTATTTTTCCTCTTATATGGACACTGATCTTATCAGATAAGGGTCCTACCCAATGTCCTCTTTTAATCTTAATTACCTCCTTAAATGCCCTATCTTTAGATATAATCACATTGAGACTTAGGATTTCAATAGAGGAATTTGAAGGGATGCAATTTATCTATAAGGCTACCCCTATAGCCTTAATATTCTATTAATGAATTTATCTCTGGCCATGGAATTGATGCACATGTTTCTTTAATATGAACACAGAGTAATTGCTAAATAAATGATACATGCATACACTGTTTTCTTTTTTCTTTTTTTGTTTTTGTTTTTTTTAAAGATAGACACAAACCATGAGGCAGGGAATTATTACTCAGATGTCAGCTGGAGTCTCTCTGCTTCTTCAAACTGATATAAGACTCCTTCAAATTTCTATTCCACCCTTGTAGGAAAATACAATGCTCTCCCAAGATTTCTCTGAACTCTCAGGAGGTATCCATTTTCATTGTCATTCAACCTCCAACTTCCCAACTGTGGCGTTTTTGTTCTCCATTCTCTCAGGTCCAGTATTTGATTGCACCCCAAGTACAAGCTAATACATTAGCCTGTTACTGTTTCATTGATGCTGACAGATGACACAAGATAGATTCCTGAGTCAGAGACAAAGAACGTTATTACCACACAACATGCACCATGCACATGAGCGTGTTTACATAATTAACTCTTTTGCTTCTCCATGAAGTCGTATGGGGACTATGTGAAGGGGTCCAAATGTATGCCTGCATTCACACTAGGTTGCATTACAAGAGAGGAACCTGCTATTTTACAGCAAGAAGTCAGCAAACTTATTCTTTGCCCTGGAGAGAGATCTTACCTCAACCATCAAGGCTGCTCCCTGTAAACACAACCCCGAGAAATGGCCCAGGTAAACAGCAGTTAGGATCTTACATTCTTGGCCTACCCACTGTATGAAGCTGACTGCTGCCCCAAGAAAAGATATGTCTACATCCTTGCCCCCCAAAATCTGTGTATATTACCTTATTTGGATAGAGAGTCTTTGAAGATTATCTTGTGGAAAGTGTTGGTAGAAACATGAATATTGAAACTGCTTCTGGTGAAGTTCTCAAGAAAGAAATGAGAAACATGCTATTGAAAACTTGAGGGCAGGTAATTCTTTTTACGGTGGCAGAAAATGTGGACTAATTGTGCCCTGTAGTTGTGTGGAAAGCAGAACTTTCAAGCAATGAATTTGGATGTTTAGCTGAAAATTTTCCCAGCAAAATGTTGAAAGTGATGCTTGCTTTTTCCTTGCTGAATGTAGTAAAGTGCAAGAGGAATGAGATAAATTGAGAAATTCAGCAAAACAGAACAGTACCTAATGATGAGACACTCTCAGCCTATACAGATTGCAAAAATGAAAGTTAATATTAGGAGACTCATTGTTAAGAAAGTGTTGTTCTAACGAAAAGGCCAAGGGTGTGGTTGGTAAACTTTGCATAACAGATTAGGCATGTGATTCATGGATCCTCTCAACCATCTCAGCAGAGGTCAGCAATAGAGATGAGGTTATCCAGGAAAGGTCTGTGGAGAACTCTCTTGTGTAATGGCGCAGAACCCCATGATGTACACAGGAGACCTATGAGCTTTTAGGACTATTGTTTCAGCAGCAATGCTGCCACCTTGGACTAATGGGACAGAGAAGTAGAGGCCAGTAGAGCTGTTGTAGGCTCAGGGGACAGAGCCTTGAGCCACAGAGGATTATTCTCAGGCCCTTAAACCTAATGGAATTTGACCTGCTATGTTAAACTTTCTTGGTACCTATGACCCATCATTCCTTCTAATTTCTTCCTTTTGAATTGGAAATGTCAGTCCCATACCTGTTACACCACTATATTCTAGCAGCAGACAACTCATTTTCAAGCTTAGACTTGAAGATGGAGAGACCCACAGATGGAGAGAAATTTCGCCCCAGAACAGACCAGCCCTGGAGTCTCACCTGTCCCTGATTTAGATAAGAGTGTTTCTCCTGGTCTCTTAAGCACAATTTTCCTGGGAAATGTGGCTTTCCCCTAAGAGCGTTCCCCAGGGTCTTGGTGATTGCTAGAACTTCCTGCTGCCCCTGCAATCCCTGGTTCACTAACCTATGCCTCTGCTCCTGGCAGTCCCCTGTGGCTTCTGAGGAGGACCATTTTATATATCTTTATCTAGATTTAGATATAGATATAATGATTAATTTGGATTTTTTTATTGAGATGTAATTAACATGACATTAAGTTACTTTCAGGTGTACAACATAATGATTCTATGTATGTATGTATTGTGAAATGATCACAATGAGTCTAGTTGATATCCATCACTACATGTAATTTTTTCTTATGATGATAACTTTTAAGATACACTTTCTTAGCAACTTTCAAATATACAATACGATGTTTTTAACTGAACTCACTGTGCTGTGCATTATATCTCTATGACTTATTTATTTTTTAACTGGAAGAGTTATTAGGTTTTTATTTACTGGTTCGCAGAGCTATTTCCCCCCTAAAATGCCAGCATACATCTGCAGGAATGGGCCAGAGTATAATCTGAGCATCCTAGTTAAAAACACCATGCTCTTCCCAAATCTACCTCCTGTTACTGACCTTGAGTCTCTTCTCTTAAAATGAATTTCTTCCCCTATATTTCCCTGGACCTTTTTGCAAATGAACCCCTTCCATGAAAAGTGGGCCCCACCAGCCCTTCAACACATGTAGACATTCTTAAATTTTGCATTGACCACACAAATTAGACCCTCCTTCTGCCATCTTTTACTACAAACATGGGTCATTTGGAAGTCAATAAACTTCCCCTGACAAATTTTTGTTGGCAAATATAGAATGATCTGTTTTGTTTTATACATTTATTTCTGCTCTTGTTTTCAAAAGATTTCTTTCCTATCTGAGCTTCACTACATTTGAGAACAAAACTGGATTAACTATATCTAATCCCCAAACATATATTTCTCTTTTGAATTATCTCATAACTTAAAATTGGGTTCCAGAATAAAGTGGGAGAACAAATTTCATATTTGCTGAAATTAATTCTTAAATTATTAAGACTCCCCAAACATCATTTTCAGAGATGAGCAGGAACTCTCAGGGCAGGAGGTTCTCTAAAAATTTTTTAAACGAATGCAAGAAAAAATAATTCTATATTAATCAAGGTGTGCTTATCTATCTGGTTTGCCTATGGATATTAAAATGATAACAAGCCAAGTTATAATCAATTATTTTGGGCATAGAGGAAATGAGTTAGACTTCCAGAGGATACAATGCTTAAATTTGCAGTAAATTCCAGTGAGATTCACTGGAATACTTCGACTGAATTACTGTCAACAAATGCACATCAAGGTCACCTTTGATCAATACTCTGAGTTTGCTGCACTGTTATTGTATTCACAGACATTCACGTAAGGACACAAAGGGAAGATTTACATTTTGGGTAATAATATGTCCCTGGCAGGACAAAGCTCAAGTCACCTTGAAACTCACTATGTCCAATGCAGAACTGCAAACATATAAATTAATAAAACAATCTATGATTTTCTGTGCCAATTTTTTTTATCCCCTCCTCTTCTCTTTCACATCTCTATACTGCTGAGCAGGATGTCCCTTGTGCCCTATGACTTTTGCCTTTCTCTTTATATTATGAATTTCAGCTTGTCCTTCAAGGTCCAGATTAATTACCACCTCTTCTGTGAAGCCTTCAAACTTAGATTTACCCTCTTTTCAACTTTTGGTTCAGGGTTCTTTGTAGTTCTCTGAAATTTAATATTCATCCCATTATGATGTAATTTTTTGGTTGTCCTCAAATTATCAGGAAGAAGCTCAAAGACAGTAGAGATCTTGTCTGTTTTGTGCCAAGCATTTTCTAGTTCCTGAAGATATAGCAATGAACAAAAGGGCTAGATAAATATGTTTTGAATGATCCATTTACTGGATAATTCAGTGGGTACAGACATATGGGCTTGGTTGTAGGGGAAGGGATAATATGGTTGTTATTTTCCACATTAGCCAGTTAAGTTATGAGAACAGATATAGAAACATATTTCTATGCATAATGGGACTTCAAAGAAAGGATAGATATTGAATTAGACATAATACTTACATCAAATTTACATAAGCTAATTAGTTATCATAGGCTAAGTGTGAAATGATGACATTGTTAGTGAGTTAGTTGTAGGTATGTATTTAAAATGATATAAGTGATCTTCTGTCCCTTAAACTTCCCTATATTCCAAATTATCATTGAAGAGCATATTAATTAAAAATTCATTTCATTCAACAAATATACTAGATGCTGAGATAATAAGAATGAATAAAAGAAATAAAATCTGAGCTCTCAAGGAGTTTAGGTCTTACTAGGCAGGAAAAGACACAAAATAATGCAGATACAGAAGATAATTTCAGATAATTAGTGCTGGGATAGTGGTATATTAATGAAGTAGAGTGTTGCTGCTAGAGAGAAGAGTCAGGGGAAGTCTCTATGAGGAAAGCAGAGACCTAAATAATGAATAGGTGCCAAGACATAGATGCTGAGTTGGGAGGAAATGTGGTAGGCGGTGGGTCAAGCAGTTGCTAAGGCCATAAGCAGAATGAACTGCTTGTGCTCAAAGGACAGAAGGAAAGCTAGTGTGGCTGGAACATAGTGACAAAGGAGGGTAGTAAAACTGAAGTCACCAATAATATAAGGTCAGATAATGAATAACATTTGAAACCATGGTAAGAAAATTGGATTTTATTCTTGGTGCATGGATAAGATACTGGGATATTTCTATGACCAAAGGAAGCAAGAACATAAAATAGGAAAAGGACAGTCTCTTCAACAAATGGTGTTGGAAAAACTGAACAGATGCATGCACAAGAATGAATCTGAACCATTTTCTTATACCATACACAAAAATAAACTCAAAATGGATGAAAGATCTAAATGTGAGATCTGAAACAATAAAATTCCTAGAAGAAAATATAGGCAACAATTTGTTTGACATCACTGTACAAACATTTTTCTAGGTATGTGTCCTCTGGGAAAGGAAATAAAAGCAAAATTAAACTATTGGGACTAAACCAAACTAAAATGCTTCTGCACAGTGAAAGAAACCATCAACGAAACAAAAAGACAGCCCACTGACTAGGAGAAGATATTTACAAGCAATATATCCAATAATGGGTTAATATCCAAAATATATAAAAAACCGAGAGGGTGCCTGGGTGGCTCAGTCACTTAAGCATCTGCCTTCAGCTCAGATCATGATCCCAGGGTTCTGGGATCGAGTCCCACATGAGGCTCTATGCTCTGCAGGGTGATTGCTTCTTCCTTTTTCTCTGCCTACTACTCCCTCTGCTTGTGCTCCCTCTCTCTGTCAAATAAATAAATAAAATCTTTTTAAAAAATCTTATAAAACTCCACACCAGAAAAACAATCCAATTAAAAATCATCAGAAGACACGAACAGACACTTCTCCAAAGATGACATCCAGATGGCCAACAGACAAGTGAAAAGATGCTCAACATCACTCATCATCAGGGAAATGAAAATCAAAACCACATTGACATACCACCTCACACCTGTCAGAATGGCTAAAATCAAAAACACAAGAAACAACAAGGGTTGGTGAGAATGCGGAGGAAAAAGAACCCTTATGCACTTTATGGGAATGTAATTTTGTGCAGCCGCTGTGGAAAACAGTATGGGGATTCCTCAAAAAATTAAAAATAGAGTTACCATTGACCCAGTAGTTCCACTACTGGTATTTATCCAAAGAATACAAAAACACAAATTCAAAAACATGTAAGTACCCCAATGTTGCAGCATTATTTACAATAGCCAAGATACGGAAGCAACCCAAGTGTTCATCAATTGATGAATGGATAAAGAAAATGTGGTACATGTGAATATGTATATAATATTTGAAAAAAATAAATGAATAAATAAAAGACACTGAGATATTTTTAGCAGAGAAATTAAATGATCTGAAATGATCTAATTTATATTTTTGAATAATAGTTTATATGCATGTATTTACATGTACTTATGTGTGACATACATATGTATGTATAACATGTATATATTAATGTAATATATAAATATGTATTTATATGTAACATATATAAATTGAAATTTAGCTGCTAGATGATAAAATGAATTCCAATGTGATTTTATGTCATGTGATCTGCTGAAGTCTAATTAATAGTCTAATTAATCAAAATGACATCATTACAGTCATATGTGGCCTTTCCAGTGTTAGATATTAGAAAAGTAGGGGCATTTGACATCATCTCCCCAAGATTTTGCTGGTATGTTGGAGCTTTGGTAACATATTTAAATAGCATTTATTAAGTTCTGCACCATGAGGTGAAGTTAAACTGGGTTTTTTTTGTTTGTTTTTTGGCTGGGTACAGTATACTTTATTGATGATACATGACAAGGTAGGGCTCCCCAAGCCCCTCCCCTTCCTCGGGGTCTGGGATGTAAATTGGAGGTCAGGAGATTCTCAGTGTGTTGGGGGATTAAGTTGGGGCAGGGACTCCCCAGCAGCTGAGGGCCTCTCTTCCTCTTGTTCTTGCTGGGGCTGGTGGTCCAGGAGGCCCTTACTCCTTGGACGCCATGTAGACAATGAGGTCCACCACCCAGTTGCCGTAGCCGAATTCATTGTCATACCAGGAATTGAGCTTGACGAAGTGGTCATTGAGGGCAATGCCAGCCCCGGCGTCGAAGGTGGAAGAGTGGTGTCACTGTTGAAGTCACAGGAGACAGCCTGGTCCTCAGTGTAGCCCAGGATGCCCTTGAGGGGGCCCTCCGATGCCTTCTTCACCACCTTCTAGATGTCGCATATTTGGCAGCTTTCTCCAGGCGGCAGGTCAGATCCACAACTGACATGTTGGGGGTGGGGACACGGAAGGCGATGCCAGTGAGCTTCCCGTTCAGCTCAGGGATGACCTTGCCCCCAGCCTTGGCGGTGCCAGTGGAAGCAGGGATGATGTTCTGGGCAGCCCCTCGGCCGCCACACCACAGCTTCTCAGAGGGGCCGTCCACGGTCTTCTGGGTGGCAGTGATGGCCTGGACGGTGGTCATGAGGCCCTCCACGATGCCGAAGGGGTCATGGATTACTTTGGCTAGAGGAGCCAAGCAGTCGGTGGTGCAGGAGGCGTTGCTGACAATCTTGAGGGAGTTGTCCTACTTCTTGTGGCTCCCGCCCATCGCAAACATGGGGGCATCAGCAGAAGGAGCAGAGATGATGACCCTCTTGGCCCTGCCCTTCAAGTGAGCCCCAGCCTTCTCCATGGTGGCAAAGACCCCAATGGACTCCACAACATACTCAGCACCAGCATCACCCCATTTGATGTTGGCGGGATCTCGCTCCTGGAAGATGGAGATGGCCTTCCCGTTGATGCCAAGTCTCCCGTTCTCAGCCTTGACCGTGCCATGGAATTTGCTGTGGGTAGAATCATACTGGAACAGGTACACCATGTAGTTGAGATCAATGAAGAGGTCATTGATGGCGACAGTATCCACTTTGCCAGAGTTAACAGCAGCCCTGGTGACCAAGCACCCGGTAGGGCCCGATCTGTCCACTCTGCCCTTCATCAGCGTGTCTCCTGCCGGGCTGACCCTGCGCCGGCAGGTGCGACTGTCTGTCCAACAGGGAGGAGCCCAGAGCCTGAAGTTAAACTGTTGATTGAGGGCCGCCTGGGTGGCTCAGTGGTTGAGCATCTGCCTTCCGCTCAGGGTATGATCCTGGAGTCCTGGGATCGAGTCCCACTTTGGGCTCCCCTTGGGGAGCCTGCTTCTCCCTCTGCCTGTGTGTCTCTGCCTCTCTGTCTCTCATAAATAAATAAATAACATCTTTAAACTGTTGATTGAAAACACTCATGTTCTGAATGTCAATTCTGTTTCCATGATTAATTTGCTATGTTGTTTTCCTCTGCATTTTATTTCCTGAAAAATAAGAAGGAGCAGTGGTACATGTGAAAAATAGATGTAAGAGAAATTTTGCGAAAGTACAGCCATGTGGATTTTGCTATAGCGTATTTCAAAGTTGCTATTTGTCCTTCTATTGCCAGCAGACTACATTTCTAAGAAATAATGAGCCGAGCTCTCTTGAATGAACAGATCCGTGGTAGAATGACTTTGGCACGTAGAGAAGCACAGTAACTACCTTAAGTCCCCCAAGCTCTATCGCGGGCTTCATAATGCTCTGGCCACTGCGCAGAATCAGCTCCCAGGACTATGCAGCACAATGAAGAGCAAGTCCTCTTCTCTCAGTCTTTCAGTGCCTGAAACAATAAATTTATGAACTGTGTGCTTTCATTGCTGCCCAGAAAGTGGGCTATTCTTCCGTGAAAACACATATTAATAGATCGTGGAGGTCAGTTTTAAAGAACCCCCTCTGCCTTCAGTGTCTGCAAAGATAAACCCTGATGTCAAACAGCATGAAGCGCACTCCCATCCCCACAGACAGCACTAGTATCCACGCACGGCTTGCTCTCTCTAGAATGAAGGACTGACAGGCATCAGCCTCACTCCTTCCCCTCTTCCCTTTCCATCACAAATAAGGTTTTTCAAAAAAAGGCTCTCAGAGCTTTAGCCTATCAAAGTCTTTGTTGTTTGTGAAAATGATTATTGTTTCTTGAGCCTTCAGAAAGAAGCATCAAAAACCAAAACCACTTTTGACAGTTCACAGTGGAATAAAAGTGATAGGACACCATCCCCTACATTTTCATCCTCAAAAATGAGCTCCTCTGAAAGAAAATGATGTAGTTTTCAAGGAGCTGTGATTTTTCTTCCTCCTTTTATGTAGTCAGCAGTGCTTTTCCACCATATATTTCATACAGAATCCATGTCAAAAATCTTCAGGGGAATTTAGAAAAGGTAGATAGCCTTCAGCCTCTGCCCTTGGGCAGCTAGGAGTCTCATTGTGTTAGGAAGGACAAAGAGAACTGAAGTTACTTAAGAGTCCCTAGAGGTTTAACAATTCAAACTTGAAATCAGACAGCCCTGTGTTCAAATTCTTCCCTTACCCTTATTCCTTTAGACTTGTATGACATGCTGATCTCCAGAAACCTTAGAAATCTTGGCAAAACAAATGTAATATTAATCATCTCCTAGGGATGCTATGAGGATGAATGAGGTAATGAATCATGCATAGAAAGTATTGAGCATGGTACCAGAGCCCCAAATAAGAACTTAAAAAGCATTAGCTAGTGAAAAAAAAAAAGCATTAGCTATTATTTCTTAGTAAACAGTAATAAGGAGAATAAATGTTATATAAAACAAATTTTTAAGTGGCCCATGAGAATTATATTACAAACTTATATTCACAAATTATAAATATGGACTATGTTTTCATTTTTTTTATAGGCATTTTAAATTGTTGTATGGCATACAATGTTGGTCTCCTAGAAGCAAAGATATTTTCCGGTCCTTCAAGTGAACAGTTTGGCTATGCAGTCCAGCAGTTTATAAATCCAAAAGGCAACTGGTAAGAATATTCTCTTTATGATTTCAATAAGAATACTGTATAAATTTAATATTCAATTCCAATTACTTGTTCGGATTAGTACATAAGTATATTATTAATAGATAGCCCCCAAATATCCTTAAATGATGGCTCTTTCCTTCAGAGTTGATAAATTTGAGATTGATAATTAATGAGATGGTGTAATGGTACTTTTTAAAACCTAGATAGAAAACTTTTCCTAAATATTTTGTAGTACATTTATTGTAGTAGTTTTGACCATTTAATTAATGGATGGAGGGATGGAGGGAGGGAAAGGAAGGGAGGGACAATGGGCTGGTGGATGAATGGATAGAGAGATCGATAGATATATAGATAGGTTTGTTTTCATTTCTTATTCTGTAAACAGGTATCCACCATTGAGCTTTTGTAAATGGTCAACTAGCTAATGCTGCCTCTTGGCCAGATGGTAGAATTTTCTCCTAAATTTTTTCCTTCAGCAAGGCTGTATCTACTGGGTCATTCTAAGTCAATCTTCCCTCCTCTGTGTGGCACAGGATTCTCAGAAGACTTCATGCAAAATTTACAGTTAGCTTTCTCTAGTGCATTTTTATCATTTGTTTTTGCCTGAAAGTGCACCTGGTTTTTTAATGCTGTGTAATGGTTACATTTAAACCATGGTTACATTTATATGCACTATCTTCATGTATATGGAAATATATACCCCCACAGCTGGTTTAAATTTCTCATAGAAATAATGAAAATAATGTAGGGGAATTCAGATGATTCTGAAAGTTGTCTTTAAGTTGAAGAACTGTAGCTCCTCCCTTGCCAGTCCTGCTGTTCACTGGTCACAAGAGTCCTGCCACTGGAACCTTATCTCCCTGTTGCAGCGGAAGGTTCCAGACTTACCCTATAGCTTGCAAAGTGGATCCTTTAGCGTTCTTTCCAATGATTGAATGGGCTATTGTTGGCTTATCAAGTAAAAGCTATAATTAATAGTATTTTTTCTGTGTGAACTTATGTTTGATGCTCAAAAATTAAATTTAAGGAAACATTTAAAATCCAGATTATCCACATTTTGAAGCATGCCTATCTGTGTGATAAGGAAATAAAATGAAATTATCACTCAAGAGGGCACTATGTGTCAGAAGGCATCTTGAAGGAAGTGACTCATGAGGTGGGTCTCAAGGGGAGGAAATGAATAGTCAGGAGAAAAGCATTAACTAATATGAGGAGACTTGGAAAGCAAGGTGCATTGCAGTTTGTCAGTCATTTGGAAGGATTAAGAATGGTCTGGTTAAAAACCCAAAGAGTAGTAATTATTGACATCGTTTGGGGTATGAGAGCACATGTCTAACAATTATCTTATTATGCTTTGTTAATCATAAACTGTAGTCAAGAGCGTAGGAAGATGTTATGGTTGGAATAGTTTGACCTTGGAATCTAGCACATAAAGTTGCTGATGACCCACAATTTTACATGTCCAGCCCCGATTCTTTCCTGAACTGTAGATACCCAGAACAACCATCACGGCATTGATGCCTACATACCAAACTTAACATACCAAACTTAAATAAATATTTGAAAAATAAATAAATACATAAATAAATAAATAAATAAATATTTGATTTTCTGTACCAGTGATGAGACCAAAAATCCTTGACTCCTCTCTTTCTGTCACCTCCCCCCATATCTCATCCATTAGTCAGTGCCATTGATACCACCACCAAAATACATGTGATAACAGACTGCTGGTTAACCCTATCTTCCCTGCAGTCCCTGCTCAAACCAACGTGAGTCCTTGCTGCAACCACTTCTTAACCCACCTTCTGCTTCCCTTCTTACCCCTCAGGACAGGCTCATGAACGCTTAAATACATGATTCAAATAATGTCACTCCCTAGATTAAAACCTTCTGTGGCTTCCAACTGCAATTAGAATACATTAAAACTATTTAAAGGATCTTCCATGATCTGGTCTCAGTGTACCTATCCTGTCTCATGATTTACCCCCTCACTCTTGCACCCCATGAATTGTGTCTTCTGTCCGTCCCTTGAACACACTAAACTCATTACTATGTCAAAGCTTCTGCAAATGCTTTTCTCCTGGAAGGAGAAGTCTCCCCAGGATCTTCACTTGCTTGCTTGGTTCCCGTTGTTCAGTCTCTGCTCAAATGTCTTCTCTTCATAGAAACTTTTCAGAGCATGTCTACCTAAATGAGCACTTCAGCACACCTCGCGGCCATTCTCCTACCTTCTGTGTAAATTTATTTTATGTAGATTAGTCATTACTATCTGAAATCACCTTTGTCTGCATGCTCATCGTCTGTCTTCTGCCCTGAAGAGACAGAAGTGCATTGTTTTTTTCCAGTGGCATGTACTCAGAAGCCAGAGTGCTATCTGGCACCAAGTTAGGGGATCAATAATTATTTGCTGAATGATTGAATGAAAGCCCTATTTCCAAATGACTCACCTGAGGTACTCCATGAAGTGAACTATAGTAGTTTGACTTAAGTATGAGCTGAACAAGACCTTTGGAGGGACTCTGAAGTTCTGTTTCATAAGTGTGGCCTTGCTGAGGATAATCTGCAATCAAGCTTGAGGTTCTTTTTAAATGACAAGGTAAAGATTGTTCTTTCCGGGACAAGGTATATCTAAAATAAAGAGCCACCATCAGTAGTAGATGCTATTAGAGATGATAAACCCATCAAGGGTTGGAGGGCAACTCAACTACTGGCCACACTGCAGGTTGGAAGTTGAATAAGACAAACCAGGACAAAATGTTGACAGGGATCTAGCAAGCAGAGTCCCAGGAAAGTGAGAGGCAGCCATACATCCTTTCTCTCTCCACTATTCTCTCTGAGCATACAAAACATTGTTAAAAGATGAATGTCTTAGCAACTATGATAAGATTCTGGTGCTGATCAGGTTATGTCCAGACCAACGACACGAGACATTCTTAAGTCCCTCTGTGGCCTTCTTATGACATTCCTGAAAGATGTATAAACACAGGACAATTACTACTGGGAAACAAGTCACCGCTCTGTTATTGGCTGGTCTAATGCCTTTAACTCCAGTATAGAGCTTTCTGGTAAGGTGTAATGTCAGGCTTATCAAGGCCTTACTTCCCTCAAGCCTGTCTATAACACCAGCTGCTACGAGCGTACCCTGGCACACAAGAAGAGAAAGGCTTCCTGAGAGGCTAATCCGATGGCAGGACACAGCTGGAAGGAAAGAGAGCCGAAGCCAGCCTGGCATGCCCGTCTGCCCTTCCACCCTGCTGGCCTTGTTAAAGCAAAGCAGCAGAAGAGGTCGAGTCATGGACGTGATCTGCGAATCCACCACAGGCGGAACACAGGGTGAGGTACAGCGTAGGAAACGTCGACCATACCTTTAAGGAGTGTGGAGTAGAGCCAAAGAGGAAGATCGATATGTAGAGCTTGCAACCATGAGTAATACCAGAGATATAGTAAGGGCCAACCCCAGGTGCTTAATAGCGCTGGTGTTCCCTCAGTGTCACTAACTGTATGATCTTACTGTGAAGAGTTCATTTTTTCCTCCCACGGCCTGGGACACTTGATGGACAAGATTTGCTCCTGGCCCCACTCTCATGAGCCTGGCCCTGCCAAGGTGCCTGGCTGCAGAGGTGCCTGGCAGAGGCAGCCAATGGCTTTTCCCACTTGCTGGAGCAGGCCACAGCTAGGACCAGCGGCCCTCACGGCTCTCAGGCTCAAGGAAAATAGTATGAAACTTGAAATCCAGAATCGCCTATTTGTTTTGACGATTGGCACTATGCCGGTCTCCACTCCTAATTTATGAAACTGCACAGACGTTATAGAAGTAGCAGATGTGAGAAGGACTGTTTAAACATTAACTTTCCTCCTGATACTAATCAAGTTAGCTTTGGGCACAGAAAGTGGGATTACTGTGAATTCCTTTAATAACTGAGTCTTTTTCTCTTGGATTTATATAACACACACACACACACACACACACACACACACTCACACACTCTTTTGTTTTCTTTACTCTCTTACTGCTTGTTCTGAAGCTTTCTTTGACTTTCTTTACCATCTGTATTGTTGAGCCCCAACTCTATCTCTCAGCCCTTTCCTTCCTTCTGACAACTTGCTTATGGCTCTAGTCTGTTTTCTTTTTTTTTTTTTTTTAGTCTAAGTTTTCTTAAACCATGCTCCTTATTTTTCAAGTACCGCTTCAACTGTTCCATATGTCCCATGTTTCTTTCCTTTTAAAAAAAAAAAAAAGATTTTATTTATTCATGAAGGACACAGAGAGAGAGAGGCAGAGACACAGGCAGAGGGAGAAGCAGGCTCCATGCAGGGAGCCTGATATGGGACTTGATCCCACGTCTCCAGGATCACACCCTGGAGTGAAGGCAGCACTAAACTGCTGAGCCACCCGGGCTGCCCATGTCCCATGTTTCTAAGAATTTATAGGCGTAGTCTACACTGGATTGTACAAGAGCTTAACAAAATTATCTTGATGCTTTTGTTTGTTTTATTTATTATACTTTTACTGCACTGTGGACTTTTACTCTGGAAATAGTAGTGATGTGGCTTTGAGAATTCTAGAGTTTTTTTTAAGTTTCAAATAAGCTATCTATAGGCAAGATTACCTCCCAAGCAGAGCAGCAGTGTGCCCCTCTGTAAGTAAAGCTGTGGTCTGCTCTCCCTTCAATGTCACTTTGAGGCCTCCATCATACACACAGGATGTTCCAATGTAGATGATGCAGTTCTTATCAGAAGCAATTATACAAAGGATTGAGATATGTTTAAAGTCATTTCCTGGAAGCTTATAGTGCTATGTACTGTCTCTGTCTAATCCGAAGGCCTGCCGCATGAATAGTCTGAGCTCATTATATGACTCAAAAACCTTAGAACAGTCACTTGTGTAACCAAAACTGTCTGGCAGTAAGGGGTATTTCCAGTGGAAGAGATGTAATTTCTTGTGTCAGCAAGGACTAGTGCATGCTTGTTTAAGAAAAGAAGAGAAATATAATGAACATATATTATGGCCAATAAAAAATTCCATTTATATATGAGCTTATATTATAGTTCTAACTTTCTAACTAAGAAAAATATGAATAAAGCTCTAAGTGTGTTACAAATGTACCAACTTGTCTATAGGATATATGGAAGAGAATTTTAGATAAATAAGAAACATTCAATTCAATACACATATCAAAGATTATGTCATATATAGGTTGGAATAACAGTATTTGGTATTTACTGATATTTACAATATTTAAAAGTACTGAGGACTCTTTCTTTGCCAAATGCATAATGCTCACAATGGCTGTATTATTACTCCTTTTACAAATGAGGGGACCCGGACTTAGAAAGTTTGAGTAGTGTGCCTAAGATTACAGAGCTAAGAAGTAATATGCATACAGTAGATTAATGCAAAACAAAGATGAAATGTTCCAAGCATACATATTTTTTTAAATATCCAAGGAGGAGAGTGGCAGAAAATAATTGGAATTTATAAAAAATATTAAATTATAATTGTCATATAAACTTTATAAAGTAATATCAACTTCATTCAGTATTTTGAATGAAAATCTCTGTTACAAAACAGCATTGCATGGACAGAGATGACAGTCACCATCTATCTTTTCATTCTCTCATAGATAGATATTTGTCATATTAGGAGCCAGAGCACAAGGGTTTTACCCTCAGCTTCCCCACTGCTAGCTGGGTGACTTAGAGAAAGTCTACAACCTCTCTGGAGTACAGAGAGGGCCATCCCTATCAAACTGGAATGTTTTGAGCACCTTGTGAAAGAATAAAAGTAAAGCACTTCACTGGTAAAATCCAAATAAAATCTGTAGTTTAGTTGAAAAAAAAAAAAGGTAACGTACTTCAAAAACAAAAGTGCTCTAGGAATAAATCTAACCAAAGAGGTGAAAGACCTGTACTTGGAAAACTATAAAACACTAATGAAAGAAATTGAAGAAGACTCAAAGAAAGGGAAGGATATTCCAGGTCGTAAGTTGGAGGAACAAAGATTGTTAAAGTATCTATACTACCCAAAGCAATTTACACATTTAGTGCAATCCCTATCAAAATATCAACAGCATTCTTCACAGAGCTAGAACACAGAATCCTAAAATTTGTGTAGAACCCCAGAAGGCCCTGAATTGTCAAAGCAATCTTGAAAAAGAAAAGCAAAGCTGGAGGCATCACAATTCTGGACTTAAAGTTATATTACAAAGCTGTAATAATCAAAATAGTATGATATTGGTACAAAGACACATAGATCAATGGAACAGAATAAAAAATGAGAAATAAGCCCACAACTATACAATTAATCCTCAGTAAAGCAGGAAAAAGTCTCTTCAAAAAATGATGTGGGGAAAACTGGACAGCTACATGCAAAAGTAAGAAACTTTCTTACGTCATATACAAAAATAAATTCAAAACGGATTAAAATCCTAAATGTGAGACCTGAAACCATCAAAATCCTAGAAGAGAGCATAGGCAGTAAGCTCTTTAAGCCATAGCATTTTTTTACACAGCTCCTGAGACAAGGGAAACAAAAGCAAAAATAAACTATTAGGACTTCATCAAAATAAAAAGTTTCTTTATAATAAAAGAAATCATCAAAAAAACCAAAAGGCAACCTACTAGATGGGAAAAGACATTTGCAAATGACATATTTAATAAAGGGTTAGTATGCAAAATATATAAAGAACTTACAAAACTCAGGGTGCCTAGTGGCTCAGTCAGGTAAGCATCTGACTGTTGATTTCAGCTCAGGTCCTGATCTCAGGGTTATGAGTTCAAGCCCCACTTTGGGCTCCAACTGGGAATGGGGCTACTAAAACAAAAACAAAAACTTATGGAACGCAACACCCCCCCAAAAAATCCAGTTTAAAATGGGCAGAAGACATGAACAACTATTTCTCAAAAAAAGGCATCCTGATGACCAACAGACACATGAAAAAGATATTCATCATCACTTACCTTCGGGGAAATGCAAATCAAAACTATTATGAGATATCACCTTAAACCTGGTTAGCTAAAATCAATAGCATGAGAAACAACAGGTGTTGGCAAGGATGCAGAAAAAGGGGAACCCTCTTGCACTATTGGTAGGAATGCAAACTGTTGCAGCCACCGTGGAAAATAGTATAGAGGTTCTTCAAAAGGTTAAAAATAAAAGTACCCTATGATCTAGTAATTGCACTACTGGGTATTTACCCAAAGAATACAAAAACGCTAATTCAGAGGGATGTGTGCACCCCTGGGTTTATAGCAGCATAAACTGCAATAGTCAAGACATGCAAGCAACTCAAGTATCCATCTATTGACGAGAGGGTAAAGAAGATGTAGTTTATATATAATGGAATATTATTCAGTCACAAAAAATGAAATCTTACCATTTGCAATGACATTTTTGGGTGATAGAGAGTATAAGGCTAAGTGAAATAACTCAGAGAAAGACAAATACTATGATTTCACTATCATGTGGAGTTTAAGAAACAAAACAAACAAGCAAAGGGGAAAAAAAGAGAGAAAGAGAGAGAAACAAATCAAAAAACAGACTCTAATTATAGAGAACAAACTGATGGTTACCAGAAGGAATGTGAGGGCAGAGGGTTGGGTGAAATAGGTGATGGGGATTAAGGAGTGCACTTGTGATGAGCACCAGGTGTCATATGGAAGTGTTGAAACACTATATTATACACCTGAAACTCCTATTACACTGTATGTTAACTGACTGAAATTAAAATAAAAACTGAAAAAACAGAAATAAACTATATCCAGTTTTTTTAAAAAATGAATAAATTATGTCCACTGTTAAAAAAAACAAAATCACTATGCATATAAGGAGGCACTCTCCTTAGCACTGTGTAAAAATACATAGGAAGAAAAATCAGGATTTTTAATAACAAGTTCCTCCCTACCTCCCTCCACTGCCTGTTTCTCAACCAGTTCTCATCTGTCATCTATTAGCTTCCATGCATATTGGATTAGCTTCAGTCCATTTCTTCTTCTTCTTGGCCAAGAATGCTATTCTGATCCCTTTTCCAAAATAATCATGTCTTTGTCTTTCATTATGGCCTTTAAATATTAGCCAATATCATCCTTTATGTCTTTTTCCAAAGATAAAATTCTCTTGCCATTAGGTTATCCTGGCGGTGCCATTTAACATGCTTACTTTGTTTATTCTCAGGGTTTGCTTTTATTTTAAACCCATGACATATAATTCCTTTTTGTTCTTTCATTCCATTTTATTTTCACTAACTTGTAAGAGTCCAATTTTTGATTTTGGAAAGGCATTAGAAGTCTGACTAGTCTTACACTTTTAAATTTAAAAACTTATATTCTTATAAATAACTATTATGTTATTGCCATATAATTAAACTATCACTCAACACTGTTAATATAGGTGTGCAAAATGGCACGTCTCCTATCAACAAGAACCTTCTCTAGGCAGAGAGTAGGGGGAGAATAAATAGTGAACCAAGTACCTTTTAAAACCCCACGGACCACCCTGGTGTTGATCCACCTATATTTGTTATGCCATAGTTGTTCATTTCTTTTCCACTAAGTTTAAATAATCTGTATGGCTAAATTTTTCCATGGTCTCTGTTATCATAAGTAAAAAATCTATAATAGAAAAGGCACTTTAAATATCCCCTGCTCTGACTTGCTTCTCCCTTTGCCCCTGGACACAAATTTGTGTTATACCTACAAACATACACACACACACACACACACACACACACACACACACCCATCTTTTGTGACTTGCATCGGGGATAGATCTGCTACTCCCAAATATCTGGAGACCTTCAATGATCTGTGAAAATTCTCCATGCCTCACTAGCTTGTCTTACAATTTAAAGCTTTCCACTGTGTTAACGGCTGAATGTCTGTTCCTGGAACAAAGTTCATTTACACAAGTGAATGGGGCTAATATATGCACACCTTCCTGGTGGCCAGTTGTTTGAAACTTTTCCACTGGGCTGTATCCAAAGAGGGATTTGAGGAATACAAAGTGGCACAAGTGGAAACTGTTTAATTTGTTTATGGCCAATAAGATGGGCAAATAAGGAGTACTTCTCTAGAAGAGTTCTAAGCAGAACTTACTATGATAGAATCAGAGTTTTGGAATGAAAGGACATGAGTGCAGATCTAGACTTTGTTGCCAATTAGACAGTTAGACTTGGTTTTTATAGGAAAACAGGAATAGTTGTAATACTTGACCTCTATAAGGATCAAAGAGAAGAGTGTACATAAAAAGTACTTTATAAACTGTTTAATTGTTTATAAATGTTGCTTTTCCATATTTTATCATTAATAAAACAACCATCTGCCTTGTTGAAAGGTACTATCTCAGAGCTTCAACTTATAAAAATGTGGTGGTCTTAAAATTATTCCTTCCCTTCCAAAGATGTGGGAGTTATATTAGCACAAGGCTTTAAATTGAATATATCAACTTTTGGTTTTAACTCTAGGAAAACCACGTGTTGGGTGAGTCAACATAACAGAATCAGCTTTTATTTGATTCATTTGCTTCCAGTGCAAAAGCTAATTTCCAGGCTTTTTATGAAACAGAACAATAGGCTTAAGATGTTTTAGCAATAATGAGGTTGGTGGACTCCACATCAGTGAACTGAAAGACCTTGAGGGTTTAGCCATCCCCTTATTTAAGGAAGCAATCTGGCAGCCGAAGGAGTCAGAGGTAGCATAATGAAGCTTAGAAACTAAAATTGCCTTTCAACACATGCCAAAGGGTTTAGCAATTAAATTTATAACAACAGTATTTCCCAACCAGGAGCTAAAAATGAATTATCTTTATCTGTCTTCCTCCTTCCTGAAGACTTGATGTCTTCACAGGTGACTTCTTTGCATCATAAACTCCTTTTACATTACAAGCAGGAAGCAAGTACCCATAGAGAACTCACAAGACCCCTTGTGATTTCAGTGACTTGGAACTAAACAACATAAGGAATAGTATTTATATTTAGATACTATAGACTTTGAAATTTCTTACATTAATGTGTACAATAAGCTTCTAATCCTAAGTAAAATATCCCCTTGGATGTCTGATAGTATCTCAAACTTAAAATACCTCATACTGAGCTCTTGAGCTCACTTCATTTCAAAATCTTGCTCTATTGATAGTATCCCCCTTATCTGATCATGACCACTGGTTTCCTTTAGTTTCTTAGGGAAGAAAACTTGGAGCCATCCTTGACTGTGTGTGTGTGTGTGTGTGTGTGTGTGTGTGTGTGTGTTTAAAAACTGACCTCTCAAGAAATCCAGCTGACCCGACCTTCAAAATATATCTAACATAAGATCACTTCTCACCAGCCCTGTAGGAGCCCCCAAATCTTGCCTGGATTTTGCATTTGCCTCTGAAGTGTTTTATCTCTTTCACCTTTACCCTAGTGCAATAATTCTCAACAGAGCAGTCTTCAGAATCCTACTAAAATATGTCAGATCACATCACTACTGGGCTAAAAACTCTCCAATGGCTTTCTCATGTCACTCAGAGGCAAAGCCAAATTCTTAGAATGTTATACCAATCTTATGCGATCTGGCCCCATTACCGATCTGACCACATTTCTTCCCACATTCTTCCTCATACACTGAGGTTCGACCACAGGGCTTTTGCACTTGCTGTTCCCACGGCCTAGTAATCTTCCACCAGAGTCTTATAGTTTACTCCTTCACCTCCTTCAATTCTTTGCTTAAATGACACCTTCTCAGGGAAGCCCTCCCTGACCGTTCTAATAAAGATTACAACACCCTCTACACCACACTCCCAACTATCCTCATTTTTCCCAAAAATCACTGATCACCATCAGGATATGTTTTATTTACTTATTAAGTTTTATTTTCTATCTTTTACCACTAGGATGTAAGCTCCAGGAGAACAGAAATTTTTGACTGACTTATTCACTGACGTATCCCCAGTGCCTAGAATCAAGTCTGGTGCATAGTAGGTCTGGACACCATGTACAGCCTCACAGGTTGCATACTTAACAAGACCAGAGCACACTATTTATATGGAAATGGTATCCCCTGGAGTTGTGCAAAATTTCAGCCCCACGGGATCTCAATAAGCGTTTGTTGAATCAAAGAAAACATGTTTTGCCCTACTATTTTAAGTACACCTCTGTCAGTCATCTCTAGAAAAATTGCTAGCATTAAAGGAACACTTGGGAGAGTTTATAGACTCACAGACCAAAGGAAGATATTTATAACAGCCCCTGGATTGTGGGTTTAAAACTACCTACACCACCATAAATACTGTTTACTAACTAAACAAAGTATTTTGAATTCCACTGGAGGTGGGCAAATTGGCTATGTTTTGGAACTCTACATAATCACTATTTCCCCCACAAGATAATTGAACAGTAAGTGTTATTTTAAGTCATCTTGGAAGAATTCCCAGTTTCACTGTATGAAAGAGAGTTTATATCTTGGGATTTTATTTTGTTTTGAGAATCAGCACACACGATTGTTCATGCAACTCTTTTGTCTGGTTGTGATTAAGTTATATCCATTACTTCAAAGAAGCTTTACCATACTTAGCAGGGTTTACTCACTAACCTCCACCTTTGTAACATTCTCTCTTGGCATGTTTCTTCCTGTTACAGCTGATTACATAAGATTTTGTAAATAAATATACCAGCCTCCCTTGTCTTCCTCTCTGATTAATGTAAGAGTGTCACAGTTCACTTGGAGTAGCCACTGGTGATGTCATAGCCTTTCCTTATAAGGGTGAATTGTCAGGAACCACAATTTCACTGGGCCTTTGGGTAGAAGTGGGGAGAGTCTACTGGAAATGTTGCCAATAAAGGAGTTAGCAATGGTCTTTGAAACATTCTCTGTAGTCACTGGCATGACCTGTAGGCTACTTACTAATGTTGTTCATCATGTTTAAAGAATGAGTCATATGTGATGAGGAGGACGCCCTTGTTCTTAACCAGTCACCAAAATGATCTGGTTTTCCAGTGTTATCTATTGTTTACTGTGTTATGAGTTTAATATGGCATAATGCTGCCAGAGATTCATATGTATTCTTTGAGAGAATTACAAATACTCTCACATCCTTTTTATTGAAAGGCACACAATTGTGCAGATGCTTCTTTTTCTCTCTTCTTTACATTTGATTAACGTAGGAGGCCACAGCTCTCACAGCAGTAGTGGAGATGTCATACCCCTTCCTGAATGTGAGATTATCAAATCCTGAATGATTTGGTGAGGTTGAATGAAGCAAGGCAGGGGTGGGGGGAGCAGCCAGGGAACACTGAGACAATAAGAAACAGCAAGTAGCCTTGAGATTTCTCATTAAGAAATAGGTAGCTGTGGATGCTTTACTGCTGAAGGCTCTAAAGAGTAAGATGGTTAAATTAGATGAGAAACACTTAAACTTTTATCCTTCAATGTGTTCCTTGAGGATGGATGATGAGGATAGTGAGGAAAATGTGTACAATAGAGGTCCCCCAAATTACCACATTTAGTACTATTTGAATATAATCTGATCTTACCTAAATTATGAATAGTACAGCCTGGGCCCACAGAATGGATGTGCTCTTACAAGATGACCTTGGCTGGTGTCCTTCCAGCCCATAGCCTCCTTATATACCACACAGCCACACCCTCATCACGGTAGGTGTGGCCTAACCATCAGTTTCCAGTACTTGATTATTCTGGAACCCAGCCCATTTGTCCAGATGGTTTTCCCAATCTGGGTCCTATGCCAGGCCCTCTTGCATCTAAGAAGAAGGAGAATAACCTGAGGGTTAAGCACCTGGGCTTTAGGATCAGTTATACTTCACTCTCACTAACTGTGTGAATCATTAACTGTCTTTCAAAATACTCTGTATTTTCCTCTTTCCGTGATTATTCATACTCTTCCTCTGCTGATAATGATGACTGCCACCTTCATCCATTTTTGCATCCTCTGATCATTTTAATGTTTGTTCCAGAGGTGAATGTATTCGTATCTTTCTGTTCATTTGTATTGTTATTGTTTTAGTTGTTATATATTTTAAACAGTTTTACTAGGTTTAGTAGATAGGCATGCACCTTAGTTTTTTTTTTTGGTTTTGTTTTTTTTTTTTTTTTATGATAGTCACACACAGAGAGAGAGAGAGAGGCAGAGACATAGGCAGAGGGAGAAGCAGGCTCCATACACTGGGAGCCCGACGTGGGATTCGATCCCGGGTCTCCAGGATCACGCCCTGGGCCAAAGGCAGGCACCAAACCGCTGCGCCACCCAGGGATCCCACCTTAGTTTTTTTTGTTGTTGTTTTGTTTTGTTTTGTTTTGTTTTGTTTGTATCCACTGTAGCATTTCATGTGAGGCACATGTTGTTTAATCAATCATGACAAACTATTCATACAGAGGGCTTATGAAAGAATTTAAGTTTAATCTAATCTTCCAACCTTGACAAGGAAAAAAATATTGAATCAGATATGCGTCCTTAGTAACTGGATGCTGCTGAGCAATTAGCCTACTAAAGATTCTAAAGATCAGACTGTTATATGGGCTCTTCCTGTCAATTCTTCTGTGACCAGAGATGTTAGATGAATATTTCCACCAGGAAACCCTTAGTGTCTAGTTGGAGAAGTTCTGTAGGCAATGAAACTAACCAAAAGGGGAAGGTGAGCACCAATCTCCAACCTCTGCATCCTGTGTTCTGGCTACAAACATGTTACACGTAAGGAGAGCTCTACAGTATATTTGCTCTATTTTTGCTAAGAATCCTCTTATATAGGCAATAAACAGTAAAACCACTTAGATAACTCATATGCTAAGTAAATTAACATATGAAATTTGTAAATTAACGTCTGAAAGTAAATTAATATATGAAAGTAAATTAACATATGAAATTAACCTAAGTAAGTTAACATATGAAAACACTTAAGATGAAAAAAGTTCTCAATAAATGTTAGTTTTTGCTTTTGACTTTAATATTGTTTCATTCTTTAAAGTTGTGCTGACTATGATGGCAGCCACTAGCCATGTGTGGCTACTGAGCCCTTGAAACGTTAATGTCCTCCAGGTACGAAATGCACACTGAATTTCAAAGACTTAGTATGGAAAAAAGAATGTCAAATAGCTCATTAATAATTTTTATTTATAACGATTGCATACTAGTTTGGATATAGCAAGTTAGATAAAATATATTATTTAAGTTAATTTCACTTTTGCTTTTTATTGTATTAATGCGACTACTAGAAAATTTAAAATTACATATGCAGATCACATTTATGGCCTGCATTCTATTTCTATAATGTATTGCAGATATTCATCAAGAATCTCGATCAGCTAAGAGAAAAGGTAAAAGGACAAATTATAGTTGAACAAATATGAACTATTTTCTTATTAAAAATTGAAATTAAATGTGGGGAGTCTTTTCATTGTTTTGTGGTCAGTTTAACCTTTAAGAAACTATAGCTAACATTTATGTCTAATAAAAAAATTCCTATTTCTAGGTTACTGGTTGGTTCACCTTGGAGTGGCTTTCCTGAAAACCGAATGGGAGATGTGTATAAATGTCCTATTGATTTGTCCGCTGCTACATGTGAAAAACTGAATTTGGAAAGTAAGTGGTAATTAGCAATATGATTTTTTACAAATAACAAGATCTCTTTTGTTATAAATATAACTAAAAATAACAACAAAATCAACCATAGTGTGTCTTAAAGAAATATAGATAGCTTTTTGGCCTTTATATCTTTAGTCATGTGGGATCGAATTGTATACAAATTTCCAACACAACTGAAAGACCTAATGCATGGGAAATGTACTGCCTCTTGGACCATCTACTCCTAGACTGTGGACCAGTTTCCATCAATGGTTAGGATTATTTTGCTGATTATTTACAGAAATCTAAGCCCATCCATACCTCTCTCCCTCCTCCAAACAAACCATTCGGTATAGACCTGTCAATACTAGTGTTGCATTTAGAGATGCTGAGAAACACTGTTTCTAGTCTTGTGTAATTGATTGCATTTGAATAAAAAAAACTGTCACTATTTGGAATATTTTGTAATTGTTTGGAATTGCTGTTTTACTTATCCGTATCTCAGATGCTTTCTATTAATGCAAAAAATTATCAGAGGTGCAAGACTGAAAAGCTAAATAGGTCATATTTCCATGCAGTATTTCCCAATGCATCTAAAAAATTATTCAACTGAATCATCATCATCATGAAAAAATAAAACTGCACTGAGGAGTTCTAGAGTTCTGAAAAACTAAAGTATGGATTAGGAAAATATGGTGTTAAGAAATCAAGGGAAAGTAGAGATTCAAAAACAGTGATTAAGACTTAGAAGTAAGGGCATGTGTCTTATATGTCTCTGTATACTTAATTTCTAGCATCATTTCTGGCATATAATAAGAGCTTAATAAACATGAGGTGGAAGGAGTATCAGTGCTATCAAATGCTGCAGAGGTTGAAGAGTATGAAGACTGAGTACAGATCATAAGCTTATATAAGGAGATAATGGGGGAACTAGATCAGTGCTCTCCAAACATTTTGAACACTCATCTATATAAAACATAAGTAAGATATATGATAAACATATATACATCTATATAACATTTCTAAAAATAATAAAAATATAGACATTAAGGGTGAATTCTCAAAGGTTTTATTATGTAGTTTGAATATTTTATCACCCCAATGAATCATATCACCTCTAACTTTTGAATACTCATGTCAATGTATATATTTTTTATTTTTAAAAAATTATATGCATGTGCTGACGTATTACTAAATAAAAATAAATTTAAAAGAATACGCATTGGTGTTATATATAAGTGATAAATCACTAAATTCTAATCCTGAAACTAATTATTTATTTATTTATTTATTTATTTTTAATTAAATAAAAACATGCACAGAGCAGCTCCATCATTTTCTTTCTGCACTCCAGCAGATTATACTTTGCAACTATCTTGCCTAGAGTATGAATCTAGTAGTGTTGAGGGGAGAAAATAGGTCACAAAGAATTCAGGAGCATGTGAGGCTATAAATAAGTTCTATGAGTAAAGGTAGGCCTATGTTTCCAGAAGTTGAAGAGTGCAGGAGAATTGGGAAAATAGTTCTGTAGAGTAGCAGGGTTGAGTGAAGATTTTCCTCATAAAAAGAAAATTATTTTATTTGTAGGGAGAGTAGAAGGAGGTGATGAAAGGGAGTAACTATTAGTTAAGAATAGAATTAACTGGTTGGAATTAACATCACTGGTCCATGAGAAAATTAGTCTTAGAAAAATTACTCCCTTCTTGAAGACACAAAGGAAAGAGAACAAGGAAGAGTTCCAAGAATGACCTTTAGATAAAGGTAATAAAACAATCACCCTGGATCAAGAGAGATAAAAAAGTTATTTAAAAAACCCCAAAACATTGCCATTAAAAGTGGCAATGTTGGCTTGGCAGGGAGTTGAATAAATAACACTATTGAAGAGAATTGCATAAATAACACTATTGAAGAGAATTGCAGTGTTCCATAGCTCAAGAATGGATACAGTGGATGACACCCTAGTTCAGTGGAGGAGAGGAGGTTGGGGAAGTATTTATTATTTTACACAGCTAGTCTCAGGATTTCCATTTAAAATACACACTCACTAATGCTTTGGGACAGATTCTACTGTATGGCATTTTGGGGTAACACTTTAAGGATATATTTTTTTCTGATCCAGAATAAAGCATTAGATGGAGTAGTCGTGACCTTGGAAAGAGTGGGTTGACAAATTGGAGACCAAATAGTATCCTCAGACATGTTTCTTTGGGCAGCACTTTGTTTTTAAAAAAATTAAATTTAAATGCCTATAAGCAGACACCACTCTCTGATCCCTTACATTCTGTAACCTCACACATTTAAATGTACAAACTGCTGGATCACTGAAGGCCCCTCAGTTTTTCACATCTAATTATATAATGTGAGCTTCTGGATATATGACACTAAATTCAATGCTACACATAAACATGAGTGTGGGGGAGGGGGGAATTTAACAAGTTTAAATAAATGATTCACTTTTTAAAATCTTTTTCCCTTTGAAAGCTGCCACAAGCATTCCCAATGTTACCGAAATGAAAACCAACATGAGCCTTGGCTTGACACTCACAAGGAACATGGGAACCGGAGGATTTCTTGTGAGTGTTTACCTTTCAAATTCTCATCCAGTTCAAGAAAGTATCAAGTTAGTGTCTTCTTACCACCCCACCTATCAAATCAAATCTTGACATTTAAATATTAGAGTAAATATTAGAGTTTTATAAATGATGCAAAGTGGATATCCAACTTGAAATACTGTCGATGTATAGAATTCTTACGATATTCAGCAAAACCATTGCCATAGAACCTCCTAGAAAAAAGTAACACAAGGAACACCAACTCTTTGCCTTTGGAAAGTGTGCTTAACATTTGTTGATAATAGCAGAATTCCAGGCCTTGTTTCTCCTTGTAGGAATATTCGAGATAGTTACTGCTAATTCCAAGAGTGGATTTCAAAGCTGAAGGGTATTCCTGTCTTTAATCCTTTCCTATAACTATTGATGACCCTGATATCATTTAACTCATGACTTGGCTCTCATCTTATTTCAGGTTAGTATTTACTCTCAGTCTCTAGAATGCTGTGAAAAGACATCACAAGTCAGTGAGATAGAATACCTTCTTTAACAAGTGCTCTGGGGACAATTAATTAGTTAATAACTTGTATATCCAAATATACTTTCAAGTGAATTAAAGAGTTCATATAAAAAACTGGAAGAAAATGGAAATTTTCTGATGGAAGAATTTCTGAGCTTAGAACTAACAGAAGAAATAATATAGGAAATTGTTGAAAAGATTTGACTATATAAAAAAATGAAAACCATCATGTACCAAAAAAAAAAGTTTTTAAGGCAAATAAAAACCCAATCTTACTGACATTTCCACCAGCTCATAGATAATCCTAGTTACGTTGCTCTGTTAAAATAAACATAGAACACTTAATTTAACTGTACATTAGTTATGCCTATACCATTGACATATTGACTTAAAAGCCTATTGTATAACTGAATTATTCTAAAAATATCAATTTTTAACAATGTTATTCTATTTTTACTAGTAGATATTAGTATTCAGACATTGGTATTCAGACATCTGGTATTGCTTATAATATGTGTTATTCAAAGCATAAATGAATATTGCAATGAATCTTCATGGTTTATGATATTCTAAAGTCTTTTTTTTTGTTTGTTTGTTTTTAAGGTTGAATAAATTCAGGAAGAGGAACATTGAGATATAGGGATTACAGAATGTACTTCAAAATTCTTATTGTGTAACTCCAGATAAAGTAAATTAAAAATTGCTAGAGAACCCAAGAGATTAACTTAATAACCAACGTAGCAAGCAGAGAAGAAGGAAAAGGGGAGGGAGGGAGAGAGAAGGGAAAAAAGAAAGAAACAAAAAAAGCCAAAGCTTCCTTTACATACCTAAAAGGTCAAAATCTTAAGATATTCTTAAGAATTATGTGGAAAAGACTGACAATCATCACATTTAAAAAAAAAAACTTATTAAGCTCTGGGCTTAAAGCAGGAATGTAGTTCTGGCATTAACAATTGGCATTCTAATTTCAACTTCTAAATGCTGTTTTCCATTGCTTTAAAAAAAGTCTTGAATACTTCATGAGTTACTGTTTTTCAAGGTGATTTAAAAAACAATTTGGGGATGGGGATATAAGAATCAATCATTGCTATCCATTATTTGGTAAACTAACCAAAGGCATCAATTGTGATTTTCCCCTAATTGGCAAAATGAACCAGTTTTATAGGGGAAAAATTATGGCTTATTCATTGAGATGAAATATGAACACAGCTGCTTTTCCTTTGAGCAACCAACAATTAAACTGGGTCAAACAAGTTCCCTTTTATTCTTCCAATTGCTTTTTGCAAGTTCACACTTTTGTGTTAAGTTTTAATAATTAATCCACAGCTTTACAAAATCTTAAACTTTGTAGACGCCCTTTAAGATCTAGTGTCCTTTTACATCTGGCAATTTTAATATTATTTAATGTAACATTTCCTGTGCAATTTAATCACAACTTAAGCAGGAGTTCTTGGCATTCAAGGGCTGCTGAAAAGGAGAGATTTGAGGTGGGGCTAATGGGAATATTAAGAATTGTAGTGTGTCTGATGTGGGCAGGGAGACAAGTGCCAGCCTGGAATGACTGAACATTTTAGGAAATACAAGTAGGGAAGATCAGAAGTCCTCAAATAAATACTTTATAACAAAGTTAAAACTGGCAGTTCATGAGCCTCATTGTGTTTGTTTAGCCCAGAGAGTGTGGTTTTTTTTTTTTTTTTTTTTTTTAACTGGCTTTTCACAAAGCATTTGTCCTCTCAGGCTCTCCCTGAAAATGTGAACGAACTGTCAGGGCTGGCAGTGGGTAGGGACCTGCACCTGCATGTGAGGCCCGAATGCCTCATTCATCACGGTGTCTGTACCAGCCCAGAACATGGCCAGGGTCCCGCCTGACCCTGGGGCTTGTGGGCTTCTGGTTTCTGCTGGAGAGTATGACTGGTAGCCTAGAGAGAGCATAATAGTATAGGTGAAGAGTATAATCTCTGTTCAAGAATAACCACAGCGATGATGCTGTCTTGTAATTATGTACCATTTGCTATTTACCTTGCATTGTCCTAAATGTTTCATATCTATAGACTCATTTAGTCTTTACAACAACCTTAAAAGATAGCAGGTATGATTATCCTCCATTACAGAGACAGCCCCTGAGGCCCAGGCCCTGAGAGACCAAAGATGAAGGCACATACCCTCTTTCTCTAGCTTGGTGGGTGACCAGAGGGCTCCTCCCTGCACCCTTCTTTCTCCTGCCTCCCGCCCCTTATTCCTCCCATACTTCTCACTCTTCTGTCTTTCTGAGACACTTCCTCTCAGAGGCTTTATTGGTCTGTTAGTTTCAACCGCTGACGATTCCTAGGATCCTGTAACATTATGGAGATGATGTCTGAGTTTCACAAATGGAGCAGTAGAGGACTAAAATTTTCTGTATGTTTTGTCACTGCTCTCATTTCTTTGAAGACGTGTGGTCCCCTGTGGGCACAGCAGTGTGGAAGCCAATACTACGCCACCGGTGTTTGTTCTGATGTCAGTCCCGATTTTCAGATCTTGACCAGCTTTGCACCTGCAGCCCAGAGTAAGTGATGAATATGCACAGGTCTGAGCAATGCCTCACATGAAGGGGGAAGGCGGGATTTGTCAAGCACCCCCGCCCCTCAACTCCTCAAGTCCATTTTACTTTGTGCCATTTGTGTGAAGATTGACTTACCTATGGAAACCTATTTTTTTCATCTTTTCCTGTGTAGCTTGCCCTTCCCTCATAGATGTTGTGGTTGTATGTGATGAATCAAACAGTATCTATCCCTGGGAAGCAGTAAAGAATTTTTTGGAAAAATTTGTCCAAGGCCTGGATATAGGCCCCAAAAAAACACAGGTATGGATTTGGATAATACCTACACTAACCCACAGCTTTCTTTCTGAGAAAATATTATTAGATATGAGGTCTTAAGTTTTACATTTGTCAGATCCCCACATTAAATGCATTTAATGGTAATCCTAACAGTTAATTGAAACTTGTATTACATTGAGTTGTTCTATGACTTTGCCCAATGCTGGTTTTTGAGCTGTGAGGTTTCTATTTCTGACACAAGCATCAGATATGGGATATAGAATTTTTTGTGCATGAGAGAGAGAGAGAGAGAAAGAGTGGGGCTGAGGAGAGGGGCAGTGGGAGAGAGAGAGAGAGAATCTCAAGCAGGCTCCACATCCAGCACAGAACCTGACATGGGGCTCAATCGCACAACTCTGAGATCATGATCTGAGCTTAAATCAAGAGTTGGACACTTAACTGACTGAGCCACCCAGGTACCCTGGGATATAGCATTTTAATCCTCTTTAGTTGCTTATTTTTCCCTCCTGTAACTCATGAATTTATTAATATATTTTAAAATCCAGTATGTATTTTTTCTTGACAGCCACATGGACTAATAATTTATTTTGTTTACTGTTTGCTAGTAAAACAATTGTCCTTGAATTCTGGGATTTTTTTTAATAAAGAAGTCCATAGACAGCATAATCCTGTCTTTTATTATTTTTAGTGTTTTATCATAGTTTATTCTTCCTTTTTTACAGAGGACAAGTCTTTTCAATAATTTTGTTTAGCTGTCTGTGTTTTAATGAGTCTTTAATTTGCTCTTTTATCTTCTTGAGATACATTCAAAACTCAGGAACAGAAACTTCCCACTTTCATAAAACTGAATAGCATTTGTTGTTAAATTTCGGGTCTTTTTTCTTTCTTTCTTATTGGATTTGCCATTTTATGGGTCATTCTAGTTGTAGAAGCACATTGAACCAATATCAACAAGGACCTGTTCATAGTTACCAGTCTATGTTCCTAGGTTGTTCCTATCATCCAATGCCTTAGCATCCAACATCTAGTAACAATTGTTGTAACATTTCCCCTAAATACTCTGAAATTTGATTTTCTGCTTTCCTGTACAATATTACAAAATATGTTTTCCCCATTGACATTGTTTTTCAAGAACAAAAAGACAACAATGTCCACTGAAACTTTGGAGTTTTCACTGTAGGATTTTACCAGAAAATTCTATGAATAAGACTAGGTATGGGGCACCTGGGTGGCTCATTTGATTAAGTGTCTGACTTTAGCTCAGTCATGATCTCAGGGTCCTGGGATCAAACTCAAGTCAAGCCCCATGTCAGGCTCCATGCCTAGCGGGGAGTCTCCTTGTCCCTCTCCTTCTGCTCCTCCTCCAGTTTATGCTCTCTCTCTCTCTCTCTCAAATAAATACAATATTTTTTTAAAAAAAAGATTAAGTATAGCACTGATCTCTGTATAGCAGAATGTTAAGGCCCATCATAAGAGAATTTTTCATAAATATCTGCTTATTTTATCTGTCTCTAAGTGGATTATCCCCAAAATGAGATCTGCTGTATTTAATAGTTTCTTGAATGGAATTTATGGCCTTCCTCTCCTTATCTCCCTTCCCCAATGCATCCTGTTCATCTCTAGAGGTGCTTTACACAGCCTCTTTTTTCTTACAACCTAAATTTGAACTTTCTGCAAGTCCTAATATAATACATTTCTTTAAGTCTTCTATTTGTCATTCCCCTTTCTCACACAGAATTTCTGGGGCTGTCATGGGAGTTACCAACATCATCCTCTCATATTAGACTTTAAATCTGTAGAGTTATTTTTGATCCTTTCCTCTTTCTCAAATCTTCCATCCTATCCTAAAGAGAGGGACCCAGCAATATCATATTTTTCACATCTTCCCAGTGCCTATTTGATTGCTTCCTAGCAAAAGTAGCTGATTGAACTCAGAAATCCTTGCCCCTCACATCTTCCTTATATACTGACCTTTGTTTTAGAGACCTTTTTATCACTGATCTCCTATTGCTACTTCCTGTTCTGAAAGCTACCCAACACATAGGCATAGAGGTGATTTCAGTACTGAGAACAAGGGTGCTAATAGAAATGTTTGGCTTTCTTGATCTAAAGGATCAGGATATATACTCCAGCATCTTGTTCAGAAGTTGTTGTCTTCAGACCTTTCAGATAAGACTCTCTCTAGTGGCATTTTCTCCAAAGGCCAGAAACTTCCTGCCCACATGCTCTTATAGCAGCTTTCTTCCAAGCATACTGAAATCTGTGATTAGAGGAAATCCAGAACAATAAATACGTCCAAATTGACTGTGTTGATTAGCTTACTGTTTTTTTATTCAAGTCTAATTCTTTGTTTAATATGCATTTATTCTCAATTAATGAGCTATTATCTTCCATCTGTGACTGCTTATAATTGTTTGCATGCTTATATCCATTGTTAATTAGAAAATTTATATCATATTAATCTTATTGTTATGAACTTTATTCTAATATTTATCCATATTAAAATATTATGACAGTGCTTTAAAATCTATTACCAGATAATCTAGAACTATTATAGTTGAAAATCTATAACTATTACTCTTGAGAACCAATTCATACCTGAGAGGACATCATTTTGCTTATCAACAAGTACTACTGTTAAATAGTGACAGCCTCTAACAAAGAAGTCATTATTCCATTGGAAGAAAAATAACTATTCTTAAGAACAAAATTAGAAGTCGTTCCCTTATACTATCAGCCCAGATCCAAATGCACTTTTGATTTGATTATATTGGTTATTTAGAAACTATTTATAACAATGACAAATCTAATGAACTTCTGCTCTCTTGAAGGTGGGGTTAATTCAGTATGCCAACAAACCAAGAGTTGTATTTAACCTGAACACTTTCAAAACCAAAGCTGAAATGACTGAAGCAACATCCCAGACATACCAATATGGTGGAGACCTCACAAATACATTCAAAGCAATTCAATATGCAAAGTAAGTTATGATGACAATAACCCAATATTTTGATAAAATAGAAGTGCTTATAAGTAAGAAAGAAGGAAAAAAAGACAAAAATGACATACTTGGTACCCACTCTTAAGTCAGTAATGAAGAAGGAAAGTTCAAACCTTCTGTCACTTGAATACTTTGAGAAAGCAATAGGAAATGAAATTTTAAAATCTTTGATTTCTAGAACTTTTATAAGATATTCCATGATTTTTTAAAAAGATTTATTTGAAGTAGATGAAACAATGTTAAAAGACCTTAGGTTAAGTAGGAAATGGAGCAATCTGCAATTATTTGTTAATATTTATCAAGGGCACAGATGACTTGAGCTAATGGAGCACTTCATGCATATTAAGAAAGGTCATAGAATCTTAAATGTTAATGACCTAGGAGTCTGAATTGAATGGAATGGGTTCATTATGTTTATTACATCCAGAGCAATATGAATGTTACAACTATATAACACTCTTAATTTTTAGCCCAGTTTCTCTATTTTCTCAGCACTCCTGCTTTTATCTTCACTGTTTTAATCATATACCTTTAAAAAATGCTAAATATTCTCCTATTGTTATTTTTTTTAGATTCTCCTATTGTTAAATAATAAATGAGAACAATAACTTCACCTTCCCTTAAACCTACTTCCCGCTTTTGTCACTGTGTTGTGCATTTCTTCCTTCCACTACCATATCCTTGAAAAATTGTCTTTACTCCCTTCCTCCACTTCCTTGAAACATATGGCTTGCCACCAGGTAAACATGGCTCTCTTCATCAGCCAGTAACCCAGTGGTCCTGCCTCAAACCTCATCCTCTAGCTTCCCTTACCATTTGCTGCTGAGGAGCACACACTGCTATTCCAGCCCCAGTTGCCATGACATCAGAAACTTTTAGAATCACTGCCAACATTTAGTCAACAGTTTTAGCTCTTTAGTGTCTCCTTTTCCTATTTTTTCTTCACTAAAAGTCCTCTTTTTTTTTTTTTTTAATCTCCCTTTTCTCTTAGGCCTTGTCTTCACTCTCATAACATCTGCATTAGCCCTGTGTAGGTCACTGCATTGCTATGTGGTCTGCTCTGAACTCTTTCTGAAAATTCACACAGATATCCAGCTGACACTGGATATCTTAAATTTGGAGTGTTGACTCACTTATCAAATTCAACATATCCTAAACCAGCCTCATTCTTTTCCTTACCCATGCTCATGACTTTTCCATTTTGATTCATGCCACCACCTTCCCCCCACCCTCTCAGTCATTCAAAGTAAGCATTTGCTGGTTTTCTTTATTCATTCTACTCTTCCTTAATAGTACACATCTGGTCAGTCACCACATCCTGTCTTTTCTATTTCTGCATTTCCTATTGTATTCTTACCTCCTTTTTTCTGGGTGTATATTCTAGTTGCTGTTTCTATCAACTGGTGACTTTCTCTGTATGTCTCAGAAGTGAATATCCTATAAGAGAAGATATGAATGGTTTGGTTAATCTCTGTTGTCCCTATTGAGATGTCCTTTTGGGATATGCTATCTCACAGGAAGCTGGTCAGTTGCCATTTGGCAAAGTGCCCCTTATGGTCTGGTAAGCTAGACTCAGAGGAGCAGTAGGTTGACATAGAAAATGGCCTAGAAAGAACTACAAACTGCAGAGGGACTGTATTTTCAGCAGGAAGTATAGATGCGCTATTTTTTCCTGAAAGGAGCCGAGGGGTAAGCTCTCCTCTCAAAAAGAATGGCAACTGTCTGTTAAGATGTGACTTTCTTTGCCTTTTCAGAACTTTGGTTTTCTCTCCTGTGCCATCATCTCACTCTTACCACTAGTTCCCAAGCTGGTAGAAGTCCTTCCATTGTTCAGAGAATCACCTAACCTCTTACACTTTCCAGAAGTTAATTCCCTTTCTTTATCTTTTTTTGGGGGGGCAGGGTGGGGGAGGAAGAATCTGTTTCTTTATAACATCAAATAGAATTCTGACACTCTTTTAGTAAATCTTGCCATTTTCCATTTATCCTATTTCATGGAGTGCTTATGGTTATGATATAATATTCCAAGACCTGAAGGTAATCAGAACAAATGAGGCAGTTTCTACCCTCAGAAATCTTATAATCACACACGATGAATTCTAAATATGTCATAAAGAGTATAATTCACTCAGCAAATATTTAATGTGAGTACTGTATTCAAATTTTTCTGGTGACAAATATGAAATATTTTTCTATACTTCTACATTCTGCTATGTAGAATACAGGAAAGTTATAGGGAATAAAATGATATTCTCAGTTTAAACATGTTGCTATTAAAGTGTCCCTTACACATTCAGATGAAAATATTCAGCAGACATTGAATACATAAATTTGAAATAGGAGAATGAGTGGAAATAGATGTAGACTTTAAGGTGTCATCATATAGGTGATAGGTAGTCCAAAGGAGTGGGTGGCATTTCCCAGAAAGAATGTCCAAGAAGAAAATCCAATAGACAGGGAAAAATTATTAGACAATTGGAAACCCATCTAGAAACAAAATAAAGCTGAATCCCTGAATCACTCCTTGAATCAAAATAAATTTCAGCTACACCAAAAAATTAAATCTAAGAAAATGGAATTATTAAAGGACTATGAGAAACTTGTGTGATTAAAGAAACAAGTCTTAGAAATAAGAAGTTCTTTTAAAATACCATGTCAAATATAAAGACACACATAAAAAGCTAATGAAGTTGATGTCAAAATATACAATTTCGGGATGCCTGGGTGGGTCAGTGGTTGAGCATCTGCCTTCGGCTCAGGGCATGATCCTGGGGTCCCAGGATCGAGTCCCACATCAGGCTCCTTGTGGGGAGCCTGCTTCTCCCTCTGCCTATGTATCTGTCTCTCTCTCTCTCTCTTTGTGTGTGTGTCTCTCATGAATAAATAAATAAAATCTCTTTAAAATACATATATATTCAATTTCTATACAGGAGTAATAGAAGTAATACCACTAAAATTTAAAAGATTAATGAACTGAGAAAAATATTTATGATACATATGACAAAAGATCATGTTCTTGACTAACAAAGATATCTTACTAAATAGAAAAATTAGAAAATGAACAAAACAAAGAAAAATGGGCAAAGGTAAAGAAAAATCAAGAGTTCAGAGAGAAAAAATACAAATGGTTAATAAACATAAAATGCTTCTTATCTCTTCATAATGAAAAAATGCATATTAGAACAGTTATATATTCTCACTTATCAGAGTGTCCCTAATTTAAAGTTTAATAATCTTCATTGTTAAGGAAAGGATATGGAGAAACTTGCATTTTTTTACATTATGGTAATATAAATTGGTAGAAAATTTTATTTTATTTTAATGTTTTTTAAAGATTTTATTTATTCATAGAGACAGAGAGAAGGGGGCAGAGACACAGGCAGAGGGAGAAGCAGGCTCCATACAGAAAGCCTGACATGGGACTTGATCCCGGGTTTCCAGGATCACACTCCAGGCTGCAGGTGGCACTAAACCACTGCACCACCACGGCTGCCCTGGTAGAAAATTTTAGAGTTCAATTTGGCAATATCTTTCAAAGTTTGAAATGTATAAATCCTTTGTTCCAGTAATCTCACTACTAAGATTTGATCCTACTGATACATTTGGAAAAGTATGCCAAAGTCTATACATAAGGACATTTTTTATGGCATTACTTATAAAATTCAAAATAACCTAAATGCACAATCATGGAGAATTGGTTAAACTATGGTTACCCCCAAATAATGAAATATTATCCAGCCATTAAAAAGGAGAGCTTTGGGGGCACCTAGGTGGCTTAGTCAGTTAAGCATCTACCTTCGGCTCAGGTCATGATCTCAGGGTCCTGGGATCAAGCCACACACCTGGCTCCCTGCTCAGTGGGGAGTCTGCTTCTCCCTCTCCTTTTCCTCTTCCCTTCTCCCCTACTTGTGTGTTCTTTCTCACTCTTTCTCTCAAATAAAGTCTTTAAAAAATATATTGCACATATTTATATGTGCAATATGGAAAGATTTCCATCAAAATGAAAAATAACTGTATAGACCATGCCCCCATTTTCATGAATATTTGAGGAGTAGACTATGTACATACATCTAATTAAATGATTTCTATAAGGAAACAAAGTGATAAAGGTGGTTACCTTTGGAAAAAAAAAAGGTGGTTACCTTTGGAACAGTGGCTTGATGTCACATTTTTATTTTCTTTTTTTTTTAAGATTTAACTTATTTATTCATGAGAGACAGAGAGAGAGAGAGAGACAGAGACACAGGCAGAGGGAGAAGCAGGCTCCATGCAGAGAGCCTGACATGGGACTCGATCCTGGGTCTCCAGATTCACTCCCTGGGCCGAAGGCGGCGCTAACAATGCTTTGAAATTCTTTTACCAAGTATATTTCTTACTTTTTAAAAAACAATTTCATATTGAGAAAGTAAATGCAGATCCAGTGAGTAAAACTGGTGATAGGACTGAATATCTTTGCTCTGTTGATTAATATTAATGAATTTAATTTTCTTATCTATCAGAAAATAATTCTAAGGATTCTTGATGTAAATACATAAACACACATACTATGGAAACTATGGAAATTATTGTTAATGCCAGGTGAGATTTATATATTTCCCTATAAGCTGCAAATAGAATGTAGGTAAATATGTCACCAGACCTGACAGAAATTTTAAGTCACAGTAGGTCATGTTCAAAGAAGTTAGTTTCACATTTATATTTCTAGCCAGAGGTCCACATACTAGCTTCATCTTTTGATATTGAGTCTTTAATCTTATCTGCCACAGAGATTTTGCTTATGCAGCAGCTGCTGGAGGACGACCAGGTGCCACCAAAGTAATGGTGGTTGTAACTGATGGTGAATCACATGATGGTTCAATGTTGAAAGCGGTGATTGATCAATGCAACAATGACAATATACTGAGGTTTGGCATAGCAGTAAGTAGATTTTCTTTTTAGTTGTCTTTCAGTTGATGGGTAAGTGCTGCTTTATAGCATCACTTCCCAAGACTGCACTTTCTCATTTGCTGCTCACAGCTTTATAGAAAAGATATTCATTCTGTCTCTACTTCTTGCTGATTTTCAATCCTGTTGACTAAGGGGGTGTGGATTTACTTTTCCAAGGGCTCTATTGTGTTCAGAAATACAATACTAGAAAGTGCTAGTAGGGATATTAGAGTACAGTAGAATGACTCCCCCCGCCCCATTCCTCTGTTTTCAAGGTTCTTGGGTACTTAAACAGAAATGCCCTTGATACTAAGAATTTAATAAAAGAAATTAAAGCAATTGCCAGTATTCCAACAGAAAGATATTTTTTCAACGTGTCTGATGAAGCAGCTCTATTAGAAAAGGCTGGAACACTGGGAGAACAAATTTTTAGCATTGAAGGTAAGAGAACTCCATCTTTCAAAAACTTTTCTCAAGAATTCTTGATTTTATTGCCGTAATCTTGCTCTATTAATGTTCACTTGCCTATGCCTTATATGAAAAGAACTCTTATGACTCAGTAAGGAAAACAGGCAACATGAATAAGTAGTTTATAAATGATAAGATACAAATGGCTAATAAAAATAAGAAAATATTCCCAATTTCAGTAATTATTCTAAATTATAAATTGAATCAATGTCACTTTGTGACTAAAAAATAATGAAGATTAGTAACATAAGCTTGGAGATATTATGGCGAAGCAAAGAAGCTCATACAGTCTTGATAAGATTATAAATTGTATAGCTTTTTGGGGAAAGTAATTTAGTAATATCTATTATCATTGTAAATAAATTTACCTTTTAACATTGCATAGTTTTTATAATGATAAGAAGTTTTACCTTTTTATACTGTTATATGATTTCTGAAATTCTTGAATTCATTTACAACAAATGTGTATACTTTTAAAATTAGAAAAATATAGTGAAGACTTTTAGTAGTTCATATTTCAAGGAAACATGTTATTTACCAGATCTACAATAATATACTTATATGGCCTTGGAAGGTCTAGTCAGTGTATAAATACCACATGTTCAAGAAGTCACTGTATAGCACACATTTTCCAGTTGGTAAAAAGTCCCACATGGCCCAAATTCTGATAGTTAACCCAAATAGCTCTCAGCAACAAAGAGCCTATTTTATTGAGCACCTACTATATGTCAGGTCCTCTTTCAGAAGCTGGGTCCAAGGGCATTGCATAAATTAAGTAGTAAATCCTCAGTCTTATCTTCTCCTGGTTTTCCACTGGAGACTTCTATCCAAAAAATATTATTGCTTCTTTAAACCTCCAGTGGTGCTTCTAAGTTGTTGAAAACATTATCAAAATCTAATGTGCCCTGAGATAATATAAAGTTATTTGTCTACCTGTGGTATGACTTATGCTTGTTTGTGATGGTGTGAACATGAATAATCACAGTGCAACCTAGATGATGATTAGAAATGATTTTGTGCCTTATCTGCTATTCTGGATTTTGGGAAAGCACTGCTCTACATTATTAAAAATTATCTTGGGACACCTAGCTGGCTTGATCAGTGGAGTGTGTAACTCTTGATCTCAAGGTTGTGAGTTGAAGCCCCATGTTGGGTATAGAGATTACTTAAAAATAAAATCTTTTTAAAAAAATATCTCTTCTCATCCTGGGTGAGTTATTACATCTTCTAAACAAGTAACTGTATTATATAGTTTACATTATATATATCACTCTCTATATCAAAGTGGTAGTCCAGGAATTTATTCCTTTTTTTGAGAAGATTAATGAAATACAACCACTTTGACTGCACTGTATGGAAAGTGAATATGAATGGAGTCCTACGATTTGAGTGTCAGAGGCAAGCACGTATGTAGAAGTAGGACAAACTTCCCTATTGGTAAAATTCCTACTCAGTCTTGAAGCCTGGATCCTGAAACCCAACCCAGGTACCTCTGTTTGGTCTTCGCTACATATCAACTGTCTGGCTCTTCGAACTGCATCTGAGATGTGTGTGCACTTATTAGTAACAATATTTAAAAGCTGAAAATTCAGTTTCTTGGCTGGTAATAATAACTTTTTTTTTTTAAAAGGCCATCACTTCAGTTTTTATTTTACCTCATCCCCTTATGTTTTTGGTATTAGGATCATCATGAGCATACCAATAAATATATGAATGCATATTAAAAATTAACACCAACTTCAAACACTACCTTGGGAGTATCGTGGGTTGTTGTTAACAACAACAACTTTGTTGTATTTCTTAGTGATTTCTCCCTCCCAGAATTTGCCAGCTCTATATTCTTGAGCAAACATCCGAACATTGTGGGTATATGTGGTTGTGTATATATATGCATATGTACATGTGTGCATGTGTTCATGTGTGTATGTGCATGAACATGTGTTTGAAAGTTTGATTTAAAAATTAACAGTGATAGAATTCTTGAAATGACCATCTCCCAGGTACTATTCAAGGAGGAGACAACTTCCAGATGGAAATGTCACAAGTGGGATTCAGTGCAGATTACTCTCCTCAAAAGGTGTGTATATCAGATAACTTCCAGCCATGCTATCATTTGGCTGAACACTACTAGGCACAGTAGCTTTATATATAGAATAGAAAAAATAGCCATCCAGTGATCAACTGTTCTGATTCCCAATCATAGTCATTCAGTTTCTTTGTGCTGATGATTTATCATCTGAAAGATGAAGGATAATAATGCCTTTTCTTTCCTGTTTCATGGGGATTTTTTTATGGAAAAAAAATGATAATATGCAAGAAAATTATGAGTGCTCCAAGGGACAGGTACTGTATTAATTCAAGGGATTATCTTTGCAGGAATTTCCTTTAAATCAACTATTGGAGAAGTTTATTAAAAACACAAACTCTAAAAAAAAAAAAAAAAAACACAAACTCTTAGGGCGCCTGGGTGGCTTTGTTGGTCAAGTGTCTGACTATTAATTTTGGCTTAGGTCATAATCTCAGGGTATTGGGATTGGGTCTCTCTCAGTGGAGAGTCTGCTTGAGATCCTCTCTGTCTCTCACCCTCTCCCTTTTCCCACCCCCAGCTCGCATCCACACACGCTCACTCGCTCTCATATAAATAAATATTTAAGAAAGCAAAAAACACAAACTCTTGTCATCAGTGCCACTGTTGAATTCTAAGCTGCTCGAGTCTCTCTCTCTCTTTTTTTTTTAAAGATTTTATTTATTCATGAGAGACAGAGAGAGAGAGGCAGAGACAGAGGCAGAGGGAGAAGCAGGCTCCCTGCAGGGAGCCTGATGTGGAACTTGATCCCAAGCCCGCAGCAGTATTACACCCTGAGCTGAAGGCAGATGCTCAATCGCTGAGCCACCCAGGCACCCCTGGAGTATCTCTTCTAAGTGCAGAGACAGAAGATAGCTGAAAAAAAGTGAGAAGTTAGGGACCATGTGAGACGGTCCCTAAGCTTTCTTAGCCCAGAAAAATCCATTCTTCCTTCTCATAAATACCCACCTCCTCCTGCTCTGATTCCAGCTCTGCTCAGAGTCTCAGTGGAGTAGCAGAGGGATACAGAGACAGGTGACACTGGAAACACTTAGGGAACAGTATGAACAAAGAGGATTTGATTGCCAGAATGAAGGACCAGGGATGGCATGGTTTTTTTCCTCTCGAATAAAAGATGCTAATTTTGTCTGGATCACCAATCCTTAGGAATGCTCATAAAAGTTACGGGATTTTCCCTCAGAAAGAATATTAATGAACCCACACACGGAGAATTTTAACACAACTTCCTGAGGTTTTTGTCCACTTCCTAAAGTCCCTTCCTGCACCCCTGATTCAGAGTCCCAAGTTTATGACAATCATTCACATAATTTCATGGTCTCTAGTCCTCAAAGTGGGACACATTTTCTTATTTGCTCTATTTTTAATAGGTTATATTTTTCGATCCAAAATCCCTATCTTTGATGTTTTCTAAGATCTAAGATCAAAAACTTAAAAATAATAAGTCCCATCCCAACAAACCCTGCCTTCTACAATGACTTACAATTTTGACTATGCAGGTAGGACTTTGAGTCCCTCCAGAGCAGCCTTTCCTTGATTGTGCACCACCCCCTCCTGGCGTGACCTGACCAATGGGCCTGACCAATGGCTCAGATTGAACATCACACTGTATAGTTGGTTACCTTTTGTAGCGGTGCTATTTTCCTATTGAAAGGATATAGGTATCTATAGCCTATGGGATAGGAAAGAGATGATGGAGAAACGTCTGAGAAGGAGTCAAGAGGAAAGAGGAAGAATGTTAAAAATAGAATAGATCAGAAGAGAGCCTCCCACGATGACATGCCTGGATAGCAGTGCAGCCCCACCTCTCCCCCTCTGCCAGCTGCACTTCCTATTTCTCAAGCATGCCTCACATCCTCCGCTGTGAGCTTTTCTTACAAATACGTGAGGCTGGAGGCTCACAAGTGTTCAGCATTTGCAGATGTGTGCTTTTGAATGGGAATTGGAAGATGGCTATCTGCTCCTCCTGTAGTATAGTAGGGATTTATCTATAGAATCTATCAAGGTAACATGGCCTGGGGGAAGGCTTGTTTTCCAGCGCAAAATTTATTAAAACAATTTGGACATATATCAACATGCATTGATAAGCATTTTACTTCATCATTTTCTCCTTAAATCTAGACCATTTATTTCAGTCTTTTGCCTACTCTGCATTCTTGTGCTTTAAAGGTAGTTTGTCTTCATGATCTTCATTTTTCAATTATTTTAGGATATTCTGATGCTGGGTGCAGTAGGAGCTTATGGCTGGAGCGGGACTGTTGTCCAGCAGACATCTCATGGACATTTTATCTTTCCTAAACAAGCCTTTGACCAAATTCTGCAAGATAAAAATCACAGTTCATATTTAGGTAAGGCATAGCAGCATTTGACTTGGCAAATTTAAGTTCCCTTCTTTTTAAACTGGCTCCTTGCTGAATCTCAGGATCGGTTCAGCAAAACACTTGAAGTGTCATATAGTGATTATATTTACTACACATGTTTATGTTGCCTCTTTGAAAATCAGCGCTTATCCTAAAACTGTTTACTGATACACTGTATTACACCTGCTGATCTCTTCTGGTTATTCAAGCAGCTGTGATTGTGCTAAAATGGAAGTCATTTCTAAAAGCCGATACAGTAAGTGGTAGTCTTATATTACTATAGAGTTCTTAGTCTTTTTGTTCCTATAATAAACAGCTTGATTTATTGGTCCGATTCTGATCACCTACTATGGGACAGTTCGTGAGCTCCTGCCTGAGTTCCTGGCAATTCTATTTACATCCTTCCAGGGGCGTCTGGGTGGCTTATTTGGTTGAGTGTTTGACTCTTGATCTCAGTTCAGGTCTTGACCTCAGCGTCATGAGTTCAAGCCCCGCATTAGGTCCCATGGTGGGCATGGAGCCTAACTTAAAAAAAAAAAAATCTTTCCAACAACCCTTTGAAGAAAGTATCATTACCCCATTTTACCTTTGAGAGCCAGTGAGGTTAATAACATTCCCAAAGGTAAACAACTCTCAAAAAACAAAAAAAAAAGTGGCAAATCCAGAATTTGAACTGGGGACTGTCTGACTCCAAAATCTATGTTCTTTCCACTATGCAACATTGCCTTTTAAACTCATGTAGTTATTCATTCAAGAAATACTTGTTCAGTGCCAAGTTCATGAGTGGCCGATGGGACAACCCAGAATCTAGGGCCTGCTTTAGATTTAGGTATCCCACCCAGGCCAGGCATGCTGCCAGTCAAAGGACAGGAGCAGTTCATCTTAGAAGAAGGAAGATGTGCCCTCTTTCATATGCCTGGGCACACTAGGAACTGTGCATCCCCATGAAGGAGTGCTCACAGCACTGACTTCATCGTTGGCCCTGTCTGGTTCTCCCCTCTGGCACACTTTAGATAATCAACAGGGAGCCCTCTGGCACAGGTGGTAGCACTTTAGACAACTAGTAGTGAGCCTCTGGCATACAGATGGCACCACTTTAAATAACTACCCTGTGATGTCACCGCCATGCCTGTCACTCCATAAGTGCTGGAGATGAAGGTCTGAGGAGAGGTGGAGAATAGTTGCTTGTTGTCCTGGGTTGCCTGCCTGCCTGCCTGCCCACCTGCCTGCCTGCCGGATTGCCCTTGTCAGTAAATTACCCTGAATAAAACTCTGTAAATGATATAGAGTGGCTTGCTTTGTTTTTCAGAATTAAAATGCCTTCTCAGCCTGGAGGATTCATTACTGACCCTCCTCCACCTTCTAACACCACCCTGCCCAACAAAAAAGGACCTCTGGTCAAGTCTACTAACTTTGCCAGCCATCTGGCTGAGCTCTTCAATAGTACCTACTCTGTAACTCCTTTTCTCCTAGGTTACTCGGTGGCTGCAATTTCTACTGGAAAAGACATCCACTTTGTTGCTGGTGCTCCTCGGGCAAATTATACTGGCCAGATAGTGCTATACAGTGTTGATGAGAATGGCAATGTCACAGTTATTCAGGCTCACCGAGGTGACCAGGTAAATTCCATCGTGTAGCAGGTGAAATTACTCGTACAGACAATTGGGACATAGGAGTAGGAGTTGATAGAACTGGAAGCTAGCATTTATTGAGTGCCTACCCTGTGGCTGGTTCTGTATTTGAATATTCCTTAAATCAATAACTGAGTGATGGGTATTAAGGAGGGCACTTGATGTAGTGAGCACTGGGTGTTATATGCAACCGATGAATCACTGAACTCTTCCTCTGAAACTAATAATACATACACTATGTGTTCATTGCACTTAAGTAAAATTTTAAAAAATAGTCCTTAAATCTTCACAATACTGAGACCTACCACCCCCTTGGATGAGCATTTACTGAGCATTTACTGAGCATTTGCTGAGCATTTACCTTCCTAAGGTCAAATAGCTTTCATGGGGTTGAGTTGTCACTAAAACCCAGTCCTATGTATCCTCAAAGCCTGTGCTGTTTGGTCATATCCAACTGCATATTTTTGACTCTCCAGATTAATAATACATGGGTTTTATTTAGTCCTAATGACAGGCACCTCACCACAGCTTTGTTGGCAAGCTCCTACCAGGAGCCAATGATCTAGAGGAAAAATGAGAAGGAAGCAGTATAGCATTGTCAAGACTAAGCTACTACATCTGGGTCTGTCAAGGTGTTCTGTGGCTTTAAGGTTTCTAAAATTAAAGCAACTCTGTTTTCTGCCACTTTCTTCTCAGCATGACTGTTTGGTAGTCAGAACCTATGATAACTCCCACTCATGGCCTACTAGAGCAAAGACCAGCCAACAGAATCCTATTTCCTTACTAAGAAGATTTGACCCATGAGCTTGGCACATATTTAAAATGGGCAACCCTGATCTCTGACAACCAAGAGAAATTTTCTGTCCTTGAGTCAGAGAAACCAACTATTTAGATTTCCCTTCTCCAGGATTAAGTGTGATCCTACTGTGTCTATGGATCTTCCAGGAGTAAGAGGACCTGAGTCGTTGACTTCCTTGACCACAAATCCGCTTTGGTCACATATTTTTCTCTCTTCTTTAATATTTTAAAGAAGGGTGCTTTTTTTTTTTTTTTTTGAGGAAAACAATGACCGTGTTATAGAACGAATCCTTTCTTACTCATTTCTGAATCCTGAAGAGGTATTCATGTAGGCATGCACTGAACAATCAGCTCGCCAGCCTCTCTTGCTTCACTCTATCTCACCTGATCATCTGTCCCAGTCTATGGGAGAACGTCCCTCCTGTCCAGCATCATGCCACAGATACTTCCATCACAATGCTTGTCCACTCTTCTCCACCTAGAAAACTTCTTGTTTTTTTAAGATGCCATTTAAATAACACTTAATCTTAGTGAGCTTTCCAGCTCCTCTGCACTCTGCTCACACAGCATTAGCCCTTGCCTCTACTATAACTTATCTGACTACGCATGCACAGACATTTGTCTTCCCTCTTCCCTTCCTGCCTTTCTCTACAACACACCTCACAGACCTTCTAAGTGTTTCATCTTTAAATGTGGTCTTTGACCCCACACACACACACCAGCATCAGAAACACTTAGAGTACTTATTTAAAATACTGTTGTCTGGATTGCACCCATTCTGAGTCTCTGGAAATGGGTCTCTGGAATCTGGATTTTAAAGACACATTCTTGGTGATTTATGTGCACGCTAACTTTGTTTTAACAACCAAGTGTTATATCATGATACAAACTGAGAGGCACTAGGTTATTCATCTTACTGTTTCTAGCACCTTACAAGTAGGAAGCACTCAATTCTTGTTTGTTGAGTGAGTAAATGAAAGTACAGTGTAACGTTAGGAGTGTATGAGTCCTAGAATTCTAAGGTTAATATGCTCTATCATTCCAGATTGGCTCCTATTTTGGCAGTGTGCTGTGCTCAGTCGATGTGAATAAAGACACCATTACAGATGTACTCTTGGTGGGTGCACCAATGTACATGAATGACCTAAAGAAAGAAGAAGGAAAAGTCTACCTGTTTACTATAACAAAGGTACTATCACAAGGGTAAAGAAAATTGTTAAACTGACTTAGTTTACTTTCCTTCAGTATTGGTAAATTAATCTTCATTTTTGCAGAATAAAGAATTATTTAATGATCATTTTCATATGTAGTATGGTTTATATTTCATCACTTTGAGGATGTAACCATTAATTTATAATCTTAAAAATCACATTAAAAAGCGTAACCTTTAGAGAAAGAGCTAAATGTATGGTGCACTGCTGTTTTCCATGAAGGGTCTTTGAATATATATTATACAAAGTCAGTATAAATGCACATCATTTTTGAAATACATGCACATCTGTATATTTTCCAAGTATCTCCTTCAATTTTTCTTCTTCACTGTAAAGAGATCATAATACAGAACAAACTATCTTGTTAACATTTTACAGTGAAAAAGACAAATTGTACCAGGGACTTTGCAAATGTTTGGATGCTTTCTACATCAGTTTGTCAGGAAATGCTGTTGCTTAGTTCAGCAGTTAGGCATGTATACATGTAGCTCTTGGGATTTTTAGTTCTTGAACATAAAACTTCGCATACTCTAATTAGACGGAGCTCTCTAAATCAATGCCCATACTATAATGATCTTGGAGCTGAAAACTGGAATTAAAGGCACAAGTTGACATAGAAAATTTGAGAAAGGATGGGAAAAAAGGGAAGCTGGTATTGATAGAGTAAATTTTACATTTTGCTGTTGTGATAATTTGTTCTACCTTATTTATTTAAATGAATGTAAAAATTAGCTCTCAAACAGAGGCAATTAAAACAATTCTAAAGCAGGGGTGCCTGGGTGGCTCAGTTGGTTCAGTATCCAACTCTTGATTTTGGCTCAGGTAGTGACCTCAGGGCCAGGAATTTAAGCCCCAAGTCTGGCTCCTCGCTGAACAGATTTTTCAGATTTTTCTATATACAGCATCATGTTGTCTGCAAATTGTAACAGTTTAATTTCTTCTTTACCAACATAGATGCCTCTTATTTCTTTGTGTCTGATTGTTGTGGCTAGGACTTCCAGTATCATGTTGAATAAAAATGATGAGTGAACATCCTTATTCTGTTCCTAACCTCAGAAGGAAAGCTCTCAGTTTTTCCCCATTGAGTATATATGTCAGCTACATGTGTTTCATATGTGGCCTATGTTGAAGTATATTCCCTCTAACCCCACTTTGTTGAGAGTTTTTTTTATCGTGAATTGAGGTTGAATCTTGTCACATGATTTTTCTGCACCTATTGAAATCCTAATTTTTATCCTTTGTTTTGTTGCAGTGATGTGATTGATTGATTGATTTGTCCCATTTGCTAGTATATGCTTTTTTTAGTATTCTCTTATAATCCTTTGTATTTCTGTGATATCAGTTGTTACTTCCCATTTCTGATTTATTTTTTAATTTGGGTCCTCTTTTTTTTTTTCTTGAATCCAGCTAAAGGTTTATCAATTTTGTTTATCTTTTCAAAGTACCAACTCTATTTCATTAATTTTTCTTTTTGTTTGTTTGTTTCTAAGTCATTTATTTCTGCTCTGGTCTTTTTTTCCTTTTCTTTTTTTTTTTAATTGGAATTCAATTTGCCAACATATAGCATAACACCCAGTGCTCATCCCGCCAAGTGCCCCCGCTCAGTGCCCATCACCCAGTCACCCCAACCCCCCACCCACCTCCCCTTCCACTACCCTTGTTCATTTCCCAGAGTTAGGTGTCTCTCATGTTTTGTCACCCTCACTGATATTTTCACTCATTTTCTCTCCTTTGCCTTTATTCCCTTTCACTAATTTTTATATTCCCCAAATGAATGAGACCATATACTGTTTGTCCTTCTCCGATTGACTTTTTTCACTCAGCATAGTACCCTCCAGGTCCATCCACGTCAAAGCAAATGGTGGGTATTTGTCGTTTCTAATGGCTGAGTAATATTCCATTGTATACATAGACCACATCTTCTTTATCCATTCATCTTTCGATGGACACCGAGGCTCCTTCCACAGTTTGGCTATTGTGGACATTGCTGCTATAAACATCAGGGTGCAGGGGTCCTGGCGTTTCACTGCATCTGTATCTTTGGGGTAAATCCCCAGCAGTGCAATTGCTGGGTCGTAGGGCCAACAAGCACATGAGAAAATGCTCCGCATCACTGGCCATCAGGGAATACAAATCAAAACCACATTGAGATACCACCTCACACCAGTGAGAATAGTGAAAATTAGCAAGACAGGAAACAACAAATGTTGGAGAGGATGTGGAGAAAGGGGAACCCCCTTGCACTGTTAGTAGGAATGTGAACTGGTACAGCCACTCTGGAAAACTGTGTGGAGGTTCCTCAAAGAGTTAAAAATAGATCTGGTCTTTTATTCTTATTTCCTTTATTCTACTCTCCTTTGATTTTGTTTGTTCTTCTTTCTCGTTCCTTTAGGTGTAAGGTTAGATTGTTTATTCGAGCTTTTTCTTATTTCTTAAGATAGGACTGTATCACTATATTCTGTATACTTTCCTCTTAGAACCACTTTTGCTGCATCCCAAAGATATTGGACTATTGTATTTTCATTTTCATTCATCTCTATGTTTTTTATTTCTTTTTTGACTAATTGCTTCATTGACCTATTGGTTGTTTGGTATCATGATGTATAGTCTCCATGTTTGTGTTTTCTCCTTTTTTTTCTCGATATATAATAACTTATTTCTAGTTTCATACTGTTATCAGGATGCATGGTATGATTCCAATCTTTCTAAGTTTATTGAGGCTTGTTTTATGGCCTGATAGGTGATCTACTTTGGAGAATGTTTCATGTGCACTTGAAAAGAATGTGTATTCTCTTTTGAGGATGGAATGCTCCATGTCCATCTGGTCCAATGTGTCATTTAAAATATTGTTTCGTTATTAATTTTTCTGTCTGGATGATCTATCCATGGACGTAGTAGGGTGTTAAAGTCCCCTACTATTTGTAGAATCATAAATTTCTCTTTTTATTTCCATTTATGTTTGCTTTATGTATTTAGATGCTCTAGTGTTGGATGTGTAGATATTTATAATTGTTATATCCCCTTGTTGGATTTATCATTATGTAATGATTATTGTTACAGTCTTTGTTTTAAAGTCTATTTCATCTGATATAAGTATTGCTACCCCAGCTTTTTCTTTTTCACTTCCATTTGTATGATGAATGTTTCTCTGTCTGTATGTCTTTAGGTCTGAGATGTGAGTGTCTTATAGGCAGCATATAGATGGGTCTTGTTTTTTATTCACTCTGTCACCCTATGTCCCTGGTTGGAGCATTTAGGCCATATACATTTAAAGTGCTTATTGATAGGTATGTCTTTTTGCCATTTTTAAAATTTTCTAGTTGTCTTATTATTCCTTTTCATTCTCTTTGTGATCAGTGAGTTTCTATAGTGTTATATTTGGCTTCTTTCTTTTTTGTGTGTCTATCATAGGTTTTAGGTTTGTGATTACCATGAAGTTCATATATAGCATTCCAAGTAAATAGCAGTATTAATTTGATGATCATTTAAGTTCAAAGACATTCCAAAGGTGGTTCAAAGGTGGCAAATGGGAGAACGTTTTTCTTTTCTCCCTTCTCTTCCCTGTTACTCCCTTCTCTACATTTTATGAGTATGTTATATTTTACATCTTTTATTCATAATTTTCTTATGTCTAATTATGACCATTCCTCTCCACTTAAAGAAATCCCTTTAATATTTCTTGTAAGGCCAATTTAGTGGTGATGAACTCCTTTATCTTTCATTTGGGAAACTTTATCTTTCCTTCGAATCTGAATGATAATATTGCGTGGTAGAGTATTCTTGGGTATAAGGTATTTTTGTTTGTTTCTTTGTTTTTTCCCCTTTCAGCACTTTGAATATGTCCTGCCACTTTCTTCTGGCTTGCAGAGTTTCTGCTGAAAAATCAACTGATAGGCTTATAGATTTTTGCCTTCTAAGTAACTTTTTGTTTCTTTCTTTCTGCTTTTAAGATTCTCTCTTTATCTTTAAACTTTGACATTTTAATTACTATGTGCCATGGTGTGGACCTCCTTGGGTTCATCTTGTTTAGAACTCTCTGTGCTTATTGGACTTAGATGTCTATTTCCTTTCCTAGGTTAGGGAAGTTTTCAGTTATTATTTCATCAAATAAGTTTTCTCCACCTTTCTCTCTTTTTCTGGGGCCCCAATAATGCAAATGTTTGTTTGCTTTAAGTTGTCCATGATATCTCTTAACCTGTCTTTTTAAAAAATTTTCTCTTTCTGCTATTCAGCTGCTGTTTCTCTCCATTACCCCATCATCCAGGTTGCTGATATGTTCTTTTGCATCCTCAACTCCATTGATCCCCTGCTATTTCAGCTATTGTATTCTTCAACTCTGATGGATTCTTTTTAATATTTTCTATGCTTTTATTGAAAGTCTCACTGAGATCTTCCCCTTTTTTTTCTAGCCCAGTACCCTCACAATCATTAAATTTTTTATCAGGCATGTTTCTTATCTGTTTCATTTAGTTCTTTTTCTGAGTTTTTTTCTTTCTTTTGGAGCATATTCCTCTGTCTCTGCATTTTTCTTGACTTTCTGTATTTCTATGGATTAGGAAGAACAGCTAAGAATGGTGCCCCTTTGCAGACTATGTGTGCTTGATGACTTTTTGGCTGGCTGGCTGGAGCTGTGGCTGTTTTAGAAGTTACTCTTCTAAAACTGTGGCTTTTGTGGGGGCTCCTGGGTAGCTCAGTCAGTTAGGCATCTGCCTTTGGCTCGGGTCATGATCCCAGGGTCCTGGGATCGAGCCCTGGTACTGAGCCCTGCATTGGGCTCCCTGCTCCACAAGGAGTCTGCTTCTCTCTCTTCCTCTGCCCCTCCCTCTGATTGTGCTTTCTCTCTCAAATAAATAAAATCTTAAAAATAAACCGTGGCTTTTTGCAAAAAAGAAGAAAAAAATAAAATTGGAAAGGAAAAAAAAGAAGAAATAAAACAAGACATTTTTAATTTAAAAATAATACTTGCTTTGCTTTAATTAAAAAATTTAAAACAGAAACAAACAAACAAAAAAACAAAAACCCTAGATTCCACAGCTTATTTGCTGTGCCCTGGCACCACAGAAGCTGGTATGGGCCTATAGACCCTGGGCTTGGCTGATGTTGCAAGCATCCTATGATGACTGGACTTTGCCATTTATAGGGTTGGGACCTGCCTGTTATGGCATCTGAACCCACTACTTTTGGTGTTTGGACCGTGCTCCAATCTGGGCTATAGAGGTAGATGAGGAGAGAGTGTTCCTACCACTCCTTGGCCCTTTTAAACTGTGACTTCTTTTTTTTTTTTTTTTGTATCCCAGCATCACTGACACTGGTGTGGGCCTGAGGACCTTGAGCTTGTTGAGGTCAGTGAGGTCTCACTGAGATAACCAGATCTGACCAGACCCTGCTCTGACCTAGGCTTTTAAGGTGGGATGGTAATAATGTAAACCAATCCCTCTGACTTGGAGGGCTTTCCCTGTTGCTCCTCCACCATGTGGCAGAGTTCTAGAGTTGCCTCTTTTAAATGCTAATCGCTCTTTTTAAATTGTGGCTTATTTTCTGTGCCTAAGGACAGTGGAATCTGTTCCTGCCCTCTCAGTCCTCTGCATCCTCACTGTGTCAGTTTCCCTGTGTTACTTTGTCTTCATCTCTCTTGGTGTTCTCTTGCCATTTTCTCTGTCTGTGGTTGTTCAGTAGCTGTCCAATCAGCCCTCAGTACTTTTTCAGGAGGAATTGTCCTATTAATAGGTGTAATCTGATGTGTTCCAGGCAAGAGGAGAATTCAGGGTTGCTGTCTTGGATCGGAACTTAGTGGTCTCATTTTCTACTTCCTATACCATTATAATTATGCCATTGTTCAGTAAGTTTTAAGGTCTAAAATTTTTTTTTTAATTTTTATTTATTTATGATAGCCACAGAGAGAGAGAAAGAGAGGCAAAGACATAGGCAGAGGGAGAAGCAGGCTCCATGTACCGGGAGCCCGACGTGGGATTCGATCCCGGGTCTCCAGGATCACGCCCTGGGCCCAAGGCAGGCGCCAAACCGCTGCGCCACCCAGGGATCCCAGTTTTAAGGTCTAAATTAAGATATTGTGTTTTCTGTTGTGTCTCTACCTTAATTTTATTCAAGATATTATATTTTTATCAACAAACTTTAAATCAAAAGTTTTAGAAAGAAGTAAAGATTCTAATATTAAGGGGGAAAGGAGACATAGATATGGATAGTGTGGTATGTAGGTGGTACAGCCACAGTAAAGAGAATCCATCCCTTTCATCTCAGTTTGTGAGCACATATCCTTTGAGCTTACTTGCTAGAATTCTCATTTATAATTCTCATCCTAGAGAATTTTGAAATCAAGGTTTGAAATCTTGCCTACTTTTAACAGTTTACAAATTGGTTTGAGCATCATTTGCTGTGAATTTTCAAGGTGGAGGTTGGAAAGTTTGCTTTAATCATCCTTCTCTTCCCCCTTGCAAGGGCGTTTTGAATTGGCACCAGTTTCTCGAAGGCCCCAATGGTGTTGAAAATGCTCGGTTTGGTTCAGCAATTGCAGCTCTTTCAGATATCAATATGGATGGCTTTAATGATGTAATAGTTGGTTCGCCTTTGGAAAATCAGAACTCTGGGGCTGTGTATATCTACAATGGTCACGAGGGCACCATTCGCATGAGATATTCCCAGGTAATCCTGAGTTCCATAGTGATGCATTTACATGTGAGTATCATCATATTAGAGCTACCATGCAGGTAATCTGACCCATCCCACCTAGTGTAGAACCTTATTCATTCACTAAGCAAACATTTAGTAAACCTCCTGTTGTGTGTCAAGCACTGTTCTAGGTTCTGGAGATGCTGTAAAGAACAGGACAGATAAAATTCTGCCCTTTATGGATCTTACATTTTTGTGGAGGAGACGGGGGGGGAGGGGGGGGAAATAAGATAAGTGAGATAAAGTGTTCCAGATCATAATAAATAAGGTATTTTTTTAATTTAATGTTCAGGGATGGGAGTTATTAAGTACTTTAAAGGGTGACCAAGGGGCCTCATTGATCAGGCAACTTTCCATTAAAGTCATGAAAGATGTGGGCTAGGAGAATAACCATGACCTGAGCTTGCTTCAAATCCTGCTCAGTCCACTGATCTGCTGCTGCATTGTGATTTTTTTTTTTTTTATGTTAAAAGAGTCATGGTGATGACTTGGTGATTTTCTGTGATGATGTGGCTGCAAGAATAATAAACAGATGAGAAAAGCTGTGATTGAAAAATCAATGGAATTTTGTGGAGAATAAAAGAACCTGAGAAGTGGCTATGTAGAGAATCTAACTATGCAATGTAGAAGCTCCCTTTTTTTCTATCTCAGTTGTTATACATTATCATTTCATGTAAAACTTGCTCTTACAGAAAATCTTGGGATCCAATGGAGCCTTTAGGAGCCAGCTCCAGTACTTTGGGAGATCTTTGGATGGCTATGGTGATTTAAATGGGGATTCCATCACTGACGTGTCCATTGGTGCCTTTGGGCAAGTGGTTCAGCTCTGGTGAGTCAATTGAAAGCCAGACACAAACTAGCTAATTAAAAAGTGACCTGCTAAGTAGAGCAGATAATTGTGCTGAAATTGTGGAAATGCTACCTGCGTTCTAGAAGACTCCAGGACAATTATGTGTCATAATTTATGTGTCAAAGGAAGAAAAGTATTTTTCCTTACAGGAGAAAAAAAAATATTTGCTTACCATTGCTATCACCATTCTCTATATGATGAGCAGAAAAAGGACATAGACGAGACAGAGCCTTTGAAATGGTATCCAAGATATTTCTGAATATTATCTTCCAAATAACCTTACCTCCGCTCACAGAAAGGAAGCCTCATGAGAATGCCCTAAAAATACTGAAAACTCAGACCACACAAGTAAAGTGTAACTTCTCATGCGGTTATGAAGTAACTTTTGAAATTATTAGTCATAAACAAGAAGCCATTATTTAGGTTTAGCTGACTTCTCATTGACCTCAGTAGCAGTTGAAGAGCAAGAGGGAACAATAAGGAATTCAAGGGCTGTGATTCAAAGACAAAGACAAATATATTGGTTGGAATTAGAAAGAAATTGAGAATTAGATTAAGAGTCTTCCCCCACCAAAAAAATATATTTCATTCGTTCATTTGTCTCTGTTGAAAAATGTACTTTAAATGTCCAAATACTTCAAGAACAGAGAAACATTACATATTGGTGTATTGTTTCTGAGTTTCATTAAACTATTTACAATATTTCACGTGTACTTTTAAAAGATGAAATGCATTGGTTTTTTTTTAAGATTTTATTTATTTATTCATGAGAGACACAGAGAGAAAGAGGCAGAGACACAGGCAGAGGGAGAAGTAGGCTCCATGCAGGGAGCCCGATGCGAGACTCGATCCCGGGACCCCAGGATCACGCCCTGGGCTGAAGGCAGACACTCAACGGCTGAGCCACCCAAAATGCATTATTTTAGGTGTATCATTTTAATGAAAACTTCACGTGGGGGGAAACTCACAGATCACACTTAAGACTGACAGATTCAAAAATATATTTACTGAATAAAATCAGTTAAGAGTATCATGCCATTAGAAAAATACAAAGTATATGGTGGCATAGTCACAGAACTTTTTTTTTTTTTTAATTTCTAAGAAATCCGACCTTTCAGTGAACATCCCCCTGTAGCCATCTTGGTAGGCTTCATCCTTCATAGTCAATATAATTGCTATACTGTGACACTCCCTTTTTTTAATTTTAAAGGTTTGATAAGTAATCTCCACACACATCTTGGATTTTGAACCCACACTGCAAGGTCAAGAGTCACATTCTCCACTGACTGAACCAGTCAGGCACCCCGATACCTTTTAATATAGCCAATGATGGCCAGACTTTTTTCTTTGAAAGTGGATTTGATTCTTCAAAAAGTCAAGACACATGGAATCAGATCAATTTATTGAGGTATCAGTCAAGCTAGTTTTATGCCATTTTGTGGTCACATTCCTATAAGGTGCAGAGACTGGATTTTCTGGGAAACTTGCTAAGAATAATTTCTAAAAAACAAGTTAACAAAATCATTTCAATCAATACCACCATCTCCAATGGGATAAAAGATGCTCTTAAAAGATATTAACTTACAGAAAACATTCACTTGACATTTTAGTTCTTGTAGGTTTGAGAACATGTTGTTAGATGTTTTATGACTACTTATTAGGGGGCCTTGTAGGTATACAATTAACTGACAAAATAATTTTTCAATTGACTCAAGTCCTTTAAAAGATGATACCTGAAATTAAAGAAAAAATTTTTTCTGCGGTGGTACTTTTCAAAGCAGTGAAATTACTAATTACTACCTGCTGCTCTGTAAATAATGCAGCATGTGCACAAGGATCGTTATGATGAAGTACAAAATTTTACTGACAGAGGAACTAGGAGAACATGAATTCTAACTCTTCACTTGCTATTACTCAGTAAATTGATAAGTTACCAAATATCTTTGGTTTCAGACTTTTTCATCAGAAGGGAGACAATATTTGTTCTATTTCACAGGAGTGTTCTAGGGGCAAATGAGACCACGTGTATGTGAAAGCTTTCCAGATATATAAAGGGCTGTGCCAGAGTCAGAGGTCTTTAGCTCCCTGCCTGAGAGGCTCCTCGGCCATTTTCTGGTGTCAGGCTAGTTGCCACCATCATATCATGGTCACATACCACACATCAAAGAATTGTTGCCAACCATTAAGGGAGGCAACAGGGAGACAGCCTCGGCCATGCTCCTCGGCCGCAGCCACACCCACCTTGCCATCTGCTCTCTCCCTTCTTTTTGTGAGAAGAGCAAATGTCACTTTCTATAGCTGGCAAAACATGGCCAGGACCATGACTTTGTACTTCATTTGCAAAGAGATTGTAAACTCACATCCTGCACTTACACATGCATTACACACGAAAAAAATTAAATGTGGATTGGGCTGGTAATAGAGTCACAACACAGAAGACATAATTCCTACCTGCCACTTTAGAGCTTTCATATATGAAATACTGCTCAAGTGCTTAGATTGTGCAGAGAATAATTTGATAATGCTGGCCCTGGGTCCCTTAGGTGAAGGTAATAACATGTACACTTGGCAGTAACTACCTACTTCCATTTATGTCTTTCAGGTCACAAAGCATTGCTGATGTATCTGTGGATGCTTCATTCACACCAGATAAAATTACTTTGTTCAACAAGAATGCTGACATAACACTCAAGCTCTGTTTCAGTGCCAAGTTTAGACCTACTAAGCAGAACGATCAAGTGGGTGGGTTGACCTGAAGTAATCTGTGTGGAGATAGGTTTGCTTGTAGAGTCTTAGTTGTGAACATAACCTACACTTTGGGTTTATAGACCAAAAGAAGGAAGGGTCTTGCAGACATTTAAATTGACACACATTTGAGGTGTGTGAGAATGGTTAATTACGCATGGAAGGTATGGTTAGATCTTCCCCAGTTGTCTCTAGAAGGTAACATTCTGCCACAGAAAGTTACTGTCTCTGTGACCTAGTCTCGGGCTCTCCCAACTCTATCCAAGTTTCTTTACCCATGGGTTCTTTACCTCAAATCTTGGGCACACACGGATGATACTAGTGTCTGCCTATATTAGTATAGGCATAGTATAGTATAGTATAGTATAGTATAGTATATTAGTATAGTATTAGTATAGTCGGTTATGGCATGATCTAGATACGGTGTGTTCAGCACAAGTAGCAAATATTCCTATTCTTGAGGAATTAACATGCATGAAATAAGAGAAAATATAAAACAATAGGTGGTTTGTGCCCCAGTGTTTAAAATGCTCTAAACAATCCAGAGAAGAGAATAAAAATCTGAAATGTGTTCTGTCAGCAGGAAAGAGTAAGGAAAACTGGACAAATGTCACCAGGAATTGTCATCTCTCTCTCGGACCAGCTGAGTCCCCTTTCAGGGTGTGGCCAGGTCCTTCCTAACCACCACCCCTCACTTTCATCTCTCCTGTTCCAGTGCCTGCAGAGCATGGCAATGGACTTAGTACTTGATGCAACACAGCCTTCTTTCTCTTGCTGTTTTTTTCATGGGTTCTCATCCCCCTTCCATCAGATTTTGGCTCTAACCTTCAGACACCTGTAGTTCCTATAAGTGATTCATTAAGCGGTTAACAAACCAACTTTAACCTGCCCCTTTATTTCCAGCCTTTGTCATGATTCATACCAAGAAATACATAGGTTAAAATCCTAAAGCAGAAGTTAGATCCACATCTTGGCATGCTTTCCATGGTTTCCTACTTTTCATATCTATCTGGCATTTTTCCTTTCAGGCTTTCAAACACTGACCCGACTCTGAGTAGCACATCTCACGGCTTGCCTTGTAGCAGGTGCATTTGAGTAGCCAGGAGAGTTGAGTCAAAAACCATTTCTGTATAAATACTAAGTGACTAGATGTGATGCACAGCATGATGACCGCAGCTAACAATACTGTGTTGTATATTTGATGGTTGCTAAGAAAGTATATTTTAAAAGTTCTCACCAGGGATCCCTGGGTGGCGCAGCGGTTTGGCGCCTGCCTTTGGCCCAGGGCGTGATCCTGGAGACCCGGGATCGAATCCCACATCGGGCTCCCAGTGCATGGAGCCTGCTTCTCCCTCTGCCTGTGTCTCTGCCTCTCTCTTTCTCTCTGTTTCTCTCATGAATAAATAAATAAAATTAAAAAAAAAAAAAAAAAGTTCTCACCATACATATAGATATACACACAGAATTGCAACTGTGTGAGGTGATGATCTGTTAATGAACCTTATTGTAATCATTTTCTAATATTTACATATATAAATTAACATACATTGTTACATACATAACAATATGCATTGTATACCCCAAATTGATACAATATTATATCTCCAGTACATCTTTAAAAAGCTGGGGGAAAAACATTAAGTGGCTAGTCTGCCTAAAACATTAATTTGGGAAATAGATTAGTTGGCAGAAATGGCTGGCTGGTTAGCTCTCCAGGCCTGAAAGCCTGGATTTATCCCCTAAATCTTCCTCTTTTTGATGGGGCTTCAACCCTTCTCTTGCTATAACTTGAAAGCAGCTTTCTGACTTCAGGGAATGTCCTTCCCTGGGCTTCCTTTCCATTGGGCACCTTTTCCTTGATGTCTTCAGGTCCACACAGACAAGCCAGTCATGATCCTTTGTCACTTAATTGCTTGGCAATAAAAGTATGTAAGACAAGAATCCCATCTTCACAACTTTGTAAATTTATAAAGCATATGGTCTTTATTATTTATTGTATCGGGTGTTCACTCTGGTTTAAAGTTAATAACCCCCCCAAAATTAGTATATTGCTTAGGAGGCTATCCTTTTCATGAGACTACTTGAGAAAAATGAACTAGTATTACCATGTGTACTAACTATGTCTGGCTGTGTTCACCTTCCTGTCATTGTGTTTCCTTTGTATTAGTTTCCTCATTTGTTTTTAGTCCATTTGATTCACTTGCATTTTATCTTTGTTAACTTCACTAAGTCATTGGAGCAAGAAAAATTATCCAATATCTCTAAGAGGTATTTTAAAGGTTATCTGTAGAATTAATCTATTTTGGGAGTCTATTCACCTTTAAAATCTTGAAAAGAGTAAAATAAGACGGAGTAAGGCCAGATAAAGCAGCTGATGCTTTGAATATCATCAGATCACCTTCCTCAGTTTTGGGCAGCAGACTCTAGTTAAAGGCTCTGATACTTTGTATATTGGCTACTGGCATCAATTTTTATTGCATTTTTTTTTCATTTTCATTTCCCTGGGTTAGTAGTAGTATTCTGTTTTTTTTTTATTTTTTTTTTTTCTCATTTTCATTTCTCTGGGGTAGTAGTTTATCTCTGTTTTATAGATGAGGAAATGGAGGTTCAAAGAGGTTGCACAAATTGCCTAAAGCCATTGAGCTCATAAATGGTGGAATTAGAATTCAAACCAAGTATGTCTGATTCCAAACTTATGACTGCATAGTTGCGTGCCTTCCCTTCATATAAGCATCTAGAGTGTTCTCTCAAAGTATGTCAGTTAATCCTCAAATAGCAGTTAATCCTCACAACTGCATGGAAGCTGAAAGAACATGAGTTCTGATTTCAAAATCACCCCAGTTTTATTTCTGACCATGCTTTGTGAATGGAGCCGGTTTATTTTACCCCTTTTATTCTATTATCTGAAAAATGAGATAATATCCATTTTCCAGGTTGATAGCAAAACTTTTATAAGGTAACATATGAGAATGTGTTCAATTGCGGGCACTCAGTAACTGCTTCTTTATCATATCACCATGTTAGGGATGATGAAACCAATGCTTGAGGAAGTGAGTAATTTGCCCAAATTCACTCAGTAGATTTCCTGGTGGCAAATCTGCTTTGCTCCACACTGCTTCAAACCATGCTTTGAATCCCATCTGTCTGTATCCACAGTCACCTACATCATACCAGAGCCTGAATTACAAATGTCATGGTTGGTCACTGCTCACAATGCAGTGTAAAGACTGCTTTTATATTTTCTCAAAGTCCTTGAATTCACCCAGTAAGATACAATAAGGCAGGGATGGTTTTTCTGTAAAGGTTTATTTGTAATAACATTTCTTTATGATTTTTTTTCATAGCCATTATATACAATATCACAATTGATGCAAACTTATATTCATCCAGAGTAACCTCCAGAGGTTTATTTAAAGAAAATAATGAAAGGTGTTTGCAGAAGAATATGCTCATAAGTCAAGCACAGAGTTGCGCTGAGTACACCATCAACATACAGGTGGGGCCACAGTCCTCTTTCCTCTTTTCCTCTGAGTAACTAATGAATGGTCTACGTCTAAAAAGAAAACTCGGGAGTTAGAAAATGCTTGCCCTTCTAGTTAATGCTTTTCTTGTTTAATTTTATGGGGGGAAATAATATTTTTTCTGCTAGTACATGGTCACATTCAATGAAAATGTTACTAGTATGAAATTTTATTTAGGATTACAACTGAAAGTCTAAAAAATGATATTTTTAAAGAAATCTTTAAGATTTCTTTCTTAAATGTTTAACAGGATGGGCTTTTAGTAGACAGTTTTATTTTAGTATTTTCTTATCAGGGAAAATTTTTATTTTCAAGCTGCTAAAAGGACAATTCCAATTGTGATTTCCACTATTGGATTTAAGTTAACATAGGTGAAGGATGAGGTAAAAATTATTTGCTCCAATCTTATGCCACAGTTACTATAGTTGACATGAGTTTTGAAAATCTCACAAGTAGGAAAAATGCTTCTTGAAGGAAAATTTCCAACAGGAAATGGATTTTATAAATTATAGGACTATTTTCCCCTAGGAACTATGTAATGGTATTTGAAAGTGTGATTTCCTCAGGAAAGCATTTTTAAAAGAGCTGCTTAAGAACTTCCCTAGAACATGGTTCTCAGAGTTTAAGATACATAAAAACTGCCAAGAGAACTTTTATAAAATGCATATTCTGGGTTCCCACCATCAGAAATTTGGATTTGAAGGTCTGAGGTATATGCCGATTTAAGGAGTACTCCGAGATATTCCTGATATTAGATGAATGATACAAAGTTCACATCTCAAAAACTACTAAGTATGATTGGGAGGAATTAAAATCAATTGCATTGCTTAATTTCTTGTTCATGTTTAAGGAGACTTACTTATGAAGGCCTGGACCTTTTTGTCGTTAAGATGCACAATTATCCAGATTCTTTAAAGGGCTAGAAGCTGGATCTCCTTCTCTCCAATTTTTGTGCTAAGTCATAGATCAAATGAAACATGCATTCCATTCTGGGGGAATGAAGTCAGCCAAGCTATTGTTCACACATAATCCTTTTCATGCTGATGTGTGCTGTGAAGTTCTTAAGAAGGCATATGTGCCTTGGGTCAGCGAAGAGATCTCATTCGGTTAAGATACACCATATTGGATATCAATACTAAGCCCATCCTGTGTGCCAGCCTTGCAGCCAGCTAAGGAAATCTATCTAATTTTGTAGAGTGAGTTAGGTTTTGACTAAAGAAGGGAGTTCTCTTGTCATTGCCCAGTAGCCAGCCCTGAGCAACCTTCCCCTCTCAGTTACAATATTTCCTCCCAGAAATTTGGTCAGGATACCTAAGAACTCTTAAGTCTTGGCGGTAGGAACTGAAAAGACCTAGCCAACAACCCAAGAGCTGTGTACTGACAGGTCTTTTAAATATTAAAACTGGGCATATCCTCTAAATATTCATAAATTGTGTATGGATAACAAGATTTCTGGTGAGCTCAACTAAGAATTGCTGCTTCAGATCTTTACTGAACCCCAAGTCTCTAAGTGTCTTGCTGGTGGAGAGGCTAAAAACAGAATTAGGACAGAAAAGAAGAAGCAAGAGTCTTGAGAATTCAAAATGAGGATATTCTCCATAATTGAGAGGGGACTGTGTTGTTAATTGTGAACTCATTGTGGTCATTTTCTTGTTTGGGAACTACCGTGCCCTAGTAAACTGCCTCACTGTGTCTGTGTGTTTAGAAGCCCTCTGATGTTGTCAACTCTTTGGATCTGTATGTGAACATCAGCCTGGAACACCCTGGCACCAGCCCTGCCCTCGAAGCCTACTCTGAAAAGGCCAAAGTCTTCAGTGTAAGTGTGGTTTACCCTTCCTGGAATTCAGACTGGCTAGGAAAGCTTCATAGTCACTGCAGTCGTGTTCAAAAGCTACCTAGGACATAACTTTCAAATTGTTAGTTTTCTAAGTGAAATATGTGTAAAGTTCACCAACATGCAAGTTCCGTGAAGGATGGAGATTTTTGTCTTCTTCACTGCTGTATTCCCAGACCCTTGAACGGTGCCTGGTCCACCATAGGTGTCCAATAAATATTTGTTGAGGAAATAAATAACCATAAAGTTAAACACCTTGTTCTTACCACCTTTAAGAAATGTAACAAATAGCTATGTTCTCTGTATCCCTCCCTACTTTTATCACATTCATCTTCATCTTGCTCCTTCAGGCAAATCATCACCTCAAATTTTGCTTTTATTGATGCTTCCCTTCCTATGTTGCTAATCATGCATATATTCCTAAAATATTGTGTAGTTTTGCATGTTTTTGAGCTTTATATAGATGGAATGATACTACATGGATCCTTCCACAATGATTTCTAACTCAAGAGCACATGTGTGGGATTATTTTTCCTTTTTTTGTAGATCCCTTTCTACAAGGACTGTGGGGATGATGGAGTTTGCATCTCAGATCTAGTTCTGAAAGTCCAACATCTGTCAGCTGCTCAGTAAGTCTGCTTTAGAGCTCAGTGTAAAGTGTGGAAATAAGATACATTGATCACTTTATTCAAATGAATGTTTATGGAGTTTTTTTCTATGAAAGAAACATCCATAACTAATAAAGACCCTTAAAATCTGAATTTTAATTTCTACCATCTATAAGGGGGAAAACAAGAAATCTAAAACCATTTGTATTGGGATGGTTCTTCTCCCTGCAATGTAATTAAAATAAGTGAAGAAGAAAATCTAATAGCATTGACTTATTTGTTATCCATATCATTTTACTATGAGATGATTTATTAAACAACTTTCTCAGTCCTCCAAATCTAAAGTTTTATCTTTTAATTTTTTAAATGAGTGAAGTATTTGAACACTGACCTTTGTAACTTTAATAATTCTTTTTTCCTTTTAACAGAGATCAACCTTTTATTGTCAGCAACCAAAACAGAAGGTTAACATTTTCAATAACCCTGAAAAACAAAAGGGAAAGTGCATACAACACTAGAATTGTTGTGGATTTTTCAGAAAATTTGTTTTTTGCTTCCTGGTCCATGCCGGTAGGTGGTAACACTCTGAGCTCACTGCTCTTGTGTTTTTGTTGTTAGTGGCCATCTTGCTCACACTCACATCCCCGAGTCCTGTATGCTGTCTGAAGAAGCACCTGACTTCTGGGTGTGATCAGTCCTAACTTTGGGGGCTCCCAACTAGTTAGACCACATGAGAGTGTAGGCTGATTCTGTAGCGAGCCCAGTTCTGCTTCACAGCTTGGTCAGTTTTTCCTTTGCCCTAAGTCTTGGCCAGACACTACCATAAGTCTTCTCAAGCCATCTGTGTGAGGAGGCTGCGTAGTGCCGCACAGATACTTCAAGCTGCACTTGCTCTGAGAAATTCGAGTCCCATTGCCCAGTCCAAGCTTTGTAACCACAAGTCTTGCGACTGCCAAGATGATGCATTCCAGCAAGGTCAGTTAATCATGTAGACTCGATCACTATACCAGGAACACACTTGGCCGTGAATGCCCCTCTGGCCCTTCCCCTGCCACCAAGCAATGAGAGGGAGAAGAGGGAAAAGCTGAGATTTCCCAAATTCACTACTTGATAAAAGGATTAAAAATGGTTCCATCCAAGTTAAAGTCAACACGAACTTAACAGATTTAGTGTTCTAAATCTATTCTGTCTTCGGTGCTTCAATTTCCTGTGCCAAATGAGAACTTCTTATTTTAAAAAGAAAAAAAAAGCACCAAGGAGAACTAAAAAAGATTCTTTAAATTATTTAAAATGCAAACACCAACATATGATTTTGTTTTCTTCTCTCGAAACTACAAATTTCAAACACATTGAGAGAAAGGTATGTATTAAAGACAGCATTTCTGAATATTGGATTGCAGTTATTTTGTGCTTCTGAAATATAAGAACTAGGATTTACTTCTGGGGGGAAATTCCAGTATTTGACCTCACTTTTGGCTCATTGGGTGTCCTGCTTGGCAATAAAAGTAGTATAATAGCTACCTGGATGATCTAAGATTTTCAAGTCTTGGGGGACAATAAATTACTTCATTGTGAACCAGCTCTGCTGCTAAAATGCCCCTGTGGTTTATACATCTCTCAGCATGTATGTGCTCACACATGCACATGTGCACACGCACACACACACACACACACACGCACACTATATGCCAATCAGTCATTGTTTCCTTGGTCTCTTTTAGGTTGATGGGACAGAAGTAACATGCCAGATTGCTTCATCTCAGAAGACTGTCACCTGTGATGTAGGCTACCCTGCTTTGAAGAGGGAGCAACAGGTACAACTTCATTACATTCTTAAATCCACACTAGCCCCTCCTTGGCACTCATGTTCATTCACCACCATTCCACCTTCTTCGTTACGTAACACCATTTGACAGGTATCACAAAATAACTAGGTGAATATTTAAAGGAAGTTTTTTAAAAATCTGAATGTTTTAAGTTATTAATAAAAGTGAGATTTCCTCCCCCCTCCATGCAATTCATTTCAAAAGCATATACAATAAGGAGGGGTTTCCGTTTTGTTTTGTTTTGGTTTCTGAATACATTGACCAACACTGGTCAGAATGCTGTAGAAAGCCACAGATAGTATATGTTAACCCCTGACAAGCAAATTTCACATCGGCACAAAACTTTCCAATTCTGACACGTAGATATGCCTGTGATGTGATGATCTGCACATGTCACTTGAAAGGTGAACCCTCTGATTCTAAAGGTGTGGCAGGCTAAATAAAGCAAGGTGGATGAACAGATATTATACAAGTGTAAAAGCTTAAGGCATATAAAATTCACAATCAAACTGGAGTGAGTTTACTTTTCTGGGGAACTTTTTGTTAATTGGTCCCTGAGTATAAACCATCCTGGATTAATGAATTTTAATTTTGTGCATAGGTGACTTTCACTATTAACTTTGACTTCAATCTTCAAAACCTTCAGAATCAGGCATCTGTCAGTTTCCAAGCCTTAAGGTAAAACGTAATGAAATCATGAATTGATGATAGGTGAGCTTTAATAATATTCCTCTTTAAGTAGTTTCCTAATGTTTGTTTCAATAGCGAAAGCTATGAAGAGAACAAGGCAGATAATTTGGTCAACTTCAAAACTCCCCTGCGGTACGACGCCGATATTCACATAACAAGGTGAGTGAAACAGTGAGTCACCTGTGGCCACTGAGGTCAGTTGGTTTGTAACACATTTGGCTCAGGACTGAAGAAATCCTCCATATGTTCATTCTTAACTGGAAAATTTGAATTAAATATTTCCCCCCTGTCAACTAAAACAGAAACCCAGGGATGCGTCAGTCCTTAGGAGAATCTTGAGTGACTATCTGGGTTTACAGACAGAGGGCAATATCAGAAAGCCAGAGGAGCAGCCCTTCTGCCCAGGCCACAGTGAGAGTCCTCTGCAGCCCTTCAGAGGAGATGCACACTTTCCCAAGGGGTCAAAGCAGGACTCCCCGGGCCCTGAGGAGTTGCCACCACTTTCTTCTCCATATCGGCTCCCTACCATCCACATGAGCACTCAAGCAATAGCCCCATCTCTAAACACTGAAGTGCCAGGCACAACGCTTTACACATAGTAGGTCCACCACAAATATGACATCTAGTCATGGAAAATTAGTTTCTGGGTGGAAAATTCCTGACATAACATATTAGAGTTTTTTTCCCAACCAACTGGAAATGAGGCATTTGCCAAAGGAGATCATTTATGAAGAAATGCTGTATTCTCTTTTTTTGCTTGGCCAGAGCAAGCATAGCTGAAGGCAGTGGAAATAGGATACTGGTTGGTACCAGCTATCTTGAATTGTTCAGCAGGGCAGGTGTCTTGAGAAGTAGCTACGTGGAACACCATAGGCATGAATAGGGTGATGCATCACCTTTAACTCCCATCAAGAAATGAGTCAGGTTCATGGGTGCAGACACACTGGAGCACAGCTATGCAGGTACACAGGCTGAAGGTGATGCTCAACCCCCAGCCCAGGAACCAGAGTTCTCCATTTAGTGAGGCATGCTGGGAGCTTCTGAGCACACATGTCCTGTGGTATATTGCCAACAAGCCATGCTGCAAACAGTGTTTAGGGAGAATGGATTTCTCTGACTTGCCACATCACCCAACCCCTAAAAGCATGGAACACAGGTCATGCAGTAGATCACTGAGTAAAAACAAAAAGGAAAATGTGTCATTATGTCTAGAGCTCAAGATATATGAGCAAAGATGAAAGAATCCTTCTATATCAAGTGAGCTGCAAACAGCCAAAGCAGAACAAAATATAGCACAAGTCATCCATCCCTGAAAAACTAATCACTAACTGCAGATTCCGAAAGGACCCATGGTGCTAAAAGGATTGAAGGCCAATGCATCCAGAGAGATTGATATTACCACATTACCTGTCTTTTCTTCCTATCTACATTGATTCTTATCATAAATGCTTTTTCTTAATACAGCCTTTATAGGATTCTACTCTGCACCATGGCCAATATTTCCAGATACTTTAACATGAAATAAATATAAGATTGAAGTGAGACTTCACTTTCAATAAGGTCTTAGCTCTGTATTTTTGTGATAGTATACTGGATTTTAAGACTGTCTAATGCTCTTTAAAATATACCAAAAAGGGTTTTTTTAATTAATATGGAGAATTATGATGTATAAACACTAAAAATCCTACTATCCAGATAGTTCCTCTTGATGTTTTTGTTGTGTTTTGTTTCTTTAAAGAAAGACATGGATATAAAATCTAAAACACTATAGAAAGATAGACAATGGAAAGCGAAGTCATCCCTCCCACCCTCTGGCCATTCCAGAGATGACTTCCCTATTTTCAGAATATCTTCCAGACTGGAAGTTTGTTCATCTACCAGGATATATGCATGTAACACACTCACACACACACATATTTACCCAAATAGAATAATAAAATCCTTCTCTAACCTTGCTTTTTATGTAATCTTAGATAAGTTTTTGTATCAGGACATACAGATCTAACATCCTATTCCTGGCTGGATCATAATTAATGTAACCAATTCAAAATTAATGAGATATTTGGTTGTTTTGCATATTTATTTTGTTAACTATCACAAGTACTATAAAAAATAACATTTTTGCAATTTTTTTGAAAAAGTCCTACCCAATCATTGAATGTATCCCTTAGCAACCATTTTGATAAATGTGCAGTTATATTATGTAAATATTATGGGTGGAAATCATGATTGAATTACTTCTAAAATAGGAGACCCCTGAGGATAGCTAACTGCCTATAAATACATTGATCATGCACACTTAAGTAACTTAAGGAAAACTTAAGTAACACATGGAAAAATGTCAGCTCTCTTTAAAATGCAAAAACAGAGCATACTAATTTAGAAACTGACTCTTTTTAGGGGCTCATACAAAGGTCTTTTGGAAGGTAAGGGAATAATTCATGCATATACGGCCAGTCTCTCTCTTTTGAATTCTCGTCAGCATTCCCATTTTCCATGTAAGGCTGACAAATCATTGTTTCCTTTCATCTACATAACCTTGACAAATGCCACATCTATTTGAGTCTCCTAGGACATATTTTCCTTCTGAGAATTTGGAAAAGTTTGTGGGTTTTCTTTTAAGTATAAAAAAAGACAGGAGTTCCATAAAGAAGCCCAAAAATTATCTCAGAAAAGATCCAGTTCAATTTTTTTTAGGAAATAGAATCAACATACTAGAATTATGATAAATTGTCCAGGGGGAAGAAATATTGCTTTTCAGACTCCTATTCCTGCTACTAACCCCCCTACAGTCCCAGTGAAGCTATCCTGGTTGGAATCCAGCCTCAGCCTTAGAGATGAGTGAGGAGCATAGGGAAGGGTGTCCAGCTATGTTCCAGTCTGAGTGGTCCTGTGGGGATTCCTCTGACCTGGATTCCTCACTTCACTTGCAAACCCTAGTTGGCAACCCCAAGCAAACAGATCGTATCATCTGATACCTCTATGTCTAGTCTAATAAAACCTCTAGGTCAGTCATCATAAACATGGTCCCTACACTAGTCATGGAAACAGACTGACCAAACTCAATTCAAACCAAAGCATTAGAGTTGGTTTGGAACTAGAGAAGGATAGGGAGAAGGAATAACAGGGAAAATGTATGCCCTACTTTACAGGCATCCAGTATAAAATACTGCAGGATCTAAAACCCAGCACCCTATCATTGCATTTCAGCCACCCAAGTGGAAAATCCTCTGGCTTTTAAATCCATTCATCCAATCAACAAGGACTAAGTGTGCACTGCATTAACATGGCAGCCAGTATATTAGCAATCTTGAGTTCTATCAGTTCTAAAGTAATATATTTGTACTTATTTTAGAAACTTTACAACTGGTAAATATTTAATAGAGAATCTTGCAGAAAGATCAGGAAGGGAAATGTTTTTAAAGGAATTTGTTTTAGCCTTGGAAACATTAGCCTATAAGTAGCATTTGTTTTCATTAGGTTTTTATAACTAAATATAAACTTTTACTTGTAATATGAGCTAGAAGATATTTAAATAAAAGAAGTATTATGCTTCAAAAACAACAGCAAAACTAAAATATTTGGCTTTACAAACATCATCCAACAGATCCACCAACATAAATTTTTATGAAGTCTCTTCAGATGGGAATGTTCCTTCTATCGTGCACAGTTATGAAGAAATTGGTCCAAAATTCATCTTCTCCATTAAGGTTAGTAAGCCTGTCATAAGAATACTAAATCAGGGGGGCACCTGTGTGGCTCAGTCATTTAAGTGTCTGGCTTTGACTCAGATCATGATCTCAGGGTCCTGGGATCAAGCCCCGCCTAGGGGCTCATCAGGGAATCTGCTTCTCCCTCTCCCCCTGCCTGGTGCTTCCCCTGCTCCTGCTCTCTTTCTCTCTCTCTCTCTCTGTCAAATATATAAATAAAATCTTTTTTAAAAAATACTAAATCAGGAAGAAAGGAAGGGGAAAAAGGAGAGCAGGAAGAGAAGAAAGTAAAAAGTTGAAAGGTACCAGTGGTTCTCAAACTTGAGCATGCATTAGAATCACCTGGGGGAACATTAAGATACATGTCACCTGGCTCCATCCTCAGGGTTTGATTCAGTAGGTCTATGGTGAGACTAAAAATGCGCATTTCTAACAAGTTTCCAGATGTTGGTGGTGCAGGTGCTATACTTTGAGAACCACTAAGGCTCAATAAGTAAACAGCTGGGTTTTGTGCATAGCTATGTGTTCTGGATAAAAAAAATAATTGATTTATTTTGGAAGCAAATGTTCAACATTAATCAATCAATTAATCAACAACATTAATCAATTAATGTATTAACATAATGGTATTTCTATGGGCAAAAGTCTCTGGAATATAATTAACATACCAGTTTATCATGGGGAGATCACTTTTATTTGAGAAACCATTTATATACAAATATCTTTCAGTAAGTTTACATTGGCTATTAGTAAGCAATTATAATCTAAAGGTTATCAATTATATAAAAAGAAATTTGTGAAAATGGCTATTTTATAATAAATTATTGAAAATTTGGAAAGTAAAAAGAATTCATTCACTACCTTAAATGAATACCTTTTTTTTTTTTTTTTTTTTACGTTTCCTACTAGTGAGTTACATGGTTATAACCCTACAATTTGGTGATTTAAAAAAGAAAGAAATCTTTAAAATTCCTGATTTGTGATTCTGATACTGGAATTTATAACATGTGGCTAGTATTTAGCAACTACTTCCTTAATAGCATATTTAATCAGTTAGTAGTAACAAAATAACATTCATAGGGTATAATAAGTTATCAAATATGTTATCTATATTAACTCATTTAATTCCCAGGTTAGTTACAAAATTGGTGGGATTATTGTTCGTATAGTTATTTTATTTTTAAGATTTTATTTTTGAGTAGTTTCTACACCCAATGTGGGACTCAAACTCACAACCCCAAAATCTAGAGTTGCAAGCTCTACGGACTGAGCCAGCCAGATGCCCCCCTATGGTTATCTAAAATGTTAACAGCCAGTATAAGACTTGAGCATTGCCCAGTTAGAACAGACTCCCCACCAATAAGAACAGATGCTGTACCTGCACACATCCACTAAGTTACTCATTATTTTTGATTTACAAATGAGGAAAACTAAAGCATATAGAGGTCAAGTATCTTGCCCAAACTACACTGTTAGTCAGGGACAGAGTGGAATGTCAGCCCTGGTAGCCCAACTCAACAGACAGTAAGTGTCTTTAACCAACTGCTAATTCACAAATCATTTACCAGTTTAAATTGTAAATGTTAATTTCTCCATGAAGAGGTGAGACACAGAGACCTGGGTGTGACTCTAAAGTAACAATGCTTACTTTCCAATGGACTCAATCTTACCACTTAATAGTCGCCCTCCATTAACAAAGACGTTATTGAGCATTTCCTTGGCAATAGGTGCATGATGTAGCAATAACCAGAATGTTTTCTTCCATACTTCACAGGTAACAACAGGAAGTGTTCCAGTAAGCATGGCATCTATAATCATCCACATCCCTCAATACACCAAAGAAAAGAACCCATTAATGTATCTGACTGAGGTGCACACAGATCAGGTAAGGACAACTGAATTGCCTATAAAAGTGTGCACTTCTGATATTTCAATACAGAAATATCCCATGAGGTTGTGGTGATCATGTCTGATATCATATGGATGGAAAGATGAGAAGATTAATGCCATGCATCCTGAGTGCCAATTAATTAGCCATCAGTTTCATATTAGAAGCAGGATATTGTTATAAGGAAGCAATTACAGATGGCAGAAATTATTCCTAAAGCTCTGTTTTGGCCAGGTGAAGATCTGATTCTGTTAGAGTCCTGTTCTTAGAGTAGTCGACTGGAAGTATGAGGTTGAACCCACCATGGGAAACTAGTTGGTCTATGCAGCCACAGTTAGTAGCTGGTCTTTAAGATGTCAGCCTGGGCTTTCACCTGCTAGTGATCAACCCTGGCTCCTCATTTTTATCAGCTGTTTCCAGCCCAGGCCCAGGCCCACTCCCATTTACTCAAATCAGAATCTTCAAGACGAAGGCTCTAGTACCAAAGATTCCTTAAAAGCCCCCACCCCTAGGTGGTTCTAACATGCAGCCTGGATTGAGAAGCCCTGTCTAGCCAAAACCCTTGACACCGGCTCAGCCTTAGACTGGCACTCATCAAAAAAAAAAAAAAAAAAAAAAGACTGGCACTCAGAGCAAATTCTACGGTAGCGTTACTCCTGTGATGTGTATAGGTGACTACAGGAAATCAAAATTTTAAAATGTTCCACAGAAAACCCTGAATTCAGTCAGTCACAGCCTATTATTTCAAACAGTCTTCTACGTATCAGGCTGTAAGAACCAGTGCCACCCTACCAGGTTGCATCAGGGACATTTGAATATTTCAAAGTTTACATTAGTAATTACAAGAAGTGTGGCAGGTTCAGTAATGTGAAAGAAGCCTAACAGTCCCTCCTCCATCCCGACATGTGACCACAGGATTTCCTAACATGTTAAAAGGAACATCATAATGATTTTGCTTCCTGAAATTGATTTTATGTCCTTCTTTATAGGCCGGTGACATCAGTTGTAATGCCAAAATAAATCCACTGAAAATCGGACATACATCTCCTTCTGTGTATTTCAAGAATGAAAATTTCCGGCACATAAAAGACTTGGTGAGGATAGGTTAACGGGGTGACTTTGGGTGATGCATTATTTGTTTTACCTGGAAATCAATGCACTTCTCTGCTCCTATCACCTCATATTATAGATTTTTCTTGCTTTGGCTTTGATGGCCTGTATGAATTAAGATTTCGAAAATAAATCCTCAAATCTAGGTTTTGAGATTATTACTTATGCCAGTAATGTAAAAGTACTGGATTTCATGAAATCAAAAGTATTCCATGTGAAACTACTGTTTTGTATCAGGCACTTTGCAAGCATTGCAAAGAACTGAGAGGGAACTGGGCAGGCACTCTGAAGGGGAAATGCCTTGCATCCTTCATCCACATAATCACTGAGGTCTTATTTAGCTACTAAGATGCTTCTCCGGCCACCCTTCTTGGTTTTCCAATATTTTATTATCTCCTGCTCCAGAGTGATGTGCCTTTCTTTGAGAAAGAGGCTAGTCTAGCATCTGGTATGATGCTTAGCATATATTTCTTTTAATATTTCCCAATTCTAGCTTTCATGGTTTCTTTTTTTTTTAAGATTTATTTATTCATTCATCCAGAGAGACCAAAGAGAGAGGCAGAGACACAGGCTGAGGGAGAAGCAGGCTCCATGCAGGGAGCCCGATGTGGGACTCGATCCCAGGGTCTCCAGGATCACACCCCAGGCTGCAGGCAGCGCTAAACCGCTGCGCCACGGGGGCTGCCCGATGCTTAGCACATATAAGTACTCAAATAACAAACATTTAGCAAACAGTAACCCTAAACAAACAGTAGTTCTCCTCTAAGCACGACATGGAAATTCTGGTTTTCTTTTATTGAAATTATTTTATTTTGTGATGGATCAGGGTGTGGATATAGGAAACAGAATGAAATAGTTTCTTTTTTTATGGTCTAATTACAATGTATGGCTTAAATCTAAACAGTAGTACATAAAAATGCCCAGGAGAAACTCATCTCAGGGTATGCCAAAATATACCTCTGAGCATTTTCCTTAATTTGAAAATACTTTGATTTTGTAAAAATGGCAAGTGTTCACTGTGAACATAAAACACAAACAACAAACTAACGTCCTCTAGAAAGCTAATAGCCAACCACTCAGTATTGAGTGAACATCCTTCTCTATACCTCTAAGAATTAACCACATCTAGATATATGTATACTGTTATATAAATGGACCATGCCACCTTTTTTATTAGGTCAATATGTCATTGACTTTTTTTTTAAAAAATAGACTTTTTTTGGAGCAGTTTTAGGTTCACACAAATTTGATTGTAAAGTACAGAAGTTTCACAACTACCTTTTGCCCCCCACATATGGACAGCCTCTCCCACTCTCAAACCCCCTCCCACATCAGAGCAGTACATTTGATGAACCTACAGTGGCACATCATAATCATCCAAAGCCCATAGTTTATATTAGCATTCACTCTCAGATGTCATTCTATAGATTTTCACAAATCTATAATAACCTGTATCCACAATGATAGTATCATACAGAATAGTTTCACTGCCTTTAAAACTCCTCTGCACTCCACCGATTCATCCTTCCCTCCTCCCTAACCCTTGGCAAACACTGATTCTTTTACTGTCAATTTTTTTTCATCTAAGGAATGCACCTTTATCAATTATGTTTAAAGACTAAATTGCAGGGGCACCTGGGTTGGCTCAGTGGTTGAGCATCTACCTTTGGCTCAGGTCGTGATGCTGGGGTTCTGGGATTGAGTCTCACATCAGGCTGCCTGTGGGGCACCTGCTTCTCCCTCTGCCTATGTCTCTGCCTCTCTCCTTCTCTCATGAATAAATAAATAAAATCTTTAAAAAAAAGGCTAAATTGCACTGCACTTTGTGCATGTATATTCAATAACTTATCTAACTAGTACATTGGGGATAAAAATGAATTATTTCGTAGGGGGGGTGTTTTTACTCTCAGAAATAGTAATGCAATAAACAGGTGTGATATACTCCTCTCCACGCATTTCCAATTATCATCCATAGAGATGGGAAATGGCTGGGCCAAACGGTGTGCACTTTTTACCTTTTGGAGCATTAGTGCCACAGTCTCCCTTTTCATGAGACTGCCTATTTCCCTAAGTCCTTCCCAGCACGGGGTTTTATCTTTGTAAAATCTTAGCATTTATTTTTTAAGCTCATACTAACTCTTTCCTTTTATCCTTGACTCCAACCTGAAAGAACTGCAGAACTGCTTCATGTAGCAATGTTACCTGCTGGCTGAAAGACCTCCAGGTCAAAGGAGAGTACTTCCTTAACGTGTCTACCAGAATTTGGAACGGGACTTTTGCAGCAGTAAGTATAAGCTTTATTTGTTGGGCTTATCAATAGTAACGATGCATAAGGCTTCACTGTCAATAAATTCATACCTGTCAACAAGTATTCCGGCTAATATCAGCAATGCCCAAATGACTCAGAGCGATTTTTACCCTGGAAGACAATACATTTCTGATCCCTTTCCAAAGCTTGCCCAGATTCTGGTTGTGCCTCAGAATCACTGGGGTGCTTATAAAGCATTAGCTGCAGAGACTCCATGATACCCTAGTATATCAGAATCTTTGGGACGTCCTCAAGATCCCATGCTGTCCTGGGGAACCATGGGTCACCTAGTTTGTCTTTGTCCTCATGCTCCTGATATTCCTGACTTCCTAGTCACTTCTAACATGACCAAATCCAAGTACAGTCTGTCTCCATCCTTGAGCTCCCAGCTAATTGATTGATCTCAGCTCACCATGTAGATGAAGCCAACATAAGGATCCATCTTCCTATATTCAAACCTTGGAGCCACTCTGCTCTCCTGTTTTACCCTTTCCCTGGTGAAAGCCCAGGGTACATACACTTTTTTTTCCCCAGTCCTTCCAATCTCACGAAAAGTTTGAAGAAAGTGTCAAAACTATGTCAGTGTTTTTTCCATTTGGCAGATGTGACTCGGCAGTAGTCATATCTGCTTCTCGCAGAGATTTTGGTAGCCAGAATCTCAGTCTGGCATGAAAAATAGGACGGACAGGGCTCCTTAAATCTGCGTAAGTAGCTAGCTATTCATTTTATCAACACTGGCTTTGTTCAAGGCAGGAAAATAATTAGTCTGAAACTTCCAAGAGTCCTTGTGGTTCTTGTGGATTTTTTTTTTAAACAGATCATCAATCCTCAAGGTGCCAACCATCTATACTCTATTCCCTATACTCTAACCATTTCATGATCTCTCCAAGAACCCCATACCCTGCCATGGAGTTTTAAGATTAGAGAACTAAGTTCTCTCCAAACTTGTCCCTGGAACCAAAATATAAGCAATATTCTTGGATAAAGACATAACAGAAAGAGGAATAGTGAAAGGCAGGGCGGGGAACAGAGAAGTGGGAGAGTGCAGGAGTGAGGAATTGGGTTTTCTTCTTGTCTGTGTTTATTTTATTGTTAGTTATGTTTGGTTTCAAGCCTTTCAGATCCGTCTAAATCCTATAAGATGGGAAGCATGCAGAGAGCTATACCACCATCCCAGCTGATGCAGTTTGGCCAGATTTCACCAGTTGGTTCTTGTCTCCTTGGATTTGAGGAACAAATGTTTTCCTAGCAACCTTTGCCAGCTGGGAAGGAAAACTGACTGTTGGAAATCAAAATGCAATCATACTGGCTCTGTAAAAAGCATTTGGGTTTTCTTGAGTTTGTTTAAAAACTACATTATTAACTGTTAAGACTTTTAAAAGTACCTTCCCAAAGGTGGTCAGGAGCAGCAGTTTCATTTCTGGGAGTAAATTTCTGATGATGTGTATTTATGCTTTTTCAATGGTTCTGGATAAGCTGGAAAACCCCCATGAGAATTATCTGAGTCCCACACATCTTCCTCTACCATAAAAGGTCAAATATTTATCCCCACCTTGTTTCCAGCTATTTCAACAGCCAAATGGATGTTCTCAGGCCACCTAGGAGATCCAGTCTGAAATACAACTCTCATTCCCTGTATTTGAGTCCATTAGCATACTTCCTTCACCCTTCTTCTGATGCAGTGCAAGTGTACATGTCAAGTAATTTCATCATAAAGTGATTGCTCAGGCCTCCAAATCAATGGCATTGTTGGCTGCCGTTTGTAAGGCAAAGCCTTGCTGAGTGCTAGCAGGTGTGTTACTTCACTCTCCTGGGTATGTGTGGTGTACCTACCACTATAAACCCTGCGTGATATCATGTGCACAGCTGTGCAAAGGGGCAGGCTGGGAGGATAGATCAGTGTTGTCAAGAAATTTTAGTCTACAGGGACTATGAAAATAGCATCACTTAATTGCTATATTTTTTAAGGAAACCATTATCGATACTGTGAATGTTTCCCCAATAATATGTGTTTAAGACACAAGTGATCAGGCTTAACTTCTGATGCAACCTTCCATCTTGAGAAAATTAAAACTAATCAGAGACTGAGCTGGGGGAAAGGAAATAAACTGCTCATTTTTTGGATATGTATTTTCTTTCTGGCTCCCAGATATGATTTAGCAAATTACCTCATGAAGTATGTTGAAACATGTGCCTTGGTAACCAGAAAAACTGGAATCCTAGTAGCCAGAGCATATGAAGGCAGTTCTTAAATCTGGGCATTGTACGCTATTTCAAAGTAAGCATCAGTCCCAACACTTGCTTTACACAAATAAAATATGCATCAATAATGTATCCACCAAAAAATGATTATTTTTTCTGTAGCTAGATCCAGGAATACATGTAAAGTTATATTATGTGGTTACTATTAACAATATAAAATATGTGTCCTTCCTATATGCCTGCCCCAAATCCAGTAACTTTTTAAATAGAAACACTTAGATTAGGAAACCTGAAATTATTAATCATGGCAGCATGACAAAACGTTCAGGGTGTCTGCTACTGACATGTATAGCCCAGTTTAAGTATACTTTTACTGTTTTTTTTTTAAGATTTTATTTATTTATTCATGAGAAACAGAGGAGAGAGAGGCAGAGACACAGGCAGAGGGAGAAGCAGGCTCCATGCAGGGAGCCCGATGTGGGACTCGATCCGGGGACTCCAGGATCACGCCCTGGGCTGAAGGCGGCGCTAAACCGCTGAGCCAACCGGGCTGCCCCACTTTTACTGTTTTAATTGGATCTTCCATTCCATTATTTGGCTTGTTCAGATAAATATATGAAACAAGCTTGCAATTTTCCCTCATGATGCAAACATTATAAAGTTTTTAAAAATCTGAACCATGAGCTTTCCCAATTAAAAAACTTCACTTCTAAATCCTTGTTTTTCAACCCTGTTTTCAAGTTAGAATTACCTGGAAGTGGTTTTAACCTGCTGATGCCTGAACTTCAGCCCCTAAGTTTTGGTTTAATTTGCTCTTATGGCCCAGGTGTCCACACGTTTTAAGTTTCCTCAGGCACTTTCCATGTGTGGTCCTACATGTAGCACCAATTTAGGAACACAAAGATTCTTGAGGCCTCATAGGTGCCATTTGCTCTTGTCATTTTCCACAAGGAAATAAATAACATGCCAATTTTTTTTAAAGATTTCATTTCTTTATTCACGAGAGACACACAGAGAGAAGCAGAAACATATATGCAGAAGGAGAAGCAGGTTCCCCGTGGAGAGCCTGATGTGGGACTCAATCCCAGCACCCCGGGATCACGACCTGAGCCAAATGCAGATGCTCAACCACCAAGCACCCAGGTGTCCCAACATGCCAAATTTTATGTGTTAATTTCTGCCAGGGTAAAACATATTCTTTGTTCTTATGTTCCAGTCAACTTTCCAGACTGTTCAGCTGACAGCATCTGCAGAAATCGACACCTATAACCCTCAGATATATGTGATCGAAGAAAACACAGTCACGGTGAGTGTATCCTATCACCTCAGTGAGCACTAGTCTTTTGACAGGCATTCACTTCTGAAAACTAAAGAGTAGTGGTTCTTCTCACCTATACATCTGTACCAGCATCTTAGAGAAACTCTAAAAACCTGAGGTTTGTTTTTCGTTAGGCTTGTTGGCAAAGGTGTTGGCTACCCAAAAAGAGTTCACTGATATGCTCATCCTCCACTCCCTCCACCGCCCCCAACCGATGTTGGCAAAGCTGGATCAGAAGGGACAGTCCAATGGAAGGCACAACGAAAGGGGCTCTTGTCTGTGGCTCCCTAGTCCATATCCCTACCCCAGCAGCACCCACTCTTCCTTTCTCTTCTTGCTTTCACAGAACAGTCTAGATCTTAGGCTATAACATTCAAGTCATGCTTATTTGAATTATTTATTTTTTAAAGATAAGTACTTAAGTATGCTTGATAGGGTACTTATTAAAGGGTTTAAGTATTCCTTATAGCTAGATACTGGCACTATGTGAAGTGTCCATTCATTAGTTCTTATAGTCTAGAAAACTATAAATGTTCTCCTTGATTTAAAAAAAAAAAAAAGTCTAACAAAGAAATGTACTTTCAGAGAAAACAAAGGCTCACTGTGCTAAGGGCTGGCACAGGACAACTTTCCTTTGCAGTGAACTCTGCTTGGAATATGCCATATTTAGATATAGCAGGATTTCCATGCTCAGCTAATCAGCTGGCAGAGCCCCGAGCATTTTCCTCCCAATGCTTTTGTTAAAAACTGGAAGCCTCAGTTTAAGACTCTGCCCCCAAGACCAGCCTGGCAGCTGGCCTTAGTCCACTGCTGGAGCCATTAAAAAGCCAATGGCCCTGTGAACTCTGGACCTCTCTCAATACTTGGGAGTAGGACTCCCCGCCCTGGTGTCCCACTGGTCTCAGGGGAAATGATTCCAAGAAAGGATGCTGTTCGTCCCCTGGCTTAGGACCCTCAGCAAAGGCCCACACCCTCTCTTCAGAGGCTGGGGCATGGAAAATCAGAAATGGAGCCAAAGGAAATGTGGACTTAAAATTCAAAGTATTATGAACTTACCAGTACTATAGATATTTTAAAAGTTCATTTTAGAAAAATGTACTGTTCAGACTCTCGGAACATCTGAGATTTTTTTTCAGAAACCACTATTAATTTCAATTTTTAATCAATACATTTATCTAAGAATTTTAATGATAGCTTTAGATTTTTTTTCTTGGTATTTTCTTATCAATACAGATAAATAACAAAAGTCAACTATTGTCTATGAAAATATATTTTGAATCCAAATAATCTGGATAATTTTTGAATAATATTTGGAATCCACGGGAAACCCTGGGTGGCGCAGCGGTTTGGCGCCTGCCTTTGGCCCGGGGCGCGATCCTGGAGACCCGGGATCGAATCCCGCATCTGGCTCCCGGTGCATGGAGCCTGCTTTTCCCTCTGCCTATGTCTCTGCCTCTCTCTCTCTCTCTCTCTCTCTGTGACTATCACAAATAAATAAAAATTTAAATAATAATAATAATAATATTTGGAATCCAGATAATAGATTAAATAAACATATATAAATATATATCCCAATAGGTAGCTGAGTTATCCTTAAATTTATTTGAATACCAGTCCATTTAAAAATCTAATACAAAAATTTTTATATTCACGGATCCCTCTGGATCCATGAACCCCAGACTAGGAAATTCTGGAATGCAGAGTACAGGTTTGACTGACATTAAGCAGCGGACTATATGAATTTAGTTACTTTATTCCTCAATTATAAAGCCTTATTTTAGCTTTTGAAAATATAAATGAAAAGAAATATAATTACCAAAAGGCAAGACAAAGTTCAGTCCAACTCATAAATTCTGCGATTAGAAGATCATCTACCACTGTAGTATTAAATCAATCAATAAATTAGGTTCTGAGGACTGGTTTTGCCCAAAATGCAGCTCTTAATATTAATACACTTTGTAGAGGAAACAGTAGTGATTCTTTCTGCAATTAAAAAAAAAATATATATATATATATGTAATACGTACATAAAAGATATCATTTTACCATTAGAACTCTTAAGGCAGAAATTCTATTACAAGGTCACAAAGATTCCCAGGAAGTGGGTATAAAGAATTACAAGTAGCCTCAAGGAATAGTTTATCACTGAAAAGGTTAGCTTGAGCCCTAAGCTGTTACTTCTACTTTTTAACAATCCACATCAAGTACTCTTGAGAGTTAAGTGAAACCAATATTAAGGAAACTGCTGCTGCTTAATCACAAGGGATCTGGGTGGTTAATTTGTTTGGTCTTTGACTCCCCTCTCCAAGTCTGGATCCAAATGCTATCACTTGACGATGAGCCTCTATGCCCAACTTTGAAGTTCCTATCTCATAAATAAAGCATCGGAGGTTGTCAGAGGTGACATATCCACCAAATATGGACACAGTTAAAGGAAACTAGAAAACTTGTATTCCTTGCCTGTAATTTGCAGAAGCATTTTATCTCATGACATTTAGTTGAGGAATGAGATCGTGAGTGAGTCACATCACCTCTCTGGACCAGCATTTATAAAATTGGGAGAATTTGACTAGACCACCTCACTTTTTCTGGGTGCTACAATTAGTTAACTCAACTGTTACATATATACATTTACAGATTCCCATCACGATAATGAAACCCCATGAGAAAGCTGAAGTACCTACTGGAGTTATAATAGGAAGTGTAATTGCTGGAATAATTTTGCTATTAGCTCTGGTTGCAGTTTTATGGAAGGTAAGAAAATTTTCATGTTTAAACCACAGAGTTCCAGGACGCCTGGGTGGCTCTGTGGTTGAGGGTCTGCCTTTGGCTCAGGTCGTGATCCCGGGGTCCAGGGATGGAATCCCACATCGTGTTCCCCGCAGGGAGCCTGCTTCTCCCTCTGCCTATGTCTCTGTGTCTCTCATGAATAAGTAAAATCTTTACAAAAACAAAAACAAAAAAAAACCATGGATCTCCTAAAGACATCTGCCTTGAATTTCCTTTTCAAATGGTAACTCTAAGTTTCATAAGGTATCTCCTCCATCATAAGAGAAAAGGAAACGCAAATTTATTTGCAAATTCTCACTTATGTCCTTGAAGACACTCAGTAAAGATTTTATATCCTTGGTCATGGTCCCTATATACTTTTATTTTTTTTAACCTGCTTTACATCCAGACCTCTGTTTTCGTTCAGCTGCAAATACGTAGACCCTGGGAACTATTAATTCAGTTCAACTCTCTGGGTATTATTTCCTCTAAGACTATGACCTAATATCAGCTTAGATCCTAATGACCTAATAAGCTGCTATTAGGTCATAGTCTGTACCCCATCCTCTTCAGAGCCCCAGGGATTCCCAGAGGTGCTTTAGTGGGCGGCCAAGGGGGGACAAAGACGCCATAACTAGCCCATAGGTGGTAAAATTTTTACATCATCTTACAGCTTGGCTTCTTCAAAAGAAAATATGAAAAAATGTCCAAAAATGCAGATGAGATTGATGAGACCACAGAACTCAACAGCTGAGCCCCGGCCAACTCCCTGCAGTGCAAGCTAGCAGCACCGCAACCCAGGGTTTGCGATTCGCATAAGTGGATTTTATTTTTAATCCCAGTGTTTAATGTGTAATTGGGTAAACTAGCCTGTTATTTTACGAAAACTGCAGGTCAGTTTGGAAAGAAGAAATTGGGGGATTGGGGGTGGCTAGAAGTATAACGGGTAAAAGATTTATTTTATATTGGGGGGGAGGGAAAGTGATCTTTCCACTGGCTGGTCCAGAGTTTACATTATAACGTGCATTGTGTCAGAAACATGAAATGCTTCCAAACATGAGAAGTCTTAAAGAAAAATATACCCTTTCTTCTTAGATTTGGTGGGGGGGGGGGGGGCACTCCAACCATTGAAAGTGATTGTTTTTAAACAGTAACAACAAAAGTGGAAGGACCTGACATAGATACAGAATTAGTTTGGATATTGATGTAGAAAAAAAAAAAAAAAAACAGGTCTTCAACTTATGCTGCTCATCTAAACCTGCCACAGGTTATTTCAAGTGATAATTTTGTTAATAAAGCAGGGTGAAACTTGCTGTTGTCAGCCTGGAGCTGCCTCCTCAGTCCCTTGTTTGGTAGGACGTACTTATCAAAACATGCTTGGTTGGATACCTGGTAGTAACCCAGGGTATGCTTCCTAGAGAAGAAACCTCTGTTTAAGGCGGGGGGTGGGGAGGGTAGTTTTGAAGTCAAAGCACAAATTTTTGTTTAAAATCTTTAATATCACAACACTTATAGTAAAATCCTAGCTGCTAGAGGATGTAGGAAGTTTCCTTTCTCCTTCAGGATGTCCACCTGACTGATGTGACTGGATGGTAGGGACCTAGTTTGAATTTTTGGAAGAGGAATAATTTCTTTGCCATCCTTCCTCCTTCCATACTAAGCCACTCTCCCGCCTCCTGGTGTGCCTGTCTTCCAGAAGCCACCTGAGGCATGCCTTTCTCTCCAAGCAATTCAGAGTTAGCCACCTTCCCTTGGCCCTCGTCCAAATCTCCCATTCGTTGGAGCAGCTGCTCTACACCAGGTGTGAGGAAGAGAAATCCTCTCACATATTTACATGAATAATCCCCTTGACTCCAGGGAGCTATTTTCATTTACTGCTAAACAGGTAAGAAATATAAGCCAGAGTTAATTTCTAATTATTGAAGTTTAGACAGTGTAAACAAGTTTAAAAAAGCCTCAGGAATTTGCAAGCAACTACAAGGAGACATTGAAAACCACCAAATTAACAGGTACACCCTCTGTGTTTGTGTGTTGTTGGAGGACTTATATGTCCAGAATGACTCCCCCCGGGCAAGTTTGCTCAGTAGGTAGCTTGCTACATCCCAACTCCTGAGACATTTGGTCAGACAGGGATGACATGCACTACTAGTCCGTATTTTAACAAGCATCCTAGTCACTGATGGGAATGAACTATCTTGGGAAACACCACCGATTTCTCCTTCTACACTTTCTTTTGTTTCTGAGCCCATACATTCTCCAGGAGGGAGAAGGGCCCAAGCAAAGCCAGTAGAGGGTTATTTTATGTCAGAAACTGCAAACCTAAAGCTTTGGTCAAGTCACTTGGCCTCTTTACACTGCAGTGTCCTCATTATAAAATAGGAATGAGGGATCCCTGGGTGGCGCAGTGGTTTAGCACCTGCCTTTGGCCCAGGGAGCGATCCTGGAGACCCAGGATCGAGTCCCACGTCGGGCTCCCGGTGCATGGAGCCTGCTTCTCCCTCTGCCTGTGTCTCTGCCTCTCTCTATGTGTGACTATCATAAATAAATAAATCAAAAAAATTAAAATAGGAAGGCTGTGTTGGAGCTCAGCAGCAATGCTTCTAGCTTTAAAAGTCTATGATCTGGATTTCCTATAACTAGACAATCCTCCAAAAACCTGACTTTGAAAACAGGTCTATGCTTGTGTGCCTCTGGCCCCGACAGCCTTCCTGGCCCCAACTCCTATAAGCTATCTAGAGCTACCTGCACTGTTTAGTGATTTATTTTGTATTTGACAAAGCAAAACGAGGGGAAAAAGTTAGCCATAAAATATCAGGGGTTTGTAGCAAAAACACAGTATCCTCTAGATGGGCTAGAGCCCAATTCTTAAAACAGCTGTGTGGACACTGAGTCCAAAACTTCTTTTAAAAAGAGTGGAGGAAAAACATCACTAAGTCGATAAAGAATATTTCATAAACCATGTAACTACTGTATACATAAACACACTAGTTCTTCAGGGTGCTATAAAAGAACTCCAACAGGTCTTTCATCTTATTTTGCCTCACCTTTCTTACTGAACTTGGTCACATACCCACGGTGAGCAGCAGAGTCTTAGCCATGCCACGGCTTAGGTAATCTACCTTGTTGGCATTGTCTCCATGAAGTAGTTGTATTACTATAAACCAAAAAATTAGCCACTTGTCTCTGTACCATTTATTACACTAGCACAGGGTTTCTCAGCCTTGGCACTACTGACTCAAGGGCCTAGGTAATTCATTCTGGCAAGGGACGACTGTCCTTCGCATGATAGAATGATTACCATCCCTGGCACTTCTAAGTTGTGACAATCAAAAAATATCTCCAGATGCTGTATCACGTCTCCTGGGAGGCAAAATCCCCCCAATTGAGAACCCTGCTGCACTATAAGCGAGTGCTCTAAGTACACAACTTCTGTCATCAGATCACAAGTTTGAGGCAGAGGCTCTAATGAGTATTTCTCAAGCCCTTTTAAGCAAAGGCAAATACTTATCCAAGCAATTTAAAGAAAAACAAAATCCAATGCTTGAAAAAAAGTTATGTATTCCTGTTCAGCCATACTTTTAAAAGTATGATATGGGGTCTAAAAGATACCATCTTAAAGTTTCCATTTCATAAATGGCATATAGACAAGATCTGTAGAATGTAATTAAAAACAGAGTTGCTTCATGCATAGCTGCCCCACAAGCCATTTGTAAAATACTGTGTATCATTCATTTTAGCAGCAAAAGGAGAACTCCCAACTGGAAAGAAATTTTTCTGGCTGGCAGTGTTTTTATAAAATAGAAGTTATCTATTAACTGTGAAAACTAAAACCAATCTATCATAATCACATAAGTGATTATACTAAAAGTTATTATAAAAGGTATAAATTTATAATGTATTTATCTATTCTGATATACAGCTATAAGTTAATATATTTAAAATCTCATCAGTTAAGACATTAAATAGAAAGCAAGATCCCTCAAACTGAGCACCCTGGCCCATCTTTGCTATTTCAGTTTGCACACAGAAAATACCTGCATCCACGACTATTCAGGACTCTGCCCTTCATGTACATTAATGCAGATCCATTTTAAACAATTTTAGAGACTAAACATCTAGAGGTAAAAGATAAACACGAGGGTAAAGTTTAAAATAACTTTAAACCTTAAATAATGAAAATGTAGCCATATGTAAATATAAAAAGATGGTTTCATCTGTACCAGGTTTATCTTGGCAGATAAAGTCAAAATAAAAATGTATATATATTGCACAACTATGTTAGAATTGTATATTTCTTAAAGAACAATGGTCTTGGTATTTTCTTTCATGTAAAGTATAAATCTTTAAGATGTAATAAGTATATTTGCTTTTTGTAACTGGTTTTTGCCTTTTTTTCCCTCTCCTCCAAAAATATAAAAATGTATGCATGTTCATCAAGTTGCACATTTCTGAAAAACGAACTGGAAAAGTAATCAACATTAGTATGAGAAAAACTCAACTATGAAAATCAAAAGTGTTATTTAATTGTAAACCACTCTTCATACATCAATAAATTATAATTAAAATTGTTTTAAAAACAAAGCTACATTACTTTGTGGAGTTTTAATTTTATGGCTCGTATATTTCACTGTATTTATCTTACGCACTCACTTTGCTTCTGAACATGTTCAAGACTCAATGTAAGAGTGAGGATGTATCTAATCCTACAGTGGTAAGACTACACTAGCAGTGACCACAGGATGTTTTGTAAAAACCTGAAACTACCTTCATGGTTTAGGGACTAAGTATAAAACCTAGACTCTAAATGTGTCCACACATAGCACTGCATCACCTGGAAGCCTGTCACAAAATGCATACTTTAGATGCCATCCGGAACTACTGAATTTGAACAGGATGTTTAACAATCGCTAGATGATTCATACATTACATATTAAAGTTTGAGAAGTACTGCTCTAAACACAATTTATCTCTTGAAATAAAATGTGTGCTTGGAGAGAGGAAAAGAAAGTTACTCCAACTGTTGGAACTTGCCAAGGCACTCATCTGCAAGGTTTTCTTTTTTGTTTTTGTTTGTTTTAGTAGTAAGCAGGAGGGTTTAAATACATTAAGGATTAAATATGCTGAAGTTATTATGTGTCATCAAGCTTACTGACATTTAAATTACAGTTAATACAAAGCTTGATGGCATGTGTTTCCATCTACAGTGATGCACAAACATCTCCCATTCCCAGATCAAGTGATCTTTCAAACACCCTCAACTCTGCCCATCCCAATTGTGGTGAACTAAGTTGTAAGAGCAGCTTACTGCAGAACTGCCACCAGTTAGTGTGTCTGGTATGCATCATAAACTTCAACTATGAAAAAAAAAGAACGTTAGCTCTATCACAGATAGATCTATATATTAAGGCCACAATTTTGCCCCAAATTGGAAAATCTTGTATTTACTCATTTTTTAAAAGTAATTCCTCTTACTATTCTACGTCAGTTTTTAAAAACTATAAACAGCATTTTTAAAAATTCTATCCTCATCCTAACTCCTTAATAAACTCAGATACTAATTAAACATTGGAAATAATCTTATTCAAAGTCAGACACTACTTTTCATCGAAGAGCCACTCCAACTTAACTTAAAAAGGCTAACTATATTTTACTTTTTAGTTCTATGCCAAAGAAATGGACTGGAGTGCCTGGGTGGCTCAGTCTGTTAAGTGTCTGCCTTTGGCTCAAGTCATGATCTCCGGGTCCTGGGATGGAGCTCCACATCAGGGTTTCTGCTTAGCAGGGAGTCTGCTTCTCCTGTTCCGTCTGCCCCTTCCCCCTCATGTGTGTGCGCACTGTCTCTCAATAAATACAATCTTTAAGAAAGAAAGAAAAGTAATGGACTAAAAATTTGACTCAAGTTGCTCTTGCTGTAGCCCTGGCTCTACTGCCCTCTGCTGGGTCAGCTACCAACTACATCACAAATCATTCAGGCCTTAAGAGACCTCTCTTGCAAACTCGTTGCTAGTAAGTAGCTAGGTAAGATGTCAGGATGGGAATTCGGGAGGGACTAGAGGGGAAAACCTGCCCACTCATGCAGTTAGCCTGATACCTTTACACAACTGTGAGCGTGACAACTACACATGTTTAGGTGTATTTAATTGGGGGCACAATTCTTAACACCAACATCACTTTTCAGTGCATGGTGGTAGCTAAGGCATTGCACTGACCTCAGGAAGTCCATAGTCTAAACTCGTAGATATGGTATATCAGGTAGCATAAAGGTCCACAGCAAGACAGAAGGCAGAGTAAGGGAACAGGATTCCAGTTTGAAATAGGATAGTCAGAGAAGGCTCTCTGAGGAGATAACATTTAACTGGGGGCTGAAATAAAGTGGGGAAATAGACTGGAAATATCTGGAGGAAGAGCATTCCAGATAAAGGTACAAGTAAGGACCCTATGACAAAATAAACTTGTTACACACCAGCCACAGCAAAGAGGGTTCGGGGGTGGGGTAGGGGCTGGAGCCCAATCACAGACTGAAGGCCACAGTGAGGACAGTGGGTTCTAGGATGGAATTAGCTCTCAGAAGGCTCCAAGGAGGATGAAGTGACCTCAGTGGGAGATAGAAGAATGGCAGCGGGGGGACTGTCAGCAGGCCACATCAGCAGTCCAAGAGCAGTGGAGTGGAGACCCAGCAGCAGAAAACCGAAGTAGCAGCTGGATTCAGACATCAAATCTGTTTTCAAATTCTCCATTAAGTTCATTCAGGGATCTGAGGTCAAGACTCAAAGTACTGGCTTCTTGACCACTATTCCTCACAACAAACCGAAATATATTGTGACTCCAATATCATTACCAAAGAATGAAAATATTCACAAAATCACAAAATACTTCACTTGTTGACCATCTATTACTTTAAAAAAATCCTTTTCATTTTGCTTACTGAAAAATACTTAAAATATAAGTAATCTGAATTTCCTACTTCATAGCATAGTATGTCTACCACAGGCATCTTTCCTCACATGTAAATTAGACTTCCATTTTTTCCTTAAATTACACTTCTGTTTTTTCCTTACAGCGTTTCCTGTATCTCTGGTTCCTGCAAAAACCCTCATCCCAGACACACACTTATTTTTTTTCTCCCTTTTGTCCCACTGGTGTAACATAAGAAGATATTGTGCTTCAGTAAACTATCTTAACTTCTGGAGAAGAAAAATCAAAATGTGATAAAGGCAGTTGTTCACCAAATTTAATTTTAGTACTCTTAAAAAATGTGACTTAATCATCAGTTGCCCAAAAACATTCTTTGTTTCTTTTCCAAGATGATGATTCTTCATACATTTCCTGAAAAACAGAACCATAACAGGTTCAAAACAGAGTGAATTCAACTACATCTGAAGAATTCAGGTAAATGAGTATCACGTCTATTTAAATCTGTTACTCTTCTAACAATCCAACACTGAAGGTAGAAAAATAAATAAATATGTTCCCTATACTTAAGGACTTCCAATCACGTGGGAGAAACAATAGACAAGACAAGGCACAACCAAAGAATAGAATAAACAATTCCATCTGGGACCATGTCAGGGGACAGCCTGAGCAAGGTCATGCAGGGAGGATGGAACCTCTAGTTTTAAGCATTTTTTTTTTCTTTCTAAACACACCTACTACTTCAACATTTCTAAATATGCCTTTTTCTGTATATTAAGGCTATCATTTTGTCCCAAATTTAAAAATCTTATATTTACTCATTTCCATAGGCAGAAGGGGGATTTCCACTAGGTGTGAAATTAAGTGACCACACATCTAATTCCTAAGTAGGTTTGGGCTGCACCCTAGTGACAACTGCTCTGTGAGTGTGGGCCCCATCCACCTGCCTACATCTTGCCTAGATCACCAATGATCTCAAAGTACAGATGGGACTAGAACTCACAAGAATTTAGATACTTCTTGGAAGGGAGGGGAATAAAAATGTATTGTTCTTTCTTCTCACTCTCCTATCAGATTCTATTTCTGAGGGACAGAAATCTAAATTTGACTTTCCTCTGAATACCTGTACACACTTCTCAACCTCCTCAGGCAGAAAAGTAAAACAGAAAGCTCAGCTAGCTCTCAAAGTGTAAAAATGAGAGAATGTCCCAGCTCCTGCTCACTCCCTTATCCTGGGCGCCTACCTTCTTCATCTGCTATCAGCTAGCTAGCCTTTCTTCCTCCCTGGTAAAGAAAGTTACCTCTGCTGCACAGGCTCACAACTCAATGTAGGATGCCCTCCCTACCCCACTCTAGTCAGGAAACTGCCTCAGGTAGTCCATCAACATTGTGGCAGCTCTGTTCATAGCAAAGCCACCATCTATCTGAGCTTCACTAAGGCAGTTTTCTCTCAGATACCCTAACTTCAAATCCCAAAGTATACCCTTCTATGAAAGGGTTTCATTTTTTATTCAGAAAACACGGTCCCTGAATTTCACAAGCCCTTTGTCAGGGTCCCATTTGCTTATCTCCACTACTGGCTGAGGTGGTAGGCTCCTGGGAAAGACTCACCTTCTGGTCCTTTGCTCTGGCCTTCTAATCTGAGCAGTTAATTCAATTCATTCCTCAGTTTTGCTACCAGCCAAAATGCTGTGGGTAATTCTAGACTCTTGAGTGCAATCACAAGTTTGAGAATTCAGAACAATCCCACCGTTGTTGGAAGAAATTAGGGAGTGGGGTCTTCTCATCCCTTCAGAATGTCCTCTTTAACCAGAGATTTGCTCTTATTGACAGATGTATTGGCAGAATATGAGTTAAAATTTCCTATTTATATTTTAATATCCATTCACTATGCATTTTCTTAGAAGAGGCAATACCCCACCCTTTTCTTTTCCTAAAAAGAAATTCTAGAATGTTCTTTGCTGTTTTGCCTTGAAAAATCTTTTTAAGCTATTGCCTAAATAGCCATGCATTATTCCCACTCAGCAAAAGAAATTCAAGGGAATTCTAATCCAAAGAAAATGAATTCGTACATGAACCAATGGAACAGTCCAGACCAGGAGATCTAGTTGTTACCATCTAGTGAGGCCTAATTTGTGCCATGCATTCTTTGAAGCATGTACTTTTCAGGTTTAGCAAACCTTGGAAAGGAGACATTACATAAACAGCCTATTTCACAGATAAAAAGAACATGATTCTATACAGTCAGGGAAGACCCATGAATACAAGTTCTATACGTAACCTTACTCCTTATCTTTTAAAAATCTATGAGAAAAATCATGTTCAAATGGCAATATTAGATGTTCTCTTACCTTTTTCCATATGGGCACCTTGGCTTTTAAAGTATCAATGGCATAGCTCACAGCCTGGAGGGATGAGGCCCTATGGACCGAGGACACAGCAATGATAACGCTCGCTTCTGATACTGGAACTAAGCTTTAACAAAATGAAGAAACCAAAATGCCATCTCTTTTGAATCTAGTTAAGTAATCTACTGAACAGATGAAAAAAAATTCCAGTAAAGAATTCTTACAACATTCAGTTCTGTTTTTACATAAATTTCCAGATTAGTTAAAAAAAAAACAGTAATTTATCCCAACTGCACTCAGCAGAGGGGATGCTGAGGTTGTAGCTACTTTGTTATCATTGACCCACTAGACCAGTCTGATGGGCACTGAGAAAAAGGCCTACTGATTCTGATTCAAACAAGGCACAGTGCCAGGTAATACCCAGAGACACAAACTTACTGCATGATGAGTATAATGTGGATTTTAAAATATCAAACAGAAATAAATATAAAATAATTGATAAAAATTATAATTAATAATAAAATAGCAAACTAATGGAATATAACAGAGATGGAACCTCAATTGTTAGGTTCTTTTTGAAGCCTGGAACTCCACTCTTTTTAGCAGTACGAAAAGGCAAACTAATTTAATAACATTCAAAGGCATTTACATTAAAAAAAAAAAAAAATCTACTAACAGACTTGTCATACAAACTGAGTCCAGACTATGAAACAATTCTTAAAAAGCCTTAAGGACTTTAGCACACATTAGCACTGCTGTCTGTTTACATTTGGACTTTGTTACAGCATCAGCCACTCTCCAAATGTTACAATGCAACACACAGCCCTAGAGGCACCCAGTGTCTCCACTCTGTGGGCCAGAATAATTCACAAACCTTCCTTGCTTGGTAATATAGGATTGCTATGGAAGGTTCTAGAATCAGAATCAGTACAAAAATGGGAAACAGCAGCAATTAACTTTTAAATTGCTAAAGAAAATCATACCCAAGTCTATGAAACACTGCTATGTGTTTGACTGGCCATTTCTGCCTAATGTCACTACAGATCTTTCTGATTTCATTTTCTGCCATCGGTAGATATGCTTCATATTCTAAACTAATGACTTTTTTCCCTTCAAAGTTGTTTCTTGTAGTCCCTAAAAAGAAAACAGAAAGAAAAAGAAAAATATTACAATAAGGTTTTTCCTTACAATAGAAGTAACATATTAATAGAAAAGAGGATTATTTTTGAATAGACAAGAACATAACCATTTGTCTAAAAATTGCTATCAAACTTTCTCAAAACAAAAACTTGGTTAGAAAAATAAAAAAAAATTATCACAAAGATAAGGAAATAAAATGACACTGATTAGGCAAGTATACCAAAAATATTCATTGGACAAACCAGGAAGGGAAACATGCTCCTAGGATTATCATTAAGTTAGTATCATCACCATATTTCCCCTCAATATTTGGAAAATACAGAATTCTCCCTGCTAATAATGACTTTTAATCCTGCCCTTCAAAGCCTTTAACATATGCTAATTTGAAGATTACTAAAACAAAATAAGAACTAAAAAAATTTCTACCCACCACCATGGGTAATCTTGGCTTACTGTTCTCAGTATCTTTAAATCCTCTATTAACACTGAACATGGGAAACACTAATTTTTCCTGTCTTGTGCAGTCTACAGATAATGTGAAAATGACAACTCACCTACAAATAGGGAGACTGCACCACAGAGTGGAGAAATCACCAACTGTGAGACTTCATCTACAGAGAGTTTCTCAGCAGTGAATTTTATTATATCTTTAGGTTTCTCTTCAATTTCATTCAGATCTTTCCTACAAGATAATAATAAACCTTAACAATAGTACTATAGGCAAACACCCAACGTACAGATTATGTTTCAATTTCTGTTTTTTGTACATTAGACCTGAGAGAATGATAAAAAATAAGCAGGTGTAAAATTTTAGCAAAACTCAGCATATTTGTATATATCCCTAATGAATCAAGCACGATATAAAGAGGAATTTACCACTAACATGATCACTTAAAATATAATCTATCTCATATGCCACTTTATGCCAAATTTTTGAACTGCTGCTCTTATCTTCCAGCATGATATGGGTCAGACATCAAAATCTCCATGCACATTACCTCTAACCACTTCATGTCCACACACCAAACCTTTTTCTTTATCCAAAAAGGAGAGAGGGAGAACAGAAACCATGGTGACTCCACAGGAACTGGGCTTATTTCATACTGGACATAATCCCAGTTAAGTAACTGAGGAAATAAGGAAATGAACAGTGTGCCTACCACCAGATGTCATACAAAGCCCTTTGCCTTGCACTTCTCATTTCCTTCATCATGCATCTATTACATACTAAGAGAACAACCCCATGCACTAGACAAGGACCAGGGAACAAAAAAATCTAGCTCCTGCCCTCAGGGTACCTACACAGGAATGGGAGAAGCAAAGCAATAAAGAAAAATTATAAATAGGAGTAACTTATCAAAATAAACAGCGTTCAGAGACAGAGCATGGGTGCTAGGGGAGGGGTTGTATAAGAGGGTCAAGGAATGCCTGTCTCAAGAGATAGTATTTAGAGGTGAGAACTGATAGATAAAAGAGCAGTACTGTAAAAAAAAAAAACAGGGGAACATGCCTGTGATCTCCGGCACAGACAGAGAGAAGGGCAAATAGAAAGCCTCTGGGACAGGAAAGACAGAAGTGTGCTCCAGAACCTACAGGGAGGCTGGAACTCAGGGCTCGAGGGAGAAAACAGATGGGCTGAGACTGGGCACGCAGGTTGGACCGAGAAGGATGAGGAGTCTGTATATAATCATAAATCCTGCAAGATTTCATTCACATTGAAAGACAAGAGAAAGAAGGCTCAGAGCAGTTAAGGACTCATCCAAGGTGATTCCAATCCAACGTTCTCTTCCCTATGCTTCCAGCTACTAAAAAGAAAGAAAAGCATAAATATTCACATTCCACCGGATTATAGGATGTTTCAATCTTCTGTACACACCACCTGAGTTTCTTACAATAACTTAACAGGTAATCCAAATGTGGTCTATGGCTTATGAACTTCAAACCATACCAAATTCCACAACTCGATTCTATAAGGACATGGATTCTAAAACCACGTTACAAATCCTGTCAAACACTTTCTAACAATACATAATGCAGTTGAGTAATCTTCCTAATCTTTCCAAAGAACACCTTTAATCCTCTCTCTCTCTATCTCTCTCTCTCTCTCACACTCACACACACACACACACCTTTAATGGTAGCATACTATTTCTGAATAAATTCCAAACTCAAAAAAATGGCATTTTTCTAAAATCATGGTGGTGATATGGTGACCAGTTTTTCAGTAAAACTGAGATACGTATCTAACAAGAAACACTTATTTCCAAATTGTAGGACTAACAAAGATCCAGTATTTATCAGTATGATGGGCAATTTGCTTCGCAATATATATTCTTTACTTTTGGGGCCACTGCCCTCCAGCAGACTAGAGAAAAAAAAAAAAACAAGTGAAAAAAACAAACTGGTATCCTTATATGTTCCTTTCTTCAATGAAACCAAGGTTTTATCATTGAGTATAGTATTTACTCTTGATTTGGGAGAAAAGCCCTATCACATTAAGAAAGTTTTAGTTCATTCTTTAAAAATAAAAAAAAAGTTTTCGTTCATTCTTAAATTTTTAATTAGAGATAATCATTAATTTCTACATGATTTGTTCTTCAGTTGACAGTAAATTAAGCCTTATTCTCTCTCTCCAGACTATACCAAGAGATACCCTTAGATAAAAACTATGCTGTTTGGGAAGATGCCATGGATCTCAGAGCTACCTATTTCTTCATACCTGGAAAATGGTAACTTTCTTGTTAGGCACAGTGATCTTTTTTACTTCCTGGCTGTGTAATTTTTCTATATTTCTCTGTGCCCAGGAGAGCTTTTATACTGTAATAATACACATATTTGTGAGAAAGTACAGAGAATCCAATAATCTGAATTCAAACACTGGCTCTGCCACTTATTAGCTGTGTGATCATAAACAAGTCTTTTCTCGAATTTGTTTTCCTTTCTGCAAAATAGGAATATTAATACTCCAGGATTCAGCACTGTGCCTGACACAAAATAAAATTTCAATAAGTCATTTTAAGTGGAGAGAATGAACATGACAAACTGACACAAAACTAAACTGCTTACAAGAGAACAGAAGTAGAGGTAATACGCAGATTCGTGTTAAGTGTGTCTGCATCAATTCTTCTATTATAGCAATAACTACTGGTGCAGACAGACTTACAAAAAGCATATACTTAAAGCAAATCATACACAACTTGTCACCTATGTGATCCACTTCCACAAAATTGATTAAGAAAAATATACCTCACACACCTAAATGGCTCCAGAGCACTACCCTCCACTAATGGGGGGGATGATGGCAATTTCATCTCCTGACTGAAGGTGGAGGAGCTGATCTCCAAGCTCGACATATTCTTGACGGACAGCAAATATCACCTGATTTCTGACATCAGCCAATCTAAAGGGGAAAAAGTATAATTAAAAGTATCAATGTTGTGTTTAGACCTCAAATCTCTTCAGCTACAAAAATACATTAAATATTACATTATTTCATGAAGTGCCATCTGCAAAGTTACTAATTAAACCAACTTATATTATGCAGAGAAAATACAGATCCCCTCAAGAACATACTTATTCACCACAAAGAACACAGTAAACTGCTAACAACTCTTTAATAAGATTTATGTTTGGGGATTTAAACAAACAACTCTCCCATCCTCAAAAAAAAAAAAAAAAAAAAAAAAAAGGAGTCTAGACTATGCAATATTTAGATTGGGTCAAGAAAAAGAGAACAAGGGGTGGGGGGGAGAAATTTCCTAATTGGTACATGCCCTTCCCAGGAAATCTTCTCAGCATACAACCAAACTAAGTATATCTCAGAATTTTCCCACAAGACCAGGTATTTTCCAATAGGTAAAAGGTTAAAAATAAAGCAGGACAGAGGCCCCACCTCATTTCATGGATTATCAGGGTACTTTAAAAGCAACTCAAAGGGGCAGCTGGCTGGCTCAGTCCATTAACCACTCGACTTAATTTTCCACTCAGGTCATGATATCAGGGTTGTGAGATCCAGCCTCAGGTCAGGCTCCATGATGAGCACAGAACCTGCTTAAGATTCTCTTTCCCTCTCTCTCTGCCCCTTCCCCACACTCACTCTCTCTTAAAAAAAAAAAAAAAAAAAAAAAAACCTTAAAACATATGAAATCAAGAAATAGTTTTCCCTTTAAACCAACACTGTGGAGTATCTTTTATGATGCACTAAGACTTCCAAATCTATACTGAGTTAAGTGACACAATTAATATTCCTGGAACCCCTTCAAATAAGCCATAATTATACCTTGTTGCAAAAAGGTCTTGAGGTAGGAACAGCAGCAGCAAATTAAAGATTTTCAAGAACCAGAAAAAATCAAATATTATGAAAACTCAATTCAGCAGTAGTAGCTAAGGTTTGTGAGTTTTCATTTTTCTGTTAATCTTAGAAATTCCTAGTTTGAGTTCTCCAAAGAAGGGGCGGAACATAAAATTTAAAGCACAGGTCTTCAACCTAATTTATAACAATTCCATTTAATGTCATAAAAATGCGGAACCCACATTTTCAGTATTTTGTAAATTATAAAAGCAAATACAATCATGTCCCTTTGGCAGTATTCCAGCTCACTGTAGTTTTTCTTAGTAATATATCTTTAGCCTTCTTTAGGAAATTGTGTATTTTTAGACACCAGAATTTATTAGTAGTTCCAGAAAAATGTCTGACCCTTTTTGACATTAAGCACGGAAATAAAAATTAGGTTTTTTTCCTCTAATCATTTCCACACTTTTCAATGTTTAAAAAGTGTTAATCATATGCATTCTACAAAATTTTAACTACCCAGGATGTCGTGCTTCTATCTCATTCCACAGCTGCAATGCTTTTATTTCTTGTGGAACAGAAATGGTCTCCGAGCGAATCCCTGCTATTTCAGCACTTTTTGCAAAATACAACACTTCAACCTGAAAAGGAGAGAAAATGCCTTTAACGATAACAGTAATAGACCTTATCTGTCTCGGTGGGCTTTCTTTCTTTCCAATTACTTTTTATTTATTTTTGAGAAAGATTTTATTTATTTATTCATGAGACACACAGAGGGAGAAGCAGGCTCCCCCTGGGGACCCCGATGCTGGACTCCATCCTGAGACTCCAGGGTCAGGGCCCTGAGCCCAAGGCAGGTGCTCAACCACTGAGCCACTGCAGGCGTCCTTCTTCCCAATTACTTTAATCAAAGGCAAATTTTATGAGTTAGAGATAATTAAATCGCCCACAAAAAGTTGGTATAATTGCAAGTTCAAATGTTGAAAGCTCTTTGTTTGGAGCACAATTCAGACTAATCTCCAAGCCTGCCACAACAGAACCTTAACGGTATCTTCTAAAAGACCACGAAGCTGTTCTTGACACAAAATGACGGCACCTTTTATAAACACTGAAGCAGGGAACTAATGTCTGAGTTCGGAGAGAAATTACACAAATAAAATAACCAAAGAGAGAGAGAGAGAGAGGACACGTGTCTCACGGCTGTCACAGGACCTTTGATTCCTGTCCACATCGCAGGGAACCCGGCTGCCAAGGACTCGGTTATGCAACATACGAACCCGAACGTTTGCAAAGGCAGGTGGGCTTGACAACAGGTTCAACTGGTATTTCCTAGAACACACCTATTCCGTCAGCCTGGTACCTAAGAAATGCGGGCAAGTGAACTAACGCACCTGTCGCTCGCGGTGCAAATCATTCTCTACCAAACAGTCAAGGGGTCTGCACATAATCAAGAGTTTGCAAACGTCTCCAGGAAGCCCCTTTTCTTCTCGGGGACTCGGGAGTTAAACGCATGGGCTTGGAAGCTGTCTCTGCCAAAACGCAGAGCCAGAGAAGCGCGGGGGCGAGGGCGAGGGCGAGGGCGAGGGCGCCCTCCGAGGCCTCAGCGGCCGTCACCTCGGAGACCCCGAGCTCGCGGGGGGCCCCGCCCTCCCGGCTGCGGCAGCGCCCGAGGGCGACGCTGGGGGCGCTGGGCGCGGACGTCAGGCTCGACGAAAGTCGCCTCGGAGCAAGGCCGGGCCTGTGGAGCGGAGGAAAGGGGGGCCGATGCGACCGCGAGGGCGCGCCGCCCTTACCTGACACCGCAGCACCATCCCGCCGCGGCCCCCGCTCCGGTGTCCCGGCCGCGGAGGCGGAGCAAGGTCGGCGGAGTGCGCAGGCGCAGCCCCTCGGCCTCTTCCGCCCGCGCCCTCGCGGGGCCTGCGCAGAGCTCGCCCCGCCCCGCCCCGCCGCGCCCCGCCCCGCCCCGCCCCGCGCAGGGTTGCAGCCGCGGGGGCTTCCGGCTGCGCACCTGCTCCGCGCGAAGTTCAGGGGTCCCTCGCGGGCGGGGAGCGGCGGGAGCTCCCGCTCTAGGTGTCACGGGCCGCGGGGAGGCCTGGCAGCTCGCGTCCGCCTTCTTAGATGCGGGGACGACGTGCGGGAGAGGGGACACCTGGCCGTCACCTGCGTTCCGCTCCGCCGCTTGCTCACCTGTAGGCTTGCCCTTGACGTCCCGTGTATGGTCGACGTCCCTCAAAGGCCGAGTGTTCGCACTGTGTCAGATTTACACTTTCCCGGTTCACTAGCTGCTCAGGAATTTGTCCGATTGCTAATCTATCCATCCAGCATTTCCAACTTTTTATGAACAAGAACTCTGTTTTAAATCGCTTACAGGGATCCCTGGGTGGCGCAGCGCTCTAGCGCCTGCCTTTGGCCCAGGGCGCGATCCTGGAGACCCGGGATCGAGTCCCACGTCGGGCTCCTGGTGCATGGAGCCTGCTCCTCCCTCTGCCTCTCTCTCTCTCTCTCTCTCTCACTGTGTGACTATCATAAATAAATTTTAAAAAAATTGCTTACACAGTTTTGTGGATATAAGCCAGGCATGCTTCCCCTTGGAACTCAGTGCTGATTGGGAGACAGTCGTAACCCATAAACGTTAAGTCCGTGTACTAAAATGCGATACTAGAGGCACATGTGACATTTCATGCAAGTGGTAAGGGAAAGGTGGCTGGTCCCCTGAGGAGTATAGGATGTCTTCACAGAGGCATGCTTGAGCTCAATCCGCTAGATTGAGGAGCAGGGGATGTCAGAGTGAGGGTAGGGATGAGGGAATTTCACTAAGGTGTGCCAAGCTAGCGGGATATCAAGCAGCATTATGAGGTCACAGAAGGGCAAATAGTTGGCAGAGTAGACATGACCCCTGCAAGGAAGTATTGGAAATGAGGCTAGATACCAGGTAGTAGCCCGTGGCAAGAAAAATGGACAAGAATTGACTGACACTGACATATATTTTTGTAAAGTTGCTTAACATCAAGGATAAGGAATTATATTCACAAACAGGAAAGCAGGGGGATGATGACAACAGCCTTAGACTTCTCTGTGAGATCTAATGCCAGAGGATGGTGCAATATCTAAAAGCGACTAAGAACAAAAGCATGACCCAAAATGTTACATTGGGTGTAACATTTGCCAAGGGGGTGTTGTAAAAGGCCAATGGCTAATACTCCTAAATCTGCAAAACCTCAAAAAATGCAATATTCAAGAGCCCTTCTTATAAAATGTTGTCAGACAAAAATCCAGTCAATCAAGAGAGTAATCAAACTAAAAACTCAGTAATAAAGAAGTTAATGGTAAAAAACAAAGAAACTGAAGATGAGATTTTAATCCATTTAAATTTTTATAAAACAAAGACAATTGTGGGATTATGGTTATGGAATAAATGTAAAATAACATTGAAATAATAAAAAATGGTTATAGAAACTGTCCCAAATTGGAACATGTAGTTACAAAATACAACTCAAGCCTCTTAGTATTTTTCCATAATCTTGTTTCTTAATTTTAGAAGGATCTTTTAGGGGCAGCTATGTCTTATGAATAAATAATCTGATGATTTGTAATTCCTTCAATTATTTTGTTGTTAAATTCAAGTAAAAGAAAGATCTAAAAAAGAAAAATAGTACAAAGTATAATTGCATTTAAAAATTATATATATATATATATATATATATATATAACTTTAATGCCCAGAGAAAAGGCATGCAATAACATTCACCAAATGATAATTGTTACCATATCTAGGTAATGGAATTATAGATGATTTAAAAAACATTTTTGCTTTTTTCTTTGAAAGTTTCTGTGCTGCTTGATTTTTAGAAACCATTTGTTTATTCTATAAATATTTATTGAGTATTCATTGTTATTTAAGCACCAGGGACACATCTGTGAACTAGAAAAGCAAGATCCTTGCCTCATGGAACTTACATTCTAGTTTGGAAGACACTATATGTAAAACAACAACAGCAACAAATAAGAACAGTTTGTGATGAATGCTTAGAAGGAAATGGGTAGAGAAGGAGCAGGATGCAGGTTTGTGCAGGGGGAAATGAACATCGCCTGACCTGAGCTGAGATCTGAAGGATGAGAGGAGCCAGACTTGTGCAGTGCTGCAGGAAGAGGCAACCTGGCTTTGGGTAGGAAAGACTCAGCATGTTTGAAGGATTAAGAGAGGTCAGTGTGGCTGAATGTAAATAGTAAAAATAAAAATAAAAATAAGAGAGCAAGTAGGAAAGCAAGCCTGGTGAGATGATTTTGAAAAGAATAAAGGGAACCTGGGAGGTTCTGAAAGCCAAAGTAGATCTTCACTTTCAGTAGAAAGCTACACACAAAGACACACATGCATACACATGTGTACACACACACACACATGCACTTTTGAAGATATGATTCTGAATCTACTCTGGGCCATTTTGAGGAGCTTGAGCACAAATAAGTCTAAAAAGGAATCCAGTGAAGCCTTATCCATGGACTTTTTAATTGTGTGATATAATAAATTCCTTACTTTTCCCAAATATTTTCTGCCATAGTTTTTCAGCTATTAAATAGTATCTAGTATTGTTGTCTAGTATAAGTTGAAGATTATACTCATACTATGTTAACAAATGGAAGGAATATATTTCAAGTCTCAGTCCATATGCAGGCCCTTATTATTAAGTGTAGTCGAACTTGAGAAAAGTGAAAATCTCTCTCTCTGAGGAAATCTCAACTGTGTGGTGTAAGATCTGTAGACACATGGCTAATGTCTTTAATATATTTTGGGTGGTATTTGAACTCCTCACTTAAAAAATGGATAATACAACAGTTTTTTTTTTTAACTAGCTCAGCATAAACTCTCATCCGGAATTACTCATTTTAACAGGTTGCCCAAAGAATAAAGAGCTTGCCAGAGTGCCTTGTACCTTGTAGGTATGCAAAATATTGTTGATGCAGTTTTGCAATTGAATGAAATTATTTACAAAATAACACATTTTTCTTGTATAATTTTATTCATTGGTCGTTTTCAATGAAAACATGAAAACCAGGATACACTAGGTATACATTAGTTTATTCAAAGAAATGAAAATCAAAAGAAACACGCCCCCTTGTGGTTAGCTATTCCATTTGCAAATCCTTCACCTAAGTGGGAAGTAAATACAGAAGAGGTTTTTTTTTTTTTGCAAATGGTCAGCTTTTCACTAACCATATTCTGAAGCCAATATACAATCTTCCAGTTTTGGATGGCAGAGAAAAATTGGATCTCAAAATTTCATGTCTGCATAATCTAAGATAAGCACACAAATAGATTAAAGAAAAAAAAAACAAACAGAAAAATACACCACACATGGGTTGGTGTATTTTTATACCAATAAAAAAATACAATTACACAAAAGTTTTGCTGACCCCTGAGGTACAGAGAAGGAAGCATCTATAGCCTGAGGGCATGGCGTGGGCTGAGTAAAGTATTGGAAGAGATTTTTCTCAGCTAGGTCTGAGAAAAAGAAGGAAAAATACAAATAGAAAATACCAGGCTCTTTTAAGGAGCATGGTGTGGGCTCTAGAAAGCTCTTACTATTCCTTAATATTCTTAATATTCTTAAGAGGGAGAACTTAGGAAAACAAAAACCTGAAAAATCTTACCAAAGGAGAGTTGGTGACACAGAAATCTTTATAAAAATAGGAAATAAGGAAATATTTCCCTTCAGAAATAAAAAAAATTAACTTGAGGCAGTTGCAAGAGCAAGGAGAGGCAGAACCCAGAACCCTTAGTGTCAGCCTTGGAAAAGTCCTCTTTGCCTTAAAGGTGCTCACGAAAGGAGTCAACCCCACTTATCACATCCCTGTCAGCAATTTTAGAGTAGAAACAACAGATGCCTGAATACAAGATAAGACCACAGGTGGTGCTGCCTCTCCTTAAAAGTGGCAAAAAAGTCCCATATTTCCAAATCCAACTAGAAGTGGAGGAGGATCTGAAGCCCAAGTTTATCCCTGGATGTAAAGGGATATAACAGATATTATGAAGTTAACCCAGATGAAGACCTTTAACTAAAATACAAAAGAGAACAGATCCTAGTTTGGCCAACAGAGGCTGCACACAGACCTAGCTGAGGAAAATCTCTTCCAATACTTTACTCAGCCCACCCGATGCCCTCAGGCTATAGATGCTTCCTTCTCTGTACCTCTGGAGTCAGCAATCCTTTTCTGTAAAGGGCCAGATGGTAAATATTTAGATACCCCAAGCCTGTGATCTGTCACAGCTACCCAGCTCTGCACCATGAAAGCAGCCAATGACGCTACGTAAATGGCTGTGTTTCAATAAAATTATTTACAGAAATAGGAGATGGACCCATTTGTAGTATGTGCCATATTTGCTGACCCTCCCAGTATCACTCATAAAATAAAGGAAAGGGACAGAGGTGGAGAAAGGGGGAATTCAGCCACATTGTAATCAGCATAAATGCATTTAGACAAATCTTTACATGTTAAGTATCAGTGAATTGAGAAACAGAAAGTAAAGTATAAAAAAGGGAAAATACATGTCAGCAAAAATTGATTAAAACTAATATGAAAAAACGGGACATAAAATATAAATACATTTTAATTTAAGAGGTAAATACTACCATATAATAAAATACCTTAGGGGCAGCCCTGGTGGCGCAGCAGTTTGGCGCCGCCTGCAGCCTGGGGTGTGATCCTGGTGACCGCGGATCGAGTCCCACGTCGGGCTCCCTGCACGGAGCCTGCCTCTGCCTCTGCCTGTGTCTCTGCTTCTCTCTCTGTGTGTGTCTATGAATAAATAAATAAAATATTTTTAAAATTTTTTAAAAAATACCTTAGGCCTGGTTCCCCAGAAGCACAAGCTGAAATGAGGACGCAAATACACCTGTATTTATTAAGGAAATGATCTTAGGGAACTATTGGTTAGGAAGTGGGGGAAAATAGGGATAGGGAAGAAACCAAGCATGCAAGAAACCAATTTCTGGTAAAACTGCAGCATAAAATAGATGAGAGTGTCTTATTAAACCTGGCAGGATTGAACATGTATGTTTACTTCTTCTCCCTCTGAAAGTATGGGGAAAGGAAGAAGACATAAACCCATAAGGTTGAGAAGAATAGGAAAAACAACTAAAGAAAAATGTTGGAAGCTAGACAGTAGATGAGACATTTCCAGTTCTGGTTATGATTGAGTAGCCAGATTGGGGCTTACCTTCTCACAAAAAAATTAAAATCTGGAAAGATATATCAAACAACTATCTGTACACACTGGATTGCATTGAGGGAAAGAAAGCGCATGTGGTAAGCCTCACCTTCATTCCAGCTTTCTCTTTAAGGGTATTTTTCAGACCTTGGTACAGGGAAAGACACACCAAGAGAGAAGGCAGATTGGAAAGAAAAGAATGAAGACAAGATATACTGTGCAAGCACTAACCAAAAGAAAGCTCATGTGACTATATTCACAAAGAACAAAATGGGTTTTAAAGTAAGAACTATAAGAGATAAAGAAAGATATCACATCATAAATTAAAGATCAATTCAAGGAGCGCCTGGGTGGCTCAGTTGGCTAAGCATCTGACTCTTGAAATCAGGTCAGGTCATGAACACAAGGTTGTGCAATTGAGCCCTGAGTTAGGCTCCACTCTGGGTGAGAAATCTGCTTAAGATTCCCTCTCTCCCTCTGCCTCTGCCCCTCCTCACCCCCCAAAAATGGTCAATTCAAGAGGAAGGTATAACATTTTTAAATCACTATATACCAAAAATAAATAAATAAATAAATTAGTTAAAAAAATGAATTAGTATATACCATATAACATGGCTTTAAAATACATAAAGCTAATATTGACAGAACTAAAAGAAAGATAGATAAATCCACAATCACATTTAAATCCACAATCCCAACTGTGATTGTAGATTTAAACACATGTCTATTGATACATGTCTATCAATTGATAGACAAGCAGACAAAAAATCAGTAGGAATAGAGAAGATTTGGATACAACAATTAATCAATTTGATCTCTCTCTCATTGACATATAGAACACAATATTAAATAACTGCATAATTCTAAGTTGAGTTTTTTTTTTTTTTGTACTTTGAAGCTGTTTCTCCATGGCATTCTAGTTTTTATTTTCTCTTCTGTTACCTTATCTTTGTTTCTCTACACCTACTGTGGCTTTTTCTCCTCTCTGTCTGTGTTTTTAAGATTTTCTCAATATCCTAAAAACTGTTATTTCATGTATTTTGTCCACTTTTTTTAGCTGTCTCAGTTGGAAGGGTAAATATTGTCCATATTACTCATCTTAGCCAGAAGAAGAGGCTTTTCCATAGCATTTTGGAATAGAAACTGGAAAGATACATTCCAACTTGTTTCTGGAGGCATAAGCTTCTGACTGCCTAGAGTTGTGTGCCTACAGTGAGGGTTGTGACTGGGAGTTTAGGGGTCAACCTAAGTATAGATTTTAATTTAAAAATCCTGTATTTGCTGTATGTTCTTATTTCCACACACCTTTGGGCTTTTGCTCCAGCCCCAGTTTTCTGAGACCTAAACTTTCTCCATTGTATCCTTCTCCTTAGACATCCTAGACAATGTTACAACTCCCTCTAACCTCATTAGTTACAAGTCCTCCAACTGCACTTTTTCTTCCAAGTATTCATTGATACCTCATTCATTCATTCTCTATCTCTGTCTCTCTCATTGAGGATATATCCTGTTGAAATTCCAACAATTTTATGTAGTCAGCCTGCCATATTGACCACAAAATCTGGCCTTTATATTTTTTATGCTGGTCAATTCTCTTAGCACTCTATATATTTATTTTTACTCAGGGAATCAATCAAATTATTTAGTAGAGTCTTAAGCAAAGCAAAGCAATCTAATATTTAACATTATTCAGATCCAGACTTCATGCTTCACTTAGCTTCAGGAGTCAAATTTACCACTTATTGTCCACATTGGGTTCAGACCACAGAAATTAAATCAAAAGGCTTTTACATTTTATGTACATTTGAATTATGTGTGTTTAAAGTCATCCAAATAAAAAATAATAAAGTTTCATTTTATATAGTATCTGAAATACATTATTTTTTAAAGATTTTTTTTATTTATTTAAGAGAGAGACAGAGAGCATGAGCAGGGGGAGGGGCAGAGGAAGAGGGAGAGGGAGAGAGGCAGACTCCCTGCTGAACATGGAGTTTGACCCTGGACTTAATCTCTCATAATGAGATCATGACCTGAGCAAAAACCAAAAGGCAGACATTCAAACCACTAGGCCACACAGATGCCCCTGAAGTACACTATTTTAAATTGAAATTAACTAATTAAAATCAATTAATTCAATTATCAAAATCAATTGATTAAAAATCAATTAAAAAATTGCTACTTCAGAATTGGCTGGGTACATGCTATTTTTGCTCTTGCCACATGATGGCACCATTTTAGCTAATAATTACAAATACCATCCACCGATAGAATTTTTCTTCAGTTTTACATCCTTTGAATGCTACTAAGTTTCATGAAATTATTCTCAATTGAATAAAATGTAATCACCAATTTATAGACCTGACCAATATTATAATTTGAATTGAACTAAAGAATAGTCAGGACTCATCTATCAAGGTTCTCCATAGGTCTCCCACTGTGGGGACCTAAAAGCTGTAATTTCCTGAAAGGTTTTGCTGTCAGGTTTCAGAGATGCCCTAATGAAAAGCCAAGTTAGGTACATATTACAGTGTTCTGCTTGTACAGAACAGTCAGCTAAGAGTGTTTATACTGTGTGAATCCAAATGCTGAGAGATTAAAATATGCCCCAGTCAATAATCAAAGATAAAATATTTGGGAAGATGAAGAGATGGTTTGCTGATTCAAGAAGTAAGCCTATTAGAGATCTTCAATGAACATAATTTAATTATATACAAGAAACATTTATTTAGTGTTTTTTCTCCATGCTTATTAAAGCCTTGAACATCAAGGACCCTTTCTGGCTATGACTTCACCTTTTATAGTATTTCTTCCCCTTAATAAGAAGAACCAATGTTTTTCAAGAGCCTTCTATGTGCTAAATACCATGCTCTGTGCTTTGCATTTTTATGTCATTTACTTCTTACCACAAGCCTTCAAGGTAAGTATACTCATTATTTTAAGATGAAGGAAGCTCGGACATTTACCTAGTATCATTCATCTAATAACCAACAGCTAGGGTTTGTATCTGGGTCCTTTGTGCCCAAAGCCCACATTCAACCTTCACCCCTTTGAATATATGCACCTGCACTTTCTGTGTTTTCCTTTTTCCCATATGAATCAGCATCCCACCTATAATTATGCCTGACAGTTGCCTGCTAGAGATAATTTATACATTCCTTGATTATTTATAGCTTTAAAAATAATAGTGAAAGGGCTTATATCTCTATTATAGCCCACTGACTTGATTAATGTACACTCTGATTGGCCCTGTGAAGGTTCTGGGGGTTTACTTGATAGAGCAACTCCACAGGAACGTACAGACTGATGCTGTGAGGAGCAGGTTCAAGTCTACACAGACATCTTGAAGAGGAGCCACTGAAGTGGTTGGTTTATTTGGTGGGACTGGCCATAAGGTTAAAAAGAAGAGCTTTAGAATCTCAGAGTTGAAAGAGACCATGAAGATCATCACTAAGTCCAAATAACCAAGCTTAAATTCATTCTGCCAAATGCCTGCTCAGCAGCTGGCCAGCTACTCCTTGAGTATCAGAGAATTCTATAGAATAGAATTCTATAGAATTCTATAGCTCAGGAATCACTTTTAGTCTTGGGCCAGTCTAACTGTTCTTCATATGACACATATAGCAAGGATGACCAGCCACTAAGGAGATGGAGGTGGCCATTGCCATGAAGTTGGTAGAGGCTTTCCCACTTGATCCGAACTTGCTCAGGAGATGGGTCAGCTATCCCAGAGATCCCCAGAGGAAAACCATCAAGAGAAGCTTTGGTAGGGCAGAGGCTGGAAGAAAAAAATCTGATGGAGTCACAACAGGGTTAAAGCCTGTGAAAGTATATTTATCTGTATTTTAATATATTTATTTGGTTCAACTTTTTGAGGTAAAATGTGAATGTACGTAAATGAACTCTGATTAAAGTTCTTAGAACAGTTGGATCAGATGATAAATCAAATCTACTCAAGAAGTCTTACAGCGCAAATCTGTGAAGACCATAATTATGCTTCATGCTAAAATCTTCTCCTGGACTTCACATGTAAACAAAACTACATATTAACTTGAAGTCATCAAAAGTGCCTGGAAAAAACACATCTATGGCAGGTATAACACATTACATAGATTTTCTTTTTTAGCACAGAAAATAATTACTTCCACAAGAGGGCACCAATTGACATCTTATTCTCAATAAATGGAAGGCCATTTGAAATAATGGGCTGTTGTTTCATTTTATATTTATATAGTTATACCAAATATTTCAACATAATTCACACAGTATATTTGGGAAAATCACCTTCATTGTTACTGTTCCTCAAGAAAATAACATTTTAGTTTTCAGGAAGATGTATTCCTAGTCCATGGAAAAAAGAAACCTTTCATGTTAAACTTTAGTACTGCTTAATTTTTTTTAATAAATATTAAAATGCATTTTAGAAAACTGAATTCATGCTATCAATATTTTTAGTTTGCTTCAAATGTGAAATCTGGCAAGACTGCTATGCTTTAAATGAAAAAAAACAACAACAACAACAACAATGCTTCGATTTTTCTCCTGTTTATGAGGATAAATCTAAAAGTAGAAGGCCTCAGCAGTGTCTCGGGAGTGTTGCTAAATTCATAGGGGAATTACCATGCCACAATGTATCCTATGTTGCTCTATGGAAATGATCAGTAAATCGCTATTAGCTTAATCCTAGCATGAGCTTCCTAGTACATACACAAACACAATACACATTCACGTGCACACATACACTCAGTACTTAAGACATTTTACATACTTAGGTCTCTTCCACCCTTCATCTTTCAATGGAGTTATCTACTTGCTGTATGCAAAGAATAATAGGAGAATTGGCAGAAAAATCTGTTTACCCCCTGGGATAATAGTGTCAAATTAGTACCTTCCAGACACTGCTGAAAACTTCCATAAGTTAACATGTTTTTCCAAGTGTTGGTTTCTCTACACAAAGGAGGAAGTATTTAGCAATAAAAATTATATTTTAAAAAAGTGATATTTTGAGCACCTAATTGTCCCAGGCATTATACAATAATAATTGTACCATGCATATTTTATTTTATCCTCTTAACAACCCAATAACTTAGGTATTATCAATACTCCCATTTTATAGTTAAGAAGACTGAGTTGCAGAGAAGTTAAGTACTCCCCAAGTTTTCTTGCCCTAGTACAACCATGATTTAGATGCAGGTCTATCTGATTCCCAGGCCCCAAACTTTTAACCACTATTCTTCATGCCTCTCTGAAACCCAGCAATAACTCCATAATATTACCTGCCTTACACCTTGGAATTAGGTCCTAGAGTGTATCTAATGCCCTCAGGCTATGTTTGGACAAGGGTGAATCTAGAAAATCCATAGTCTCATTTGATGGATATCATAGGAAGTGGGAGAGATGAAGAAAAGTTATTTCCAAATTTTAAGTGGTTCTTGAAGCGTCATCAGCCATCTCTGAACACTGTAATTAGGTCAAGGATAGGCACATGAGCCAAGGTACATTTCGGGATTTTTATCTGAACAACTGGGAAAGTAGATGGCATGAATCTTGAGTGGGGCTGCATAAGAACCCTGAGACTCTTCCACCTACCAGTTATTACCCAGAGAAAACAGAGTGGAGATAGTGACCCTGGGGATATCATTGGGCCAAGAATCAACAGGGCTTGAAGCCAGGTCTTTCCACTTGACATTTTTTAATTATGTAAGACAATATACTTCCTACTGGCAGAGCCATTTTGTGTCGAGTTCTCAGTCACTCATAACTGGAGTTACCCTAGCTGATTCAGCCAGCTCAAATACAACAGTGTAGCAGGATATTGAGCAGGCTTTCCCTAACTTGGCAGCAAGTCTCAAAACAGAGAACAACACATGTGAAATCATGAAGTCCCTGCATTCTGAAAAGAGCAGTCAGACACCTCCCTCAGGACTTACAAGAAGTCCACAGAACTGACCCTCCCACATGTGACTGCCTCCTTCCTCCAATCTGATGGGAAGAGGTTAGGGTGAAAGTCAATCGATGCCTTTCACTCAGGGAAACTATAGGGTTTAGATGACAGATGATTTGCTTCTCTTTCACCAGGGAGAAGAGAAGGGTGTTCCCATCACCAAGGCAAGTGACTGGGAGGCTCCAAGAAAATAGCTCAGAGCATGGGACCAAATGGATGGATGCCCTGGTCACATGTCTGCTTAGGCAGTTAACTGGTTGATTTGTCCTTGTGCCTATCTGGGTGGGAAGAAAGCATGTAAAGAGAAAGAACAGAAGGGAGAAAGACGAAGGTTTCCTCTACTGTTGTTTGGTGGCAAAGATGAGAAAGTTGACTGTGGGTCAAGTGGGTACTGCAGAAAGTAGCAGATTTAGGCATCTGGCCATGCCCACAATGATGTCCTCCAGACAAAGGGATTCCATTAACAAAAAGCTGTAGAGTGATGATACAAGTGAATGGGAAGTGGGAGAGGTGGAGTTCAAGCTCGCTCTCCTGGTCAGGGAACTGCAGAGTGGATGGGTCCCAGAGGACCCTCTGAAGGACTCATACAGGGACCACACAAGAAAGATCACAAAGGAAGGAAGGGATTTAAATCAAATTTGAGAGTGATACTTTAAAATAACTGAGTTTTAATGGCTCAGAGTGACTGGAAATTTATGGGATCTATCCCAGATGGTATTAAGTGACAAGAAATGGAAAATGAATGAGGCATGGTTGAAGGCAGTGACTGGAAGAAATAAAACCTTTATATATTTATACCCCACTGAGTAGAGATTGCTCAGTAACTCTGGTGGGATATTAGAGAATCCCTCCTTCACCATACAGATACCTGAAAATGGATCAAGGGGCAATAAAATCTTTGGCAATAGGTCAGAAGTAGCAAATCCAGCACCAGTAGCTCTGTCTACAGTTACATTGCATTGTCGATCTTTCTATAAATCTTATTTCAGAAGACTTTGCTAGAATGGGGCAGGGAATGGCTGGGCCAAAGGGAAGGTCAAGGTGTTTATCCAATGATTATACAGGATGCATTAAACTGGACAAGTAGCCAGTTATCAATTTGGATTATTATTTTTGAGGAGATATAAGAAACTAGTCACTTTCCTATGTGAAATTGTATCTTATTCTTCCTATATGGCAGGAGATGTTAATTTTATTTCAAGTGTAATTTTATTTTTTTATTTTATATTTTTGGAGGGAGAGAGAGAATCTTAAGCAGGCTTCATGCCCAGGGTAGAGCCCAAAGTGGGACTCAATCTCACAACTCTGAGATCATGACCTGAGCCAAAATCAAGAATCAGACACTTAATTGACTAAGCCACCCAGACATCCCTTAAAGTACAATTTTAAATGATTACTCTCATCTTTAAAAATTCTTCAAGGGCATTGGAGACCTCTAGAATAATTTTGGAAAGGCTAGTGAAGTATGAGAGAATGAGAGGCTTTGCACTTAAATATCTAGAGGGACCAGCAGGCAGAGAATATGACCAATAAAATTGGGAGTCAGAGCAGAGTGCATGCCCCTGTCAAATGATGCAGCTGCTACTCAACCCCAGTTTACATTTGCTATGTGAGTGTGCATATCTAGTTTAGCCAAGTCTTCCAATTTTTCAAGAGAAATGAAAATTTCAGTTTTTTATATAAATCTCATCATTTCTAAGTGTTGGCAATTATCCAAAATTTTTAAGCAGCACTGTATGGGCCAAATGAAACACATCTGGGAGCTGATATGGCTGGTGGGTTGCCAGCAACCTCTGGCATAGGTAATGGGAAAAGGTGGTCAGAACTGAAAAATAGAATGAAGGCTCAGGGCCTGTCAGTCACTACTGTGCCGAAAATGAGCTTTGGACCAGAGGCATCTCTCACACTAGAAATAGGAACTTTGTAGGAAGTCTGAGGGATAGAGGAAGCAGGACAAATTCTGCTAATGCTAAAGAATGAGGCACTGGTGCCCCTAGGATGATGTCACTTGCCATAGAACACACATCACCTCAGACTCATTTCAGGCACCACTGAGAACAAGTAAATAGAGTAAAAACCAACTAAAGCCAGAACCAGCTTTAGTAACATATAGCCTAATGTGGTATGAGTAAGACCAAGAGGACTTTTAAAAAATGGACCAAATAATGAAAGAGGTATCAAAACAGGAGGTAGCAGAGATAGCTGGGAAGAGGAGAAAGATACAAATGCAAGATTGTTCAAAAACATTTAAGGCCCAGAGGAAGAAACTCTGAGAGCCATAAAGCTGAGTATCTTCCTTCCCTAGGATAGTATCACAGGGCTGACTTGAATGTAGATAGATTAAAGAGATGTTGGTCCATGTGCAGAAATGAGATCAGGGCAGGTTATGAATGGTTGTGAGGAAATGCTATAACCAGAAGCTGGCTCTGAGGTGAGCATCTTGGTTAAACACCCAATGCAAAAAATAAAAAAATAAAAAAAAAAACCACCCAATGCAGACAGGGCTAGATATATAAATTTTTATGACAAGAGCCCATCTAGAATTTGAATTATTGTAGTAGTCTCCTAACTGTTCTCCTTGCTGAACTCTCCTAAACTTGACCCCCACAGTTCACTCTCAACAAAGTGACTCTTTAAGACTTAAACCTGATCATACCACTCTTCCCCTAAAAATTCTTCTATGGCTTCCTTTCTTGCTTAGAGTAGATGCCAGAACCCTTCAAATGGATGATAAGGCTTTGATCTGGCCTCAGCTATGTCACATCTAATGTCATTTCCTCCACAAATTTTTCCCATTCTGCTCCAGTCATGTGGCTTCCAGCCCATCTCTGAACACATCAACATATTCAGATCTTTGCACTTTCTGTTTGCTCTGCCAGAGGGTTCTTCTCCCAGATATTTGCATAGTGTACCCCTCATTTCCTCCTTGGTGCACATTATCAGAACATTCTTTACTGACTACACAATGCAAATAGCAGTCCTCCCACCTAGCTTTCTCTTTTTCCATAATTCTGCTTGTTTTTTTCACATTACTAATCATTATCTGGCATATTGGGGTTTTTTTTATTTGCTTATAATTATCTCTTTCCATTAGAATGCAAACTCCATTAGTATTCTGTCCCCTGATGTATTCTCAGAGTCCAGAACAGTGCCTGCTGCATAGGAGGTGCTTGATAAATATTTGATGAATAAAGAAGTGAATGAAAGAATGAATGAATGAATGAATGAATGAACAAAGTAAAAAACAATTCTTTTTTATTTTTATAAATTTATTTTTTATTGGTGTTCAATTTGCCAACATATGGAATAACACCCAGTGCTCATCCCATCAAGTGCCCACCTCAGTGCCCATTACCCAGTCACCCCCAACCCCCGCCCATCTCCCCTTCCACCACCCCTAGTTCGTTTCCCAGAGTTAGGAGTCTTTCATGTTGTGTCTCCCTTTCTGAAATTTCCCACTCATTTTTTCTCCTTTCCCCTTTACCATCCACGACCATCCACGTCGAAGCAAATGGTGTGTATTTGTCGTTTCTAATGGCTAATATTCCATTGTATACATAAACCACATCTTTTTTATCTGTTCATCTTTCAACGGACAACGAGGCTCCTTCCATAGTTTGGCTATTGTGGACACTGCTGCTATAAACATCGGGGTACAGGTGTCCCAGCATAAAAAACAATTATAATAACCCCTGAAAAAACTGAGAGTCACAGACCAGAGAGCTACTTAGATTATTTTGAAAGAAATTTGGAACCTTGGGCAGTTTCCAAAATACAAAAAAAAAAAAAAAAAAGATTGCCCTTGTCTATTTCTTCTCTGTGATGAGTAATGTTAGTGACATGAAGTTGAAAGAATGGGTGGTTGCTTTCTGGAAAGAAGGAAGGCTGACTCCTTGAAAACTGTTGAAAGATCTGAAAGGAGTAGATAGAGTTCCAAGCTTGCATGAAGAGATTGACTCTGAAGTTGGCCAGTAAAGGACCCCATATGTGGGTTTACAACTAAGAGGACACTATGTCTAAAAACTGTTACTTAGCTCATGCCAGAATCTGTAATCAGGACTTATGACTTTTCTGGATGTCTTAACTTTAAAAAGTCCATGATTTAACTATATTTCTTTAGAATGCTGGCTGTTATCAAGATCTAGTAGTGACAGCAGTCCTTAGGGAGTGCTGACGGGCTTCCCTTATTTGCTAAGCATTTTTGTTTCTTCTGTAATACGTATTTACGAAACATGATGGAGACAGAGAGGCAAATATTTGAAAGCTTTTTTCTCATAGCTTTTCTCTTCCTTTCTCTTTCTTCAAGGTCATGGATATGTCTGTCTGTACACATAAGTATATTTATTTCCACTCACATAATTGTTTATCCTTAACCACCCTTTGCTGCTACAAGTGGGTGGGAAGGGGCTAGGTACAGGATGAGTAACTTAATTCATTACTTAATATTAGGCATTTAACATCACATTAATCAACCTCGACTGGAAAAGACCAAGAAACAAAATGACTCCCATGTTACTGTAATAAATGCCTATATTTGAGATGGGCAAGGCCTTTGCATTTCTAAGACTTATAGTTGCTTAGTGTTTTGAATTTTAACTTTATTTAGTTTCAAAAGTTTTTGAAGTTCCAGTGTAGAAAACAGAGCCTTGTTTTTAGAATAATTTTAATTCAAGTTTAATAAACTCAAGATGGATAAATGACTCAAAAACAATGAAATGTGTTTTTCTAAGCAAGCATATTAGGTTATAATACAAAGAAAACATGTGAATAAAACCACAAAGAATAAAATTTTTAATTAGAATATTTTATGGGCCCAGTTTCCCTTGTAGAATATATAGAATCATGTGCCAAATTCTCATTAAATGTAACAAAAACTATGCAGAAAAGCACAACCACCCAACAGTCAAAATATTACTTGAGACCAAAGAGTTGCTTCATTTCTTGCAATTGACCAAAACCTCATTTAGGTTGTCCTGTAATTGATAGGATTTTTTGTGGCCTCTACACTGAGAGAATACTCTGCTCTTTGGCTTTATCTAGGGAGTCCTCTCTATATCACCACTTCTCAATTCACTTACTCCACACTACTTTATATTTTAGAGACTTAGAATCCATTTCCTTTATTCATTCATCAACTCATTTAGGAAAAAAAATTGAACACTGAAGTTCAAAGTCCCCCACCTCAGGGGAAATAATGATATATGGGTCAAATTTTAGTCAAAGATTACAGTTTAGAAGATGAAATGACATGTATACATGTCATTATATTCTGCGTTTTGGTATGATTTTTGTTACATGGTTAAGTTCCATGGGAATTTAAAGAAAGGAACTATCATCTCTAGAAAGATCAGGAAGGCTTTCATGGAGAAGGTGACACATAAGCTGGACATCTAAAACTAGATAGAATATATAGCAAGACTAAAGACAAAAAAAGGAAGGAGGGTGTCGGTGGAAGAATGCAAAAAAGGAATTCCAAGTGGAAGAAATAACATGAGCTAAGTCACTGAAGCAGGAAAGGCCAGGAAGTGTTCTGGAAATGGAAACTAGTAGAGATTTTTTGAAACACGTAAAAAAGGTGAGTGTATATGGAAGGACAGTTTTAAATCAGATAGTGTGCTTGAATGCCAAGCTGTGTTAGTTAGGAATGATGAAAGAGAAAACCTGACAAAAACATATGGACGTTTACTATTTTCTTAACAAGAAATCTAGAAGCAGGTAATCTCAGAGTTGTATCAGCAGTTCAATAGTTCTCATGGACCGGGATCTTTCTACTTCTGCTCTACCGTCTTTAGGGACTTTTTATCTTTATATCTATCTCCTCTTGGTCACAAGATGGATGCAAAAGTTCCAGGCACTATACTTATGATGAAGACACAAAACAAAGAGATAGAATAGTAACCACCACATATGTTCTTTTAATCAGAAAAGCAATCTTTCTCAGGATCCCCGCTAGTCTTATGTCTCATTGTCCAAAAATGAGGCAATGGCCACTTGCAGCTGAAAGAGAGGCAGAGAAAAAGGTTTCTGCTTTTCAGCCTTTATAAGGGGAATAGCAAAGAAGAAAAGTGTTGGGGATGGCTGATGCCTTAGTTAGCCATCTGCCCAAGCTAGGGGAGCATTGTATGGGTCTTATAGGTAATAGATAGTTGTTAAAGATTTTCAGGAAAGAAACACAGAGTGAGGCTTTAATATGACTGATCTGGTGGTAGTGAAAAGAATGAATTTAAGAGCAGAGAAACTAGAGGCAACAAGAGAGATTAAGAACATGTCTCATTTTAAACATGTATTCACTTCCAAATGTGGCAGTTTGATGACAGAAATGTGAGTTTGCATCAGTTTTTTCTTTCTCCTGTGTTCAAATGGGTTTAAAATCACACTTAGTTTACCACACTGTGCTTTAGGTGGATAACACTGAACCAAGGTCTTAGATGCTAGCCTACCTGCTTACAGACTTCTCTACTTAGATATCCCACCATCACCTCTGCTTTATTACTTCCAACAGTGGATTTAAATGACCACTATGACAAAAATAATTTAGGCTGAAGGCATATTTTTGTACTGTGTCAAAGCATTGTATATTAATAGAAAGAATAGGAAGTGTGTTAGTATCATTCTTAGAGAAACTTGAAATAGATAGAAGTGATTCTAAGGCCAAATTTGAATAGGAAAAAAAACATTATTCTTTATGTTATTCACAATTATAATGAGTCTATAATTCAAAGATAATATTTTCATTAAATAAGGCACAAAAAGCTTGACATGCTGCTGATACTTAATAATAAAGGACATTTACCATTCATGCTATGAAAAACATGGACAATTAAGAAAGAGCTTATCAAATTTACATATTACCTTCTTAATCTGGTTGCGAAGCAAATTTTATCATTTCCCTACCAGAATTATGTCAGGTATTAGAAGGATCTATGGAAGCAAAGTGTCTGCCCAAGCCCATCACTTATTCTTTAGTTATGCTAGATAATTTGTACAAGCTACTTCAAACTGGTTTTAGGTTGAAGTGGAGATAATTAAGTAAATAAATAAGAGCAAGGTATGCTAGAAGAATGGTTATAGGACCAGGAGCATGGCTTTCATAGTAAATGATGATTGGATCCGATGCCTAAAATGTAATGTGTTGTAACCCCAGAACTAAGGAGGCCACTGCTCCTACTTCCTGAGTGTCAGTATAGCAGAGTGGTGAGGGGAAAGGCTCTGGAATCATAATGTCTGAACATGTGACTTCTGGAGTCATCACATACTGGCTGTGTGATTCTAGAAAAGTTAGTTTCCTTTCTGTGACTCATTTTCCTCATTCATAAAGAAAAGGATTATTGTGAAGATTCAATAATAATCCACATGAAGTATGTGGAACAGTGCTTGGAGCATACCATTGTTGCTGCTGTGGCTATGACAACTACTACTACACTATGTTACTCCTACTGCTGCTGCTACACACTACCACTACCACCACCACCACCACTATTACTTGTACTACTGCTTCTATACTACAACTATTGCCCGGCTGCTGCTATTATTATACTACTACCACCATTGCTACTACTACTACTACGTTACTACTATGACCACCAGTACACTGCCCTCTTTTAGTATGTTTTTTCCTCATGTCACTCTCTGTTCCTTCTCAGCCTCCATTATCAGTTCTTGCTCTTCTTCTTGAACTCCTATCATATTAGGAGCATCATATTAGTATTAGAATCAGTATTGTATTAGTATTAGTATATTAGTTCTAGGGCTCAAGCCTTTGTTCTTTCCTTTTATCTTAAATCATTCCTGAGGTGATACTGGTCAGTCCCATGGTTTTAAATATTAGCTACATGTTGAATCACTCCAGCTTTAAGCTTTTTTTTTTAATTCCAATATAATTTACTACGTTCTATAGAAGGACACAAATTAAAGACCAAATGTGGACACATATCAGAGACTTGACTTGAACGACCAAAGATGGCTCTATATAAACTAGTGAGGATAAACAACACTCAGCGGTGATTGACAAGAAAAATAGGAAAGAAAGAAGAAAGATGTTTCAAGACTGTCGTCAAAGACACCCCCCAAGACATCAGGGGAACTTTGCTAGAATGATATAGAAGCCCACTTAGATTCTGCAGTCTTCTACTGGTGAAGGAGGAGGGGCCGGAGGTTCTGTAGGGCTGGCCACACTAGAAGGGACTTGCTCCAGATCCAGAGTGGAGGATATCGCCCTGGCTTCATCACTTTTCTTAGTAAATCGCTCTTTTCTGGTGGCCATGGTGACTCTGCGTCTGCTCACCTTGGAGGCCAGGTCTCCATGGGGCAGGTTGTTGCCATTGATTGTGGGGCTCTTCTGAGCCATGGCCCTGCATGCAGAGGACTCAAGGAATTTGGGTTCACCGCACCTGTGAATCTTTTGATCCCAGTTCAGCTCGGCATAGGACCCCTTCCACACTTCAGCTCATGGTCCCGGGAAGGAATGCCCCATACAGACTCCGTACCCACAGGGCAGCTACACCTCCTCCTATCTGTCAAATGTTCTTATTATCAAATTGTCTATTTCACATTTCTACTTAGATGTCTAACAGACATTTTAAATAATATGGCCAGAATGAAAGTCCTGATCTTCTCTCAGAAATCTGTCCCACATACAATCTCCTCTATTTCTGTTTATGGCAACTTCATCATTCCAGTTATTTAAGCTGAAAACCTCAGACTCACCCTTGACTCTTTTCTTCTCTCTACCATCCATCAAGAAATCATGTTCCCTCAATGTTGAAAACATACATGGGTTTTGACCAGTTCACACCATTTCCACTGCTACAATTCTAGTCTAAGCAACCATCATCTTTCACCTGGACATCCAAAATAGCCTCCATAGTAGACTGCTTGCAAAAATTGCAGCAATTATTCCCCTTGGTATAGCATACCCCATTGTAATTTACTTTTGGAGCTTCTCCTGTCAAGATGTGGAATTTATTCCTCTGGTTCTTTGATTTGTATAAACCTCATAACACACTTCAACTAATATAATATACCCGCAAGTGATGGCAGGCCAGTTTTGAGCGTAGGCTTCAAGAGATCTTGCACACTACTGCTTGTTCTCTTGAAACCCTGCAGCCATCATGTGAATAATCACTTGGCCCAGTCATCCCTAGTCCAAGCCATCAGCTAAGCAGCTCCCTGAGGCAGAGCCACCCAGCAGACCTGTAGCCAAATGCAAGCAAGACCAGTAGAACTGCCACTTCAGCCCGTTCTAATTTGCCAATCCACATAATTGTGAATTAAATAATAGTTCTTATTTTCAGACACTAAAAACTAAAAAATGGGTGGTTTTCACTAAGCAATAGCTGGTGGATACAGCTTCCTAACACATGTCCCTGCTGCTACTCCTGACCTCTAAAGTCTATTCTCAGGACAGCCGACAAAAATAACTTTTTAAAAAACATAAATCAGAATCATATCACTCTTTTTCTCAACACTCTACAATGGCTCACTTTACAGGGGACTGTAAGACTCTAATTTATATGGCTTTCTGTTATCACTCTGCCCACATCTCCTACTACTCAATCTTTTGTGTTTTCCATTCCAGCCATATTAACTTTCTTGCTATTTCTTGAATACACTGGACACACTCTTGACTTAGGAATTTGCTCTAGTTGATCACTCTGCCTGACATGCTCTTTCTTTCTAGAACCCTTTGGCTAACTCTCCCTGTATCTTCAGATGTTTTCTCAAATCTCATGTTCACAATGAGGCTTTCTCTACTTAATAAAACAGCCTGATTCTCATCCCCAACATTCCCAGTCCTCCTTTTCCTGCTCTACTTTTTTTCTATGTTTTTCTTTCACATCATCTTCTAATATAATATATAATTTACTTAATTATTATGTTTATTATTTGTTGTATGTATCTCTATTATTCAAGGTTCTCCAGAGAAGCAAAATCAATTGAGCGTGTGTGTGTGTGTGTGTGTGTGTGTGTGTGTGTAGAGAAAGAGAGACTTATTTTAAAGAATTGGCTCACCTGATTGTGGGCACTGGCAAGTTTGAATTCTGCAAAGCAGGCCAACAGGTTAAAGATGCAGGGAGGGATCCCTGGCTGGCGCAGCGGTTTAGCGCCTGCCTTTGGCTCAGGGCGCGATCCTGGAGACCCGGGATCGAATCCCACATCGGGCTCCCGGTGCATGGAGCCTGCTTCTCCCTCTGCCTATGTCTCTGCCTCTCTCTCTCTCTCTCTCTCTCTCTCTCTGTGACTATCATAAATAAAAAAAAATTAAAGATGCAGGGAAGAGTTGATGTTGCAGCTGATGTACAAAGGCAATCTGAAAACATACATCCTTCAGGAGATCTCAGTCTTTTTCTCTTAAGTCCTACAAATATTGGATGAGTCCCATTTAAATTATGGAAGGTAACTTGCTTTAATCAAAGACCAAATAATCTCATTATAAAAGTACCTCCACAGTAACATCTAGACTGGGATTTAATGAAATATCTAGGTGCCATGGTCTACCCAAAGTAATAGATAAAATTAATCACCACACTCTCTTTTGGTGAAATATAAGTTTCTTGAGGAATTAAATCTTTTTTTTTTGTCTACTAATATATCTCAAGTGCCTAGAACTATGCCTAGCACAGAGTTGCTGCATATATTAAATGAATCAATGAATGAATGATTGAGTCTTTAAAAATAAAAATAAAACTCAACAGGAATATTATGAGAGTGAGTGGAACTTGGTGAGGTTAGTCCAGAAAGGTTCCTGAAGGATGTGTGTTTTACAAATAGTTTTGAAAGGAGACTGGGATATTATTTGGCAGAAGGAGGAGTGAAGAAACTTCAGGAAATCAGAGTGATGTGTATGTTGGCTCAAAGTAGGGAGAAAGCAAACACTGAGTGCCCTCTAAGATAACCACATCATATGTAAATAAAGGGACGTTTTTCAGTTATCCCTGAAAAACTAAACACTTCCTTATTATCTCTTGAAGTTCCAGAGCCTCATTTGTCTGTCTATAATATTCAAAAATCATGGTCACTCAAAAATTTGAACTTTTTCCAAGTGAAATAAAGCATTTATACAAAGCAGATGCACGCAACATAACCTTCAATCATGATTTTCCTGTAGTCACAATAAGATTACTACAAATAAAAGAAGCCATGCCTTAGATCAAACTAGCACTTAAAAACCAGGTATAATTTGATGACTGTATTAAAGGTACCAACCAAACCTAGGCAGTTTTCTGTAGAGACAAGAATTCCTGGTGCAGATCTACCACCAACTTTACTTAGGTGCAAGATTTTCCTAATATCTGACAATCATTAGGGCACAGGGAAGTCCCAGGCACCTATTATTTCTGCCCAAATCCAGAAATTACAGATTGGCTGGAGAAGCCATTTTTAAAAAATAATTATTTCTCACTGTGGTGAATTAAATCAATGTCACAAAAATCATCTCTGGCAATCTCTGTTCATCCATACATCTCTTTACCTGTCTACCAATCTTTCTCCACATCCTCTACCAAGTTCCAATGTTTTGCACACTAAAATGATCCACTGGCATCCAAATTACATTATAAATGCCAGTCAGTCTGCTGGTCTTTGAGTCAAGGTCAGTGTGGGCTGTCTGCTAAATTCAGAATAGGGAGAGTCTGCTAATCAAGGCACATCAATTCAAACTGCCCTTCAGACTTGAGTGGTTGCAAATCTTTCTGTGAGCACAGTTTAGAAAGTGGTATTTATTTTATTTGTTTTTGAGAGGCTGCAAAGGCCATAACCTCCTCATGGGATAAACTGCCAGAATTGTATATAACCTTCAAGAACAAAAATCTCCAAAAGTCAGGCCATCTGGGGAAGGCAATGACATTTCTGAATATTCATTGTTCTCTTTTGACAGTAGCACAAAATATTGGAGCAGATTATAAGACTATGGCAAAACTTTTAAAAATAAGATATAAACAGCAATTCATTTATCCATTCATGATACATTTTTATTTAAACTATCTGTAGATTTTTTAAATCTAAATATTAATACATAAGCATATACTTAAACATTAATTTCAAAGTTGGATATTTATTCTTTGGATAGAAGGGACACAACTCAGGACATACTGATTTCCATATAAAATTCAAATGAATTTAGAACATATTTACAGAGTTGATTACTGTCATCTGCCAATGGTTAGCGACTCTTTTATTGCTAATTGAAGGAAGTAACAATGAGTATTCTGGAGCAAAGAGATACCTGAGGGCCTCTTTAGAGATTTTTCTGTATCTCAATAAAAATATCAATGTATATTAGTAGTGAACACAAAGTGTTAGTTACCCATTGCTAGTAGCATAATCCAAATTTATTCCAGAATCCCTAAAAATCTAAGATATATTTTCAAATCCTCTGGGTAGTCTAAAGTATTAAAATAAATTCTCTGGCTGGCTTTTGCAATTCATCTCCATGTTTGGAGCACATTACATTTTTTGATCACATATTGCTAGAGTCAGAAAAGTGAAGCCCATAAAAGAAAAAAGTAAAAGAAATCACATTTAAAGAAGGGGAAATGGTGAGTATTTTATTGGCGCTTATAATAAGTTTCCTGTTCTTTTTTTTTTTTTTTTTTCACTTTAACTTGCTTGGATATCAGATATCAACCCTGGTAATTTTCTTTCTGGAAATTTGTTCTACATAACAAAAGAATATCACCAATAATCTTTTAGAAATAATTTATGGACTCCCAAGCTCGTACAGTGTAATTTGTAGCTAGGTAGCCTCCCCACCCAATATTCATGAAAAATAGCAACTACTTTCACAGACTTTGTCTAGAAGTTCACTGTGAAGATATTGAATTTCTTCCAAGTTAACTTATGTTTGGGTTAGTATATGATTTCATCTAAAGTTAGATGAATTCTGGCTATTTCTTCTCCTTACTGGGCATAAAAGTTTTAGGAGGCTAAAAACATTTTTTTTAATAGAGTAGCTTGAATATTAGTGAGAATAGTAATATTTCTGAAAGCTTTTACCCCATTAGTGGAAGGCATTGTAAAAAGAATCTCTTTCTAGGCCTACCCTAAGTGGTTGAAGGAAGTGTATTTCTGATACCAGAAAAAATACCTAATTTACCCTGAAGTTAGCATCTGGTTAAGAAAAGCAGAAATGGGAACACCTGGGTGGCTCAGCGGTTGAGGGGGTCCAGGATCGAGTCCCCTATCATGCTCCCCATGGGGAGCCTGCTTCTCCCTCTGCCTATATCTCTGCCTTTCTCTATGTCTCTCATGAATAAATAAATAAAATCTTTTTTAAAAAAGCATAAGTGGTAAAGCTGTGTTCTAAACTCATCTACCCCATAAAACTACAAGTAACTTGACTCTCCTAGTGGAAAAACAGAAGTAATGAACTAATCTATACCATGCAGTCATTCATAGGATGTTAAAGTTTCAATGGTCCTTGTATATTATTCGCTTTATTCTCTTCATTTTTCATATGCTAAAAATGAAATCTGGAGGGGTGATATAACTTGTCCAAAGTTAACAGCAAGTAAACTCTTAATCCATCATCATTTATTAATTTTTCACTATTGCCTTGTACTGTCACAGGAAATATAGTATTAAATATATAGTATTCAATGTAATATTGAATTTTCATTGCCATATTAATTATAGCACTCATATTGTGCAAGTAAAAAACAAGATAAGAATAAAGTAAAACCAGGGCAGCCCTGGTGGCTCAGTGGTTTAGTGCCGCCTTCACCCCAGAGCCTGATCCTGGAGACCTGGGATCAAGTCCCACATCGGGCTACCTGCATGGAGCCTGCTTCTACGTCTGTCTATGTCTCTGCCTCTCTCTCTCTCTCTCTCTCTCTCTCTCGTCTCTCGTGAATAAATAAAATCTTAAAAAAAAAAAAAAGAATAAAGTAAAACCAGAGTCTGTCAGGTACCCTTTTTATTTTCTCAAAGTATAAGTAAGAGTTGCCAGCAAATAAAAAGCAAAAAGAAAAAAGAAGCAAAAAGAATACAAACAGAAGGCAGCCAGTAACACCCATAAACTTGTCGATAAATAAGAGGAGCCCAGAGATAAATACAGCCTGTGTGCTTATTCGTCAGGGCACCTGCCTCCTTTGTTCCCTTATAAAAGAGCAAAAATAATAATCCATTACCATATAAATGTATAGAATGATTGTTGCTGGACTGGGAAAATATTCATAAAATGATAGATCTAAAATGTTCTTAATTCAATGTGAATTGTTGATATTTGAAGACTTAAAAGGGTCATCTATTAATCTGTAAAGAGTATCAAATGTGAATCATTCCATCTAGCCTTAATTCTAAACCATTCTATCTCTTTTGAAAGACAATCAGTACAGTTCTTATCTATAGAAGCCTTTCTTCTTTGTACACTCCATTGTCAAGCTGTCTCAGCAGGAATAAATTCAACAAATGTTGGTCACTTACAATATCAGGAACTGCTAGGTACTGCTGGAGAAATAAAGATGGCTATGATACTCTCTGGCCCCAAAGATTGAAACTATCTAGTTAGGACAAATGAAGGAGTAAAGAAATATTTAGCTAATTATTCAAGTCAACTGAATAGTTTGCTCTTTTTAGAGCAAAATGGGTTATAAATTATTTTGAACTTAGTAAGTCAATAATCATTTCATATTTTTAACTTACAAATTATGTATCATGAAACTGTCCACAAAATGCTAAGTATATTTTCTGGCTCCATGTCTGCCTTCTAGAACACTTTGTTGTCATCCGAGTCCTAAAGGAATCTAGAAAAGAATATTTTATGGAAGAGAACCCATATTAAGAAGATGACATTTTGGTGGTGCCTGGGTGGCTCAGTTGGTTAAGTGTCCAACTCTTGATCTCAGCTCAGGTCTTGATCTCACGGTCATGAGTTCAGTCCCTGCATTGGGCTCTCACACTAGGCATGGAGACTATTTTTTAATGACATTTTCATATAATTAAATATTAAATCTTACTTACAGAAAGAATCTGCTTGAACAATTAAATGCCTAATGCAGAGACTTTAATTTGCTTTCAGGGAATTTGGCACTTTGCGGGGGGGGGCAATATAATACATTCAGACTTTGAAGCCAGATCCAGATTCAATCAATCAGCTCTCCTACCATTATATGTATGACTTGAGCAAATCTCATAATGTATTAACTTCTTGGATATTTAGTTTCCTTATAAACCCGGATAAATCCAGATAAAACTCCTTATGATGTTGTTGTAAGACTAAATAAGAGTAAATACATAGTGGGTAAATAAGAGTAAATAAGAGTAAATAAATAAGAGTAAATAAAATAAATAAGAGTAAATACATAGTGGGTATTCAATGAATGGAACTTATTCCACTCAACGTACTTCCACAAAACTCTCAAAACAACACCAAGTGACAAAGATTCTTATGTAGAAAAAGGAAAAATGCATTTTAAGTATCTTTCCATCTTCATGTCCCCCACCCTAGCCAGAGTAAATAAATGATAATAATCAGCCTAATAGGTTAGTGATAATAGGTGAAGTGATATCTAATTGTGGTTTTTACTTGCATTTCCCTGATGCTACATGATACTGAGCATGTTTTCATACTTCTGTTGGCCATTTTTATGTCTTTTTTGGAAAAATGTCTATTCAGGTATTTTGCTCATTTTAAAATCAGATTATGTATTTTTTTGCTAATGAGTTGTATGAGTTTCTTATATATTTTGGATATTAACCCCTTATCAGATACATGGTTTGCAAATATTTTTTCCCATTCTATAGGTTGCCTTTTTATAGGTCGATGGCTTCCTTCTATCATTATAAAAGGGCTTCCTTCGCCTCCTCTTCTATTTACCTACCACCTGAATTTACCTTCTTTTTTTTCTCCCCCGTCCTTCTTCCTGCAGGGTTTCCAGTAACATATATTGGTACTTATGAACCTGTTCCCAGTTAGCCACCTATTATTAAAATTTTTCTAATCTTGGCAGAAATCTCAAAAACCCTGGAACATTGTCAATTATTGGAATAAGACTGTCATTTATCCTGATGCATTTCTGCTCTTTAGCCTTAGGTTATTCATGCTGGGTCAGAAGAGTCCAATCCATCCCTTAGACAGCTGGCAGTTTTGGTGAAAGTGTTCCTAGTGAGATAAGAAGGCATTGTGACAATCTCACAGACTGTATTTTTCACATTTCTCTAGTTAATAGTTTCCCTTTTAAAAAAGAGAAATATATTAAAATAGAGGGAAAAATCTGAAATAAGGTCCTGTTGAATATAACTTTCCAGGATACACAAGATATTCAAGGGTGATTTGTACACCAGCCTTCATATTTCAGAACTGTAAGGGGATGAGCTCAGATCCTGTTCTCTCACATAGCATGTGCTGCAATACTTTGGCACAGATGCCCAAGATCCACTTGAAGCAAGGAGCATTAGTCTTTAATTTGTCTCAAACTGGTCTTTCATGACACTTTAATGTCATCCTTGTGCTTTTATTTGTATTAATACAAAGAAAGGCTCATTTATGAGGCCCTTTGTTTTCCTATCAGCTGGAAGAGAGGATCTGAGTAATTTAGGAAGGCGAGGTTTGTTTAGCTGGAATAAAAAGGGAAATGGTCAAAGCTGAAATTGTTTAATTCTTTCTCGCCGAGTAACTGCAGAATTACAGATGTCTCTTGAATGCAATAAATTAATTTCAGTCATGCTTGTTTATTTGTACACATGTTGCCAAAGTAAAGGCCTAATCCAAAAATTAATGATTTGAGAGTCTGTTGGGTATTCTTCTGGACCAGTTCCATTATTTTTCACAGACAGACTCTCCTACAGTACAATGTGTAGTCAGCTGAGTGATTGATTAGGCAGCTAATGCATATCAAGGCACAGTTGAACTCACAGTTTCAAGCTAAGGCAAAGTTCAGCTACTTAACTCAAGTCATCTTTAAATATTATTAAGTCTATTGGGCTCCAGTTACGTGGAACCAGAAACTAGAAAAGTTGGGTTAGTCAATGGAAATAACAACTGGTTATAAGTCCACAATCAAAAGTAATGAAAGTATTCAAGGGAAGAAACTTTTTTAACAAGAATCAGATGTTGTGTTATTGACTTTTTAAAAAATATAACAAACTTTTTCATAATTTGCCAAATAGCATCCACCTACATAAGTTAATAAAAGTACCACTGATTAGTTGGGGAGGAGGGAGTGTGATTAGTGCAAGAGTTGAAAGCAATATGTACTTGGCTAATAGGTAGATTTTGTCTTCATTACAGCACCCTTTAGTTGCTTATCTATCCTAATACCTTAGGAGGGAACACCACTACTCTCCAAGCACATGTGCACCCTGCAAACAGTATCAAGTATTGCTGCAATGGTAGTCCCTAAAAAGATTGTTCTAGTTATAAAACTGGAAAAATCATTTGCCCCCTACCAGTTCTTCTAAGAATTGTAGCTATAGGGAATCCCTGGGTGGCGCAGCGGTTTGACGCCTGCCTCTGGCCCAGGGCGCGATCCTGGAGACCCGGGATCGAATCCCACGTCGGGCTCCCAGTGCATGGAGCCTGCTTCTCTCTCTGCCTGTGTCTCTGCCTCTCTCTCTCTCTCTCTCTGATGACTATCATAAATAAATTTTAAAAAAATAATAAAAAAAGAATTGTAGCTATAATTACTGTATCTAGTGAAGTTCTCTTGCCCCATAGCAAATTTTTATTATGCCAAAACACAGCACCTTCAGTCTGCCCCTCTCCTTTTCAGGTTAGACAGGAGAATAGTATGGCCTATAAATAGATGGGCCTATAAATCCCCCTTTTAGTAACAAAATGATATATATATATATATATATATATATATATATATATATATATATATATAAAGACATATATGTCATATATATATGATGTATATATGTCTTCAAATAATAGGTACAAACTTCCTACTTACAGACAAGGACTTTCCTGTTTGCATTACCAAGTGATTAAAGGAAAGTTGACAAAGCTGGATATCATCATGATCATGATGAAGGTTTAGAGTTTAGAAACACTAAATTTTAGAGTTGACAAGCAAAACTTTATTTAGGCTATGTCCTGGCTCTCTTGAGATGGCATTCTATGTGCTATCTCTTGATTTTCCACCCATTATATGCTGTAAATTATAAGTTTTGACTCAGAAAGAATAGTTAATTTGAGAAATTTCTTTGTTGTTGTCTTACTAGCAAAAACTGCAGGAAACATTGATTTTCACTTTGGTGTTAAAATGGTGTAGGTGAGTGAGAAATCTAAGAGTTAGGGGAAACTAAGGAAATGGAAACCATCTGTAGAATCAGAAGACATTCTTGGAAAGTTTTTGAATCCCCATAGACCACAGAATTTTGTTTAAGCAGCAGAGAGACTTTTGAAGACATCTTAGCCACATGATTGGCATCCTATCTGCACATCCCTACCACTATCTTTTGGGGACATAAAGAAAACAGCGATTTTACACTTTGACTAATTAGAAAAGAAGATAAGAGCATTTGTAGTTGCTGGACATGGTAGGAGTAATAGTGGTCCTCTCCTAGCCTGTTACAGAACTCAGGTTCTGTTCCTGGAGCAATGCCATACTTCATCTGAGTCATACCTCAAGTTATTCACCAAATCATTATTTCCAGAATTTAGCATCTCTTCAGATCAATATAATACTTTCTTTAAGAAGATAAGAACTAAATAAGATCATGAATCTCCCATTGTGCCTTAGCTGCTGAGATGTTCAAAGCTAATTACTATCACTATTCTGGGTGACCTCAACATCTATGATGAAGACATATTCAACTTCTGTTGACTTCCTTACTTCTAACAATTTTAAAATTCATTGTGCTTTAACCATTGGCTACCCAGGCTGGTGATCCATCAAAGGTTCTACTTCATGATATACTGTTGTCTCAAGGTAGACACTACCATAAACTAAAACTGAATGGCCTATAAAACCATAAACCCCAGTGTATCACATCTGCCCATAACCACTAATTCTTCTATCTTCTTTCACTCCCTAGCTTCCAGAATTCTTGGTCTTACACATTTGGATCTCTCTGCTTCCTAGACCATCACCTCTTCATGGTTTCCTTTCTTTTTTTCCATCATGATGAATCATACTATAATCTTACTTGCCAGGATACTGAACACTGTAGCTCATTTTTCCCACTGTTAAACTTTGACCTTTATGCTAGTTCCTAGATCAATCCAACTATGTGCCTTCTGGACCCCACCTTTAGAAGCCAAGCACCCGTGAAAAAGCATATAAATCAAATTGGTGCCAATGCAGACTTGTGGACTTCAACTTTGGCTTGGCTTTAGCACTGCTTGACTCTTTGTGTACATGGTTGGCCAACTTATTTTTCTATAGCTGCTATTTCAAATACTACTTTCCTCTTTATGTACCACCTATCTGTTCTCCCACAGTAGTACATTGCTTTAAAAACTCAACTAACACCCATTGTATTCCTTTCTTCAGTTCCCGACCACATTTCAAGTCCCCTGTTCTCAAGATTCCTTTGAAATTGCTCTAGTCAAAAATTTTAATGTCTTCTTTGTTGCTAAAACCAATGGGTATTTTCTAAACCACATCTTACTTAATCTGTTCATACTTCTTTCTATATGAAGCTCTCCTCCCTTGGCTCTTGACTTATTTTTCTTCTATCTAACAGCTCCTTCTCAACTTCCCTTCAAAATTTTTCTTCCTTTGCCTGACCTTTAACTACTGTTATTTCCTAAGTTTTATCATCTTCTCTCCCCTTGATCATAGCCTATAACATACTAATCCTATACTAATAAAGTACCAAATGTATACCACCATCTTACCCTTTTTTCCTAGGTTCCAGACACATATATCTCACAATTTGTTGGCAATTCAGCACTGGTCTTTGTTATTAGCAATAGTTAGTTCAGCCTCAAAAGCTCATGCTATTGGGCCCACACATACCCTTTAACCTTGAGAACATTGCTACTCCATTCACATGTCCATTTTGACAGCACTGGGGAGTCAATGGCACACTCTGGCTGATATCTACTGTCAAGTCATTTAGATTAACTGATATTTAGTGTCTCTTCTGTGATTTTTGGTAGATACCATAAGATATAAAGATATTCACACTTCATGTTCACTCCCATAGGTCCACTATCTATAGTTTGAAACTTTCTCATTTCCAGGTTCCTGAAGATGAAGCCAAATCATTTGGTGCTGCCAGTTAAGTCTGTGTATACTATATATATTCCAACCTCAGGCTTCTTCTCTTTCTAAATAAGGTAAATAATGAGATCTGCTGCTTGTAGCTCTGTTTGTTATGAAGACTTTCCTTTACCGTTGACTTTCAAAGCCACACTTGAGTGAGGATATAGTGCAGCCATCATCCATTTTTGACTTGCATTCACATTCCTAACATGATCTATCTGGAAAACAAGTTTGGACTTTTTTTTTCTTCCTTTATTCCGTGGTCATAAAGGATTCTCCCATAGATGTAAACTGAGGAAGGCACAAGTGCAACAGTAGTAGATGACATGGAGGTCTGGGCTACCAGCTCATAGCACCTTCATTTCCTCTACTGATCCTACTTGTGCTTTTCTTGAAAGCCCACTTCCATCTTAAGATTTACTGATGTTAGGCCCACTTGACTTTTTGGGTTTGATAGGTTTGACAATACTCATGAGAGTAGTTCTGGCAATATGGTCATTTGATGTCCCATGGTGAAGTGCTCTATCTCCACCAGGGCCCAATAGTATACCTTAAGCTATTTTTGAAAGGTATATAATTTCATACTATAGATGGCATGGCTGAATTGAAGAGGTCTGCACTATGATTTCCCCAGTGAGGCTTGCCATAAACTCCATACAGTGTCTTTTCCCATCAGCTATTCTTCTAATAACATACTGTCTTACAGATCATATGGTCAGTGCAGTAGATCTTTTGCACTGTAACTTGGAACTAATGACAAGTCTTTTCCTGCTCTGGACCCCTTTCAAACCTGGCAGTCTTAGTGTCACAAACCATATTAGTTGGGGCAATATTAGTAGGATTGGAATTGCTACTTGTGTGGGAGGTACAATAAGCAATAAATGCACCTTTGAAGGGGATTTCCCAGCATGCCCTAGATAACCAGCTACGTAAATGGTGGTGGGACCCTGAATTTCTAGAAGTTTTATCTCCCATCCTCTGAAGTGCTTGTATCTTACCAGGCCTTCAAATGTACTTCTACTTTGTACTCATGTGATCTGATTGGTATGATGTCATTGATGTGATATTCTGCAAAATGTCTAGTGAACTCATGTTTTTTAGACTATATGATGACAAAGACCAGCTATATCTCTGAGGGAAGACTGAAGATATATATTGTGGTTTGTTCCAAATAAGACAGACTCATCTTGAACCCCTTTTCTGATAGGGATAAAAAATGATTCGTTCAGCAAATGAATGGCAAATCACCACATTCTCAGATTTGTGTTATTCTGATCCAGTAATAGGTACTACATCTGACACAATAGCTTTGATAGGGGCTATTCTCTGGTAGATTTCACAGTAATCTATTGTTATCCTCTTGATTTGTCTGAGTTTTGCAGGAGCCAGTATCCTGAATTAAGCAGGGATGTGACAAGAGGTACCAATACCTCTGTACCTTTTAGGTCTTTAAATATATCTTTGGTTTAACCTCTAGATATGATATTGTTTTTTATTTACTCTTGAATTAAGTAGAGACAGCTTCAAGGCTCCACTTGACCTTTATCACTATGGCTCTTACTCCAGAGGCCCAGGACCAATACGGGTTGTCACAAGTACCAATTAATTTATTTCAGTTATGCATTTGGGTCTAGCAAAATGGCAACATGATAGCCTATGGATCCAATAGACCCACTGGGAGCCAGATGAGGACCAGATCTCCATTTATCACCTACTCCTTACATTCTCCCACTCTAACCAGGGCCCATGAAGACTACTTCAGGTTAGTAGATATCAGCATCAACTCAGACCGTGTGTCCAAAAGTTCTCAAAATATATGTGTATTTCTCTTACCCCAGAGTACATTTACCTGAGTAAATGGCTATAGATCCCTTTGAGAAGGACTAGCGAATTACGATTGTGCATGTTTGTTATACTATTCCAAATCCTTCTTCCTGGCTACCTGACTCTTCAGTTAGAGGATTCTAGCTCTAAGAACTGCCTCAGATCTGAAAACTAGTAAATTGCCCAGTTTTGTGATTACCTGTCCTTGATTTCTTTTGCCATTAGGGAGGCCATGTACTTTTAACCCTATCCATAACTCTCTGTTAGCTGCCTCCATGCCTCCTTGCCACTCATTATTGTCATTGCATGCACTTGGGGTCTCTTGGTAAAGTGGTGCCACCTGGTCTCTATTGTTTCAGAGTCTTATCATCTACATTACTGTTTTAAGCTTAGTTCTACAACAGTATCTCTTACCATCCCCCTGCCACCAATGGAGCTTCTGAGTGATGTTAGTACCCTGCTCACCAGCACATGCTTTATTGCTCGAATAAGTGGTATATCCTCCAAGCTTTCCTGTGTAACACAGTCTTAGTGGGTTTTCTGCCTTATGGCATACGCATTCCAGCATGCCCACTTCTCTGAACCTTCCAAAATCTTCCTTTCCATCAGCCATAGCATTTTAGCACTCCAGCTCACTTAGAGTAATATGGCCTCACTTAGAGTAGGCCATAACTTTCCCTTGCTTTTAGGGGGAAAACTAGTGTGCACCATCTCCAGGGTGTTAAATGCTGTACCCTAGCAATGTGATCCCAAATTAATAACCTCTCCATTTTTCAACCTATGCTCCTTCTCTCTTGATCAGTACCCTAAGAATCCAGTCCAATGCATATTCTCCAAGCTCAGGTCATTGGTGGGCGACCCAGCCCCAAAATCATATTCCAGCATCTGCTTTCTCAGAGCACTCTTGGCACCAACTACTGAAGTTTGTATTCCCTGGGAAGCAGCCTCCAAGACAAAGATTGGCATGTAGGATGTTAGTAGGTATTGTTCTTGGGATCAAGACCTGTGGAAAGGATGGGAAGAAGAAAGATCAGTCAAGGGAAAAAGCAATGTGGGATACAGCCTCAGGAGAGGCCTCAGCTGATCCTCTGGGTTATTCTGAAGGTGAGATCATTCTGTAGAGGTCCCAAGTTGAGGAGAAGGGACAAAGGCTTTATAGCTCCTTCACGTTGAATATTGGCCACCGTCGAAAGGGATTATGGCACTGAGTAAGGCTGTTCTCTTCAGCTGAGGCAAACCCTGAAGAAGGCTGACAGCCAAAACTATTTTTGATAGCATATCCAACAGCCAAGGTAATAAATCGTTCATTCCTGAAGGGGAATCTGGGTGGGGCATTGCAGCCTCCACTACACATAGTGTTAGAGTATACTCATACTAGACAAGGCATGTCTGCAAGATCTTCCATTTATCACCTTTCCAAAATTAGATGAGGTTAAAAAATCTCTGGAGGGCATCTGACAATCTGATCCAAGGGCTTATGAATCAGGGAAATTGATACCAGTTAAAAGCGTATGACTAGGTTTAAGCCATAGTCTATTTCCAGAAAAGAGCTTCACGAACTTTTTCTTCACACAAAATACTATGTCTCTCACAATTGTAGTTGGGAGCATCATAAGTTCTGTCTTAAATTTGTGTCAGTGAAATTGCAAAAGCTTAAAAGAAGTTGATTAAACAATGTGTTATCTTCTTGCCCTGAAGATGGACCCGAGGTCAATCAAAGTTTTACTCATGATGAAAATAGGGGTAAGAAGACCAGAATTGGGATATATGCTACTTTATAAGTGGCATGTTTATTTAGAACCTGTGGCCCAGGGATTACATGGGCTTTGAGGAGAACCTAGACAATGTTAACAGGATAATTCTGAAGAAAAGCAGAAGGTATAGCTCATTTATAAGAAGAGCAAGTTAGGGACTTCTAGCCAGATGGTGAAGACTGAAGTATGATGTGGGAAACACATGAACAATGGTCCTGTTATCTCAGAATTTTCCTGCATCTTTCAATAAATGTGGTCTCCTAAGTCACTAATCCAAAAAACAGTGAGAATATTCTTGAAAATCTCAAATGCTAGAGCCTTGGGCTAGATAGTGAACCTGATCTACTAATCAAAGTTCAGCCCATCCCAATGAATTTATTACTGTCACAACCTGGAGCAAATTACTATCTTCAGGAAATCCACTAGAATTTTAACTCCCCCTTCAGAGATCTGAACCTTAACATGTAGCAGAATAAGTTCCAGGATTTGAGGAGCAAGGAGAGGGTGGGCCAGAATCACCAGCATCAAGAAATACTCTTCCTCTTGGTAGGGATGGGAGAGATGATAAGTGAAATGTGATCCTTCTGCCAGTCTCATCTCTGACATCAAGGCAAAGCACCAGCCTATAGAAGCAGTGTTTTTAGTTTTTATTATGCATTCATTGCATAGAACAATCCTAAGATTTTCCCAGAGCAGCAGTCACTACATAATTCAGCTTCTTTCCCAAAGAAGCTGAATTATGTAGTGTAACTGAGACTTGACCTCTACAAAACTCTTTCATGGTATTGATAGCCAACTTCAGAACTATTAGTATGTGACTTAGTGTGGCTGAAAAATAAACTGATCACTTTGTTACCCTTTCTGAGCACAAAACCAAGAGAGCTATAAGGTGCTGAGCACAAAACCAAGGTTACTATGAATGCAGAATTTGGTTCATCCTAAAATAAGCGCATCCTCATAAGAAGGTACAAAACATTCTTCAGGTTATCAGGATCCCTCTGAGATTGGTAGTAGTAGAGATCAGGGTTTTGATGAGGTTGGCTAAAGTAATATTGAAATGAGTGATGAAAAAAAATGAAATGAGTGATGACTTCCTCCTACATTTGATCTATGTCACTAATAGTCAAGCCCAAGGATCAATCCAGTGACTTTCAAAGTGGGAGCTTGAAAAGATTTCTTATGACAACAGTACCCAGGGGTGGGAAGGAAGTAATAAGGGGACTTTTGTGTCTCCCAACTCTGAACCCTTGGGGCAAGAGGAAAAAGTTAAAGGCTCTGAATAGATTTATATAAATCTTTGTCTTAAATTTCTTCACAAGGACTCCATCTTCTAGAGTAATGGTTCTTAATCCTCCCATTTTTATAACAAATATTTTTCCATGTCCTTTTTATTATCCTCATATATAATTTACATAAAACATAACCTTCCTATACACATTTAAAACAAAACAAAGCAAAAAAACCTAGAATTCTCTTCTAGCCGTATTATAGAGAAAATTTTTAAAGTAACATAATAAAAAAGTAACATAATAAAGTATCTTTCAAAAGTAAATACCTAGACACAAAACCACTAAAAGACCTAATAAAGTAGACATATGTTTACACCTATATGTTAAGACACCACACATGTGACAATTACAAATGCTGACTGCTATACGTCTACGAACTGCAAAGACAAATATCAAGAATGGTTTTATTGTGGCAAGTTTTTCTGCAATTGTGCATAATGTCTGTACATTTTAAAAATACTTTTTCTCTCAATTTACAGGGTAATGACCTTCCTGAAATTTCAGTTTATGTTAAATTGCATAAAAATGCTTGGTATTTTTATGTTTGGTTCTGGAGATTGGTTCTGGACCCAGATAACGATAAATAGGTTTTTCACCTACATAAATGTTTCTTGGATGTGGGACATTTCTTCATCACATAGAAATGCTCCATGAAGAAGAAGACATCTAGCACCACTGGCCCCTACCCAGTAAATGCCAATAGCACTTAGCAATCATTGTGACAACCAAAAAATAACACCCTCTCTCAAATTTCCAAAATGCCCCTGGCAGCCGCACTTCTCTGTAAAGAATCCCTGGTCTGTAGAATGAAGTCCAAACTCCCTAGTTGTCTTATCTCAGGCTGCCATAACAAAATACCAGAGAGTAAGGCAACTTAAGCAACAGGAACTTATTTTCTCAAAGCTCTGGAAGGTAGAAGTCTGAGATCAGAGATCAGGGTGTCAGCATAATCAAGTTCTAGTGAATATATTCTTCTAGCTTACAAATGGTTGCCTTCTCAACTGTGTCCTCACATGGTACAGAGAAAAAGAGAACAATCTCTGGTGTTTCTTCTTATAAAGGCAAAAATCCTATTAGATCAGGACCCTACCCTTATAGCTTCATCTATTTTAGGTAGTATTTTAGGTAGTATTCAAGAAATCTATAGACAACTGGTTCCTAGACTATAGAAAATTCAGGGAATTAAGATACATGAAATAACATCAGGTCTTTTAAAAGGACAAATCATTGGTAACATCAGAGTTGGGTTGAAAAGGAACAAGTAGTGGAGGTTTAGGAAGAGATCAAAGGGATGGAAATGGAAGTACTCATCATGAACCACAAGCTCAAAATTCTGTAGATACCTGAAAGCTAGCCCTGTACTAATATTTCTCAAAGTTACTAACTTTGTCTTTTTAAAGCAAAAAATAATAATTTTTACTTATGCTGTTTAAACCTTACATGAGGGGGATTCCTGGGTGGCACAGCAGTTTGGCGCCTGCCTTTGGCCCAGAGCACGATCCTGAGGTCCCAGGACCGAGTCCCGCGTCAGGCTCCCTGCATGGAGCCTGCTTCTCCCTCCTCCTGTGTCTCTGCCTCTCTCTTTCTCTCTCTACATCTATCATGAATAAATAAATAAATAAATAAATAAATAAATAAATAAATCTATAAATAAATAAATAAATAAATAAATAAATAATAAACCATACATGAAAAGTTTAAAGAGAAAGTAAAAATTACCAAAATTTAAAAACCCTGAGGTAAACACTTTATATTTTGGTTAGCATTCTCCCAGTAATTCTTCTACGCAATTATACATTTTTAATAAAAATGAGTGATTAGGCAGGAAACAACAGATGTTGGAGAAGATGTGGAGAAAGGGGAACCCTCCTGCACTGTAGGTGGGAAAGTGAACTGCTGCAGCCACTCTGGAAAACTGTGTGGAGGTTCCTCAAAGAGTTAAAAATAGATCTGCCCTACGACCCAGCAATTGCACTGCTGGGGATTTACCCCAAAGATACAGATGCAGTGAAATGCCGGACCACCTGCACCCTGATGTTTCTAGCAGCAATGTCCACAATAGCCAAACTGTGGAAGGAGCCTCGGTGTCCATCGAAAGACGAATGGATAAAGAAGATGTGGTCTATGTATACAATGGAATATTACTCAGCCATTAGAAACAACGAATACTCACCATTTGCTTTGACGTGGATGGAACTGAAGGGTATTTTGCTGAGTGAAATAAGTCAATTGGAGGACAAACATTATATGGTCTCATTCATTTGGGGAATATAAAAAACAGTGAAAGGGAATAAAGGGGAAAGGAGAAAAAATGAGTGGGAAATATCAGAAAGGGTGACAAAACATGAGAGACTCCTAACTCTGGGAAACGAACTAGGGGTGGTGGAAGGGGAGGTGGAAGGGGTGTGGGGGTGATTGGGTGACGGGCACTGAGGGGGGCACTTGATGGGATGAGCACTGGGTGTTATGCTATACGTTGGCAAATTGAACTCCAATTAAAAAAATATGTAAAAAATAAATAAATAAATATAAATAAATAAATAAATAAATAAATAAAATGGGTGATTATTTTTCTTTTTCTAGTTAGCATGTAAAATGGTTTTTAAGATCCAGTGATTGCAAAATGGACATAATTTACTCTGGGAAACTTGGCTTTCAAATAGCATGCATTTGATTAAATAAAGTATAGACTCTCCTTTGGTTTTATTGCCTTTGTGAATAAATAGCCTTGCAACTCTTGTGCTTTGGTTGGGGGTGGAGAGTGAGCATGCCCCCTTAAGTTTTTGGTTCACCTTTGTTTTCACTGAACTATAAACCTGGGAGAAATATTAGGGTGAGAAGTCATGGCCACTTGTCTTTTCTTTAAATCGTGAATTAAAACTTCATGAAAACCCAAAGACAAAGCCCTCTGCTCTGATTTTGGGGTTGGGTGGGGTTGGTTGACCCTGCCATTCTTCCCTACTTCTTCTCAGTGCTTGAGGCATCTCCTTGTGCCTCTTGCTTACCCAGCTACCTGTAGCAGGTCCTCAGCTCCTGTTCCAAGTGAAACTTGAAGGTAAGGTCACTCCTTGGTTATAAACCCTTGGTTTCTGTCCCTTTCATGCAGAGGAAATAGCCCTACACTGAGAGTTGTAATAAGTTAGGTCTCCTAAAATGAGGACCTGGATAGTTGACTTACAAATATGCTCCCAGATCTAAGAGTCTGTGAGTTTCTAAGGCAGAAAAGCTCTGCAAAGGCAAAGAAGTTTCTGTTTTGTTCTCAGGAACCCTTAGGAGCAAACTTAGAAGTGAATCTTCCAGACCAGGGTATGTAATGCAGCTCATCTGTTCTACCAATAATGGTATTGGCAACTCCCCCTACTTCTTCCTGTTGTGTAGTTTAGTTCCAGAGTCAAATATTTTCTGCTAATATGCCAAGAAAGCCCAAATCTCCTAATCTGGTGCTGGGGGGGGGGGGGAAAGACACAGACTCAGATGTAACACATCATTTTCCCCAGGCTATCTCAAAGGACGGTTGTTTGCCCTGATACTAAAATAGAAGATAAATGAAAGGATATGCAATAATATGTTTAGATGCCACATTGGACATTAGAAATATTTATGACCTACCCAGACATTTCACAAATAAAGAAACTGAGATTTCATAAGATCATTGTCTTAAATTGGATCAACTAGCTATATAGCTATTTGAACCTAAAGTAGAAGAAATCTCTTGACAACTTGGTTAGTGCTTTCCCTCCTGAAGAGTTCTGCTTCACACACAACTATATGCTCTCTCAGATAACATATATGAATACATACATATATATAAACTCATATATGTGAATATATATTCAAAATACACATATGTTTATAGTCAGCAACCATTTCTGGCATTTATGTACACATAATGGGGTGTCTGGGAATATTTTACTTTCCTCATCAAAAGTACCCATAACTGCTTATTCTGAACATCTGGAATAAAGAAATTCTAAACAAAAGGCAGTGTGCATAATGCCAGGCACACTTAATCCCTCTTTGAATGAATTACCAAGATCAGTGTGAAGGAAAGAATTCAGTAGACCTAATAGAACTGATCTTCAATATCACAGCTAATATATTGCAACACAAAAATCTCCCTTGAATTAGATTTATCATAAGGAAGCCCTGTCAGATGGGCTGAAAATAAGCCAGAGCAACACATTCCAAAAGCGTGATAAATGGCCATCCCTGGACAGGGGAAGGTGTCCAGTAAGGGCTCTGTGGTATTGGAGTGGAACCAGGTTATTTTAATATCTTTATTCATGGTCTGGTAAAGGGCAGGGAGTAAACCATATCCCCTGCTAGTTTGATAAATGTGTTAAGTTGGCAGCTGTTTAAAATTGCAGTGATAGATGATATAATGCACCACGAAAAAGAGGGGCTAGAAATATGGCAAAAAAAAATGTGAAATGAAATTCAACTTGGAAATATGAATGCCGATACAATTGGGAATTATAATATGAAACAGAAAAAGGGTCCAAAATCTGGCCTGAAGGGAGAAAAAAAAAAAGAGCAAGTGACAAAAATCACAATACTTTTTATTCCCAAATAGGATCTGCCACTTCCAAGAGTGGAGATTAAAATTTAATGTATTTGCAAATATTATCAAACCAGAATGTGTTGCCAAGAGAGGTAGTGTCACAGAGGGGCACATCAGGTCAATAATCATGTGAGGCCAATCTAATAGCATCATGAAATGAACTGGTTGCGCTTCCAGAAAAGCCAGGAGAATTGCATTAACAGATCTATTAAGTGGCCTCAGGTGACTAGACACCGTTCACAGTAGAAAGATTTTTGGACTCCAGGAAGATGAAGTGGGTGGAAGGTGACATGCATTTTAATGGTCTGCCTGTGACAGTCAACCTGTGTGTGATTAAGACTCAAAGCATTAAAATGAACAATATAATCCCTCAAATAAAATAAAATGCTAATGCCATGACTAAGTATGATCACTAGGCATAAATCAATCATTCCAATAAATATTTTCTTATGATTCAAACACTACATCTCCCAAATAGTACTGCTAATGAGCAGAAGTGATGTGAAGACCTCAAGTGAAACCCTGGATGAATGGACTTGCCAGAGGATGAGGGGTTTTTATTAAATCTCTCTTTTAAGTTATTTTGGGGGATTGATTGATTACTTGTTAGTGAAGTATATTTGGCATACAATATCTATTAGTTTCAGGTGTACATCACAGTGATTCAATATTTGTATACATTACAAAATGATCCCCATAATAAATATATCATCTGACAGCATATGAAGTTATCACAATGTTATTAACTATTGTCCCTGTGCTGTACATTATATCCTCATGACTTCTTTATTTTATAATTGGAAGTTTGTGCCTTTTAATTCCCTTCACCTCTTTCACTCACCCTCTAACCTCTCTCCTCTCTAGTAACCAATAGTTTCTTTCCTGTATCTGTGAGCCTGTTTCTGCTTAGTTTTGTTTGTTTTGTTTTTTAGATTCTACATACAATTAAATTTATAAGGTATTTGTCTTTCTCTGTCTGACATTTCACTTAGTATAACACCCTCTAGTTCTATCCATGTTGCTGCCAATGGCAGTATTCTCAGCTTTTTTGTGGCTGAGAAATATTCCATCATGTTATATACCATATCTTTGTTAGTCATTTATCTGTTGATGAACACTTAGGTAGCTTCCATTTCTTGACAAATAATGGTTTGGTTTCCTGTAAGTAATGCTACAATGAACATAGGGATGCATATATCCCCTCAAATTTGTGTTTTTTGTTTTCTTCAGATACATACACATAAGTGGAATTGCTGGATCACAGTAGTTCTATTTTTAATTTTTTGAAGAACCTCCATAGTGTTTTCACAGTGGATGCACCAATTTACATTCCCACTGACAGTGCAGAAGGAGTCTCTTTTCTCCACATCCTCACCAACACTTGTTATTTTTTGTCTTTTTTTTCCCCCTTGTAAACAGCAGATTGTTTGTTACAAGACTGGTTGTATGTGTTGGGGGACAACTATTCATGTGTCTCTAATGTTTCTTCATATTTTGCAAGGGGGACATGATCTTTTCAAGACTGTGTCAATAGCCAATCTGAGAGGAGTGAGATGATACCTCATTGTGGTTTTGATTTGCATTTCTCTGATGATGAGTGATGTTGAGCATCTTTCACGTTCTTGTTAGCCATCTGTATGTCTTCTTTGGAAAAATTTCACTCCCTCTGCCCATGTTTTAATTGAGTTGTTAGGGTTTTTTTTTAATATTAAATTGTGTAAGTCCCTTTTATATTTTGGATATTAATCCCTTTTTGGATGTATGATTTGCAAATATCTTTCCCATTCAATAGGTTGTCTTTTATTTTCTTGATAGTTTCCTTTGCTATGCAAAAGCTATTTAGTCTGATATAATCCCATTTTTTTAATCTTTTGTTGCCCTTACCTGAAGAAACTGGTTGGAAAAAAACAACTAAGGAGGTAGGGAGAGAGAGGGGAAGAGGGAGAGAATGGGAGCCAAGACTGATGTCAAAGAGTTTATTGCCTGTGTTTTCTTCTGGAAGTTTTATGGTTTCAGGTCTTACATTCAAGTCTTTAATTCATGTTGAATTCATTTTTGTATATGGTATAACACAGTAATCCAGTTTCATTCTTTCTTTCAAAAAGATTTTATTTATTTATTTGAGAGAGAGTAAGTGAAGGAGAGAAAGCACAAATGAAGGAGGAGCCGACGGAGAAGTAGACTCCTCATTGAGCAGGGACCCCAATGCAGGGCTCCTTCTAAGGACTCTGAGATCATGACCTGAGCTGAAGGCAGATGATATAACCAACTAAACCACTCAGGCACCCCTCCAGTTTCATTCTTTTGCATGTGGCTGTCCATTTTCCCCATCACCATTTATTGAAGAGACATTTTCCCCATTGTATATTTTCACCTCCATTGTCTTAGATTAATTGGCCATATATGTGTGGGTTAATTTCCAAGTTCTCCACTCTATTTCATCAATGTACATGTCTGTTTTCATGTCAGTAAAACCAGAGTGGTTTTTATTTACTACATCTTTGAGGTATAGTTTGAAGTCAGGGAGAATGATAATTGCAGCTTTATTCTTTATCAAGATTCCTTTGGCAATTCAGGGTCTCTCGTGATTCCACACAAATTTTAGGATTCTTTGCTCTAACTCTGTCAAAAATGCTCTTGGTATTTTGACGAATATTTCATTGAATTTGTAGATTACTTTGGGGAGTATGAACATTTGAAAATATTAATTCTTCCAATCCATGAGCACAAATATGTTTCCACTTATTTGTATTGTCTTCAATTTCTTTCATCAACAATATAGTTTTCAGAACATAGCTATTTCACCTTCTTGGTTAAATTATTAAAAATCAGATTGTTGGGGATCCCTGGATGGCTCAGCAGTTTAACGCCTGCCTTTGGCCTAGGGCGTGATCCTGGAGTCTCGGAATCGAGTCCGCATCGGGCTCCCTGCGTGGAGCCTGCTTCTCCCTCTGCCCCTCTCTCTCTATCCTGAATAAGTAAATAAAATCTTTAGGAAAAAAAGAGTGTTCTCTCAATTCCTTTTTCTGATAGCTTATTGTTATATAAAAATCCAACCAATTTTTCTATGTAGAGACTTTACTGAATTCATGTCTTAGTTCTAATAGTTTTTTTAGTGTTTTCAGAGTTTTCTATATTCTATATTATAGAGTTTATATTTTCTATATCATTTCCAAATAGTGACAATTTTACTTCTTCCCTTCCAACTTTTTATTTCTTTTCCTTGCCAAATTGCTATGGCAAAGACTTCCAAAATTATGTTAAATAAAAGTGGTAAGAGTGGGCAACCTTGTGTTGTTCCTGATCTTAGAGGAAAAGATTTCATCTTTTTGCCACTGAGTATAATATTAGCTAAAGGTTTGTCACATATAGCCTTTAATATATTGAGGTACATTCCTTCCAAATGCACTTTGTTGAGAGTTTTTGTCATAAAGAGATGCTGAATTTTCTCAAATGCTCTTTCTGTTTCCATTGAAATGATCACAGAATTTTTATCCTTCATTTTGTTAAGTGATGTATCACATTGATTGATTGGCAGATGTTGAGCCATACTTGCATCCCCAGAATAAGTCCCACTTGATTATGGTGTATGATCCTTTTACTATATTGTTGAATTCACTTTGCTGATATTTTGTTAAGGATTTTTGCATCTATGTTCATCAGGGGTATTGGCTTGTACTTTTCTTATTTTGTGTCTCTCTGGTTTTGGTATCATGGTAACACATAAAATGCATTTGGAAACATTCTTTCCTCTTCAATTTTTGGAATAATTTGAAAGGATAGGTACTAATTCTTTTAATTTGGGTAGAATTGGGGATCCCTGGGTGGCGCAGCGGTTTGGCGCCTGCCTTTGGCCCAGGGCACGATCCTGGAGACCCGGGATCGAATCCCACATCGGGCTCCCGGTGCATGGAGCCTGCTTCTCCCTCTGCCTGTGTCTCTGCCTCTCTCTCTCTCTGTGACTATCATAAATAAATAAAAATTAAAAAATAAAAAATAAAAAATAATAATAATAATTTGGGTAGAATTCATCTGTGAAGCTGTCTGGTTTTAGACTTTTGTTTTTGGGAGTTTTAAAATCACTGATTCAATTTCATTCCTGTAATTAATCTATTCGGATTTTGTTTCTTCATGATTTAGTCTTCTAGGTTGTATGTTTCTAGGAATTTATCCATTTCTTCTAGGTTTTCCAATTTGTCAACATATAATTTTTAGTAGTCTCTTCTGATCCTCTCTGCATTTCTGTGGTGTCAGTTGTAATTTCTCTTTCATTTCTGATTTTATTTTGGAGAGCTTTCTCTTTTTTTCCCCATAGTCTGGCTAGAGATTTTTTTTCTTTTCTTTTCTTTTTTTCTTTTTTTTATTTATTTATTTATTTATTTATTTATTTATTTATTTATTTTTTTGCCTTTTTCTCTCTGCAAATTCCTTTTTTTTTTTTTTTTTGGCTTTATTTTTTTAATTAATTTTTTTTATTGGAGTTCAACTTGCCAACATATAGCATAACACCCAGTGCTCATCCCACCAAGTGCCCCCTCAGTGCCCATCACCAGTCGCCCCAACCCCAACCCCCCCCACCTCCCCTTCCACTACCCCTTGTTCATTTCCCAGAGTTAGGTGTCTCTCATGTTCTTGACTTTGTTTGTCTTCTCTAAGAACTAGCTTTTAGTTTTATTAATCTTTTCTATTAATCTTTTCCCCTTCTATTTTATTTATTTCTGCTCTAACTAATGTCTTCCTTCTACTCACTTTGGGCTTTGTTTACTCTTCTTTTTCTAATTCTTTTAGATGTAAAATAATTTAGAATTTTTGTTTCTTGAGGTAAGCCTGTATTACTATGAACTTTTCTGTTAGAACAGCTTTTGCTATGTCCCAAAGATTTAAAACTGTTGTGTTTTCATTTTTATTTGTCCAAAGTTATTTTACTTCCTCTTTAATTCCTTCCTTGACTCATTGGTTGTTTAGTTGCATGTTGTTTAGTCTCCGTGTTTATGATTTTTTAGTTTCTTCTAGTAGTTGATTTCTACTTCTAGTAGAAGTTTCTACTTCTACTTCTAGAGTAAAAATAGTATTGATTTTCTGACTGGATGATCTATCCATTGGTATACGTGGTGTATTAAAGTCCCCTATTATTATTGAATTACTGGCAACTTTTCCCTTTATGTCTGTTAATATTTGCTTTATATATCTGGGTGCTCAAATTGGGTACATAAATATGTAGAAATGTTATATCCTTCTCTTGGATTTTCTTTATCATTATGTAATGCCCTTTATTGTCTTTTGTTACAATATTTGTTTTAAAGTCTATTTTGTTTGATATAAGTATTGCTACTCCAGCTTTTGCTTCATTCCCATTTGCATAAAATACATTTTTCCGTCCCTTCACTTTTAGTCTGTGTAAGTCTTAGATCTGAAGTGAGTTTCCTATAGGAAGCATATAGATAGGTCAATTTTTTTAATCCATTGAGCCACCCTTTGTCTTTTTATTGGAGCATTTACCCATTTACATTAAAATAAATTATTGATAGGTATGTACTTATTGCCATTTAGCTAATTGTTTTCTGGCTGTGTTTGTAGTTCTTTGTTCCTTTCTTCTCTTCCCTTGTGATGTGATGATTACCTTTAGTTTTACATTTGAATTCCTTTCTCCTTATTTTTTGTGTATATATTGTAGGTTTTTGGTTCATGGTTACCATGAAGTATGTATGTATGTATGTATGTATGTATGTATCTATCTATCATCTATCTCAATCTACTTTAAACTGATAGTCACCTAACTGTGACACATTCCAAAACTACTACATTTTTACTCTACCACTCCACATTTTGTTTTTTATGTCATATTTTACATCTTTATATTTTGTATATCCCTTAACTGCTTATTGTAGTTATAGTTGATTTTAGTATTTTTGGCCTTTGAACCTTCATACTAGCTTGTAAGTGACACATCCACTGTCTACTATACAGTTGCCTTTATCTGTAAGACTTTTTTCATATACTTTCTTATTTCTAGTTTTGGGCTTTTCTTTTGTGCTTAAAGATCATTTAACATTTCATAAGACTGGTTTGATGGTAATGAACTCCCTTAGTTTATGCTTATCTGGGAAATTCTTTCTCTCTCCTTCAATTCTGTATGATAGTTTTGCCAGGTAGAGTGTTCTTGGTTTTAAGTTTTTCCCTTCTGCATTTTATTTTCTACCACTTTCTTGTGACCTGCAAATTTTCTACTGAAAAATCAGTGATAGTTTTATGGGGTTTCCCTTGCATGTGACTATTTTTCTTTTGTTAATTTTAAGATTCTCTCTTTGTCTTTAACTTTTTGCCATTTTAATTGCACTAGCTTTTGGTATTATATCAGTTATATATATCAGTTATTGTATTCTTCAACTCTGATGGGTTCTTTCATATATTTTCTAACTTTTTTTGAAGTTCTCACTGTGTCCTTCCACTCTTCTCCTGAGTTTGGTGAGCATCTCTATAACCATTACTTTGAACTTTTTATCAAGTAAATTATTTATCTCCATTTCATCAGCATATTTTTCTGAGGTTTTATCTTATTCTTTCATCCAAAACGTATTTGGTTTTCATTTTACTTGAGCTTCTATGTTTCTCTGAATTAGATGAAACATCTACCTCTCCTGTCTTGAAGAAGTGGCCTTGTGTAGGGGTGTCATCTGTGTAGACTGTGTGTGCCTGGTAGCTTTGGCAGGATGTCTGGAGCTGAAGCTGTTATGGGCTAGGGATTCCTGGAGCAGGCCATGCCAGGTCTGCCTTAACAGGATAGCAAGAGCTGAAGTAGGTACAGGCCAGGGCATCTCTGGGCATGCTGCACTGGGGACACCCTGGCAGGATGGCTGAAGTTAGAGTGGGCTTGGGCCAAGAGTTCCCAGGGTGCGTTGTCCTTGGGCCACCTTGGCAAAATGTCTGGAGCTGTTGTGGGCCAATCATCCAGGGCATGCCTGGATGCCTGGCCTAGCAGGCTACTTAGACCACCTGTATGCTGTTCCTGCTGGCACTATCAAGGTAGAAGGAGAGCATAAAAAGTGACCCTCACCAGCATCTTTGACCCCAAAGAGAGTTCTAACACTTCCCCAATCATTTGGCTGATGTACTAAGGTTAGTAAATGGATTTCTTTCACTTATAGTCTAGTTATTTTCCAAACTACTGTTTTTCTATTGTACCCCAAAGTGAGTGAGTCTGTGCAGGGGCCCCACAATGATATCCCTCCCTACTGCAGAGTGCCATGTCAAAGGTGGGGTTCCCATTGTTCCATGTCTCCATCTATCATTCTCTACATGATCCCTCTATCATTTATTGTGCACAAGCTATTTAATCAACCCTTAGTTCTTCAGAAGGAATTGCTTTATATATAGGTATAGATTTGATGTGTCCATGGGAAGAAGTGAATTCAAGGTCTGCTATCTCACCATTTTGAACTATCCTCTTATTTTTCAGATTATTTCCCATAAGCATCAGTTTTTAATCAATCAGATCTATGTTCAAATCCTAGTTCTACTACTTCTTACCATTACATCACTAAAAGTCTCTTATCTTTGTTTTCTTTAGCTGAAGAAAGTAGATAATAATATCACCTCTTTAGGTTTATATGAGGACTCAATGCATAATACATAAACAACATTTTGTATAATATCTACTCTTAGGAAGCATTTATAATGGAAGCCATAAAATTCTATCAGAAGTGGTAAAAGTATAGGCGGTAGGAAATACCTAGCTCAACTCTCAGTTCTTCCCAACATTCTGATTTGGGGCAAATTATTTAAACATATTGTGCCTCTGTTTTCAATTTTTTCCAGTGGAAAGAATAATAGTACCTGCCTTTCTACATGTTGGTTATGAGACTTAAATGAGAAAATACATGTCATATACCTTGCCCTAGCACACAATCACTACACAAAAATATGAACTACTATATATTCATACATTAAATTCAAGAGGCTCTAAGCTCTAAACTCCAAATATATTAAACAAAATATAATTGATTAGGTCATTTGTGCCACATTTCACTTGCTTAGCTGGTAAAACTGAATATCGTAGATGCTGTTTATACATTTGAGTGTCTAGAATGCAATGACCTATAGTGATTAAGAGCCTGATTCTCAGAGATAGGTGCAACTAGATTCAAATCCTGGTTCACTTACCAGTTGTGCCATTGTAAGTGTGAAGTTTAACCTCTTGAAATTTCATTTTCCTTATCTGTAAAAGAATTATCTACTTTATAGAGTTGTTATGAAGATTCAAGGGACTAATGCTGATAATGAGAATGGAAAGGCATTGCTAGAACTTGACATGCTCCTATGACCACAGCAGCTCTCAGATCCAAAGAATTGAGAGAGCTGAGAAATCTCTCTTCTATTTCTCTCATCTTGTGGGTCAGCTTCTCTTGGCTAGTTCCTAAAACTGGGAATAGTTCCAGGGACAAGCTTCAGCTGAGGACACAGAGAACAGAACTGAGAGGAGAAATCAGGGACAGTTGGAAGAATAAGCTATGGGCAAACCCAGATCCTTGTGGATGGAAGTTGGCTGGACCTGGTGTCATTGGGCAATGACCATGGGAAGGAACAGACAAACAAGAAACATTGCATGGTCTTAAAGATACAGAAAAAGTCTCAGAATCAAAAAAAGGATAAGGTGATGTCTATGAGTGCATCTTTGGAGAGTGGAAGATAAGTGTGGCTCTGGAGATAGATACTCTAAATGTTTTCATTTTGTTACTAAAAGTAAATATAAAATATGACATAATTTTTGAAATACCGCTATTCTCTCATTAGTTAGTTGTGTTCTTTTGCCCATTTATAAAGGACTGATTTATTAAAAGAATCCAAAAGTTCTTTTTATCCTCCCAAATAATCATTTTTTTTATATACTGTCCAAATTAGAAAGTCCAGATGAGGTCACAAAATAGAAATCTTTTCACATTAAATATTTCTCCCCCATAGAGCACTTTGTTTTCTCAGTCCACTGGAAGGGAGAATAACAGATATAAATTTTGTCAAAAGAAAACAAAATATCTCCCTTAAAAGGATTTACAAAAGTAGAAGAAAAACAGAAGGTTCTACAAACAGTGGATATATAATTGATGTTATTAATGATAGAGTCAACGTTAGAGATAATAGGAAAAAATTAGGCAAATTGAATTAACTCTACTCCTGTAATCATGAACAGTCCATGAAAATCCAAAATGTGAACAGTCTATGAAGATATTTATTTGTCCACTTACCTTCTGATCTACAGAGTAGGCCCCACACAGATCAAAACCAGTAACTTTCTGTTCATAAATTACTATCTGGGAGTCAGTTGGGCAATTTTAGAAAGTTCTTCACTCCAAGGGCATTTGAGAGCTATTACTGTAAAAGTGAATTTTTTAACTGGTACCCTTAGGAACTTGTAAGAATTAAAATGGAATTGATTTCTGCACTTGGAGAATATGGCCAAGAGTAAGATAAATAGAGAGTAGGACAGATGCACAGGGTCAAGATTCATAAGCACATCTCCAATGATTCTCAATCCCAGTGAATTGCAAGTGAGACACAAGAGCTCTATCTTGAGTAGGTATCTAGATTCCACCGTAGCCCTTTAGCAACATCCTTTAAGACAAATTTATTAATAAGGATCTAGCAGAGCAACTGCATTCCCATCTGTTTATTTTGTCATTAGTGTATCTCTATGCATCTTGTATAGATAAGGCATTTATAACTTTTTTTTAGTAGAGTACCTTATCATTATTAAAGTATTCTGATTTGATCATGGAAACTTTCTGCTGGCTAAAAGATGCTATCTTTGGCATAATTTTTGTAAAATATGTAATATTTATTTTTTAATGGAGCAGTAATTTTCAATTATAGCAACAGTGTACTAATTCACTTGGTGATCAATTGATATAATGTTCCATCACTTTTGCCTCCATGTTTGTCACTTTCTGACACTTCAATAAATAGAAAAACTCTGCAAAGACTACATGAAGCATAGCTTCAATCACTTGTTCAGAAGATGTATACAAGAAATTTACCATAACATTTTTCATTAAACCAATTTAATCTCTCTTATCACACTTCATAGTAATTTAAATAGTCACATAATATGCATTATTAGGTAATTATTCTCTTTGGAGACTTGGGTGTTAAGGTAATCAAATGATAAATTCAGTAATGCGGTTGCTTAGAGAATGTTGCAGCATGCCCAAAATGATACTACTAAGCTCAGATCTTTTTAACAGCTATAGTTAAAAAAAAGTTCTGTTAGCCAACGTATAATACATCATTAGTTTCAAATGTAAATTTTTTTTTAATTAAAAAAAAGAAGTTCTGGCTCCTATGTGCCGGGGTCCCTGCCAACACCCCAAACCCTCTGCTACTTTGGCCTATGCGAAAAATGGAAGTGGTACTTTGAACATAAAGAGCCTCATAGCAACATTATCACTGAACTGGAAATTACTTTAACTTTTACTGAATGATAGATTTTCTAAATAAAGCAAAACTCTGCATCAACACATCTTTTTATTTAAAAACCTGCCATGGGACAATATTCTCAAGTTCTAGGTCAATAAAAATGTGAAAATGCCTATTTAACATATTTAAGAAAGCACCTAGCATAAGTCTTTTTAAGAACTTTGGAGGTGAATTACATTTTTTTCCTCTTTAAGTACTTTTTGTCAGAGGCTTGAACAATGGCATTGAAAATGTAATTGTGAAGGTGGAAGGGACCATAAGGGACATTCTAATCCATACCTCTTCTTGAGCAGTCAGAACTCTTTACAAACTACCCGTGATACATAAGAACCAGATTCAATGAAAAATGAAACAAAACAAAAAACAAAAAACAAAATAGAAGGATCAAGCTGAAAATTTGGAGACCTGCAGCCTGGAAGACCTGTAGTTTATTCCAGTGTTTTTTTTCCCCCAGCCTCAATTTTTCATGATACAACTTCTACATAACACAAAAAGGTTATATTAGCATATTAGTAATGTTTCTAAGAAATAGTCACTTTTACTTGATATCACTAAGATATTTATAGGCAATTTCACTATTTCACTATAGTCCCCTCAGATCAGATTTTGAGTAAGGCTTTTCCCCCCCTGGGTTTACAGAAAAAAATAGTTTTACCTAAAGTTCACCATCTGTCCCTCCCCTAGGGCAATCCAGTGCATTCTAAACCCAAAAACCTACCACACGGAATGATTTGCACATTGTATTATTTCCACAAAAGGATGTATGGTCTCTGAACCTACACACTGGTGCCATTGGGGCACATCTCCATTGGGTGGCAGTACATGTTCAGAACAACCTAATACTGCTAGTTTAAAACATTTTTGAAATGGAATTTTTATCTCATTTACTTAAATTCTAATAACAATCTTATCATAAAGGCAATTTATTGCCCGTATAATTGATCAAAGATCAATTGTCTTTCAGATATTTATATATTAATGATTATGGATAATATATATTTTATTCACTAATGTATATTATACACTGATGTATAATATATGTAATATACATTAATATAACATATAATGATGTGTCATATGTATTTTGTTCCCTCATTTTAGCTCAGTGCTTCATAAACAGTAGGCACTCAGGGCATTTTTTTAAATGCCTTCATGCTGATATAAAAATCTAAAGATACAGTTGTGAGTGTAGAAAAATTAATTTTTCTGCCTATTCAACCAACTGTTCAGAGTTTTAGCCAAAACTATTCAATACTTGGTAATCTCGACTGTATTAAACTCAGTGATCAGTTTAATCTGGTACAGTTTAGAGAGATGTGTAAGATCCTGTTTTTAACATAGCACAAATGGCAGCCCTTCAAGTAACTGTGTCACATTAAATCATGTGTATAGTCACACAATTGATTTTCTGATTCTTACACGTTTGGATTCTAGATTAATTAAAAAAAAAAAAACTAGGGCTAGTGAGGTGCAAATAGCCAAGTATGATGCTCATAGGGATTTTGATTCTTGTTCATCTGTTTTGACTGTTTTAATTGAAGATGCTTTTTAAACTAGTTTTTTGAGCTAAGGTGCATCTTGGAAAGTATTTTTGGCTATAGACAAATACCATCTGTAATAAAGTAAACTTTCAATTATTTGTAAAAAAAAATTATTAGTATAAACCAAAAACAGAAATTGGTCCTTAGAGAAAATCAAGAATATACAAGTTTTGTTGAAAACATATACAGCAAATGCATTTTTCAACATGTATTATTTTTGTATTCTTTTCACAAACAACACAATTTATGTCTTATAATAACATTTAAGGTAATTTTTCAAATACAATATTTGGTCAACTGATTGCTACAAAGTAACACTAATACAACATATGGGAAGTGAGTAATTTAAGACTTCAATCGCTTAAAGATCTGCCATGAAAGCAACCCTTCCCTGCCCATGAACTCAGCCCATTTATATCACTATGATGCTATTAATGATTACACTGGGAAAAGAGTGAATCAATCAAGTAAATCATGTTTATTGTGGTATTTAGTAGTTCTCTCTGTTCACCTCCCTGCACAGAGATAATGAAAATGGGGTGTGGTTGAATAAATGTGGAAAAATTTCAGTGTTTCACATTCCCCATTCCTGCCTTAGAGCACATCTCAACCACGGTCCACTGGGAGCTGCTGCTTGAGTAAACAGTGGAGAGCTGCAGGGAGCACCCATAAGTTTTTGCTGACATGTGATGTCAAATATTTTTCAGTTGACTTAGTCTGAAATTAAGAATTTCCATGTATATCAGCCAATGAGAACTTTAGAACTGTCTAAGGAATTTTCCTTCATGGTAATGTTTTTAAATTGCCATCAGTGGAACAGCCATATAGCTATTGAATACTTAATAAAATGTCCTAAGAAGTCATCTTCCATTGAGATGGCTCTTAAGTGAACCAGTCTCAGGGAGAGGTATTAGTTTTGGATTGGAAATAAAGTGGCAATTTCCACCTGCCTATAATTGGCTGCTGCTTTTTGTATTCTTTCTGTCCTTGTTGAAATGCCAATTTCAAATGCTGGTAGAGTGACTTTTGAATAGAAATACAAAGATGTCAGGTCTAATTGTAAAGTCTCACCTCCAACCAGGATTGGAATAGGTAGATTTACTTTTTCTCCTGATAATCCAAAACTCCAGTACTTGAAGATGTCCTATGTCCATGGGCTCCCTCTAACTATAATGCTCTTTTTCTTATTTATATGGTTGGCCCCACCTCAAACCTCAGATCCTCAGATGCCACCTCTATAGAGCAGCCTTCCCAATCTTCCTGTGGATTGAATTGTATCTCCACCTACCCAATTTTATGCAGGGAAGTCTTAATTCCAATATTACTATTGGTGATAGGGCCTGTAAATAGGTAAAGTTAAATGGTTATAAGGGCCCTAACCTGATAGGACTGACAGGTGTCTTTACAAGAAGAGATACAGCAGTATGCTCCCTGCCCCCTATCCTGCATGAAAGCCTAGGTAAAACACAGCAAATAATAATAATAATAATAATCATAATCATCTCTCTACATACAAAAGAGAGGTTTCACCAGAAACCAACCCTGAGGTAACCTTGACCTTAGACTACCAGCCTCCAGAACTGTGAGAAAGTAAGTTTTTGTTGTTCAAGCCACCCAGTCTGTGGTATTTTGTTAGGACAACCCAAGCTTACTTATATAGTCTTTATCTACAAGAGGCAAGTAGCCTCCTTTCTGTTTATCAAATCACTGTATTGATGCCCTTCATTGTATTTATTACAGTTAATAATGGTTGTTTTCATTTATTTATTCATATGTTTATTTTGTCTTCTCCACTAGGACACAAGCTCCACGAAGATCACTCTGTTTTATAATTTGTCTGTAGGGGAGAAAAGAAGTAAGGAAATCAGGAGGCATCAGTAGTATAGGAGAGAAAATGGCATCTTGGAATAGGATGGCCATGGAATAGGGACATAGATGAATTGAGACCTGTTTGGGAGGTATGAACCAATAGAACTTGCAGATATGATCTTGGAGGAAGGGGTGAGAAAAAGGGAAAAATCAAGGATAACACCTAAGTTGGAGACTTGAGGACCTAATCAATGGTAAAATCACTTTAAGAGATGTGAACTAATAAGAGATCATTTTTATTGTAGATTAAGACCATTCATTCTCATTCTAGCTTAATGCTTCTCAAAATTGAATGTACTTGTGAATCACCTATGAATCTTATTAAAATGCAGATTCTCACTTAATGCATCTGGATTCTCTATTATGTTCATTTGCTCTATATGTCTATTCTTTCTCTAATATCATACTGTTTTTATTACTGTAGCTTTCATATTAAATTTTAAATTCAGGCAGCATATCTCCTTTGACTTTGTTCTTTTGCATAATTGTGTGCTGACCTTGCTAATGTCACCTATTAGTTCTAATTCTTTTCATAAATTCCTTAGATTTTCCACACAGATAATGAGGTCATTTTTATATAAAGACTTTTTTCTTTCTTTCCTACCTGTATGCCTTTGTGGACATCCTTGCTTTGTGTCCTATCTTAGAGAGAAAGCATTTATTCTTTCATGATTTGATATGATGTTATCTGCAAGTATTTTATGCCATTTATCAGGTTGTGGAAGTTTTCTATATTCTAATGACTCTATCACTGATGGTTGTTCAACTTAGTCAAATGTTCTCCTGCCTCCATGGAGATGAGCATAATGGTTTTTCTTATTAGTTAGTATATGGAGATGGTAAATTACACTGATTGATTATTTAATTAGAACCAACTTTACATACCTGGGATAAGTCCATCTCATTATAGTATATATAGTAGGATTTGGCTTACTAATATTTTAAAGATTTTTTTTCTTTGTGCATGAAGAATATTGATCTGTGGTTTGTTGTCAGAGTAATGCTGACCTCATAAATAAACTGTGATGGGAGGGGTTCACTCTTCTATGTTCTAAAAGATTTTACACAAAGTTGGTATTATTTCCTCCTTAAATGTTTAACAAAATAGGTTGGCAGCACATGGTGGGGCTGATAGGCGGTTGCTGTGGACAGAACCTGAGTACAGGCAGCTGGAGCTCATGGTATGGTGCAGAAGGAGAAGGCTGGCAGCAACATCACCCAGGAGGAGGTAGCACAGTCCGTGGGGATTGGAGGCCTAGAAACGGCTGCCAGGGTGCTCCTTGTTGGCATGAAAGGACTTGGGGCTAACTTTGCCAAGAATCTCATTCTGGCAGGAGTGAAAGGACTGACCATGTTGGATCCTAAACAGGTATCTCCAGAAGACCCTGAAGCTCAGTTCCTTATCCATACTGGATCTGTTGGCTGTAACAAGGGCTGAAGCCTCTTTGGAACAAGCCCAAAATCTCAACCCAGTGGTGGATATGAAGGTGGACACCCAGAATACAGAGAAGAAACCTGAGTCATTTTTCACTCTGTTTGACATGACTTGTCTGACTTGCTGCTCCAGGGATGTCAAAGTCAAAGTTGACCAGATCTGTCACAAAAATAATATCAAGTTTTTTAGAGGAGATGATGTTTTTGGCTACAATGGGTATACATTTGCCAATCTTGGAGAGCATGAATTTGTAGAGTAGAAAACCAAAGTTGCCAAAGTTAGCCAATGGGTAGAAGAAGATGGACCTGATACCAAGAGCAAAACTTGATTCATCTGAAACAACTAGGTCAAAAAGAAGGTGGTCTTTTGCTCTATTAAGGAAAGGCCACAAGTGGACTGGAGCAGTGATAAAGCAAAAGTAGCTCTGAAGTTCACAACTTTGGGTTACTTTCTCCTTCAAGAGCTCCTGAAGTTCTGCACAAGTAAAGGAAGAGATACTAGTTCTGTTGCCTTTGGGGAAGATTCTGAGTTGTTGCTCCAGATTTGAAACAACATGCTTGACTCCCTGGTTGTTAGTCCTGACCTGCTCCCTGAAGACACTATTCTCCTAGATGGCCCCAGTGTGTGTGCAGTGGTTGGAGGGATCCTGGCCCAGGAAACTGTGAAGGCTCTGTCTCAAAGGGACCCTCCTCACAACAACTTCTTCGTTTTTGATGGCATGAAGGGGAATGGGTTTGTGGAATGCCTCCACTCCAGTGAACCTAAGACTTGGCTGCTCTGAGGATGCTGACCTGCAGGCTGCCCACATGTGTGCCCTGTCCCCTTACCCCCAGGCAGGCAGCTCCAGGTGGGGAAAAAGTGAAGCCATTGGACCAGTACAAACCATTTCCTGTGAGCAATAGCTTGTACAGATGTGCAACTTCCAAGCACCAGCAGCTGCTCAGCAAAGGGCACAGGGACTGGCTATCTCCATTGCAGCACTATCGAGAGCTGTTTGCCAGCCATCACCTGAATGCCCCCGCTGATGCATCCCTCTGTCCTGGTGCCACCGCAGCATCGCCAGCCTTCTGAGGTCCCACAGGAGATGCCTGCCAGGAACCAACACCCTTGTTGCTTAGGATCCTCTTGCCACCTTCTTGGACTTACTCCCCGTCTGCTGTCATACAGAAAAGAGCATGACTCCAGGTGGGGAATAAGGCCTGGCCCGATGAAACACTAGAGGAGCCACAGTTTCAAATGCAGACAGGTGCCCTAGAGAGGAAAAGACATGGCAGACAGAATGCATTTCCTCCAGAGCTTGAGACCCTGAAAAACAACAGGTGGCATCTGGTGTGCTGTTCTTGAGTTTTAGTTCAGGATTAGTTTGGGTTTCAGCCTGGATTTTGGAAGAGAGGAAATGTTACGAAAGTTCCCTTGGGCATTAGGGCAGACTTTGCCACTATTAGTGGGAAAACTTGTTTTATAAAGGCAGACTCCAGGGTCCCACCCCATAAGGATTTTGATTTGGGCCCAAGCTAGGACATAGGAGCCTGTCTTCTCAGGGACCCCACCCCTGATGTGGTTCAGGCCATCCCAGAGGTTGCTTTCAAGGGCTGTGCCATTCCTTCATTTACCCACCCACTCCCAATTGCAGCTGTTTGTGTTGTTTCATATTTTCTATATTTCCTTGGTTCTTGAAAAAGGGATGATAGAAACAAGATTTTTGTTTTAGGGGAAAAAGTGTTTAGCAAAATACACCAATAAGAAAGTTTTTAAAATATGAATTCAATGTATTTAAGATGTATAAGGCTATTCAAATTACCTATTTTTTTTTCTTGCAAAAGCTTGGGAATTTGTGCCTTTAGTGAATTTGTCCTTTTATCTAAGGTGTCAAATCTATGTACATGAAGTAGAAATGGAGAAGACAGAAAATAGTCTCTATTATCCTTTTAATGTCTGTAGTATCTAAACCAATGACTTCTCTTTCATTATTGATCTTCATAATTTGTAATTTGTGTCTTCTCTAGCTTGAGAAGTTCCCCCCTCCTTTCAGTACTTAAAAGATCACTCCAGTACTTAAAAGACAATGCTCCATTGTCTTCTGATATACACAGCTACTGACAAGAAGTTTACTATTATTCTTCTCTTATTTGCCAAATGCAGTGAATCCTTTCATTCTGGCTACCTTTAAGATGTTCTGTTTATTTTTGGTTTACAGCAGTTTGATTAAGATGTGTCTGATTGTGTTTTCTTTGTATGTATCTTCTGTGTGTTTTTTGAGTTGCATGGATCTGTGGTTTGTTGTCTTCATTAATCTGGGGGAAATTCTTGCCAGTAACTCTTCTAATATTTCTTCCACCTCACCTTCTCTCTTTTCTCCTTCTGAGATTCCATTTACACGTTACCCCATTTGATGGTGATCAAGAGCTCTTTGATGCACTGTTCTACTTTTTGGCTGTGTTTTTTTTCTCTTTCTGTTTCAATTTGCATAACTTCTATTGACTATCCCTGTTCTTTTTTTTTTTTCCCTGCTGTGTCTGGTCTGCTAATTAACCTGTCAAAAGACTTATTCAATATCTGAATTATTCAGAGGATTTCCATTTAATTTTTAAGTTTCCTCTCTTTGCTGCAACTTCTTATATGTTCATTAAATTTATTCATCTTTTCCATAAGGCTTTTAACATATTGATTATAATTACTTTAAAGTTTTTGATAGTTCTAACATGTAAGTCATCTTTTCATCTGCTTCTATTGACTACTTTTTCTCTTGACAATAAGTCAACTTTTCTTCTCCTTGCTTTTTAAATATGTCTCATAATTTTCTGTCAGTCTTTTAATATTTTGTGTAAAAACAAACAAAAATGAAAACCAGTAAAGATGAAGTAAGTGCTACTTGTAGTTGGAACATGACATATCTCTTCTGAAACACTATTGTGTAGGGAGCTAAGTCAATTTACTTAATACTTGAACTGAGTTTGGTTTGCCATTGATTGAATTACTTATAATGCACCACAGACTTCAATTTCCTCCAGTGGTGGTCAGCTGCTATCTTATACCTAATTCATGACCTGTAGCATTGTTGGATTTTTCTTATTCTATGTTCCTGATCAACCAATGCCTTTCAGCAAGTCCTATACACCTATATCACACAGAGTGTCTCTTTGTAGGCAGTTGTCTCTCCTCACCTAGTAGATTGCTACTGCTGGTACTTGGTACAAGGCTTGTGGTGAGCTCTATTGTTCCAGTCCAGCCTCAGTATAGGTGGGCTCTGTACATCTGGATCTCAGAAGAGGGACTTACTCAGCATTTCTGTCCCTTCCCCTATCACAGCCTAATAATTCTTGTATAGTTGAAAGGTATTACACAACAAGAACTTATTAGTCCTCACTCAGTGGTAGTAGATCTCTATTTTGTTTAAATACAAAATCCAGAGCATAAGAGTGTTTCCTTACACTCTAACAGCAATAGATGCCTTTTGCTTCTACCTCTTCTTCAGTGAGGACCAGAGACTGGTGAAGTAGAAGAGTTTTCCGTTATGCTTCTAGCGTCAGAAGCTTTTACTTCTACCCTTCCCTAAAAGATGTTGACTCTTTTCCTGAGCTAGAGAGTGGAAAGATTTCCTGGAACTCCCCTGGCACTTGCCTTTGCCTCAAATCAGAGAAGGTTCTGGGGAAGTGGAAGTAGTTTTATGTCTGTATATCACCAAGGGACTTTTCTGTTCCACTGCCCATCCCCTATCTTTCTTATAAGAACATGGTAGAGACTTGGCATGGAAAAGAGCTGGCAAGTAAGTGCAACTTCAGTGTATCCTGGGCTCATAGGGCTCTAAATCAGGGGTCAAAAAATGTAGAGGTCCTGCTAGTGACTATTTTAGGCTCTGCAGAACATACAATCTATTGCAACTAATGAACTCTGCCATTGTAGTACAAAGAACAAACATAGACAATAAGTAAACAATGTGGTGGCTGTGTTCTAAAAACGTATTTATAAACATTAAAATTTGAATTTCATATAATTTTCATATGTCACAAATTATTTCTCTTTTGAGTTTTTCCCAGTGATTTAAAAATATAAAAAGTAAGCAGAAAGCTGGATTTGGCTCATGGGTTAAAACTTGTTGACCTCTGCTCTAAACCATCAAATTAACTTGGACTCTGCCACTGCAAATTTGTTGAATTTTCAGCTGTTTTCCTCTTACCCTTTTTTATGTTGGCTGTCCCTTCCTCCAGTGCTCTGCCAAAGGTGAAATACTTCTTATGTCCATCTTTCACAGGAGGGGCTTGTCACCCTCTGGAATCCAATCCACCTAGTTGCCTTGCAATCTCACTCTGTGATAAGCTGAAGAAAAGTTGTGAGCTTGTAGATTGTACAGATTTTTCTCATTGTTAGTTGAGGTTAATGTTTTCTTGCATCTTGCTACATTCTGAGTGGGAACAGAATTTGAGTCATATTTTTGCAAAACTTTCAGAATTAAGATATTTTAATCAAAATCAATTAGAATCACGGACTCTTTCCACTTAAATTTCCTCCCTGTCTTAGTTTGCTAGGACTGCTATAACAAAATATCACTGACTGGGTGGCTTAAACAATAGGAATTTGTTTTCTCACAATTCTGTAGGCTAGAAATCCAAGATCAAGGTGTTGGCAGGTTTGGTTCCTCCTAACTCCACTCTCTCTGGCTTGTTGATGATCACTTTCTCATTATGTCCTCACATGGCCTTTCTTCTATATATACACAAGTATCACTGGTATCTCTTTCTCTTCTTTTAAGGACATCAGTCCTAATGGATTGGGACCCTATCCTTATGGCCTTATTTTATCTTAATTACCTCTTCATAAATCTTATCTTCAAGTATAGTTGTCACAATGGGGGTTAAGGCTTCAGTATACAGATTTTGGAGAGACACAATTCAGTCCATGATATCCTCTGTCACATTTATCTTTGTGTTGCATGGAGCTAGAGTGGGCCCAGGCATACTTGAGATCTAACTAAGGGGAACCCAACTTGATGATACACTTAGTTTGGGTTTAGTGGTATATATTTATGTAGTTAATAATTACTTGTATGAGAGGATCATAGGGGAAGGGAGGGAAAAATAAAACAAGACAAAAATCAGAGAAGGAGACAAACCATAAGAGACTCTTAATCATAGGAAACGAACTGAGGGTCGTTGGAAGGGAGGGGGTTGGGGACATGGAGTAACTGGGTGATGGACATTCAGGAAGGCATGTGATGTAATGAGCACTGAATACTATATAAAACTGATGAATCACTGAACTCTACCTCTGAAACTAATAATACACTATATGTTAATTGAATTTAAATAAAAATTTTTGTTTACAAAAATTTAAAAATTAAAAAAATTACTTCTATGTAGTTAAATTGTTTCTACATATCTTAGTATAGTAATGGTTTCTAGGGACTCCTGGGTGGCTCAGCGGTTGAGCATCTGCCTTTGGCTCAGGGTGTGATCCTGGGGTCCTGGAATCAAGTCCCACATCAGGCTCCCTGCATGGAGCCTGCTTCTCCTTCTGCCTGTGTCTCTGCCTCTTTCTCTCTGTGTCTCTCATGAATGAATGAATGAATGAATGAATGAATGAATACATAAATGATTTTTTAAAAAGAAATGGTTTTTTGGAACATTCCGACCATCTGACATCATAGTAGGAAGGTCCAGGCCAAAGACTACCATAATATGAGTTTTTCATGTGAGTATCCTTTTAGGGTAAAAATATTTATGTTGAACAAATAAATGTAAGCTTCTCATCTTACATATTTATCCTCCTGTATTCTCAAGTAGGTCAATTTCACATACTTCCAATAGCAGTTGGAAGTATATGGACAATGGAGGAGGACCAAGAAGCTAGCCTATGGAAAATATTTCTAATCATTGTACGTATAAATTGGAAAAAGGATTTGGTTCTTATCAATGCCTTTTGCAAAGGGAAGTTCTTTACTTTAGGAATACATTGAATAATATAGTGAATACAGTGATAAATGTGTCATACTTAAACATTTTTTGTTAGAAATCATGCAAAACAAAATTTCCCAGAATTCTTATAAGGCACAACTTGTAGCAATGCAACAAAAAGCAAGTATATATGGAACAGTTTATATGTAAAAGAAACTGCATGTGACCGGTATTTTCCCAAATTTGACCATAGTACTAAGTACTTGCACTACACAACCAATAATAAGTTTTAAAGCTAAAAATTTTCTAAACTCTTAATAGTAAAAACATAATTTTAATCAATTACATTTTAAAACAATTTTTACTAATCATAGAATCACAGAATATGTGAGCAGCCAGGGAATTTAGAAATCACTTCCTAGTCTTATTTTAAGTAAAGAAACTCAGAAGTTAAGTAATTTGACATTGGTCGTCCTGCTATTTAGTGGGCAGAGATATGTCTATCTTGTTGTTTTAAGAGGTCAATATTACTATCCTTCTCTTATCCATTCAAGTCTAGAACCAAGTAAGAAGAAACTTAGGAGTCAGGCAGATAAAGTGCTAACTTTTCTAATAATGAGAATGTTTGGAAGAAAAATATCTTAGGCATAAGACCAAACAGGTATGCTGACACTTCATTCCAGAATCAAGAATCTTACTCATCTAGTAATTAGGTGGGAAACTTCAGGCCTCCCTGTTGAGGGAAGGCCCCTACTACCTCATGGCAAAAGGTTGATCATAAAATATGCTCTCTGACAGGAGGATGACTCCAAATAGAAGAAAGCATTGACGGGGATCCCTGGGTGGCTCAGAGGTTTGGCGCCTGCCTTTGGCCCAGGGCACGGTCCCAGAGTCCGGGGATGGAGTCCTGCGTCGGGCTCCTGGCATGGAGCCTGCTTCTCCCACTGCCTGTGTCTCTGCCTCTCTCTCTCTCTCTCTCATAAATAAATAAATAAATCTTAAAAAAGAAAGAAAGAAAGCATTGAGTTTGCTGTGCCTGATTCTTTCTTACAAATTTATAAAACAGATTACAACCTCATTGACTAGGGTAGGGATCTCCTCTTCTTTATCCCCCTCATTCACTACCCTATACCCATCACTTAACATAGTGCCTAGTACATAATAGACTCTCAATAAATATGCACTGAATGAATACATGGGTTATAATTTCTTAAATAGTAATCTGTACACCAGATGATGAGTCAACATGGTACCAAGCCTTAACAAGTCCACATTTACTTTAAGAAACCAGTATATAACCAAAGAAAAATAAAATTGCTCAATAATCTAACAAAAGTCCCGAGTTTACTCTTCCATTTACTTGCCATTCACGTAGCACATCATTTCAAACTTAGAAATACTATGTTGAAAATAGATGCTTCTATTTTACTTCCTGAATAAATAAGTGTATGTGCAAGCATCGGTGTGTGACTGGTGTCCTGGTTATGATCACAAGTTGTTGTTTGACTTCTACTTACATTTGCTCCCTGTGGTTCTGTGGTAATTTGCATACCTTTCTCTTCCTCATAAGCAGAAAGAATTTGGTTCAAACTAGGTCACCATAGTGTTAGTCATTATGTATCCACTGCTGTTCTACAGCAATATGCTTTAGGTAAAAGTAAAATTACATAGTTACATATTGATATTCTTTTTTAAAACTAGAAAAAGTTACCAAAGTAGAGAAAATCTATTCCAGTCTTAAAAGGAAAGGCATAATCTTATTCTCACTTATAAAGAAAAACACATTAAATGAAACTATTTGAAAATAAGAGTAGGATTCTGTATCTATCATCATTCAAACACGAAATCCTTCCTCTATAAAATATGCTGAAATTATCTGAGGCAATATCTCATGCTTATTTTTTTTAACTCCAGAAACTCCTCTTTAAAAAAAAAAAAAAAACTCTATTTGTGGGTCTCAAGGGTTGGTAGGGGGGAAAAAGATGGAGAAATGTGCCTTTATATACTTTGGAGAAAGGCAGACTTTTATTTTTCCTAAGTAAATTTTCACTTCTTTACCAAAGTAGTTTACTTTGCTGGATATACAAACTTTATTATTTCAGTGAGCTTAAAATAGCGCTATTTGAGATGTGAAAATCAAATTGTAATGCAGTATTTGTTGTTGTTGTTGTTGTTGTTGTTGTTGTTGTTGTTGTTTCTGTCACCGTGAAGCTACGAGGGCAGGAACTTGGATGGGAATCATTTTGATGTAAGAGTTAAGTAGATAAAATCCAGGTCATTTTTGTAGGGACTTCAGTTAATATTTGTACAACTTATGTTTGAGGCCAACATGTATTGTCAGAACATACACGCAACCCTCACTGATGTTCCGTGTGAGTGAATGAGGACACTGGTTGGACCTCTGTCAGTAAACAGATGTGCTCCAGAGACACATGGGGAGGTGTGGATATGGTTCAGTAGGAAGGTGACAGCTTTTACAGAGTTGCTTTTCTAACTCTAATCATGCTTTCAGGTTAATATGGCCAAACATGGGACTCAGGAGTTAACAAAGTCAAACTTGTCTCAGATATAGTGATATGTCACACCAGAAAAGATTCAAGCTATTGGTGAGCAATTTTAAATAGCCAAATCATCTTTAAAATGATTCCCTATGTGAAGATGGTATTTCTGATAATCTAAACCAAGCCAAAATAAATCCAAATATTTTTGTTTAACCAAGCCACCTCCTCATTAGTTCAGAGCAACGATTCTTTGTTCTGTTAGAGAGAAACATGCTATTTGATTTCATAAACTTCAATTTTTTAAAAAAAGATTTTATTTATTTATTCATGAGAGACAGAGAGAGAGAGGCAGAGGCACAGGCAGAGGAAGAAGCAAGTTCCTCATAGGGAACCCAATGCAGGACTTGATCCCAGAACCCCAGAATCAAGACCTGAGCTAAAGACAGACGCTCAACCTCTGAGCCACCCAGGCATCCCATAAACTTCAATTTTTATACCAAGTACTGCATAGCTTTCCTTTTTTTTTTTTTTTCTGCTCTGTTTCAGAAATCATTTCTTGTTCATACTGGTATAACTGGATATATAGTAGACATACCTATAGATATACAGATATCAATATATATCAATATCGATATATTGATGGAGCTGCCTTCCACTGAGCAACCTAAATCAACATGGTCATGGCCAATTTCCTTCCTAGGGCTTCTACTCAGCTCTATTTGAAATGCTATTTGCATCTCAGGTTTACTTTTTTATGTTTACTATAGACTGTGAGGTATAATGTCAGATGTGACCATTCAACCTTTTAGATTTTTGATGCTCAACTGTGCTAGAAGCTAGTAAGTGATGGGCAGATCCAATAAATATAATAAATAAGTAAATAGCCATCTCATTGTTTAGAAGTTTTCCTAGCATCAGGATACATTTTTTTTTTTTTTTTTTGGCAAATTCATCTTCACTTTTCTTGTGTCCTGCTTGGAACTGTAGGTTGTTCAGAGACAGTCTGGTTTAGACTCTTGGTTAATATTGCAACCTTAGCAGTTTTCATATAAAGCCAATAACAAATTTATAAGGTCACTGCAGGCAGATGGAGAAAGATACTATAGTTTTACTGATCCTTTCTTCTATATGATTGATCTACAAGATACTTATAAATATGACGTGCACACAGATCTGTCTGCCACGTTACGCAATTAAACTTCCAAGTCACACTTTACCTACCTCTACCCTATTTTGATTCTTTATGTTTTGAAAATAGTCCCTTCTCTTTTTTAATTCTCAAGGAAGAAAACACTGGAATAATTACAATTAAAGCTAAAAATTGAATAAATTATAGAGAAGATGAAAGTGCCTAAAAGTTACCTGAGTTATAAGATTTGTTGCTGTTTTTATTGTTGGGGGCAACTGAAAATCCATCTAAACCTGACTTAAATAGAAAAAGGAGATTATTGGTTCATATATTTGAAAAATCCAAGGAACTTCTGGCTTCAAGTACTACATGAGGCAGGGACTCAAACATCTTCTCTGTCTGGGTCTTAGTGTCTCTCTTTCTTTACTCCACCTCCTCAGGCAGCCTCACCCTCAAAGGAACAGATTAATTATAGCAATTCTACACCTTGCATCATCTTGGCTTTAAATCTAGCAAATAAGAGGAAATCTCTTGCCTAGAATTTCAGGAAACGTCTCATTTCATTATAACTGCTCTTATATTCAATCCCAGTGGCCAGGGAGCACCATGATCTGATTTGCATTGGCTCCTGTCATATGTTCTACCCCTGGCCTAGAGGAAGCTAAAGCATATGGACTAAGGGAAAAGGAGGAGTCATTCTTTTTTTATTATTTTTTTAATTTTTATTTACTTATGATAGTCACACACAGAGAGAGAGAGAGAGAGGCAGAGACACAGGCAGAGGGAGAAGCAGGCTCCATGCACAGGGAGCCCTATATGGGACTGATCCCGGGTCTCCAGGATCGCTCCCTGGGCCAAAGGCAGGCGCTAAACAGCTGCGCCACCCAGGGATCCCCAGGAGGAGTCATTCTTTAAAGATAATTCTATTTGGTTACCAGAAGAAGGACAAGTGGACACTGAGTGGAAAACCAACTAATGTCCACCATGTTACTCCTTCAAGTACTAAACTAAAACCCACCCTTTTCAGTTAAACTTTTTTGAACATCCAGTCCCAAAAACCTGTATCATAAACCCCCAAATATACTTTCTGTATCTATTACTCCTTTGGTAATAACTTCTGCATAGCCCGGGATATTGTGTACCTAACTGTCATATACTACTGTTTATACTTTGCACTCATAGCTTTCTATGTAGGCATTGGACATAATGCCCAGCCTCATATTTTCATGGCCTATCTTTTCAGTCCAGACACTGGTGCAGCGATCACCTATGGCCAGTTGGCACTTGGCGGTACCTCATCCATCTCAGCTAAGAGGACTAACTCTCTCATTTTCTGCCCCAATGCTTTTGTGCTACCATCACTTGGGATCCCTGCTTCAGGGAGCCACTCAGGCAATCGGAAGCATGAAAACACTAAAGTACAAGGACCCCTTGACCAATGGGGGACAGGAACCAATGAATAAATATTTTCCTTTACTATCTCCTGAGCCAAAATTTTCAAGACACATTCTATATGAATTTTCAGGATTGAGACTCAATTGGCCACAGCAATAATTAGCTTAATCGCAACTCTTGGACTGGGTTTCCCTCTGTTTCTATTTTAACTTCTCAATACAACACTTCTGTTCCTTGGGATCAATTGCTCAAACAAACCACTCATCCTTAAGTACTTACCCTAATTTCTGCTTTTTTTGGGAGAAACTCAAGTTAAGACTCAAAGTTCCTTGGAGGTAAACTTAATGTCTCCAGCACCTGAAGGTATCCAAGATATATTTATTGATATAATCTGAGTAAAAGAAAAAAAGGGAGCAATAAAGATGACTACCAATATGGAACAAATATACTGGTAGCTAGTGTACTAGTTTTAAGTAAAGAGATGACTTTTAAAGTGCTAATGTGCAAAGTTATGACCAGTGGCCAAAGTAAAAGAATTTCAAGTCAGCCAAACCTTGGAACCTGGAGTGGGTCACATCCTTGACATTATATGTTCTTATAGTCATTATTTGTTTCAGGTACCCAATTGCTTCTTTACTCCATTACCAGTAATTTTATAAGTGAATTCAAATTTTTACTTTTTCAGGGCAATAAATATTTTATCTCAAATCCTCTTGAGTTAGGGTTGGTGAGTTATGAAAATATTTGTCTCTTTATCAAAATAAATGTAAGAGTTGATGGGTCTGTGTAAAGTTGAGCATTATCCCAAAGCTCATAGCCTAGTGCTTCGACTCTTAAATTGTTCCTAAGTGCTACTTGAGCTGTTGGGCAAAGAAGAATGAGTAATGCTTAGAGAAAAAAGATCAATATATATCTACTCTAATCATATCCAAAGCCCATTGCCATGCCTGGCAAAATGAAACATGGAAGAAAAGCCCTCTCTGAAATGTACCACTGGGTCCTCAACATAATCATCTTAATGGTTTGGACCGCATTAGCAAAATAAAAAAGAATTATTTCCTGCATTAACACAAAGCTATTCATCTTTGTGTTCCTTTTATTTTTATAGTGACAGGCTTATCTGGGAAGCCAAAGTTGTTTAACCTTTGTAGAAATAGAAAGGCCAGCAGGTACAAGAGACTAGGACCCATCAACGGCCCAGGTTTACTTGAGATGGTAGCGATGGTAGCAATGGTAGGGATGGTAGGGAAGGTAGGAATTAGCATGCACTGAGGGCCTCTGATGTGCCAGTATCTTTTACATATTGTAGTAGGCTGAATATTGACAGTCTAAAGATCAGATCCTAAAACCTAGAACCTGTAAATGTTAGCCTTATATGGAAAAGGAGTCTTTGCAGATGAAATTCAAGTAATGATCTTGAGGTGAGGAGATTATCCAGGAAAGCCTTAAATGCAATCAGAAGAGTCCTCATAAGAGAGAGCCAGAGGGAAATGATACAGAAGAGGAGAAAAAATGTGGCCATGGAAGTAGAGACTGAAGTGATGTGGCCAAAAGCCATGGAAAATCAGCAGCTCCAAAAGTTGGAAGAGATAAGTAATGGATTCTCCTGTAGAGCTTTTGGAAAAAGTACAGCCCTGCTAACACCTAGATTTCAGTCCAGTGATCATGCTTTCAAACTACTGGCCTCCAGAACCATGAAGGAATAAATCTCTGTGGTTCTAAGCCATCAAATTTGTGGTAACTTCTTACAACAGCCATATGAAACAAGTATACATTTGTTATCTCATTTAATCCTCATGACTTTTTAAGATAGGTATTAACCCTATTTTATTAAAGATAAGAAAACTGAGGGTCAGAATAAGTGTCCTAAGTCACCTGTCAAACAGTAGAAAGTTAAGTTCAGTTGAATCCCAGAGCTCAAGCTCTTTTCTCACACCCTATACTCTAGCCACACAGATCTACTCAAATCCCTTTTCCCATCTCCATGCTGTCTGCAGTCTGCTCCTAGCACCAGATGTCTACCCATACTTGATCTCAAGGACTCAGGTCACTCTTTCTTTCCTGACCTCCTTCCCTGGCTTCAGGGTCCCATTATACCTTTACTCTTGTCTCACCCATGCAGTCATCCTTTAGCTTGTCTTTCTTCTTACTAGACTATGAGCTCTTCTATGGCAGCATCTGTGCCATTATCTTTGTTCACCAGATCTTTCTGATGGCTCAGTCTGTGCTTAAAAATATTTGTAGAATGAATGAATGACATCGCAATAACTCCTAAGTAAAGAAAGGACTAAATAAATATAGTAAGTAAGTCTGAGGGTCTTTGGAGTTTCATGTTGGAACAAGATGAGATGGAAGATGGGAAGTCATTTTTCCATTTTTTTATGCTGCCTCAGTTTCCTCATAAGTAATTGGGTAAAATAATGGTGTCTACTTTATACAGTGACTATTAAATGACTTAACATATGTAAAGGGCTTAGAAAATGACCAGCACAGAGTCCGAGCTATGTAAGTATTCTCTTTTAAAAGGGAGGGTTTTTGGAAAGTAAATAATCTAAGTTTTAAAGCAATAACTACTTTTTATAATTTTGTGATTTGGTAGAAAACAAAACCAATCTCATGATTATGAATTTAACCTTGAAATGAAATCTTAGTTCAATAGCCTCATATAAAACTGGAAAGGTCAGTGCCTTTCAGTATAATCTTTACTTGAACGAAAGTAGAAGAAAGCATTTCAGAAGTACTAAGATGCACCATTGTGGAAGATCTCAAGTGAATTTCCAGGAAAAGAAACTTATCAACTCTGAGTCTTGATGTTGTATTAATCTTTCAATACTTTGATATTCTAGATTAGCCTCTGCCAGGAATTCAGTCTACTGCTTTATTTCTCACTGATGAACAAACTGAATTAATTTGAAACACGTGGAGAAAAAAAGAGCAATTCTTCTGTTTGCATGTGAGACTTGATGTTGTTTTTAATTGATTCACAAGTTTTTGTTAAATAAATGAAAAATGAGAGTTTTTAGGAGACATACAGATGAAGGATAAACATAACAAAAAGTTTTGAAGCTGGCTTTTGTTTTATCTTCATTTGTTTCTGGTCTCACAAAGTAAACACAGATTTTTTTTTTTTGCCATGAATACATATTTCAGGATACAGAAATGCACAGCTTGAGATGTAGAATGTAGAGACCACTGCCTGAACTTAAGAAACCAAAAATCCCATTGTAATTCATGGATTAGCAACTCGGAAAAAAGTGACACCAGTAGAATTCTGTAGCACTGCTGCCATCCCATAATTGTTGTCCTTGTTTGCAGGTGAGATTTTGGTTGCACTAAGGGAATACACCAGCCCATTTCTTCTCTCAGAAGATTCACCGTGCACCAAATTCCCTGGACCAGGGCATCAAGGATGCCTCTGTATATTATTTAAGGGAATATATTTCTGTTGGCTGAAATATATTATGACTGCAGACTCTGAGGCACATAGTGATATCAGAAAAAAATGAAATACCAGGTCTATCTTATATTGCACATATTGTGTCTACAAGCACTGATCCTCTCCCATAGCATGCTATAATTGCTAGAGATAATACACTGTCGATAGATAGAAAGAAAAAAGATCAGAATCTGAATAGGACAAAAGACTGGCAACCGTCTGAAGGAAATGGTGGGTGTATTCAAGAGACATTTTAGGGGAAGAATCCACAAGATATATAAACTGTTTGCAGAAGCAAGTATGAAAATTCAATAAAAAAATGGGTTACAGATGCCCTTGAGCCTCTTGATTAAGAAAAACGAGTGGATGGTAATGCCTAAACTCACCGGGGAAATGCAGGAGGCAGAGGACAAAGGAAAGGGAAATCCCATGGGAAGAAAACAGAAAATTTACTACTGGAAATGGTGAATTTGAGGTGCCTGGAAGACAACCATGTGGAGATAAATGTCCAGCAAAAAGATGCAAATTCAGAACTGGTGTAAGGAAAGTAGTCAGGGCTATAGTTTTATATTTATTTTAGAGTGATTTTTTAAAAGATTTTATTTATTTGTTTGTTTATTTATTTATTTATTTATTTATTTATGATAGTCACACACAGAGAGAGAGAGAGAGGCAGAGACATAGGCAGAGGGAGAAGCAGGCTCCATGCAGGGAGCCTGATGTGGGACTCGATCCTGGGACTCCAGGATCATGCCCTGAGCCAAAGGCAGGTGCTAAACCGCTGAGCCACCCAGGAGTCCCTAGAGTGATGTTTTTAATAGTTCTGTACATTAAACCAAGTACTTTCTCACCACTTCTGTGTTTTACCTGTACTACAGCTCTGCAAAAGTAAGCAGAGCAAATTTTATTCCCATTTTACATGAAAGAAAACTTGGAGAAGGTAAATAATCTGTTTGAAGTCCATGTTGTGAGATAATTACAAGGCCACACTTATGCCTTCTGAAATTTAGGCTGATATCTCCTGGACGCTGAGCACTAGGAGACTGGAATTCTTCACTTATCACTTGTAAATATAGTTTGGATCTGTTGCAGAAAGGCAACACATAAAACCATGCAAGTTGATAAACTTCCCTTGGGGACTATATTAAATGAGAAGTTGGAGGAAGAGGAGCTATGAAAAGAAATAGGAAAAGTGGTTAGAGAGGTAAGAGGAAAAAACAGGAAAGAGAGTCACAAAAGAAAAGAGAGGAATAAGTTCAAAGACCAAGGGGTTAAGAGCTGTTCAACAATATCAAAGATTGTTTCTTCCCTAATTCCCTTCCACTTCCCATGTCAGTCCCATACAGAGTGGGCACAGATGAAGTCCTCTAATGGTTAGATGCTCCAAAAGTCCTGCAACCCACATGAAATACCTTTGCCCATGTGTTTTAGAACAAATATGTGTTTTTATCTCCAGCTCTTTGCACACAACCTCAAAAATTCAGCTTGAGAGTTACTTGAATGAATTTTATGTGCTACCTCCCAGTGATAAAGCCATCAGTAAATTTCACAAGATTCCATGTGTGACCTTTAGTCATAGATCAATATGTAATAACATATTTTTAAATGTGGATCACATCGGGGAGGCCATGTCTACACGATCACAAACAGATGTTTTGGCAAAGAGAAGAGCCTCCATATGCTTATGAGTGGCAGTGTCTGATGGTGAAAACCAGTTCCCACCCTTTCCTCATCTTTTTTTTTTTTTTTCGGTTTTATTTTTTTTTAAGATTTTATTTATCTATTCATGAGAGACAGAGAGAGAGATAGAGAGAGAGAGAGAGGCAGAGGGAGAAGGAGGCTCCACGCAGGAAGCCTGACGTGGGACTGGATCCCAGGTCTCCAGGATCAGGCCCTGGACCGACGTCAGCGCTAAACCGCTGAGCCACCCGGGCTGCCCTTTTTCAGTTTTATTTTTAGACATTTGTTTCTGATACACAGAGGTAAGTTTTCCAGACATACACCTCACTTTCAAAAATTCAGGTTTCCTCTTAGAGTAGGCAAGCAATATACAAAAATATAGCAAAAAGAGTCAAGTCAAACCACTCGAAAGTCAATATGACAAACATTTATTGCGTGTTTTCTACGTATAGAGCACTATGCTTGGCACTGTAGAGATATAAATATATAAAAATATGGCCCTGAAGGATCTTTTCTTTGACAGAGGTAATGGTGCCCACAAAACATTTAGGCTGCTTTCCTGCACTTCTCAGACCTCTTGGAATTAGACAAGACCATGTGGCTTATTCTACCAGAGATCTGTCAGTTAAAGAAAGGCCAAAGCATAGAAAGTGTTGGCTCATTACTTAGCTTGTTGCTCTTCCCCTTCTTTGACAATCAAGAAAACTATTTTAGGTGGTACAGTGCCACAATAGAGCCTCTGCCAGCTGGAATTCTGAGTAACTGTATGGACCAGTCTTCCTACTGTCTCACGCTGGACGTAGTGTGATAATTTTTCTTAATGAAGCCACTTAAATTTTAGAATTGTTCGTTATTGAAGTATATACTTGACTAATCCTGACCAATATACTTGCCTTTTTCTGGAGCTCACATTCTAGTGGGAGCAGATAGGCACACATCTAAAAATCTCTGATCAGTTGATGACACATTTCACTTGTTTCATTATGAAATAATGTTTCAGTTGATGTCATCAGCCGATGACACATTTCACTTGTTTCATTATGAACAATTAACATCTGTTAATTATTTTCAGCACATCATTTCAGTTTCAAAAGTATCTTGATTTGGGTAATAAATTACATGGTTACCCACAAACTAGAGAGAAAATAGTCTATGATAAATAGGAAACACGGAAATATGGCATTAGAAAAGGAGAAGATAATCCTACTAGAAGAATTTGATCACTTGAACTGGAATTTATACAGTTCTGCTAGGCAGGTATTAGCGCAGATGAGGTTTGGAGTGAAGGGCATTCTAGTATCTCTCATTTTTATCACTTCTACCAATGTAGAAGTGAGTAGGATAGTTTGGAAGTTGGTAGGCAGATTAAGGTAAGGGTGGTAAAGGCATTGTTGAAACTACATTGATAATGATTTATTGCCTAGATTTGTTTATGTTTTCTTATTCTGGTAGATACATGGTTTGCAGCCAGTAGAACCAGCAACAAAGAATGCAGTGATGTGCGCTGCTCAGTCTGGTTTCAGCCTTCATTCACCATGTAAAACTCTGCTTCACTGCACAGCAAATAGTACAAACTTCTGATGGCACTTTTTCAGTGTTTGCTGTTTATCAATCCTGTAAGCATTATTATAGGAAACTATTCCTAAGATCTTACTGTGTGAAGCTCATTTATAATATTCTTTTCACTTTTGTTTTTAATTATTGCTAATGATTTTCATTGCATTCTGAGCAATGTGTTTAGCATGGTGGTAGAGATGGTACCCATGTTGCCATAAAGTTCAAGGTCTCAGACAAAATTTTAGAGAAATTTCTGGATATTCTAATTGGGTTCTATATAAGTCATTGTATTCGGTGATTTCAGAATGAACAGAAACTGTTAATTCAAATAAATCACTTTAAAATTTTTTTAAAAGCCTGTGGTAAAGGCAGGGGCAGAGGAGTCAAGAGAACAGAGAAGCAGGAGGAACACTGGCTAGTTGGATACGTTATCAAGGGCTTTGAAGACCCAGCTGGATAGTGAGCATTTAGGAGTTCATTTGGGAGAGCTGTGTATTATACTTGACTTCACTGATTAGCTTTTCCTTTCACTTTTAATTTTCAGACCCACATTTTAGATATCCCAATGTATAAAATAGACTAAAGCACATACTGCTGAGGTGGAAGGACACTTGATAAACTTTAAATAGAAATAAAGGATGACCCAGCAAGAAGATAGCTGTTCAATTGAGCCTGTGGTGGTTGATGCTCAGGGAATTAGTTTTATAAATTATACAAATGCATGAGTGAAATAGGTATTATATTCTATATATGGTAATGGATTTGCTACCAAACTCTAAAATACTGTGCAAAGATAAACAAATATGGATACGGCAGATGTGAGCTGCACTCCTAATTTGCTTGGGACACACAGAGTTCATGCCTACAGTAATAGAATGCCCTTTTACCTTCAAAAGGATCTCAGCTTGGATTACAAATTCTGTGGCCCTCCCTTCCTATGATATTCAGGATAGAGGCAATTTCACATTCCTTCATTTCCTTCTCTGATTTAATTAAAACCAACTTGAAACTAAGTCTGTCAGAAATTGGTATGGAGTGCAATACCAGTCATTTGAGAGGCCTCCTTATCCTGCCTGTACATTTGGAAAACTCCAAGGGGTTTTGTGCCTTAGAGCTCCTACCTCAAACTCTCTACTCACACCAACAAGATCCTTCAAGCAAGCTGAGTACCACCTCCTATTGACTCTTGTGAAAGTTGCCCAGACTTCAAATTTAATACCTAATTCTTACCCAGACTCCTACACCCATACCTTCTTCCTGCTTAGAGAAGAAGGAAGGTGTGGATTGAAGCCATGAGTGACAAGTACATGTGAAAAAGGCATAAAATAAATGTTAATTCAAAAGATCACCAATTAACAAATAAGATCAGGGGAGCCCTTGAGAGCTTTGAAAAACATTTGAGCTGTTTCTATAGATGTGCTGATGATATGCTACACAACTGTCATATGTACATAGGCTTATGTTGCATTGTATACCATAAGTAAACCCAGTTCAGTATCTGTCCACCTCAAGAAATAACAAGCACATGACTGATATTGATATATTGCTATTTTCACTCGGTTCATAATGCCAATATTTTAATGTAAGTCCTTCTGACTTGTGCTAGAACTGCTGAGTCATAGAGTTGCTTGCCAAGCCTATATGCCTACTATAAAATACATACTAAGACTATGACATCAGACCTGGTAAAGCCAGGCAGTGTAGCCAGATGGTGATACCTGTGGTCACTGCCTCAGTTAAAACTTAGGCTCTAACATTTAGCAGCTGGGGACCTTGGGTAAGTTACTGAACTCTTTTAAATATCAATTTCCCTATCTGTAAAATGAGGATGACATGAAAAGCAATTTCCTCATAGAGTGTTTTGAGGATCATTTGAGCAAGTACATGTCAAATTCTTAGCATAATGTCTGGCATTTCTTGATTTTCTCAGATTTAATTAGAACTGGCTTGAACCTCCATCTGCCAACATGTGGTGGAAAGTCTGATATCAGGCATCTGGAAAGTCCTCTCCTTCTCTCTTGGAGAGCACATGAAACTCAGGAACTCATACACTTTAGAAAGAAGCCTCTGCTTCTCAATAAATGATATCCAGGGTTATCTTGAGCCATGCTTAGCAAGACCCAAGTGGACTTACATGTTTTGAAATAAAATCAAAATTTCTTACTTAGAGTAGAAACCCAGTCTTCCTCTCCACTGTATTTTTTAACTTCTCTGGGTTTCTATCCCAAGTTTATATCACATTTCCCATATTTACTAAATGTAAATAATAACATTGTGCTCTAGCTATTGCCTATCATTCTTCCCAACTTCAGTGAACAGTCCTGAAAGGAAGGTAGAAACAAGACCCTGTATATTGCTGCTCAGGTCATGCCAAACAGGTGCCCAGCTGAAGGCTGAGCAGGGGCTGAAATCTGGCCTGTGCTCTGCCCTCCAGCTTTGGGCCCTAAAGCAGGGCTGTAGCTGCCAGGGGAAGGGGTGTCTTTTTCAAATTTGCACAAAGAATCTTTACAGGCTATAGGCAGCCCCAATAGGAAACACAGTTTTAATTCTATTAGATTTTCTCAGTGTCTAACAGATTTGCAAACACAGACTGGAGGGGTGAGGGATCTACAGAGAGTGCCTCAAAAAAATAGCAATCTTAATTTATTGTTTGAGATATTTTCTGGTGAAGAGTGAAAAAAAGTATATATAATAAAGGAAACTGCTCTTAGGAAATGTTTGTGTTCACCCAAATTTACATATTGAAATCTAATCCCCAGTGTAATGTTATTTGGAGATAAGGCCAGTGAGAGGTGATTAGATGATTAGGTTGGAGCTCTCATGAGTGAGATTAGTGACCTTGTAATAGAGACCCTAGGGAACTCCCCTGTGAGGACACAGCAAGAAGAGAACCATCAGAAGGTAGACTCACGAGACACAGAATCTTCCTGCACCCTGATCTCAGACTTCCCAGCCTCCTGAACTATAACAAAAGTTTGTTGCTTAAGCCCCTCCAGTCTATGGTATTTTTGTTATAGCAGCCCAAGCAGACTAAGACAGGGATTGAAGACAGAGTATTAGAGAAGTAGTGGATGTTATTCCTCAACTCCAGTGCACAAAGACAGAAAAGCATTCAGGTTTTAAGGAAAAAGCAAACCAAAATGTGCAATAATATGAAATGTGTTTTTAATGTATCTCACATCTGCAACATATAAGCTGACCACTGAAATTGTGAATGATTAAAGGTAATTAAGTTATTTGTCACCTAACATGACATTATCATATGATTCATTATTAGACAAAGCCTTTGTAGTCTTCCTTGCCAACACTGAATCATCAGCAATATAGGAGTTTTCTCTTTTTTATGTTAGGGTTCTTGGAAATGAAATATTTTCTTAGTGATTTGGTAGTGAAATTATGGTCATCAGTAAATCTTTTTTTCCTCTTCCCCCCACAGACACTGATTATAGGGGGTAGGAGGCTCACTTCACCCAACTTATCTGGCATTTCCCTGCATGCAAAAAAAAAAAAAAAAAGGTGCAGGTGTGGGGAAATGACACAGATATGGTACTGCAACATCCAGTGAAGAAATAGATTATTTGAATTTAGTAGATGTAAAAAAGTTACACATTTTTAAATGTTGCCCTCACACCTGATAAAACTTAATAGACAAGTGATTTCTATTTATCATTCACTTCCTCCATTCTGAAACTATCCTCTAACAATGTTCCCCTGCCTCCTATAGTCCCATTACAATTTAAGCTAATGAAAATATAAGCCAAATACTTAAATAAAAGTCATCTCCCAATGCCCTATAGCATGCAAGCTTCTGATTTTTGATCTGGCATTTAATCTGTAGTTTTGATCTGTAATTAATTGATATGATCTTTTCATTCTCTTTGTCTTTATAAGGATTAATGACTATAACAACTATATGTATTGTAACTAGATGAACAGACCTAAATGTATAGTGGACAAAACTTTCCCTTACATATACTTTGTCAATCTAAGCAGAGGAATGTACACTCCAAACTAAATTATTATTTCTAACTTTTCAAATATTTTAACTAAGAACAGACTGCTGGTTGATAAAAGTTTTTAAGTAGCCTAGATTGCAGAGATAATAGAGATATAAAGGAATCAGTTCATGCAAACTATAAATTGGAGGAAATACAGTACTTTTCTCCATCAAGGATGATTTTTTTCTTAAATATCAGCAGCATTCAAACTAAAAATAAAGATACTTAAAGTCCACATCTAAAGAAATAAAGTAGAAAAAATAATTGAGACCAAATCTGCTATAGGGAAGTTGTGAAAAAACAGATTATCTGGCTTAAATTTATATCCAAGATTATTCTGTGGTTTGAGAAGTCTTGAATTTAACTATGACTCTGTTTTAGAAGTTATTTTAAATAACTACATGCATATTGGGCATACTAACATCCAGAATATGTTTAAAATAAAATCTTAGAAAGCTTAAGGACTTCAAAATGCAATATAAAGTTTTTATTCATGCATACATATTTAGTGTTTAATAAAATAAGGAAAAGCCTTATGTAGAAGATTTGACATTTGCAAAGACATTAAGTATAGTTCTGAAGACAAAGATTGTGAGACTATTTCAAAACCAAAACAAATATTTTAGTCTTTGAAATATAAAGATTACTATTGAGGGAGGTTTTGCATAAATCATTTCAAATGAAGCACAGAAGGGGAAAAATTTTTATTTAGTTTGGCATTGCCCAAGGATATTTTAAATATATATTCTAGATATAACACAAATCAGAATTTGTGAGTTATCATTTGTTTTTCAAATACAACATACTGTTGGGAGGGTTGCAGAAAATGAGAAAAGAGGGGAAAAAATGAGCAAAGAAATAAGTGGTCTTCACCCAGCCAGCTTACCAAGCATTTTGTGTATCAATAAGTCTAGGCCAGATGCAGAAGAGCTTACACCTGTCACAGTTTAACTCAAACTCACAAGGACCCAGTTCCTGAACATCTAAAGCAGATGTATCATGACTGAGACACATCCTGAAGAGTTCATGCTTCCTGGGATCAGGAATGTTCCCAGAAAAGCTTTTATTGGCTTCATTTTACTTTTCTTCCTAGTCCTAAAAAGGGTATTGGTATTTAGGTGAGAGGATTCCTGGACTAGCTAATTATGATTTCCAAGGAGTTGACATGCATGTTGTTGGCATTTCAGTCCACATTGATTTCCCAGCTTAAAAATGAAAAGGAGAGGGAGAAAGAGACTTAAAATTCATCATCATATAATGATTGTCCTCCAATTGACTTGCTTCACTCACTCATATAGGGAATATAAAAAATAGTGAAAGGGATTAAAGGGGAAAGGAGAGAAAATGAGTGGGAAAAATCAGAGAGGGTGACAAAGCATGAAAGACTCCTAACTCTGGGAAATGAATAAGGGGTAGTGGAAGGAGAGGTGGGCAGGGGGTTGGGGTGACTGGGTGAAGGGCACTGAGCCGGGACACTTGACGGGATGAGCACTGGGTATTATACTATATGTTGGCAAGTCGAACTCCAATCAATCAATCAAAAATTTAATCATCAAGTAACTAAAAACAAAATGAAGTCCATTTCCATAAATATCTGCTATGTGCATAAACCAGCTATTAATTGATTCATTAATTGCTTGACACCGATAGCAATGTTCTACGTGTGATTTGTGGTGGTGACTATAATGTACCAACCAGATGCCCTTTCAAAGAAGGGCCTATAGTTCCACCTGCTAAGGGTTCCATCAGCTGATGCCTATAGCTGTGAGTCTCTTTAGGGACTGTCTCACCTGCAGAAAATCTCCTTACCCAGGGTTAACTGGAACAACTGACATCTCATAATTTATTGATGTGGGAGTATAAAGGATTGGACATCTTGGCCTAATGGGGAACAACTCTGAAGGGCCCTTCTAATTGCAGAGCTCCTCTGCAGTCAGCCATGGCTTCCTCAGGCCTGTAGCGCAGCTTGACTTCCACAGGTGTTCATCATCAGTAAATATGCCACATACTAAAGTCAGTCTCGGAGTCTCTTTCCAGAAAAACCAAATGTGTTACCATATTAGATTCACATGGACCTTTGTCTAACTCAACCAGAGAATTGTGGGAAATGTGCCTCTTAAGGACAGCCCATCTTATCTATGAAAATTCTGTAATATTCTTAAATTCATCAGCCACTCCAAGCTCCCAGTGCCTCTAATTTATGTTTCTGTTTAAGTAATGTAACAGAGAAAGCCATTACTTAAAGTGGAACTTTCTTCCAACTTAGGAAGAGGAAATGGAGATACCTTTGTCACTACCGTCATAATAAAAGTTGTATTTTAATATCATACAGAAGGAGATAAATCCCCCTGATCTGTATGGGAAGCTACACTGGGAGTTTCTGTACGTATCACCTTACCCAAATTGGTCTATACTAACCCAAAAATAAAGGAATTAATGAGCCTAAATCCAGTCTCTGAATTTGAGCTAATTAAGTGATAAACACAAATTTGCAAACAAAAAGAAAATGAAAGAAAAGAAAAAGGGAAGAACAGAAAGGAGGATGGGAATAAAGGAACAAAAGAGAAATGGCAAGGGAAAAAAGACAATACCAGTAATTCTGATAAACTCAAATTTTCAAAATAAGTCATAAATTCAAATGCCTATAGGATGTATGACATCTTTGCAGGCCAGATGTTGATCTGGAGCTGCCAGTTTGCAATTCCTTTCAGAATATAACTTTTTTTCATATATCTCTTATGGTATATCCAAACCAACTTTTGTGAATATCATCATATTTTAAATTACAAGAATCTCACTGTTTAATGGAAACCCTATGAAAATGAATGACAATGAATCATCCTAAAGGTTTACCTATTGTATAATCTTTTTTAAAAAGAAAAAGTATTCATGTTATGTTGGGATACCTGGATAGACCAATCCGAAAAGAATTATATTATGTGTAGTGGAAGTATAATACAAAGTCTGTATAGGTGTAGGGTAGGGGTTGAAGAGATACTTAACAAACAAAGTTTGCCTTAAACAGAACATTTCCCTCACTCTCTAGTTCTAGGTTTAACATCATCTCTAAAAATTCATTAACAGTAACTCATCAGGGACTCCTGGGTAGCTCAGCGATCATCTGCCTTCTGCTCAGGGCGTGATCCCGGAGTCCCGCAATTGAGTTCCGCATCATCAGGCTCCTTGCGTGGAGCCTGCTTCTCCCTCTGCCTGTGTCTCTGCCTCTCTCTCTCTCTCTCTCTCATGAATAAATAAATAAAATCTTTAAAAAAAAACAATAACTCATCAATCTTGAACTAAAACCAAATTATCCAATGACTCAAAGCAACAAAATATATTTTTTAATTGATATGTAATTCACATACCATAAAATTCACCCTATAAAAGTATACAATTCAGTGTTTTTTTGTATATTCACAAAGTTGTGCAACCATCACCACTATCTATTTCCAGAAAACTTCATCACTTCCCAAGAAAATCATGCTTATTAGCAGTCACTCCCCACTTCCTCTCCTCCCACCCCCTGGAAATAACTAAATTACTTTCTGTCTCTGTATACTTGCTTATTCTGAACATTTCATATAAATGAAATCATGACAATATTTTTCCATTTGTGTCTGGCTTCTTTCACTTAACACAATGTTTTCAAGGTTCATCCACGTTGTAGCATATATCAGTACTTTGTTCTTATTTATGACTGAATAATATTCCATTAAATAGTCTATATTTAATCTATCCACTCATAAATTGATGTTCACTTGGATTGTTTCTACTCTTTAGCTATTACTAATAATCTTCTATGAACATTTGCATACATGCTTTTGTATGGACATAAATTTTTATTTTTCTTGGGTATTGCTGGGCCATATGGTAATTCTAAATTTTAACTTTTGAGAAACTGTCAAATTGTTCTTTAATCTGGCTACACCATTTTACAATCCCACCAGCAATGTATAAGGGTTCCAATTTTCTCATATCCTTACCAACACTTGTCTGGGTTTTATTATTATTATTATTATTTTATTATTATTACTGCCATCCTAATGAGTATGAGTTGTGTCTTGTTGTGGTTTTGATTTGCATGTCCATAACGACTAATGATGCTGAGCATCTTTTCATCATACTTATTGGCCACTCATACGACTTTGAAGAAATGTTTATTCAAATCTTTTGCCAATTTTTAATTGGGTTATTTATCTTTTCATTGTTAAGTAGTATAATATTTTAAATGAGAAAAGTTGATCTTTTATTGTCCTATGAAGCATCACATGAGTGGATGACCCTCTTGCTTATTGTTCTTGAGAACAAGACATTCATTGCTCCAGGATTAGCTATTACAAAATCTTTTGGGGCTTTGTCAAAACTGTTACATCATGTAAGAGAACTGGTGTGAGAAGTTAACCACAAAGGTTGTGATAGATCAATTTCCACAATGAGTCCAGAGGTTTTTAGGGTAGAGGCTCCAAACCTGGTTTTAAAACTAGGGAGACCAACTGGGGTAGATCAAGACCTCAGGGCCAGTAGCGATAAGAGGAGCAAGGAGATCTCTGATATAACACTATCCTTAGAAAGAGAGGAGTGTAAGCTTGTGGTTCAGGCTCAAGCAAATATCTAAGGTTCTGAGGTAAAGGTTAATGTAATTGATGCTGGCAGCTCTCTGGAAAGAACAACTCGAGTTAAGTGAGTACAATTTGAGGAGAAATAGGTGCAGTGGAAACGGATAGTACATTAACCTTAAATCTAAGGAGGCTGTGTAATTCCTTTTAAACCATGATGCTTTTAAATAGAAAAGGAGTATTATTAACAATTCACCATGACAGTAGAAAAAAACTTGTCATCTTGCAGTGATACTCCTTCTAGGCTGAGACATTTCTACTTATAAGGTGCTTCATGCTTGAGACATCATTGTAAGATAACAAGCCGTTGGCAATCATTGAAGAAACACTGGCAGCATGTGGAGATAAGCAGCAATGGCTGTCATAAACTTATTCATCTGGCATTTGAAAGCAGAAAAGACTGGGCTTCCTGCTCAAAGGACAAATAAATATTTGTCCACTTAATGGTACCTGAGTTTGTGAATCGGATCACATTGGTTATAAACACATACGCTGAAGTCATAGTTTAAAAAATACTTGTTGCCTTTACAGTAGTTCCTGATGTCTATAAAATGTTTGTATTCTATATATCACTTTCTATTTTGCTAACTTTTGAGCATTTCAAAGTAATTGGGTCAATTAATCCAAAAGCATGCCCCTTAATTTCCTATTTTTAATATATATTTCTCAATGTAAAAACTTTATATGTCATTTATCAAATTTTGCCTCTTTTGGATACAATTCTCTCCATTTTAATGATTACTTTCTTATTAGCTATCTAAAATACAACATTTATTATTGTTTCTCTAGTTTTATTAACATATAGTTGACTTATAACAGTGTGTAAGTTTAGGTGTATAATGTGATGGTTTGATATATGTATATATCATAAAAAACTACCACAACAAGGTTAATTAACACCTCCATTGACTCACATAGTAACTTTTCTTTTTTGTGGTTATGAACATTTAAGATCTATTCTCTTAGTAATTTTCAACTATATAATACAGTATTGTTAACAATAGTTATCATGCTATACATTAGATCCCCAGAACCTATTCATCTTATAATTAGAAGTTAGTACACTTTGACCAACACCTCCCCATTTCCCCACCCACCCAGCCCCTGATAATTACTGTTCTACTCTATTTTTATGAGTTTGGATTTTTTTAGATCCCACATATAAGTAAGACATCATAGTATTTGTCTTTCTCTGATTTATTTAAATTAGCATAATGCCTTCAAGGTCCATACACACTGTCACAGAAGGCAGTATTTTATTGTTTTTTTTATGGTTGGATAATATTTTATTGTCTCTATATTTAACACTTTTTCTGTCCATCTATGGATACTTAGATTGTTATTATTGTGATATATTATATAAAAGTAAATATTTCCTGTATACATTTGCAATACTTTTTACAGTAAATACTCTATATCTCTGAAATTCAAAAGTGACTGACTTATAGCAGAATTCTTAAGTTTAATTAATTTTTTTTAAATTTCTAGTTGATACTTCGATTTACCTGATCTTGAGACTATTCATTTTACCTAATTCTCCTTGAATAATGCAATTTACCTAACTAATGAAATTTGTCCTCAACCATTCGGCTTTTCTGTTTTATTTTTTTAATTTAAATTCAATTAGCCAACACATAGTACATTATTAATTTCAGATGTAGTGTTCAATAATTCATCAGTTGCATATAACACCCAGCACTCATCACTCACGTGCCCTCCTTAATGCCTGTCCCCCAGTTACTTCATCCCCCAATCCACCTCCCCTTCAGCAACCCTCAGTTTGTTTCCCAGAGTTAAGAGGCCTTCATGGTTTTTCTCCCTCTCTGATGACTTACCATTCAGTTTTCCCTCCCTTCCTTTAGGATCCTCTGCACTATTTCTTATATTCTACATATGAGTGAGACTATATAATTGTCTTTCTCTGATTGACTTATTTCACTTAGCATAATATTCTCCAGTTCCATCCAATGTAAATGGTAAGTATTCATCCTTTCTGATGGCTGAGTAATATTTGTATATATACACACAAATCACATTTTCTCTATCCATTCATCTGTCAAAGGACATCTCAGCTCCTTCCACACTGGCTATTGTAGACATTGCTGCTATGAACATGCAGGCGCTCCTTGTTTCACTACATCTGTTTCTTTGGGGTAAATACCCAATAGTGCAATTACTGGGTCATAGGGTAGCTCTATTTTTAACTTCTTGAGGAACCTCCATACTGTTTTCCAAAATGGCTGTACTAGCTTGCATTCCCACCACAGTTGAAGAGGGTTCTCCTTTCTCCAAATCCCCAGCGACATTTGTTGTTTCCTGTCATGTTAATTTTAGACATTCTAACTGGTATAAAGTTGTATCTCATTATGGTTTTGATTTGTACTTCCCTGATGCCAAGTGATGTGGAGAATTTTTTCATGTGTCTGTTGGCCATGTGTATGTATTCTTTGGAGAACTGTCAGTTCATGTCTTCTGCCTATTTCTTAACAGATTATTTGTTTTTTTGGGTGTTGAGTTTAACAAGTTCTTTATAGATCTTAGATACTAGCCTTTTATCTGATATGTCATTTGCAAATATCTTCTCTCGTTTCATAGGTTGCCTTTTAATATTGTTGACTGCTTTCTTTGCTGTGCAGAAACTTTTTATCTTGATGAAGTCCTAATAGTTCATTTTTTGCCTTTGTTTCGCTTGCCTTTGGAGACATGTCTTGCAAGAAGTTGCTGTGGCCAAGATCAAAGATGTTGCTGCCTGTGTTCTCCTGTAGGAGTCTGATGGTTTCCTGTCTCACATTTAGGTCTTTCATCCATTTTGAGTTTATCTTTGTGTATGGTGTAAGAGAATGGTCCAGTTTCATTCTTCTACATGTGGCTGTCCAATTTTCCCAGCACCATTTGTTGAAGAGACTGTCCTTTTTCCATTGGATATTCTTTACTGCTTTGTTGAAGATTAGCTGACCATAGGGTTAAGGGTTCATTTCTGGGTTCTCTATTCTGTTTCATTGATCTATGTGTCTCTTTTTGTGCCAGTGCCATACTGTCTTGATGATCACAGCTTTGTAAGAGACCTTGAGGTCTGGAATTGTGATGCCACCAGTTTTCGTTTCCTTTTTCAACATTCCTCTGGCTATTTGGGGTCTTTTGTGATTCCATACAAATTTTAGGATTATTTGGTCCAGCTCTGTGGAAAAAGGTCATTAGTATTTTGATAGGGATTGCATTGAATGTGTAAATTGCTCTGGATAGCATAGACATTCTAAAAATATTTATTCTTCCAATCCTTGACATGGAATGTTTTTCCATCTCTTTGTGTCTTCCTCCATTTCTTTCATAAGTGTTCTGTAGTTTCTAGAGTACAGATCCTTTACCTCTTTGGTTAAGTTTATTCCAAGGTATCTTATGGGTTTTGGTGCAATTGTAAATGAGATCAATTCCTAGAAATTAAGTCTTGAGAACATCTTTTTTTTTTCCAGAGATCCCAGGAAAAAATAAACATAATTGACTTTAGTCTCAGAGACAATTTTTTTAATAAATTAATTTTTTATTGGTGTTCAATTTACCAACATACAGAATAACACCCAGTGCTCAACCCATCAAGTGCCCATAACCCATTCACCCCCACCTCCCACCCTCCTCCCCTTCCATCACCCCTAGTTCGTTTCCCAGAGTTAGGAGTCTTTATGTTCTGTCTCCCTTTCTGATATTTCCCACACATTTCTTCTCCCTTCCCTTATATTCCCTTTCACTATTATTTATATTCCCCAAATGAATGAGAACATACACTGTTTGTCTATCTCCAATTGACTTACTTCACTCAGCATAATACCCTCCAGTTCCATCCACGATGAAGCAAATGGTGGGTATTTGTCATTTCTAATGGCTGAGTAATATTCCATTGTATACATAAACCACATCTTCTTTATCCATTCATCTTTCGATGGACACCGAGGCTCCTTCCACAGTTTGGCTATTGTGGACATTGCTGCTAGAAACATCGGGGTGAAGGTGTCCCGGTGTTTAATTCCATCTGAATCTTTGAGGTAAATCCCCAACAGTGCAATTGCTGGGTCGTGGGGCAGATCTATTTTTAACTCTTTGAGGAACCTCCACACAGTTTTCCAGAGTGGCTGCACCATTTCACATTCCCACCAACAGTGTAAGAGGGTTCCCTTTTCTCCACATCCTCTCCAACATTTGTGGCTTCCTGCCTTGTTAATTTTCCCCATTCTCACTGGTGTGAGGTGGCATCTCATTGTGGTTTTGATTTGTATTTCCCTGATGGCAAGTGATGCAGAGCATTTTCTCATGTGCATGTTGGCCATGTCTATGTCTTCCTCTGTGAGATTTCTCTTCATGTCTTTTGCCCATTTCATGATTGGATTGTTTGTTTCTTTGCTGTTGAGTTTAACAAGTTCTTTATAGATCTTGGAAACTAGCCCTTTATCTGATATGTCATTTGCAAATATCTTCTCCCATTCTGTAGGTTGTCTTTTAGTTTTGTTGACTGTATCCTTTGCTGTGCAAAAGCTTCTTATCTTGATGAAGTCCCAATAGTTCATTTTTGCTTTTGTTTCTTTTGCCTTCGTGGATGTATCTTGCAAGAAGTTACTGTGGCCAAGTTCAAAAAGGGTGTTGCCTGTGTTCTCCTCTAGGATTTTGATGGAGTCTTGTCTCACATTTAGATCTTTCATCCATTTTGAGTTTATCTTTGTGTATGGTGAAAGAGAGTGGTCTAGTTTCATTCTTCTGCATGCGGATGTCCAATTTTCCCAGCACCATTTATTGAAGAGACTGTCTTTCTTCCAATGGATAGTCTCCTCCTTTATCAAATATTAGTTGACCATAAAGTTCAGGGTCCACTTCTGGGTTCTCTATTCTGTCCATTGATCTATGTGTCTGTTTTTTGTGCCAGTACCACACTGTCTTGATGACCACAGCTTTGTAGTACAACCTGAAATCTGGCATTGTGATGCCCCCAGATATGGTTTTCTTTTTTAAAATTCCCCTGGCTATTCGGGGTCTTTTCTGATTCCACACAAATCTTAAAATAATTTGTTCTAACTCTCTGAAGAAAGTCCATGGTATTTTGATAGGGATTGCATTAAACGTGTATATTGCTCTGGGTAACATTGACATTTCCACAATATTAATTCTGCCAATCCATGATCATGGAATATTTTTCCATCTCTTTGTGACTTCCTCAATTTCTTTCAGAAGTGTTCTATAGTTTTTAGGGTATAGATCCTTTACCTCTTTGGTTAGGTTTATCCTAGGTGTCTTATGCTTTTGGGTGCAATTGTAAATGGGATTGACTCCTTAATTCTCTTTCTTCAGTCTCATTGTTAGTGTATAGACATGCCACTGACTTCTGGGCATTGATTTTGTATCCTGCCATGCTGTCAAATTGCTGTATGAGTTCTAGCAATCTTGGAGTGGAGGCTTTTGGGTTTTCTATGTAGAGTATCACGTCATTGGCGAAGAGAGAGAGTTTGACTTCTTCTTTGCCAATTTGAATGCCTTTAATGTCTTTTTGTTGTCTGATTGCTGAGGGTAGGACTTCCAGTACTATGTTGAATAGCAGTGGTGAGAGTGGACATCCCTGTCTTATTCCTGATCTTAGGGGAAAGGCTCCCAGTGCTTCCCCATTGAGAATGATATTTGCTGTGGGCTTTTCATAGATGGCTTTTAAGATGTTGAGGAATGTTCCCTCTATCCCTACACTCTGAAGACTTTTGATCAGGAATGGATGCTGTATTTTGTCAAATGCTTTCTCTGCATCTAATGAAAGGATCATATGGTTCTTGGTTTTTCTCTTGCTGATATGATGAATCACATTGATTGTTTTACGGGTGTTGAACCAGCCTTGTGTCCTGGGGATAAATCCTACTTGGTCTTGGTGAATAATTTTCTTAATGTATTGTTGGATCCTATTGGCTAGTATCTTGTTGAGAATTTTTGCATCCATGTTCATCAGGGATATTGGTCTCTAATTCTCCTTTTTGGTGGGGTCTTTGTCAGGTTTTGGAATTAAGGTGATGCTGGCCTCATAGAACAAATTTGGAAGTACTCCATCTCTTTCTATCTTTCCAAACAGCTTGAGTAGAATAGGTATGGTTTCTTCTTTAAACGTTTGATAGAATTTCCCTGGGAAGCCATATAGCCCTGGACTTTTGTGTTGGGAGGTTTTTGATGACTGCTTCAATTTCCTCCCTGGTTATTGGCCTGTTCAGGTTTCTATTTCTTCCTGTTGCAGTTTTGGTAGTTTGTGGCTTTCCAGGAATGTGTCCATTTCTTCTAGATTGCCTAATTTATTGGCGTATAGCTGTTCATAATATGTTTTTAAAATCGTTTGTATTTCCTTGGTGTTGGTAGTGATCTCTCCTTTCTCATTCATGATTTTATTAATTTGAGTCTACTCTCTCTTCTTTTTAATAAGGCTGGCTAATGGTTTATCTATCTTATTAATTCTTTCAAAGAACCAACTCCTGGTTCTGTTGATCTGTTCCACAGTTCTTCTGGTCTCGATTTCGTTGAGTTCTACTCGAATCTTTATTAACTCTCTTCTTCTGCTGGGTGTAGGATATATCTGCTGTTTTTTCTCTAGCTCCTTTATGTGTAAGGTTAGCTTCTGTATTTGAGTTCTTTCCAGTTTTTGAATGGATGCTTGTATTGCGATGTATTTCCCCCTTAGGACTGCTTTTGCTGCATCCCAAAGATTTTGAACGGTTGTATCTTCATTCTCATTAGTTTCCATGAATCTTTTTAATTCTTCCTTAATTTCCTGGTTGACCCTTTTATCTTTTAGCAGGATGGTCCTTAACCTCCACGTGTTTGAGGTCCTTCCAAACTTCTTGTTGTGATTTAGTTCTAATTTCAAGGCATTATGGTCTGAGAACGTGCAGGGGACGATCCCAATCTTTTGGTATCGGTTCAGACCCGATTTGTGACCCAATATGTGGTCTATTCTGGAGAAAGTTCCGTGTGCACTTGAGAAGAATGTGTATTCAGTTGAGTTTGGATGTAAAGTTCTGTAGATATCTGTGAAATCCATCTGGTCCAGCGTATCATTTAAAGCTCTCGTTTCTTTGGAGATGTTGTGCTAGAAGACCTATCGAGGGTAGAAAGAGCTACCAAGTATTGTGTATTGTACCAAGTACTGAAGTCACCAAGTATAAGTGTATTATTATATAAGTATTTCTTCACTTTGGTTATTAATTGGTTTAAATATTTGGCAGCTCCCACATTCGGGGCATATATATTGAGGATTGTTAAGCCCTCTTGTTGGATAGATCCTTTCAGTATGATATAGTGTCCCTCTTCATCTCTCACTACAGTCTTCGGGGTAAATTTTAGTTTACCTGATATAAGGATGGCTACCCCTGCTTTCTTTTGAGGACCATTCGAATGGTAAATGGTTCTCCAACCTTTTATTTTCAGGCTGTAGGTGTCCTTCTGTCTAAAATGAGTCTCTTGTAGACAGCAAATAGATGGGTCCTGCTTTTTTATCCAGTCAGACACCCTGCGCCTTTTGATGGGGTCATTAAGCCTGTTCACGTTCAGAGTTACTATTGACAGATATGAGTTTAGTGTCATCATGATATCTATTCAGTCCTTGTTTTTGTGGAATGTTCCACTGAACTTCTTCTTAAAGGGGAATTTTAAGAGTCCCCCTTAAAATATCTTGCAGAGCTGGTTTGGAGGTCACATATTCTTTCAGTTCCTGCCTGTCTTGGAAGCTCTTTATCTCTCCTTCCATTTTGAATGAGAGCCTTGCTGGATAAAGTATTCTTGGTTGCATATTCTTCTCATTTAGTACCCTGAATATATCCTGCCAGCCCTTTCTGGCCTGCCAGGTCTCTGTGGAGAGGTCTGCTGTTACCCTAATATTCCTCCCCATAAAAGTCAGGGATTTCTTGTCTCTTGCTGCTTTAAGGATCTCTTTATCTTTGGAATTTGCAAGCTTCACTATTAAATGTCGAGGTGTTGGACGGCTTTTATTGATTTTAGGGGGGAATCTCTCTATTTCCTGGATCTGAATGCCTGTTTCCCTTCCCAGATTAGGAAAGTTTTCATCTATGATTTGTTCAAATACGTATTCTGGCCCTCTGGTCCTTTCGGTGCCCTCGGGAACCCCAATTAAAGGTAGGTTTTTCTTCCTCAGGCTGTCGTTTATTTCCCTTAATTTGTCTTAATGGTTTTTTAATTGTCTGTCTCTTTTTTCCTCAGTTTCCCTCTTTGCCATCAACTTGTCTTCTATGTCACTCACTCGTTCTTCCCCCTCGTTAACCCTCGTCATTAGGACTTCTATTTGGATTGCATCTCATTCGATTGATTTTTAATTTCTGCCTGATTGGATCTAAATTCTGCAGTCATGAAGTCTCTTGAGTCCTTTATGCTTTTTTCTAGAGCCACCAGTAGCTGTGTAATAGTGCTTCTGAATTGGCTTTCTGACATTGAATTGTAATCCGGATTTTGTAACTCTGTGGGAGAGAGGATTGTTTCTGATTCTTTCTTTTGAGGTGAGGTTTTCCTTCTAGTCATTTTGCTCAGTGCAGAGTGGCCTTGCAAGTTGTATTGGGAAAAGGAGAAAAAGAGAGGAGAGAAAGAAGGAAAGAAAAGAGAAAAAAAGAAAAAAGGAAGAACAAAAGGAAAAAAGAGAAGAAAAAGAGAAATAAAAAGAAAGGGGAAAGAACGGTGGGGGAAGCAATCAGAAATAAAAAAAAAAAAAACACGGGGGAGTATCTTCTGATTCTGTGTGCTTTAAGTCCCTTGACTTCCCCTGGAACTTGTCCGTCTAGCTGGTCTTCTGGGGGAGGGGCCTGTTGTGCTGATTTTCAGGTGTTAGCATTTGGGGGATCTGCTGTGCCCCTGCCTGGTGCAGGGCTCAGTGGGGGTTGTTTACCCCGTGAGGCCCCAGGAGGAATAGCCCCAGTGGCGGGGCCAGCTCTGGAAACCTGGATTCAGCCCCCGCAGTAACCACGGAGCTCTCCGTCTGCAGGGCCTGGAGGCTCCGGGGCGGGGCCGCTGATCTGCTCAGCTGGGGCAGGAGCGTCCTCGCTGTCCTGGGCCCTCCCGGCCTCTGCCTGTCCCGGGGGGAGTCGGGATCCTGGGCTGTGTCCCCGCGCCCTGTGCTCCGGGGCCTGCACTGGTGGATTCGCGCTCCCGCTCCGCAGCCCCCTCCGCGGAGCCGCCGCCCGAGCCCCTCCGAGCTGCTCCGGATCCCGCCGTGCGCGCTGCAGCCCTTAGGGAGCTCGGCGCACTCTCCCGGGGCGCCGGTGTCTGTTACTGTCCCGGGGAGCCCGAGGGCATCCCCGCCCTCCTGGGGTCCTGCTCCAACTCCCTGCGAGCCCCTTTCCGCCCGGGAAGGTCGGTGCAGCTCCTGCTTCTCCGGGCTGGGGCTCTCCTGTCCTGGGGACACTCGCCCCGGCCTCAGCCCGGCTCCTCGCAGGGCCCCTCCCCCTTGGAGGCCTTTTGTTTCTTTATTTCTTTTTTCCTGTCTTTCTACCTTGACAGAATCGCGAACTCTTCTCACTATAGCATTCCAGGTGTTCTCTCTTTAAATCTCAGGCCGAAATCGTAGATTTTCGGGATGATTTGAAGGTTATCTGGGTAATTTGGTGGGGACAGGTGATTTGGGGACCCTACTCTTCCGCCTTCTTGGCCCTCCTATCTCTCAGAGACAATTTAATCCTCAATTTGCAATCTAAAAAGCCTACAAGAGAGTAGGCAAGTACATAAATTTGTGAATCATACTTAAGGCTATAAGGAGTCATCAGGCCAGTGTCTAAACTGGCCACCATAAAGAAATTCAAATTTAATACAACTCATTGCCCCAAAAAACTAAACCAAAACAAATATGCAGCTCAAACAAAACAATACTGTGGACTTCAAGTATTCTTTAGGCCACCAATATGCAATCACTGATCTGGTCCATACCCTCATTTTTAAAATTTTATTGAGATATAATTGTATTCACTTCAGGTGTACAACATAATGATTTGATGTATGTATATATATTTTGAAATGATCAATATAATAAGTTTAGTTAACATCCATCACCACAGGCATCTATTCTCCTAAACAACTTTCATATATACAGTATGGTTGGATACATCCCTATCTACTTAGTACAGATTGCTATAAATTGAAATCCTGGTGCTAAAGCTATCATTTTGAATGCATTTTGAATGGTAATATATATTACCATTTCCAAAATGCTGGTACCACTTTATGTTTTCATGAATGGTATATGAGTGTGTTTATTATGCTTTTGTTAATTATAATCTTAAACTTAGTTGCTAACAAAGACAAAAAATTTTCATATTATTAATTTAATATGTATTTATTTTATTATTATTTATTTTATTACTATTTAGTGCTGTGCTCCTGGCACCCAGAACAATGTCTGGCATAAAGCAAATAATTGATAAGATAAAAAAATGTATGTACAGGTTTATTAAATATATGCATATATATGTATATGTACACATGTTTATACACACACAGAGTATATGGATTGTCTGTTCCTGTTTTTATGCTTCTTTTTAGTAATGGGCATGTCAGAACTTTGGAGTACCAGCTGAGTACTTCTAGCTTCAGGAGAGGAAACAACTCACTCAAGTGGATTCATAAATAGCTGCCATTAACCTCTTTTTATATGTGTAGCTTTGTTTAAGTGGCCATGTCCTTTGGCTCTCAACATTGGTGTCCATTACCTTAGGAGTCCCATAATGAAAAAAAACTATGTTACCTTATTTAACTCACAGTATACCATTTATTCTTGCATAATCTTGGACAAATTAAATATTCCCTTGGAATTTCAGTCTTCCATCTGTAAAATTTTGAAAAATAACACTTGACCCATCTATGTTTCACTTATTGTGAAGTGAGAGTCTTGGAAAAGTATGAACTGCTTTGGAAATGTATTAACATCCCATTTTGCCTTAAAGGATCATTAATTATCTCCTGTGCCTTGCTTTATTCAAGGACAATGACAGAGTTGGATACCTTCCCTTGTCTTCCAGATCATTGGGCAGGCAATAAGTGTTTTAAAAAATTATAACAATGTTAAATTGAGTTAACTGATGACATTTTGGCCTTTTATTTTAAACCTCCAGTACTTTGACTCAAGCTACTTCTAGGACTTAATTTTGTCACAAGCTAATTGATAAACTGTAGCCAGACATTGATATTCAGTCTGAATAGATAAGATATTTCAGTCTTTTTCTTCAACCTTCAGACATTATTTCCTGTGGGGCTATTTCCATATCCTAATATTTCAAAAATGAATTGATATAGAGGAACCAAAATGGTCTCAAAAAAAGTAGTACAATTCTGGGTGGTGGGGGAAAGTTGCAGATAAAATAATATATTGCTCAAGTATTTACTATGAACTTTTAAAAATCATGCTGTCACTTGTCATATCATCACACAACACTGGGACTTAATCTTATTTTCCTCTTGTGTATGTTTTTCTAAAATATTATGCTCTAAACTTTAAGAAATATTCAAATCTGAAACCATGAAAGAATAAGATGAAATAAGATGAAAACCTGAGCCAATTCCAAATATTCAAATATTCAAATCAAATCTGAAACCATGAAAGAATAAGATGAAATAAGATGAAAACCTGAGCCAATTCCAAACTGGTCGAGTTTGCCCACTCCTTATGTAATTGACCTTTTAGTTATTGAATTTTAGCCCATTTAGCTATTGAATTTTAGCCAGCTTCACAGTGAATTGCAATTAAAGTTAACAAATAGTCTTAAAACTAGAAAACATGGTAGTTTTGAAAGGTACATGCCAAGTAAATGAGGTTTCCAGATACCCAAAGCCCCCCTGTTGGGAACCTTTTCCAACATGTCTGTCTTCTGTGGTATAGGTCTTAGGTAGGAAAAGGATTTTTGTTCATGAAAGAAATGAACAAGCAAGATTTTTCTAAAAGTGAGTTACTCTGTTCTATTCATAAGCAGGCTCCACACTCAGGCAGACAAACACATTATCTTGTCATTTGTTCACCAGAAAGGATTGCTGTAATATCACTGAGCAGAACAGTAGGGACAATGCTACTAACAGCCAACATATGGCTGCTGCTGTAATGGCAACATCCTAAGACAGGATTATGGAAAAATGCCTTTTACTCTCCTTTCTTTTGCCTCTTCCTCCCCATTCAACTTTCCCATCCCTAGGTTCTTCTTGAAAACCTATCTAAAGAGAAAAAAATAGAAATACACAGTGTTCTAGTATTATATTTCTTTCAGTTTGGCTAACATCCTAACACCTCAAGCCATGGGCTGTTCAGAATGGATCAACTATGAAAGGTCAGTTCTGGCCAATACTGAAATGGGACTTATCCAACAACAATAGTAATGTGATCAAGTGCTATCTGGAAGAATTGAATATTTCTCAGGATCTATACTATACAGCAGTGTTTAGGGTCACTGTGTCATGAAAAGTGCTGTCTTTCCAATGAGAATAAAAGTCAAAGTATTTTTTTAGTTGCTAGCTTTCCTTCCCAGCCTTATGCACAATGACTGTTGATTAGTTTGTGAAATTATCAGAAACAGGTTTGATCTTGAGAGGTAGGAAGAGTCTAAGAAAAGAAATTAGAGAAAAGGTGGCTGACTCAGACAAGTCTTTGAAGAGGGAGGTGGGACAACTTGTCAGGGCAAACAAAAAATAACCAACTCTTCTCAACTGGCCAAGAGTACACACTGTCTTTATTCTTAGGGTGTTCAGAACCTCATGTCCAATTGAGAACATTCACTCAGAACTGCTCTAAATTATGTGTGGGAAGAAACACACATCCAAAGTCTTCAAGTAGTTTTAAGTTGTTTCAGATAGAGGAATACACATATGCACTTTGTTTGCATATCCCAGTTCTTTTTCATAAAAGCATATATAAGTTTGAGCTTTAAGAACAGGTAATTATTAATGTCCTTGCATCTTAGCCGAATTTTAAATTTATTTTGGGCAATTGATGGCAAGCTGTATTTATATAAAATTGTGTCTGTGGAATCCTTGGGAAATCTCAGAATACAGATAGCAACCTAAAGCACAAGTTGGCACACTTTTCCTATAAAGAGCTAGATGGTAAATATTTTAGACTTTGTGGGTTATATAGTCTCTGTTACAAGTATTTAACTCTTCTTTGTGGCACAAAAGCAAAAATGGCATGTAAGCAAATAAGCATGACTATATTTCAATAAAACTTAATTTGTGGTCCCCGGGGGACAAAAGAGAAAATCTCTATTTCTCAAATAGAGATGAGCCCTGAATATTTATGAATGATGTAACATCCTTTTGTACCAGATAAGTGGTTTTAGTCAATCTTTCCTAAATTGCACACTAGTTTTTTGCTCGTTAGTTTGCTATCATTTCCAGTGTGTGTGTGTGGGGGGGGGAGATTATATTAATCTAAAAGCATAATATTAAAACTTTGTGGTTTCATTAGGAATGACTGATTGCAAGGCAATCCAAGAAAAAATAAATAATCAATCTTTTAATGGGGGGATGGGGATGCTATGTTTTTCTATAACTTTCAGCCTTGTAGATTACCAGGAATTCTTCAAAGCTTCAAATAAGATTGAGGTTCTCCCATACCAGATCTAGTTTATGAGCTTGCCCAGATTTTCTTGGCTCACCCAGCCATCTGGGCCTCAGTCACTTGCTGAATGGAGTCCTCAGTTGTTCCCGCCCTGGCCTATAGTCTAATGCTCTCTCACGGTTCCCCCAAGTGAGAACTAGGTGTCAACACCACCTTTAGTCAGCATACTATGTCAGAATCAATAGTGGATATAGACCAGTCAGACCAAACCCATGGTGGGTTCTGACTTTTCCCACAACTTCCAGATGCAGATGATGAGAGAGAGATCTTCCCATACAGACCAGATAACTTACCCTGGAGAGGTTGAACTTTGACCTTTGGGTATCTCAGTGAGGTAACAGAAAGTGACCAGGAGATAAACTCCTTTGTCTTCAAGTCCCTAACAGACTGTTCCAGGTACAGTGTGCATAAGAAGATGCCCTGTATGCCTGAGTAACTAGCTCTGTGTGTGTGTATGTGTGTGTGTGTGTGCATGTTGTGTGTCTGGGTGTGTGTTAAGCTGTGGCAAGCTCAGAAATTTATAATCTAGTATTTGTTTCTCTTTCTTCCCTGCTTCACTTCGCCTATTCCCTTATTCATGTTATTCTGAGATGTCATCTCCCAATTAAACCAAAGGCATTAGTGTTCATAAGACCTTAACTATATTTTCAATTTCTGCATCATGGGAAAATACATGTTGCTAAACTACATTAGATTCAGTTATGTTTTTAAATGCATTAGTGCTTCACCTAAGCTTATAGAAAATAATAACATGAATCATGAAATTGCTAATATCTGCATGTTCTCAGCCTATACAAATGGCAATTTCATTCAACCTAATAATATTTATACTGGAAATTATGGATTAAGAGTTTGGGAGAACTGACACTGAAAAGTTACCAAATCACTCTAAGTCCCAGATACCACATTTATATCATGGAGATGAAATCTAGGCTTGTTGTGAGAATTAAATCATACAATTCATTAGGTAATCGTTTAATAAAGATCAGCCATTTTTAATACAAAGTAAAATATTTATCGCATCTATAGATAATGACTGGTGTATATATGAACTTAAGGGCCATTTTCTCTAAATCTACTCTTGCACTCCCATGTCTTCAGGCCAGGCAACCTTGACCCTCAGGTTGGAAAGAATGAACACAAAATATATACTTAAAAGTCACAGGTAAACAAAATAATAAAAAACATAAGAAAAGAGCATATTTGTTAACAATTGTTTTTATGCCTCCACTTCTCAATCACTAATCTCAGTTCTACTAGTTGATGTTTTTATATATGAAGATTTAGGATCTCCACTAATTCTCTCAGTTTATTATATTATTAGATTTTTGCCAATCGCTTCCAAAAATATAGATGACAAAATTTATTTGGCTTAAAAATGTTAAATTAGGCAATTCCAATTTTTCAGGGCTACTTTTCTTCAATTCTAGGCCAAATTTATTCTTACTTCTCTCTTTAACTGGAAATGGTAGAGCAATAGCTATCTACACCGCACATAGTTCAGGGCACCTGGGTGACTCAGTTGGTTGAGCAACCAACTCTTAATTTTGGCTGAGGTCCTGATCTCAGGGTTGTGAGAAAGAGCTCTGAGTCAGGCTCTGTGCTCAGCATGGAGTCTCCTAAGATTCTTTCTCTCCCTCTCCCTCTGCTCCTCCCCCTGTTCTCTCTCTCTCTCTCTAAATAAATAAATAAATAAATAAATAAACAATAAAATCTTTTAAAAATATATTTATATAAAAAATGTATATATATATATATATGTATATAGTTCAGTATGGTTTTACAAAGGCTCCTAAATATTATTTGATCCTCATAGCACACCTATGATGGCTTAGTCAAGGCTTCTTGTAGCAAATAAAAGAAACCCAGATCGAATATTAAGAAAAAAAAATCATCATCATCATCATTATCATCATCACCATCATCATCACCATCATCATTATCTCATGAAACCCAAACGGCAACCAGTCTCAAAAATGGCTGGAACCAGGACCTGGGAAGGCCAGGAGGATCTGAGGGTCTCACTCTTCATCTCTGGCTCTGTTTCTCTCTGTACATCTGTTTCATTATGCCCAACTTGACGATCAAGACTCCCAGTTTATTCCTCCTCTGATCAAGTGACCAGCCCAGCTAAATTATAACTACTCAGTATCAATTCAAGTTCCCAGGAGAGTATACTCTGATCAGCCCAGTTGGAAAAGATATCCTTTCCTGATCCAATCATTTTTGGCTGGCAGGCTGGGGCTAGGTACTGAAAACATGGCTGCCATAGCCCACCTATGGGCAATGGGAAATTTCAGAGCAATTGGTTTGTAATAAGTTATGCAGATAACCCCAAAATGTATCCATTATGTCTGAGGCAAGTATAAGTGTATTGGATTTTTCAAAATTTATTTTAATTTTATTTTTATTGTTTTAAGAACACTTAGCATGAGATCTATTCTCTTAATAGATTTTTAAGTATATAATACAGTATTGTTATCTATAGGCATTATGCTGTACAACAGATCTCTAGAACTTATTCATTTTATATAAGTGAAACTTTATACTTGTTAGCAACCCCCCATTTCATCTTTCCTCAGCCTCTGGCAACTATCACTCCACTCACTGCTCTATAAGTTTGAATATTTTAGGTACCTCATATAAGTGGAACCATTTGATATTTATCCTTCTGTTACTGGTATATTTAACCTTATATAATGCCCTGCGGTTTCATCCATATTATGACATATTGCAGGATTTTCTTTGTGTTTCTATTTTATAGATGAAAAATTAAAGTTCTGGAAGATTCACTGTCTAGGATTAAGTAGAAAAATCAGAATTTGACCCAAATATTTTCATTACAAATTCTATATTCCTTTCTGTTGTACTACACAACCAGTCTGAAAGCTGATATAGAAAGAATCATCATTAAAATTTTACAAAGAGGGCAGCCCAGGTGGCTCCATGTTTTAGTGCCACTTTCAGCCCAGGGCGTGATCCTAGAGACCTGGAATCGAGTCCCACGTCGGGCTCCCAGCCTGCTTCTCCCTCTGCCTGTGTCTCTGCCCCTCTCTCTCTTTTCTGTGTATTCTCATGAATAAATAAATAAAATCTCTAAAAAATAATAAAATAAAATAAAATTTTACAAAGAGCTTAACTGGAAAGGATAATGTATCAATATACTAGTGTTAATATGAGTAATCAACTTAAGTTTTTTATTATCTCTCCAAGTTTTTATTAGAATTCCAGTTAGTTAATATACAGAGTAATATTAGTTTTAGGTATAGAATTGAGTGGTTCATCACTTAAATACAACACCCAGCGCACATCACAAGCCCTCCTTAATACTCATCAACTATTTGACCCATTCTCCCCCCAAACTCCCCTCCAACAATCCTCAGTTTGTTCTATATAGTTAAGAGTCTGTTTTATGGTTTACCTCTCTTTTTTCCCTTATGTTCATCTGTTACATTTCTTAAAATCTACCTATGAGTAAAATCATATGGTATTTTTCTTTCTCTGATTGACTTATTTCACGTAGCATAATACTCTTTAGCTCCATTCATGTCATTGCAAATGGCAAGATTTCATTCTTTTTGATGGCTGAGTACTATTCGAATATATATATATATGTATATATATATATATATAACCTCTTCTTTACCCATTCATCAATCAATGGACATTTAGGCTCTTTCCGTAATTTGACTATTGTTGATAATGCTGATATAAACATTGGGGTGCATGTATCCCTTTGAATCAGTATTTTTGTATCCTTTGGGTAAGTATCTATAGTGCAATTGCTGGATTGCGTAGTTCTATTTTAAACTTTTTGAGGAACCTCCACACTGTTTTCCAGAGTGGCTGCACCAGTTTGCATTTCCACCAACAGTGTAAGGGGGCTCCTCTTTCTCTACATAATCGCTACCACTTGTTTTTTCCTGTGTTGTTCATTTTAGCCATTTTGATGGGTGCTAAGTGATTTCTCATTGTAGTTTTGATTGGATTTCCCTGATGATGAGTGATGAGTACTTTTCATGTGTCGATTAGCCATCTGTATGTATCAGTTTAAGTTCTTTAAGAGAGCCTAGATTTGAAACCTAAAGAAATACACCGTAATTGGTTCTCTAAGTTTGGATGATAGAATAGAGCAGATATATCCAATGAAACTTGATGAAGGGGAGATAGAAAGAGAGGAAGGCAAGAGTAATAAAAAGAGACAGTTATTTAAAAAAAGAAAAGTAAGACAAGTCGTCATATATTTATCATTGAATGGAACTTAGTCCAAGAAAGTACTAGTATCTATGGCTAACAATAGCAGTTTGTGTCTCTTTCAAATGTAAAATCCCATGTTTAGGTAATGATGAGAGTCTACTTTATGTGTCTAAGGCATAACACCTGATTTCCATTAAATGCATTGCCCAACTCCCTTAAGCATATGCTGGGCAAAGTCCTGGGCAAAGCCTGGGCAAGGCCATTTGTGGATGAATGCTTATTTTCATAGTTAACATAGATCATACCTACCTGCCTTCAAACATTAGGATAAGAGTTCTCTACAAAAATATCAAGGGGTTTTAAGGTATAATGCCAAACATATGGGTATCTGGATATATTCAGCTGATTCTTTTAAATTTTGGGCCTTCAAATTTTAGAAAATATTACTAACACAATCTCAAGGAAGTGCCCTGATACATTTTTTTAAATATGGAATATTGTTTGAAACATGTGAGCAACAGCCTAAGACTTGATAAATAGGATTTTGGCTGTCAGTGCTTTGCATGTCAAAACAGTACTTTACTAAATTGTACCTTAGCAATTTGTATACTTACATAGAATATATTCATTACTATCTAAAGATTAATTGATCCTTTAAAATCAGTGTGTTGTGTAAATACATGTTGATCTTCTAAAGAGGCAAATATATATATACAATATATATGCATACGTGCATCCACATACACACATGAGTTAGCCAAACTCCCTTGACTATTCAGTGCTAGAACAAGATAACAGTCCTACATCTTTGGCAGATGTCATCATAATCATGAGTTTGGGGTGCCCTCAAGTAATGAGGAAAGGTCATTGTTACCCCAAAGTGGGGAAAGAATGCTGAGTGAGCCTTCTGTTCTCATTTAGGAAGTCCTGAGGTTGAATCATACAAGAGAGTGACTGGAAGACTCTCTAAACTGCTGGAATGAAATATCACAGAGGCACAGATTATGAAAGCAAATTGCTGTTTAAAGGCTTGTACTGTAAGACTTGCTAAAATAATACAACTGAGCAAAAATAAATGCTTCCTGGTACTACTGAGCATGTTTGAAATCAGTACATAAGAATTAGTGATGATATTAGAAATGAGAGTATTAGTTTGAGAACCAGAAAAAACTTCTTTTAGATAAAAAAGACTTGGTTTTTAAAAATGGAGCTATCAATGTATGATGTGGTATGGCATAGTTATTGTTTAATTTATAAGTTGAAGAATTAATCATCTTATGTTTGCCTAGCCAGCATATAGTTGTTTTTATAATTAAATTTGCTTCCAACATAATAAGGTGAATACAGGCCTAATGTTATACAGCTGATTTTACTAGCAGTTCTATGTAGAAACTGCTTTTAGGATTTCCTCCTAATTATAAAAATAGATGGGACTGTACACACAGACAACACAATGTGAATTATGAGTAAAAAAGTACAATATAAAGGAATGTTTCCATTTAAATTGTTATGCCTTTTAGATACTCAAAAGCAATAGAAGACCCTTGACTTCATTTCTATTTCAAAGCACAATTACCACTTAACATCTGTTTTGCTGGGCAGCTAGAACTGTCTTGCTGACTGCATGACTTTGGATGAATGTTTAAAAGACCATCCAGTGATGTGCAATTTCATTTGAGACAGGTACTATCATGTTAGTTTGAGGCAATTATGAATAGTCTTTCCTAAATATTTCTAATGCCATTTGATAGGTGTCATTGACTTTTATGAAAACTACTGAGCCACTTCCTTTTTTGATTGTGTTTGGAATTACTACAGATCTCTTTCCTGGCCTCTGGCAGAGGCTTGTGATGTAAATAAATTCATATGGCTGGCTGGAAAGGAAGAAGGTGTGTATTACTAGACCCAGTACATCAAAGAGGTGTTCATGGTTTCAACAAAAATTAAGAACAGGAGTGCCTTTGAGAGATACCTCAGAGATATTTTTGCAGATCATGGCCTGCCTTGAAGAATGCTTTCTCTCTCAGTTAATACTGCTCCTTCCTGTCTCCATCTCCACCCCCATTCCAAGAATGTAGTAAACCAGTGTTAACTATGGAAATAGTTATGAGAGTTTGAATAACCAGGAAAGGAAATTTGGGTAAAGGGCATGATGATATATTCACATCACAACAAAATCCTAACAAATATCTCTCTATCTCTCCATCTAGAAGCCTTTAGTTACAACTTCTAAATTCTCTCAAATGGATGACTTTATGCCTTAAAACCTCACCTTTGATAGTTTCCTTAACTATAAGATATAACGGATTTTTAGAATACGTTGCTCAATATCTTGCAAAACTGATACAGTGCATAGTCTGATTCAAGTCTCTGTGCCTAACTTAAGGTTTTTTTTGTTTTTAGAAGCAGTTATTAATTCTCAAAATTCTATTATTACAGAAATACTTAACACAAATGATGAAAACTTCCTAATCCTCCCCCAGGAGAACCACTCTCAACATACACTACATTCACTATTTTCCACCCAAAATATTTTTCCTATACTTATACAAGGATATATCATTACATTATCTTCCTACAAAAGTATTCTTTGACCAAGATTTTTACCAAAAATCTAGAAGCACAAGATTATTTTTACCCTTTTTCCTTTTCAATTTTCAAGCAGAAGACAAGGTCCACATTCTTTCTCTTGTGCTTTTTTTTTCTTTATCTGATTCCTTTGTTTGATGGAGCAGAGTGTTTGGTGATGGAATTCATAGAAATCTCTTGGCATTCTCCAAAAATGCCATTCAATTTTAAACTATAGCATTCACCACTGGCATTTCTTTTTTCATTTAGGAGATTTTAATGAACATTCTAACAAAGTTTGCCGTAAAGAAAATTGTTCATAAGTGAATCAAGCTCTCTTGTGATTTTCATTTAAAATTAAACATGCACAGCAAAAGATTAAAATTTTATGAAACTTTTAAAATTATGTTTAAAGGAAAAAGATTGACTTTGTGATTAATAAAATTGAATAATGCTCAATATAACATTAAAAAAATATATATTGACTAGTTTAGTACTAATATGATGTTTAAGTAAGAAATGCTATTGCAGTTCTCTACCTAATAATGCTTCCAAAAGCATGCCATAGATAAATATTTTAAATTTAGAATTTATCACCAAAAGGAGAAAGCTGGACTAGAGGACTGGAGCTCTAGTATCTATCTCTGGTTCCTGCTAGCAGCTATTTACATTTACATGAAAAAGTAATTTAGGTGCCAAGACTTTGATTTCCTCATCTGTAAAATCAGAGTATAGATTCAATTTTTTTTAAAGATTACAGACAGTCTGTTACAGAGTTTGGTGAAAGCTGTTAGAGCAGGCTAGTTATATAACAATGACATTTCCCAGATTTAGAGGCTTAACACGAGAAGTTTATTTACTGGTCATTACACGACCAAGTTCCATAAGCACATTACAGGTAGCTTTCTTCCATGTGTCAATTGGGGAACTGAGATTTCCTCCATCTTGTGTCTCTATTGTTTCCTAAGCTTTGGATCTCTCTACACCTGACCCACAAAAGAGTAAAGAAGCAGTGGGCAGCCTGGGTGGCTCAGTGGTTTAGCGCTGCCTTCAGCCCAGGGCCTGATCCTGGAGACCTGGGATCAAGTCCCACATCAGGCTCCCTGCATGGAGCCTGCTTCTCCCTCTCCCTGTGTCTCTGCCTCTCTCTCTCTCTCTCTGTGTGTGTGTGTGTGTGTCTCTCATGAATAAATAAATAAAATCTTTTAAAAAAGAGTAAAGAAGCAGCAAGAAAAGTACGCCCATTTCTTAAACTCCTTTGCCTAGAAATGACATCCGATTTTCATTATTTGTATTCTACTGGCCAGATCACATGATCCTATTTAGCATTAAGAGGGACTAGGAAATGTAGTCCCTGGCTGGGTTGCCACTTTGCAGTGATAACTACATTTTGGAAGGTGGAACACAAGTTTTGGTAGACAACCTCACAAACACCATCCGAATTATATAAAAAATCTTGGGAAAATTCATTAAGTGTCAAAATATTCAAATGGCCCCTATATTCAAGCAACGCTCCATGCTACAATTGATGGAAGGATTCATTTTCCCAAAAAAATGAAAGTTCCATAAATATACTATTAAAGTCATGGCTTGAAATGCCATACCATAGAATCCTAGCGGCATCCTGTGCTCTGCAGCACTTTATCCACTCAAAGTAATTCTGTCATCTCCAGCAGTAAAGCATCTTGAGTGCATTTCCATCTCAAGCCTGAATCCATTTCTACAAGCCTTCTCCCTTCTTCTATCAATGACGTCTAATAAATTTCTCTCGTAGGGCAGCCTGGGTGGTTCAGTGGTTTAGCGCCACCTTCAGCCCAGGGTGTGATACTGGAGACCCGAGATTGAGTCCCACATCCGGCTCCCTACGTGGAGCCTGCTTCTCCCTCTGCCTGTGTCTCTGCCTCTCTCTCTCTGTGTGTGACTATCATAAATAAATAAAAAATTAAAAAAAAAAAAAAAAAAACTCTGCACCAGGAATAGCTCAGTTCATGAATCAGAGTGGGCAGGAGGCTGTACTCTGCTGTGTCATTTAATGCTCCATATTATTGACATTAGGACAGCTGCCACTAGGCCCCACTCCCAAACATGGCCTGACTCCAACTAGCTCACTTTTATGCCCATGCTCTGTTGTTCCATGAGACCTCACTTACAAAACACAAATTCGATGTGATGTGATGAGCACTGGGTGTTAATGCAATCAATGAATTATTGAAAACTACATCTCAAACTAATGATGTACTATATATTGGCTAATTGAATTTAAATTTTAAAAATCTTTTCAGTAACTAAAAAAAAAAATCCACAAATTCTGAGGTAGAATTATCAAGAATTTCAGACTACATTTGGCAAACATGGGGTTCTATGTGTACAGGGACCTGTGCCATTGCACGCGCTGCATACCCATGAAGCCAGGCCCAAACTTACTTCAAATAAATGAATTTTCAGGAACAATGTGTCTTTCCTCCAACTGTGATCCAAATAAATCCCAGGGCTTCAAGTGACTTAACCTTGCCAAGGTGTCTCACTCAAAGAAACACAATCCAGTAAAGTAGCTAAGTGTAATTAAAATAATTCTACTCTTTGCTTGCATTATGCAAAGACCAATAAAGAGAATCTAATTCATAACACAGAGTTATAATTTTTAAACTCCTTGTTTCTGTTCTCTGGTCCTCCCTTATGGAAGCTGCTCTAGAATCTTTTATCCTTTGCTTCTCATTTGGCATTTTATAGCAAAACATGTCCTCCCTGATAAAAAGCCCATAAGGAGGGGCACCTGGGTGGTTCAGTTGGTTAAGTGTCTGCCTTCGGCTCAGGTCCTGATCCTGGGGTCCTGGGATCAAGCCCCATGAAGCCTGCTTCTCCTTCTCCCTCTGTCATTCCCCCTGCTTGCATTCTCTTGCTCTCTCTCTCTCTCTCTCTCTCTCACACACACACACACAAATAAATAAATAAAATCTGTTTTAAAAAGTCCATAAAAGTTTTTGCTCTCCCCTTCGCCACCCCCACTCCTAGTTCTTAGGTAAATCAACTCAACCTCTTGGATTTCTCTTTAATTTTTTTCTCTCCTCTGCCCATTACTAATGTTCTCTACCCCAAAGGAGACCCCAGAATCTGATGGAGAGGGCAAGAATCTTTCCCTCTGATGAAAGTGAAAGGAGGGAACAGATGTAAATATACATTTAGCAATGTTTTGTGTCCAGATTACACATTAATAATATTATTCCTCTTATAAATCAAGGGTCTACTCAGTCATATTGATTTGATTTTTCCCCTAGAATAGCTCTTGATGCTGTAGCAATTTAGTTTAAAGTGGCTCTCCTTCTGTGGTAGAGAAGCAAAACACACAAGCACCTGCTCCCCTTGGGACACTGAATGAGTCACTTAATCTCAGCCTTCCGTTTTCTCTGTAGAGTACCTAAACTATGATTTGGGGCAATCCAACACTCTGAGAATTGGACTCTTTCTCAGCTCTGTGAATTAATTATGTATTATGTATTAATTAGATTATTAATCTAATAGATTAATATTAGATTATGTATTAATCAATAATATTAGCTGGATTATGTATTAATCAATAATATTAGCTAGATTATGTATTAATCAATAATATTAGCTAGATCTTAAGAAAACATTTGTCAAGGAAAAGAGGGTGGCCCGCACTGAAAACGCCTACTTGGAAGAGATGTTGGGGTATTCATAGCTGATCAAGGTTTTCTGAATGTAGGTAAAATATCTCTAAGCAACCCTTCTTCCTATTTTCCAATGATATATTTATGATTATTAATTTGACCCCCAAATACATTGATTCCAGGAAGAAGGAAGTAGTCCCCAAGGATGTAATACACAAAAGTTATGGTAATTGAGGATGGAAGTGTTCCATTATAAATTAAAATTTTGGAATTCTGGACTATATATCAGCCTTTTTTGGATTAAGGTAGTATGAATCTGTTACTATAATCCTGATCATTTTAGAGTATATGAAATTGAACAGAGTATTAACTTGTCGGACTAAGAACACAATGTGAAATGTAATGACCCATTGGTCAACATTTCTATCTGAATGTCAATATCTCAGCAATATGTGAAATTAAAAACTAGCCACCAGGTTGTTCGTAAAAATTAAAGAAATTGGGTATGTGAAAATCTCGGACACAAAGTTTGACTTATAAAGTTTCTTAAAGATTTTTGTATAAATACATTTTTCTATTTATCCCTTTATTATCATTAAAATTACAAGTATCATTTGTGTTCAATTAGTGTTTCTAAAGGAAGGAGAACAAAATATTCCATGTGTTGTGCTCTAATGAGTGAGAGGAAATATTGTCTAAAGTTTTGATTTTGTTAAAAGAAAAATTACAGAGTTTCTGCTAGTTTTTTTCCCTCTACTGTTAAATTTTAGACATATATGGTAGAAAGCCTTTTAGATTAGCAGAGCTTCTTAAAAGTTTTATGCTGTGAAATGAGAGCCACAGACAGTAGAAAGTCCTTTCTGTTAAAACATGCTCAATTACATGTCTAGTTTAGAGTAGCAGGCTGAAAACTAAATCGTATTGCCTAAAAAACTAATAGGAATTTGGGGGCTGGAGGCTAGCAGATAGAACCAGAGACAAAAAGATGAAGGCAACCAAAACTTAAGGAGGTCATAGGTAAAGCAAAAATTATGTGAAGATAGGAAATTGGTAATGAATGTTAGAACAATGATAAATTCTATTTCTTGTTTTGTCTCTATAGTTTTACCATGTAATCACTCTATTACTGTCTAGTTTCTGCTGCTATCACAAATTACCATAGACGGTGTGGCTTAAATAACAAACATTTATTTCTTATGGTTCTGGAGGCTGGAAGTCCAAGATCAGGATGCCAGTATGACTGGGTTCTTGGTGAGGCCCCTCTTCCTGGTTATGTCCGTACGTGGCCTATCCTCAGTGTGCACTGCAAAGAGAAAGCAAACTCTTTTTTGTCTCTTCTTTAAAGGGCACAAATCCTATCATGAGAGCGCTCTTCTCATGACCTCATTACCTCATAAAGGACCTATCTCTAAATACCACAATACCAGGGATTAAGGTTTCAAAATGTGAATTTGGGTAGGATACAAACACTCAGTCTGCAGCAAATACCCTCAAAGTAAAACTCTGCCACATGCTCAGCCTTGTTTTATTGGCAGTTTGGGGAACCGAAATAAGCAAGGCAGTGTCCAGAATGGGGCAAAGTGATATGAAGAAGAGAGAAGCAGTCACATAAAGTAAGATTCACAGTAGAGACTAGGAATAATAAGAAATAAGAACCCCTGGAGAACCCCTGGAATCCTTAGAGGTTGGGGAGATAAGGAATGTAGTTGAGGATGGTGGTTACCCAGTTGGCACTGAGGCTGGACTGGTGACCTCAGTAATCTGGGAGGATTGGAAATATTTAGGCTGTTGATATTTGGATCACACTTGTGGGGCTCAGCACCCCCAAAATGTACAGTGTCCTTGTTGCCTAATGATGATGATGGTAATAACAAAGGTTGCAGCCACCAACCTAGCTGTGTTACCCTCCCTCTGGGCACCTTGGTTCTAAAACCACAAATCACAACCTACACACACTTATCTATGAAACTGAGACAGATCCTCTTGGCCTCTTCAAATAAATGCATACTTTCTAATCATCTTTCCAATATGTACAACTGTAAAAATTATTCATACTGCTTTATTTTCCGAGAATTCACCTGTACAGACACACTTCTGTGTTGCATAACAGCACTCTGTAGGGTTTATGTATGTTGAATTTTTAAGAAAATTTTTGTCAATATGTTCCTTCTCTCAAACTTCTTACCTTGCACACATCTCCTTTCTTCTGTTATTTTTTTATTTTAACTCTAGTATAATTAATATTGTGTTATGTGAGTTTCAGGTGTACAATATAGTGATTTAACAATTGTGTATGTTACTCAGTACTCATCATAAGTATACTGTTAATCCCAGTCACCTATTTCATCATTCCCCTCTCACATCCCCTCTGATAACCATCAGTTTGTTCTCTGTGCTTAAGAGTCTGTTTTTTGATGAGAGACTCCTAACTCTGGGAAACGAACTAGGGGTGGTAGAAAGGGAGGTGTGGGGGGGTGACTGGGTGACAGGCACTGAGAAGGGCCCTTGATGGGATGAGCACTGGGTGTTATTCTATATGTTGGCAAATTGAACACCAATAAAAAATAAATTTATTTTAAAAAAGAGTCTGTTTTTTGGTTTGTCTCTTTTCTTCTTTGTTTCTTAAATTCCACTTGTGAGTGAAATCATCTGGTATTTGTATTTCTCTGACTGATTTATTTTACTTAGCTTATACCCTCTAGGTCTGTCCACATTATTGCAAATGGCAAGATTTAATTCTTTTTTATGGCTGAGTAATATTCCAGTGTGTGTGAGTGTGTGTGTGTGTAACTTCTTTATCCATTCATCTATTGATGGACACTTGGGTTGATTCTATAACTTAGCTATTATAAATATTCCTGCAATAAACGTAGGGGTGCAGATATCTTTTCAAATTAGAAAACATCTCCCTTTTTAACTCGCATCTACAAATGTTGCTTTAACTGTGACAATGCCCATTTTATTATGAGTGTTACCAAAACTGAAGAGTCCCATGTACCTAACTTACCTCCTTTCTCTTGCCTAAGCCTCTAGGTTTATAACCTCTTCTTTATTTTTATCATATTAAATTATTGTCAAGGCCTCTGTCTTTCCATCTCAGTTGAATACTTTCTCAATATCCAATACATTCTTCTTTTACCTTGCGTGATTCTAGATGTGTAGACTACAGCTCAGGTGAAAACCCAATTCTCATAAATGAAAACAAAAAGCACTGTCACTGTTCTCCTCTGAATGACATGGAAATGCTTCCATTTGGCATTTGAGGGTAGCTGCCTTTTTTGTGTGTTTTTTGTTTGTTTGTTTTTGTTTTTGTTTTTTTGTGTTTTGTTTTGTTTTGTTTTGTTTTGTTTGAGGGGATGAAGAGCAGGAAAGCTCAGTTTTTAAAGAGGGACAATGCTGGGTGAAAGGGAAACTCTTACGATTAAAAAAAAAAAAAAGAATTGCTCATGTCATGTAGTAAAAAAAAAAATATCCTTAAAGACAATATATGCCTACAGCTTCAAAACACATCTTGGAAAAGAGTAGAAATTTTTGGTATTCCAATTCTCAACTCTGACATTTATTTTTTTTTTTTTTTTTAATTTTTTATTTATTTATGATAGTCACACAGAGAGAGAGAGAGAGAGAGGCAGAGACACAGGCAGAGGGAGAAGCAGGCTCCATGCACCGGGAGCCTGACGTGGGATTCGATCCTGGGTCTCCAGGATCGCGCCCTGGGCCAAAGGCAGGCGCCAAACCGCTGCGCCACCCAGGGATCCCAACTCTGACATTTAAATTGTTTCCTTAAAAAAAAAAAAACCCACTTGATGAAAAGACAAAGGGCTATTGTTGCTAATTGGCCAAAGAAATGAGTTAGAATATAAAACATGGAATTACTATATAACTATATAACTATATAACTATATATATATATATATATATGATAAGACCATTATTTTTAAGTTTCTTTTTATCTTCATCCTTATATGTCCTAAATTTCTGTCTCTAAATACAGATCTTTGTCTGCACTAAATACCTACCTTAACTTAGCCTTAGCAGGTTCCTCTGAAAATTTAGTCATGTGAGATTACTAAAGTGCATTTATTACCAACTTAAAGCAAACAATTAATAAGCAAATGTCTACCTGCCTGTCCTCAGCTGAAATGCTTGCATACACATTCACATACACGCTCACACAGAGACACACACAATCCTCTTCATCATACTCTCTGCTCCCTCTCCTTAAGTTTGCTCCGTTATGATACCCAACAGGAAGTAAGAATAGTGCGTGATAAGTTAGAAGCAAAATTATTTAACAAATTATACTGTCTGGCTCTTTGTACTTTAGGCTTTGCTAAACTAATTGTACAAATTAATAACAACTTTGCATTGTCTTCACAAAATGGAGTTATAAGGTACAAATATGTATTACAATCCTCACCAAAATAACACATCCTAAATGAAAACATGACCTCACACAAGCACATATAAATATACCTTCTGGGATTCACAACACGACACTGGATATATGCTTATTGCTTTCTTTTTTGTTAACATTATCATATTGTATGAGATATTGTTGTATTGTAGTTACTTATTTAAATGTGTTTTTTCCCCTCAGACAAGCCTCAGAAGCAGAACCACCTACATAATTCATAGACCCAATGAAAATGAAAATGCAGGGCCCCTTGTTAAAAATCTTTAAAAATTTCAGGACAGGGACACCTGAGCTTTAAGCCAAGCATTGGGCCTTCTGAGAATGCGACCCTGTACCACTATAAAGGTTGCATACCTATGAAGCCAGTTTTGCTCCAATAATCTATCTTATTATATTTGTAACACCCAAGCTTATTGCAGTGTCTGAGAGCAAGCACTCAGTAAATGAATGTTGGAAGACAAATCAATAAGCAGCAAGCCCCCAGAATTATATATTATTCTATAATAAAGAAAAGTAGAACTCATTTGCAATAAAAAATTAAAAATTTGCTCCTGTTGTACACTTATTATACCTGGAATTTCTAGTAGATGAAATTAGAGGTTAATTAATCAGTTAAAAAGTACTGGCTACCTCATATATACAGACCTCTTTTCTACCTATTTCAGAGACTTTTAAAAAGTTAAAAGCCATAAAGAAATATGTAAATGTATGCCAATACCCAAGAGACTGGATTCTGATATTTTATTAGGAAATTAGGAGGCTGAGAGCAAGGATGTACTTCTTTCCACACTTGATTCTCTTCTCACCACCACAACTTCCCATTCAGGCCTCCTCTATATGTACACTTTGCAGTACAACATTGCAACTTCATTCTTGCCCTTTTTTTTTTTAATTTATTTTTTATTGGTGTTCAATTTACTAACATACAGAATAACACCCAGTGCCCGTCACCCATTCACTCCCACCCCCCGCCCTCCTCCCCTTCTACCACCCCTAGTTCGTTTCCCAGAGTTAGCAGTCTTTACGTTCTGTCTCCCTTTCTGATATTTCCCACACATTTCTTCTCCCTTCCCTTATATTCCCTTTCACTATTATTTATATTCCCCAAATGAATGAGAACATATAATGTTTGTCCTTCTACGACTGACTTACTTCACTCAGCATAATACCCTCCAGTTCCATCCACGTTGAAGCAAATGGTGGGTATTTGTCATTTCTAATAGCTGAGTAATATTCCATTGTATACATAAACCACATCTTCTTTATCCATTCATCTTTCGTTGGACACCGAGGCTCCTTCCACAGTTTGGCTATCGTGGCCATTGCTGCTAGAAACATCGGGGTGCAGGTGTCCCGGCGTTTCATTGCATTTGTATCTTTGGGGTAAATCCCCAACAGTGCAATTGCTGGGTCGTAGGGCAGGTATATTTTTAACTGTTTGAGGAACCTCCACACAGTTTTCCAGAGTGGCTGCACCAGTTCACATTCCCACCAACAGTGTATGAGGGTTCCCTTTTCTCCGCATCCTCTCCAACATTTGTTGTTTCCTGCCTTGTTAATTTTCTCCATTCTCACTGGTGTGAGGTGGTATCTCATTGTAGTTTTGATTTGTATTTCCCTGATGGCAAGTGATGCAGAGCATTTTCTCATATGCATGTTGGCCATGTCTATGTCTTCCTCTGTGAGATTTCTCTTCATGTCTTTTGCCCATTTCATGATTGGATTGTTTGTTTCTTTGGTGTTGAGTTTAATAAGTTCTTTATAGATCTTGGAAACTAGCCCTTTATCTGATATGTCATTTGCAAATATCTTCTCCCATTCTGTAGGTTGTCTTTGAGTTTTGTTGACTGTATCCTTTGCTGTGCAAAAGCTTCTTATCTTGATGAAGTCCCAATAGTTCATTTTTGCTTTTGTTTCTTTTGCCTTCGTGGATGTATCTTGCAAGAAGTTACTATGGCCGAGTTCAAAAAGGGTGTTGCCTGTGTTCTCCTCTAGGATTTTGATGGAATCTTGTCTCACATTTAGATCTTTCATCCATTTTGAGTTTATCTTGGTGTATGGTGAAAGAGAGTGGTCTAGTTTCATTCTTCTGCATGTGGATGTCCAATTTTCCCAGCACCATTTATTGAAGAGACTGTCTTTCTTCCAATGGATAGTCTTTCCTCCTTTATCGAATATTAGTTGCCCATAAAGTTCAGGGTCCACTTCTGGATTCTCTATTCTGTTCCACTGATCTATGTGTCTGTTTTTGTGCCAGTACCACACTGTCTTGATGACCACAGCTTTGTAGTACAACCTGAAATCTGGCATTGTGATGCCCCCAGATATGGTTTTCTTTTTTAAAATTCCCCTGGCTATTCAGGGTCTTTTCTGATTCCACACAAATCTTAAAATAATTTGTTCTAACTCTCTGAAGAAAGTCCATGGTATTTTGATAGGGATTGCATTAAACGTGTATATTGCCCTGGGTAACATTGACATTTTCACAATATTAATTCTGCCAATCCATGAGCATGGAATATTTTTCCATCTCTTTGTGTCTTCCTCAATTTCTTTCAGAAGTGTTCTATAGTTTTGAGGGTATAGATCCTTTACATCTTTGGTGAGCTTTATTCCTAGGTATCTTATGCTTTTGGGTGCAATTGTAAATGGGATTGACTCCTTAATTTCTCTTTCTTCAGTCTCATTGTTAGTGTATAGACATGCCACTGACTTCTGGGCATTGATTTTGTATCCTGCCACACTACCGAATTGCTGTATGAGTTCTAGCAATCTTGGGGTGGAGACTTTTGGGTTTTCTATGTAGAGTATCATGTCATCGGCGAAGAGGGAGAGTTTGACTTCTTCTTTGCCAATTTGAATGCCTTTAATGTCTTTTTGTTGTCTGATTGCTGAGGCTAGGACTTCCAGTACTATGTTGAACAGCAGTGGTGAGAGTGGACATCCCTGTCTTGTTCCTGATCTTAGGGAAAGGCTCCTAGTGCTTCCCCATTGAGAATGATATTTGCTGTGGGCTTTTCATAGATGGCTTTTAAGATGTCGAGGAATGTTCCCTCTATCCCTACACTCTGAAGAGTTTTGATCAGGAATGGATGCTGTATTTTGTCAAATGCTTTCTCTGCATCTAATGAAAGGATCATATGGTTCTTGGTTTTTCTCTTGCTGATATGATGAATCACATTGATTGTTTTACGGGTGTTGAACCAGCCTTGTGTCCCAGGGATAAATCCTACTTGGTCATGGTGAATAATTTTCTTAATGTACTGTTGGATCCTATTGGCCAGTATCTTGTTGAGAATTTTTGCATCCGTGTTCATCAGGGATATTGGTCTGTAATTCTCCTTTTTGGTGGGGTCTTTGTCTGGCTTTGGAATTAAGGTGATGCTGGCTTCATAGAACGAATTTGGAAGTACTCCATCTCTTTCTATCTTTCCAAACAGCTTTAGGAGAATAGGTATGATTTCTTCTTTAAACGTTTGATAAAATTCCCCTGGGAAGCCATCTGGCCCTGGACTCTTGTGTCTTGGGAGGTTTTTGATGACTGCTTCAATTTCCTCCCTGGTTATGGCCTGTTCAGGTTTTCTATTTCTTCCTGTTCCAGTTTTGGTAGATTGTGGCTTTCCAGGAATGCGTCCATTTCTTCTAGATTGCCTAATTTATTGGCGTATAGCTGTTCATAATATGTTTTTAAAATCGTTTGTATTTCCTTGGTGTTGGTAGTGATCTCTCCTTTCTCATTCATGATTTTATTAATTTGAGTCTTCTCTCTCTTCTTTTTAATAAGGCTGGCTAATGGTTTATCTATCTTATTAATTCTTTCAAAGAACCAACTCCTGGTTCTGTTGATCTGTTCCACAGTTCTTCTGGTCTCGATTTCGTTGAGTTCTGCTCGAATCTTTATTAACTCCCTTCTTCTCTTGGGTGTAGGATCCATTTGCTGTTTTTTCTCTAGCTCCTTTATGTGTAAGGTTAGCTTTTGTATTTGAGTTCTTTCCAGTTTTTGAATGGATGCTTGTATTGCGATGTATTTCCCCCTTAGGACTGCTTTTGCTGCATCCCAAAGATTTTGAACGGTTGTATCTTCATTCTCATTAGTTTCCATGAATCTTTTTAATTCTTCCTTAATTTCCTGGTTGACCCTTTTATCTTTTAGCAGGATGGTCCTTAACCTCCACGTGTTTGAGGTCCTTCCAAACTTCTTGTTGTGATTTAGTTCTAATTTCAAGGCATTATGGTCCAAGAATATGCAGGGGACGATCCCAATCTTTTGGTATCGGTTCAGACCCGATTTGTGTCCCAATATGTGGTCTATTCTGGAGAAAGTTCCATGTGCGCTTGAGAAGAATGTGTATTCAGTTGAGTTTGGATGTAAAGTTCTGTAGATATCTGTGAAATCCATCTGGTCCAGTGTATCATTTAAAGCTCTCGTTTCTTTGGAGATGTTGTGCTTAGAAGACCTATCGAGTATAGAAAGAGCTAGATTGAAGTCACCAAGTATAAGTGTATTATTATCTAAGTATTTCTTCACTTTGGTTAATAATTGATTTATATATTTGGCAGCTCCCACATTCAGAGCATATATATTGAGGATTGTTAAGTCCTCTTGTTGAATAGATCCTTTAAGTATGATATAGTGTCCCTCTTCATCTCTCACTACAGTCTTTGGGGTAAATTTTAGTTTATCTGATATAAGGATGGCTACCCCTGCTTTCTTTTGAGGACCATTCGAATGGTAAATGGTTCTCCAACCTTTTATTTTCAGGCTGTAGGTGTCCTTCTGTCTAAAATGAGTCTCTTGTAGACAGCAAATAGATGGGTCCTGCTTTTCTATCCAGTCTGAAACCCTGCGCCTTTTGATGGGGTCATTAAGCCCCTTCACATTCAGAGTTACTATTGAGAGATATGAGTTTAGTGTCATCATGATATCTATTCAGTCTTTGTTTTTGTGGACTGTTCCACTGAACTTCTTCTTAAAGGGGAATTTTAAGAGTCCCCCTTAAAATTTCTTGCAGAGCTGGTTTGGAGGTCACATATTCTTTTAGTTGCTGCCTGTCTTGGAAGCTCTTTATCTCTCCTTCCATTTTGAATGAGAGCCTTGCTGGATAAAGTATTCTTGGTTGCATGTTCTTCTCATTTAGGACCCTGAATATATCCTGCCAGCCCTTTCTGGCCTGCCAGGTCTCTGTGGAGAGGTCTGCTGTTACCCTAATACTCCTCCCCATAAAAGTCAGGGATTTCTTGTCTCTTGCTGCTTTAAGGATCTTCTCCTTATCTTTGGAATTTGCAAGCTTCACAATTAAATGTCGAGGTGTTGAACGGTTTTTATTGATTTTAGGGGGGGATCTCTCTATTTCCTGGATCTGAATGCCTGTTTCCCTTCCCAGATTAGGAAAGTTTTCAGCTAGAATTTGTTCAAATACATATTCTGGCCCTCTGTCCCTTTCGGCGCCCTCGGGAACCCCAATTAAACGTAGGTTTTTCTTCCTCAGGCTGTCGTTTATTTCCCTTAATCTATCTTCATGGTCTTTTAATTGTTTGTCTCTTTTTTCCTCAGTTTCCCTCTTTGCTATCAACTTGTCTTCTATGTCACTCACTCGTTCTTCCACCTCGTTAACCCTCGTCGTTAGGACTTCTAGTTTGGATTGCATCTCATTCAATTGATTTTTAATTTCTGCCTGATTAGCTCTAAATTCTGCAGTCATGAAGTCTCTTGAGTCCTTTATACTTTTTTCTAGAGCCACCAGTAGCTGTATAATAGTGCTTCTGAATTGGCTTTCTGACATTGAATTGTAATCCAGATTTTGTAACTCTGTGGGAGAGAGGACTGTTTCTGATTCTTTCTTTTGAGGTGAGGTTTTCCTTCTAGTCATTTTGCTCAGTGCAGAGTGGCCAAAAGCAAGTTGTATTGGGAAAAAGAGAAAAGGAGAGGAGAGAAAGAAGGAAAGAAAAGAGAAAGAGAAAAAAAAGGGAAGAGAAAAAAAAACGAAAGAAAAAAAAAGAAGAAAAAGAGAAAGAAAAAGAAAGGAGAAAAAAAAAGGGGGGTGGGGGAGGAAACAAATCAAAAAGCAAAACAAAACAAAACAAAAAAAAAAACAAAAAAACAACAACAACAACAAAAAAAAAAGAACCACAGGGGAGTATCTTCTGATTCTGTGTACTTTAAGTCCCTTGGCTTCTCCTGGAAGTTGTCCGTCCAGCTGGTGTTCTGGGGGAGGGGCCTGTTGTGCTGATTTTCAGGTGTGAGCAGTTGGGGGAGCTGCTGTGCCCCTGCCTGGTGCAGGGCTCAGTGGGGGTTGTTTACCCCGTGAGGCCGCAGGAGGAACAGCCCCAGTGGCGGGGCAGCTCTGGAAACCTGGAGTCAGCTCCGGCAGGAACTCCGTCTGCAGGGCCTGGAGGCTCCGGGGCGGGGCCGCTGATCTGCTCAGCTGGGGCAGGAGCGTCCTCGCTGTCCTGGGCCCTCCCGGCCTCTGCCTGTCCCGGGGGAGGCCGGATCCTGGGCTGTGTCCCGGCGCCCTGTGCTCCGGGGCCTGCGCTGGTGGATTCGCGCTCCCGGGCCCCGCAGCCCCCTCCGCGGAGCCGCCGCCCGAGCCCCTCCGAGCTGCTCCTGGAACCGCGCAGGCCCCTCCGCACGGAGCCTCTTCCTCTGCCCGAGCCCGGCCGAGCTGCTCCCGCCCCGCAGCCCCCTCCGCGGAGCCGCCCCCGAGCCCCCCCGAGCTGCTCCGGGTCCCGCCGTGCGCGCTGCAGCCCTTAGGGAGCTCGGCGCACTCTCCCGGGGCGCAGGTGTCTGTTAGTGTCCCCGGGAGCCCGAGGGCATCCCCGCCCTCCTGGTCCTGCTCCAACTCCCTGGAGCCCCTTTCCCCCGGGAAGGTCGGTGCAGCTCCTGCTCCTCCGGGACGGGGCTCTCCTGTCCTGGGGACACTCGCCCCGGCCTCAGCCCGGCTCCTCGCGGGCCCCTCCCCCTTGGAGGCCTTTGTTTCTTTATTTCTTTTTCCCCGTCTTCCTACCTTGATAGATGCGCGAACTCTTCTCACTGTTGCATTCCAGCTGGTCTCTCTTTAAATCTCAGGCCGAATTCATAGATTTTCAGGATAATTTGAAGGTTTTCTAGGTAGTTTGGTGGAGACAGGTGATTTGGGGACCCTACTCTTCCGCCATCTTGCTCCTCCCCCCCATTCTTGCCCTTTTTATTCCTCTATGTTCCATACTCTAAACTTAGTGGTTCCTCTCATTCCAGAAAACTTAAATCTTCAGCTGGAATTTTTTTTTGTCTGTTTATGTACACATGACTTAAGATTTGCAAGTCTAACCTATTTGATGTACCAGTTGAAATTCTTCTATTACAATAACATTGTCCAACATTGTTCACTTGAAACAGTTGCCTCTCAGCAGACAGATGACTCAAGTAGAGACCTTCAGCCCAGAGGCCCATCAAAACCACCACCTGGATGAAGGAACAAGCTTACAAAAATAAGAACCATCTGCCTTCCGTCCTTCAGAATCTTCTAGATCATAATCTACACAGAACTTTCTAGGCTCTTTCAAAATGACCATTATTTTTCTTTTAATATATCCCTATTCTGAGTTTTTTACTTTGGGCCAAGACCTAAGCTAGCACTGGATAAATTTAAATATAATAAGAAAAGCTGTTCTCATAACATTTATGACCTGATGGAAAAGAAAAACTACCAGAAAAATCATAGCAAATCATCTTATTCTAAAATTTCCAGTCCAGATTTGCTGACTCTTAAGAGTATTCTGGGTTTGGAGAAGTACCCATATCAGGTGCTTCCATAGACTTGAGCACCAGTCTTGATGTCATCTTATCACTTGCCTAGGTTAGATCCTGATCAAGTTCCAAATCTCCAGCCCATACTGGATGACTCCAAGGACAGGGACTGTGATATCGGAGTTGTTGCAATATAAATGGATAGCCTGCCACAGCAATCTTCTTGAGTGATATATTCTTGGTCAAGTTTGTGTGAAACAGGCAGGAAGAATAACAGACCAACCACATACAGCTGAATTTGGAAGAAATGCTATTAGAGCCAGAATTTCAAAGACCTGGAAGAAATTTCACAAGGCCCTCAGCGAGTAGAATTTGTAAAGACAGCAACCCTCAACTCTGTATTTGTGTCACAGATTTTCACCTGTCTAGAGCAAATATTCAGGCATTGCTCTCTTGACTTCTTTCTCTACTCCTGTGGAGCCCTCTTTTTTATGCCCCATATCAGCCTTCTTTAACATTCTTTTCATTGATTCTCACCCTAAGCAAATTGATGGGTAAATCCCTAAAGGGATTTGAAGCATCTCTGCCTTCATAGAAAAGGGCCTGAACAACTTTTATTTATTATTAGATAAAATCAATTGTCTGTGTTTTCTTTTGGTATTTTTGGCATGTGAAAGATTGCTGACAAAGCCAACTTCAAAATTATATAGTTAATGAAACTAGACCAAATGTACTAAAATGTTGGGCCAGAACAACTTTGACATTTATCGAATATTTCAATAACCACACATGTGGCTTCAGTAAGGCTTCTAGCATGCAAATAAAGTGGTTTGTTTGTTTTTATTATTTTGGACAGTTTTCAGATTCAGATCTTCTGATCTATCTTGTTTATTCCTGCTGAGATGTTGATTTTTGCAAGTCACTGAATATCTTCTCTCATTATCATAACTTTAAAAGTATACACGCCATCTCTGTCTACAGGGCAGATGGATGATCTTATCTCTCCTTCTCATTTCAGCTATTTAAAAATTATTAATGTCACATCTCTAACTACAAAAGTCCACTTATGTCCAAGTTCAAAAAATTAGATTTGTGCCTAGTTTGAAGGTCCTAATTATTGCCTAATATAAAATCTTCCCAAAGTACATTTGTAAACCAAAACGGCTTCACCTGTGCTCTAGTCAGCGGGCTATGAGTCTACTGGTTCTTTTCCAAGACATGTGATTGAGTCATGCATTCATTCCAGGCACTCCCAGGCAGGCATACAGCCTACATTCCTTTCCAAGAAGAAGATACATGTGCTCACAAGTCACTGAAACAGGCATGCCCACCACTTAGGATTTGAACCTTCACATTTCCTGGCTGCTATAAGGTAAAGGGTCCCAAACCATTTTGGGGAGTAGAAGTTTGGCTTACTTACCCAATGCAACATACACAGTATCTATTATTTATGTAAACACATACACATAACCTATGTACATATACATGTACGTGTGTATATACATATGCTTGGTATGTTTGGGATAGCTCTTGGATCAAATCTTTCTTTACTGAGAAATCCTTTGGTTATAACTGATGGTGTTCAAAATTAGTAACAACCAACATTCCTGGAAATTTGTTTTATGCTTTATTGTAAGTCAGTTTCCCTAGAAAGAGAGCCTATGATGAGGATTCTTGTGCAACAATTTATTGAGAAAATAAAATAAGGAGAAGGAAAATAAGGCATGCAAGGTAGGGCAGATAATCTTATCTCTCCTTTCATTCCAGCTACTTATAAGTTATTGTATCAGTGTAATAGGACTTCATTGCAAAAGTTGTCAGGGAGAGGGGAGGAAGCTAAGGAAAAAAAAAAAAATATATATATATATATATATAGTGACTAACTCTAGGCTGATCTCACAGGGAGCTCTGAAGCAAGAACTGCATCATAAAATTGGTCCCATCTTAAGGCAAAGAAGCCATATTTTCGTACCCTGGGTCAATCTTCTGGAGAGAAGAGTCATCTCCCACAAAGGAGGGCTCCCATTTGGCCAAAGGCAAACCTCCAGAGAAGGAGGCAGCTATGAGCCATTAGGCAGCCAACATTCACAGCAGCTAGGAGTTAAGTACACCTTCCTTTAAAGAGGTTCTACACAGGACACCAACATCAACTACAGTCTACCCGTCACACTGCTCAGACCCACCTGATTATCACATTAAGTTTACTCCTTCCAGGAATAGTTTCTCCAAGATTTAGATCACTTACAAATTCAGTGAAGACTACAAAATGTAGTTTAATAGATCAAACTACAATCAACCAACTGCTGCAGTTGCTTCCAACATTGTAACTGATTTCCTCTATAGCCAGCATCTGTGACTAAGTAAGTAGTTTGCTTGGTGGGCCCTCATTCTTGAGAAACTAAATCCTAATAACCATCTCCTTGTCAGGCTGTGGTAGCTATGGTTACATTTACACTTAAAATTGAACATGGTAAAATGAAAAGATACCCAAATGGATCGACTTAGTAACAAAAGCACTTTTCCATGCCCCCATCATGTAGCAGAAGCCCTACCTCCTCATGATAACTGGGGTCAATTATCCTACCATTATGTAACTATAACCTTAGCCTGCTGATCTACTGGCATGAAAAGCCCCAAAATAACCATGCACCAAATGTTTAAATGGATTTTTACTATGTCTTCTAGAGGAAGAATTCTCCCTCTGACAACTAGAACCTCCAGATACACAGAGCTTATAGTTGCAGGAATGAGAAGCACAAGTTCCCAAATGGGTCAAGAGAAGTAATAGTGAGTACAGCCACTTCTACTTCTACCTGTTGGTTCTCAGACACATAAAACAGCATATGATAGCCATCAGTTTAATGTATACCTCACATCCTGAAGGATGGTACCCCATCCACACAAGATGTCATCCTCAAGTTGATACCTCACCTGAAAGAGGCAATTCTACTGCTCTACCAGGCCATCCAGTTTTGGAATGGTGTGTTAGGTGGTAGGACCAGTGGATCCCATGGTCATGTGATTATCATCACACTCGCCCTGCCATAACTTGGTTCTTTGTTCAAGCCAATATCAAATGATATCTTATGTCAATAGATTAGATAGTTTGGGAACATTTGGATGGTGATTACAGCCAAGGTAGGAAAGGTCAATACACCCTGAAATACAAGAAAATCCTGGCAGAATGAATCATTGTCCCTTTTAGGGTAAAAGGGAGATCAAAGCAAAAACTTTCCCCCAAATAACTCCTTGGTCTCCTTGAGAAATGGCAGCTTAGTAGGGACTCAGTATTTGTCTTGGTGGCTGATAGATTGGACATTAATAACAGCAGTATTTGCAAATGAGAGAGAACTTAAATTGTTGGGTCATTCAAAGATTCACTCACTATGGCCTCCAACTGTGGACACTCCATTCAGAAGCTCATTGCACAAGCCCTGACGTGACTGAGGGGAGAGGAAGGCTGATATCTATCTTGTCTGGTTAGTTGTTTAGTACATCTTCTGCATTAAGGTACAATATAAAGTTACTTACACTTTGCACTCTTTTCTAAAGTTCTGACCATATGCCTTTTTCCCAGACATCATTATCACTGATCTTCCAATCTTGCTCTTATCAAGCTTCTGACCAATCAGCTACACCATTCACCACTGCCCATGAGTTTACATATATCCAACCAGCTAAACCATTCACCACCACTCATGGTTCTGCAAACACCATATCTCAGGCCACCTTCCACTCCAACAAAGTGACTAAGTCAAATCACTAAATCACTGAATAACTGCCCATTTGAAGGATTTCCTCTTACCACCGTCATTCAGTCGCACCCTTGCATGTAGCTATAGCAGAGCAATAGTCCATTTTTAGTTTATAGCCACATATCAAGTTGAATGATCTGCAAACCAAGCTCAGGCTTTTGCCTCTCATCATCCATTTGTAAGAAAGCCCCAGAGGCTGTAGATGTGAGCTGAGGGAGAGGCATTGGTGAAACACTGGTCTGTGACATGAGTGTTTCATGCAGCTTACTTTGCTCCCTGGAATTGCCCAAGCCCTAGCCTGGATCTACCACTTCCAATTTACAATGGATTGATGTTGGGCCCAAATTTACTACTTGGTGGGCTGATAGTATCCAGCTCATAATGGGAAGTTATGTCAGAATGGTCACTTGGTACCACATGATTAGATGTTCAACTTATACCAGGGCTTAATAGCATTCCAGGATCTGTTTTACAAATGGGAAGTAATTCTATTACAGGTGGCATGACCTTGATCCAGAACCCTTTGCTGAAATTCCCTTATTGGGACTTTCCAGATGCTCCAGATTGTGCTTTTCTCTAGTAGAAATACCTCTAGCACCACTGAGTCTGTCAGACCATATTGTTCAAGAGTACAACTGCTTGTTGCACAGCCTGGACTTGCTTCAGAGTTCTTTCTTGCTCTGAGATCCACTCAAAACAGCCTTTCATCTTCTCAAAAAATGGGTCACAGCAATACTCCTAAATATATAATAAAAACCCAAACAGGTCTAAAGAATGTGCTTCTTTCTTAGTGCTAGGAAGTGTATGGTGCAACAATTCATCCTTTATATTCAATGAAAATGTTCTAACATGCCTCACAACACTGGAACCTGTAAAAAAAAAAGTCACTAATGTTAAATGACACGTAATGTGTCACTAATCTGAATCTTTTTAGAATTCATCTCTTTCCCTCAGGAGCACATGTGTCTTACCAAGGCATACATTAATCACTTCTTGCTCATCAGATCTAATTAATAAGATATCATCAATAAAGTGGGCCAATGTACTTTCTGCAGAATGACCAAATGATCCAGTTGCTTTAGTTTACGTTGTGACAAAGAGAGGAAAATTCTCTGGGATAAGATTGCAAATGTGTATTGCTGCCCACCCCACGTGAATAGGAACTGCTTCTGATTCTCATTTTTTATGGATATGGAAAGCATGTATTTGCCAGCTGAATAGTTTTATACCACATAAGGAGGCTGTGTTATTCTGCTCTCATGAAGATACCAGATTTGGCACAGCAGCTGCAATTAGTTAAGTTTGCATTAGTCCACTGTCATCCTCCCATGAGACATCCAGTTTTTGCAAGAACAAGACTGGTGAATTAACTGGGATAAAGATTACCAGCCCTGCATCCCTTAGGTTTTAATCTACCAACCCTTTCAAAAATATCATTTTAAATGATATTGTTTTTACTTATTCTGACAGGGTGGAGGCAGTTTCAAATACTTCTACCTGGCTCTCTGACTACAATAGCTTTTACTCTAAAGGTCAAGGAACTGGGATGCCTGGGTGGCTCAGTGGTTGAGTGTCTGCCTTCAGGTCAGGGGGTGATCCTGGGTCAGGGGATCAAGTCCCACATTGGGGAACTCTCTCCCCACAGAGAGCCTGCTTTTCCCTCTGCCTATGTCTCTGCCTCTGTCTGTGTGTGTCTTTCATGAATAAATAAATGAATAAATTTTAAAAAATAAAAATAAAGGTCAAGGAAGTAATATGAAAGCCCTGCTGACTACAGAGTATGTTCTTTCTGATTATGCATTCAAAAATAGAGGAAATGACCACTAGGTGAGTCTCTAACCCCAGTGAACAGAGCGAATAGACATAGACCAAGACTTTGGGTTTGTTTTGTTTTGTTTTTTTCACCTGATCTTGTATGTTGCTACTCTAACAGGGGACAAATGAGGGACTTTGGGTCCCTAGGCATCAGGATCAACAAAGACAGGGATCCATCAGTTAGTGAAATGTTAGGGTGTATCCTTCTCCAAAGTATACAGTTAGTTACCCAGGTAAGTGGCAGTAGGTATCTTTGAGGGAAAGATGGAGTATCTCACTGCTGTATATACTCATGGTGTTGCTAAGTCTTTTTGCATGGATTTCTGACTGCTCTTTCAGTTGATGGGCTGTATGTCTAAGAATCTCCTCAGGATAAACTGGGCAAGGAATTGTGACTTTTCTGGCAGCTGCCTTTGGCTTTCTGATCACATATTTATGATCTATTCTGATTGCTACGTTTATTAAGCAATAAATACCCTTGTTTGTTGCCCATCTATCTTGCCCCTAGGAATGTGATGCTATATTAGCAATCTCCATAGATCCCTGTGAATAATCCCTTCCTGGCTGCCATTCCAAGCTTCTGCGCATTATGGTAACTATGCCCACCTTGCTCTAACAATTAAGTGCTACCACCTGGCTATTCCCATATCCTATCATCCCCAGGTCTGTAATAGCATCTCCTACTCAGCCCTAGTGTATAGAACAGCCACCTCATAGCTACTTAAAAATACTGGCTCTCTCTTACTGGCACACTCCTTATTGTTATAATAAGTAAAATCTCCTCCAGGACCTCCCAAGGAATACAGTCAAATGGTGGCTTTTCCAGTCTTAAGTAACAGCCCCATTCTAACATGCCTACTTTCTAAGCCTTTTAATACTTTCCTTCATAGTCTGCCACAGAAATGTTGGCACCTCTATCTCATTAAGTGTGGAGCAGCAGTTGGCAAACTATGACCCTTGAGCCAGATCCAGCCCTTTCCTTTTTCTGTAAGTAAAGTATTATTGGAACACCCAATTTATTGGCTACACCCATTTGTTTATATATTGGTTATATTACACTCAAGTTCTAAAATATTTGCTATCCTGCCCATTACAGAAAAAGCTTGCTAACACTTGATGCATGGCATTGCTTTTTCCAATCTTCTAAGAGCCATCCCAGTAGGGCATTAAAAATGCCTCTTTGGACCTCTGCCAGAGTGTTAAATCCTGTGTCACAGAAAAGTGCCCCCATATCAATATACTATCCCTAATCCTTCCCAGTAGCTTCAAGATCCACTCCTAGGCATCATCTCTTTGATCCTGACAGTACGTGTTAACTAAGTCCAGCGGCTTTTTTTGTATTCAATACCTCTTCTTTAATAGGCTAACAATTCTCCAATCTAATTTTGCTGAAATTTGACCCAAGTTATGGGTATGGTAGGCAGAAAGACAAATAGAAACAGCTCCTGAGGAAGATTTTCCCAAAGATGCCTTTCTCCTTTGAGATCTTTACATGGTCTTTAAGCAAGAGAGAGAAAATTTTATCTTCCAATAAAGGATAAAGGTCAATTCTGAAAACTCAGAGAGTTAAGGAAAATCTAGGAATTCAAGGTACTCAAATGCATCTATTTAGATATTCCCATCTCAGGCTCCCATTTCTCTCATATCAAACCTCTACCTTTAGATTAGGAGACCTTCTAAGGCTGAGAATTCAACTTTCTCTAAAGTTTCTTGCCACTTGCAGTTAAGTCCTGTTCCAGGCTATTGGCTTTGTCTGCCTTCAATCTACAGAAATTAGAGGATTTCTGACTTATATTTTGCTTTAAACTGCTGATTAATAGATTGGAGATTGTCATCATCTCTCTTCAACATATAAATGCCATTTTGCAAAAGCAAACCATTTCACAATCCATAGAGTTACTCTTTTCCTTGTACCTTTCAATTGCCAGAAACACTGAACCAGTTAGTATACCTCCTTCCATCTGTACCCTATGCCAATTCACCATAGGTGAGCATCTTAGCAACTGCACTTCTGCAGCATGTCAGGAACTATCAAGGCTCCAGCTACCCAAGATGGGGTTTTCACTGCCATCTGGCCAGTGACTAACCCACCTCCAGAATCCTGTCTGCAGAGAGCACTTCTTAGTACTATTCCTAGTACCAAATGCCCTAGGAGCAGAGCCTGAGATGGAATTCTTATATGACAAATTTACTCAAATATTATTTTCAGAAGAGGGCAAAGAAAACCAGATATGCCATGATAAAACTAAACAAGAATGAAGCCTCAGCTAGAGATCAGCTTTGCCTAATATATATAGGAATTCTGAAGCATGAATGTATCACAGATTTGTTCCTACATTAAGGCAAAGGGTCTCTGCACTGCTGTGTTCAACTCCTCTCCTACCCACGAGGCATAGCAGACAAGATGAAGTATCTCCCATTAGGTCATGAGAAATTGTCTAGAGACAGAGACTACTCTGTCTTTAGGAGCTGACACTCATAGATGAGGGATGGGCACACAAGCATGGTAAATGGGATCTAGATGGGTACCAACAGCCTACTATATACTAAATATACAGGTAAAATATCATTGTTTAAACTGAACAGCGGTATTCTTGGGGCTCTGATTCATGCCTTCCAGCTCCTCTGTCCTATTGAATATTGGCTGTTCTTAATGGCCTTTTGGGACAAAGGCCACCCTTAGATGTAGGAGGAATGGAGGTTTGGCTTAAATTTTAGGACTGCTAACCAGTCTCTTGATTATTCTAACATAAGTATTCATTTGTTTTATATATTTTTTATTGAAGCTCTATTTGCTAACATATAGTATAACACCCAGTGCTCATCCCATCAAGTGCCCTCCTCAGTGCCTGTCACCCAGTCGCCCCATGCCCCCTGCTCGTTTCCCCTTCTACTTCCCCTTGTTCATCTCCCAGTTAGGAGTCTCTCATGTTTTGTCTCCCTCTCAATTTTTCCCACTTATTTTCCCTCCTTTCCCCTAAGCCTCATGTCCATCAACAGATGAATGGATAAAGATGTGGTACATAAGTATTCATTTGTTTTGGCTAAACAAGAAAACCCTGAAATGTAAACTTTTTTCAACAGGATCAAACACATCAACATTTTATTGTGAATTCTGTTGTCAAGTCTTTCCAACCAGTATTAGAACAAATATTCAGAGAGAAATGAGGAGGAAAGAGGGAGGTTTGAGCCAAGGCAATAAGTTTAGGATGTCAGACACTTGAGGAAGAACTAGAAAAGCAAAAGGTAACATGAGGAAACCACATCTTTGATAAAGGTTCATCATTAGGCATATCCCTGCGGGAAGGCGGAAGGAAGTAAAAAATAAACTTCACTAGATTTTCTACAATAATGTACTTGGATTTGACTTTTGGTAGGCAAGACTCAGGAAGGACTTCAGTTTCCTCTGAAAATAAGAATTATCCCTGATCTCCGATAATTATTCTTAGTTTTCATATAACATTGTTACCACAACAGAAAATAGGTTATTCAAGGCTAAAGCACCACTGAGAAAAGAAAAAAACATCTTTATTTAGCATTTGTTTCACATCCAGGCAACTAATGCATCCACTGTATTCCAATAAATGTAACCGGAATAGCAATGCTGATAATACAGCAGAGACAAGAATAAAATGTTATCGGTAATTAAGGGAAAGAGTTTTAAGAAAATGACAAGATGAGCAAAATCATTGTTCTCTAAGTTACAAAAATTGTTGGATTCGATATTGTGTGAGTTTGGAAAAGCTGTAGCAGTTCTAGGTGTCCCATAGGCCCCAAAGTAAATAATACTGAGTAAATAATACTGAGTATAATACTAATACTTAGTGACCTGGGATATTCTGTACTCCGATGACTGATCACAAAAGAGACTAAGAAAGGGGATACAACCCAGAGGAAGAAAACCAAAGTCTCTAAACAATCTTATTGCTGGAACTAGTACTAGATTCTGAGCTTCTTCACTGTACAGGCAGTGCTGCTTCTACTCACACGCCTTCCCTTTTCCCACATCCCCTGACATATGATTGCCCTCTATACAGAGCTAGAACAATTCTGTCTGGAACCTAGCCTTACTTGTTACCTTGTTTGGTATACAAACAAGATCAAAGCATTCACCCAAATGTTCTCCCTGGCTGCTTATCATTATATCTAATGAATAATTTATTGAAGTAACATCAGAGAAAGGGATCGAAGGGAAGTTGTCTCTCTACATCAGGATGTTTTAGACCAATGGTATGACCATCTCACTTAAAAATGAAATGGAGATATCAATAATCACTACTCTCACTTTTCCCAAAGATCGTCAATACCCAGGGCTTATACATTTAAATCCCCCCAGCAAATTTATTTTTAAATTAGGACACATACAACTACCTATAATTGAAATGGTCTATTTGCTGTTTCAACTCTCACTATATCTGGTGTTTTCTGTCAAGGAGTCACACTATATAGAGAGGAGGAAAAATTAGAAATGCTTTCTGGAATTCTACATCTGCTGTTTCTTTCTGTAAGTTCTTAGAGAGCAAAATGAGTATTTGAATTGAAATTTAAGAATATGGATGATTCCAGGAGTCAAAGAAAAGGTTAGAGGATGATATTCCAGATTAGAAAACAGCATGGTTATAAAAGTAGAGAAAGAAAAACACAGAACATGTATAATGTTCAAAAAGATTTCTGTAACACAGATGTCATCTAGATCTTCCCGCCTTTTTAAGATATATATATATATATATATATATATATATATATATATATATATATATCTTGCTTCTTACCACCATTTACCTTTAGTGGTTCTCAAACATCAATGTACATATAAATCAAATTCTAATTCTGTAGGCTTGAATAGAAGCCTAGGATTCTGCATTTTTAACAAACTCCCAGGCAAGGCTGATTCTGCTGGTCTGTGGGTCACACTTCTCATAGCAAGAACCTAACACATACATGCACGCATATGAACATTCACAGGTTTGATGTGAGTGTTTGTTGTTATTTTTGGTAGAATTGATGAGATGAGCTAAGTGACATATCTGGATGACATACTAGGGACTAGGGAGTAACCTGCACAGTTGAAGAGAGAAATCCCTAAACTCAGCTAATTTAAAAGAAGTAGGAACTCAGATTCTAAGTCTCCATGATACTCTAACTCTCCCAGAAATTCAGAGAGTTATTGGAATAGGTTGTTCCTATTGTATAGGACTTCTATATGAGGTGAACTAGGGTGTTAAATCTATTTTACCAAAAGGGCTGGGAAGATCTAGGTAACATCTGAGTTACAGAAATCTTTTTGAATGTTACACATGTGATATGTTTCTCCTCCTCTACTTTTATGACCATGCTATTTCCTTAATCTGGAATACCATCCTTTAACCCTTTCTCTGACTGCTAGAATCATCTATATGCTTGGAGACTCTATTCAAATGTTCACTTTGCTCTCTAACAAGTTACAGAGAGGAATGGGATATGTAAGACTTCAGAAAGCATCTCTAATTTTTCCTCATCTCTGTATAACATGATTCCTTGAAAATAAGGCACCAAGGGCACCTGGGTGGCTCAGCCGGTTAACAGTCTGTCTTCAGCTCAGGTCTTGACCTGGGGTCCCAGGATCCTGCTCAGCAGGGGGTTTGCTTCTCTCTCTCTGCCTCTGGCACTCCCTCTGCTTGTGCTCTCTCTCTTTCTCTCTCTCCCTCAAATAAATAAATAAAATCTTAAAAAAAAAAAAGATTTCCCACCAAATGCACCAAATGTAGTGGGAAACTGAACATTGAACAGACCATTTCAGTTACAGGTAATTGGGGGGAAATGTACAACAGCATTCCTTATATGGTATGTCTGCTGTCCAGACATAGTAAGCATAAATAACCTCAAGAACATACGTAACAGTATAATGTAGTAAAACCACTAGAAAACATGATTGTTGAGTATTTTTACCTTTGTTTTTAATATGGTTATTTAATTATAAGTTTTCATAATTTAACTTTTAATAATAGCTGTATTTAACAACCGGTTTGCAGAATTCCTGAAATTTTAACAATGGGCTCTTGTGAGCCAGTACAAGCCAGTTCCAGTATGTCATGCCTCTATTTCTAATCAAGTCAGTTATACTGTTACCAAGGGTTGAGCTAATTAGTTTTTCCTAGTGTCTGAATGTCCCCATTCAAGTTTAAAAATGTAAAACCATCTCCTATATTTCCATGTTTCTGTATTAAATAACTTGATGAATTCTATAGTCACTACAAGTCTACTGAAGGTAATGAAGTGAATAAGCTCTCAGTTCCAAGGACAATTTGAAAAGAAAACAAAATAAGCACTCTTCTATTTTAGTCTGTAACAAAGAACACTTGCACGGTGTTTTGAAGGGTTTTCCAGAGGCCCATGTGAGATTGTCTTCACTTGTGATGTTTATCCCCATTGTGTCTGGCACCTGGATTCTCCACAGATTAAGTGGTCTAGGCTGTCAGCTTTCATTCTACCTGAGCCACTCACTAACCCTGTAAGGATGATGGGACAAGTCCTGTGACCTCTCGCTGTTTCCTGAAGTGTAAAATAAGATAAACAATGCAGAGTAAAATTCACATGATTGTGTAAGGATTTCTTATTGGTTGCCTGGAAGCCTAGAATTTTTGCAATGGGACTCCTATTGCTTGCCTTAGAAATCTTAAAAAACACAATGTTATAATGTAAGTTTTGTTTCATTTTATAAAAAAGTACAATATATTATAATCTTATATGCTTTAGAATAGCACTGTCCAATAAACCTTCCATGATGATGCAAATGTTCTATATCTATACTGTCTAACATCATAGTCACTAGATGCATGAAGCTATTGAGAGCTTGAAAGGTGGCTAGTGTGACCAATGAACTGAATATTAACATTAGAAATTCAATGAGTGGCTATTGGTAAGGCCAAGCCTTACCAAGGAGTATTTTCCTCTTTGAGATCTAGTTTCTCATATTCCAGTTGTGGCACTTTACAAATTAGGTGATAACCTTCGTATGTAAAATCAGTACATTCAAGAAGAAGTTTTAGTTCCCAGAAATTATTTAGATGCTTCTTATAGATGCTTCTTATATTGGAAATTTGTTCAATTGAACAATTATATCATATATTTCTCCATTTTATCACCAGAGATTCTGAAATTGTCACTAAAATTGGATTCTGATTCAGCAACAGAACCATTACCCATCCAAATCAATCCTCTGAAAACCCTAAAACCAAAGTGATTACTGAACTACATTCCTTAGATATCAGCAGATTATGCTACCCAATCCTGACATGTATTAGAAGCTAATGCTTTATCATCTGGAATAATTAGATCTCAGAAAAGCTCTTAAAGAATTCCTGGCTTGCCTTAAATACTTTTCACCCATTTTGAAATTTCAATAGAAGAAAATCCATGGTCTAGTTCAAGAGTCTAGCAGGAATGTGGGGAGGGAATTCAAGAGAATGTAGAAAGGGATCATGAAGAATACAGTTCTAGGATCAATGCACAGGAAAATGTGCACTAGATGTGAATCTTTTGGCAGGAGTTATATGGCAATACAAGCCAAATTTTATTAGTGAATTCCAAAGACAGTGGAAATATCTCTGTTTTACATTGAATGTCATTTTAAATAAGTGAGCCATTGGCCAGGGGTGTGGATATGCTCTTTTCTATTAACTTTTCCATTCTAGTGACATATTTTGTAATGGGATGTGACATGTAATACAAACATAGTTCCCAAAGCACGTAATATTCATCTCAGTTACTAACAATACTAAAGTTGGTTTTATTGTTTTCCCCATTTTAAATCATGTACTGCCTTACCAATAGCCACTCATTGAATTTCTAATGTTAATACTGATTTCTGTTGGATAACTAGGTTAGAATACCAGTTTTTATTTTTAGCACCTGGAGGTGCATTTATTGAAATGTAGGTTGCACAAAAAAATAAAATGGGCTAATAAAGTAGATGTCTATTTATAATATTTCACAAGATTTTCTTGAATGCACAAAATAATGTGGATGGAAATAAAAAATATTCTATCTTACCCATTTGAAAAATAGTAGTTGGATAGATTACACATAAGTTTAGTACTTTAATATTCTGATTTCAGTTTTGAATGCTTTGAATTAGACAACATCCTTCTATTGCTGAATTCATATTCTAATAATTTTAATCAAGAACATAACTTGAATAAGACTGCACTGAAATATACCACTTCTTATTCAAAAAATCATAATTTTACGGGCAAACTGGAAAGAAAACTTTTTCTAAGTGACCAGACATATAGCTTTACTTCCTCTATAGTTCAATTCTACCTCTACAAAATGAACATAGGGCTATCCTGATTCTATGAAAATCTGTTCTTCAGTATAAAGAGAAAAATCCCAAGAGAGGCATCCATGCCCATGTCCTTTACAGGTACAAACATTCACACAGAAACTCACACAGGAAAGGTTATGATATATTATTCTCATTTACTAAGTTTGTAGTATCCTAAAAGCCAAGAGGGCTAGGGCTCACAGCATTCTTGTGGTACATCTACAAACAATGTAATGATGTAGCAACTCTAACACCCATCAGCAGACATGCAGCCAAGAGGATTTATGGCATGGGAGTGAAGGGGAGTATCTACGCATTTAACAGTAGAGATGAATCTATGTACCATATTAGGACTTAAGGAGGCAGATACATGAATACATAACATCCCCTCTCAGATCCCATTAGGCATTCAAACCAACTGAGAAATAGGCATCAAGGTCAGACAGAGGAAAATTAAAATGTAAGCTTATTACAACTAAATCTGATACTGGAGAATGAGATCACCTTAAAAATAAGATCATGGCATTTTACATGTCTGTCCTTTGCCTATTTAATGCCACACTTAAAAACCAAGAGATTCAAGGGAGTGGACAGATGGTGACAAAGTATAATTACCCTAGGCTTGCCCATTCCATGAATACAACTAGATAACTATCAAACCATCCTAAATACCCTGCAAACTGACCTAAGAATGACAGAGCAAAGTCCACAACTAAAGGTAGAGAAGAGGCAACATCAAAGAAGGTAGAATATACAGAGACACAGTTTGGGAGAGAAACAGATCATAGCCACTGTGGTGGCAATGGGGTTGAACTCAGAGAAGAGCAAGAAACAGACTACCACACAGGTGAACGCAGGGGGAAGACAAATACCCATAGCAACTGGCTTAGAAAGTAAGAGGGGCCAAATTTCATGGCTTCTGGCAACCAGTGCAGCTTAAAGCCTAGAGTTTTACAATCCTAAGATTTGTATGGAACCATAAAAGAGCTCCAAATAGCCAAAGCAATTTTGAAAAAGCAAAGCTGGAAGCATCACATTATGAACTGCAAGTTATATTACAAAGCTATAGTGATCAAGGCAGTATGATACTGGCACAAAATCAGACACAGAGATCAATGGAACAGAATAGAAAACCCACCAATGAACCTATAGCTATATGGTCAACAAAGCAGGAAAGAATAGCCAATGGAAAAAAAAGACAGTCTCTTCATCAAATGGTGTTGAGAAAACTAGATAGAAACATACAAAAGAATGAAACTAGACCACTTTCTCACACCATACACAAAAATAAATTCAAAATGGATGAAAGTACTAAATGTGAGACAGGAATCCATCAAAATCTTAGAGGACAACACAGGCAGTAAGTTCTTTGACATCAACCATAGCAACTTCTAACTAGATATATCTCCAGAGGCAAGAAAAACAAAAGCAAAAATTAACTATTGGGACTTCGTTGAGATAAAAACAAACAAACAAACAAATATCCAATAAAGGGTTAGTATCTGGGTGCCTGGGTGGCTCAGTGGTTGAGCATCTGCCTTTGACTCAGTTCATAATCCCAGGGTTCCAGGATTGAGTCCCACATCAGGCTCCTCGCTGAGCCTGCTTCTCCTTCTGCCTATGTCTCTGCCTCTCTCTCTGTGTCTCTCATGAATAAATTTTTTAAAAAATCTTCTAAAAAATAAAAATAAAATAAAGTGTTAGTATCTAAAATATATAAAGAATTTATAAAACTGAACACCAAATAAACAAATAATCCAATTTTAAAATGGGTAGAAGAGGGCAACCCCAGTGGCTCAGCGGTTTAGTGCCACCTTTGGCCCAGGGCGTGATCCTGAAGACACAGGATTGAGTCCCACGCCAGGCTCCCTGCATGCAGCCTGCTTCTCCCTCTGCCTGTTTCTCTGCTTCTCTCTCTCTCTCTCTCTCTCTCTCTCTGTGTGTGTGTCTCTCATGCATGAATAAATAAAAAATCTTTAAAAAAATAAAAAAAAATAAAATGGTAGAAGACATGAATAGACATTTTTCCAAAGAAGACATTCAGATGTCTAACAGACACGTGAAAAGATTTTCATCATCAGGGAAATAAAAATCAAAGCTACAGTGAAAAAATCACCTCAAACCAGTCAAAATGGTTAAAATGAACAACATAGGAAACAATAGATGTTATTGAGGATGCAGAGAAAGGGGAACCCTCTTACACTGATGGTGGCAAAGCAAACTGGAGCAGCCATTCTGAAAAACAGTATGGAGTTTCCTTAAAAAATTAAAAATAGAGCTACCCTATGATCCAGCAATTGTGCTACTAGGTATTTACCTAAAGGATACAAAAATGCTAATTCAAAGGCACACATGCATCCCGATGTTCATAGCAGCATTATTAACAATAGGCAAATTACAGAAAGAGCCCAAATGTCCATCCACTAATGAATGGAAAAAGAAGAGGTGATATATAAATCATATATACATATCCTATATCATATATATAATAGGATATTATATATATTGTAATAGGATAATATGTATATAATAGAATATTACTCAGCCATAAAAAAGAATAAAATCTTGCCATTTGCAATGATTGGATGGAATTAGACAGTATTATTTAAGTGAAATAGGTCAGCCAGAGAAAAACAAATACCATATGATTTCACTCATATGTAAAATTTAAGAAACAAAACAGATAAACATAAGAGGAAAAGAGAGCCAAAGCAAACCAGGAAACAGACTTAACTACAGAGAACGAACTCAGGGTTACCGGAGGGGAGGTGGACAGGGACCATTGACTAAATAGGTGACGTGTATTAGGGAGGGCACTTGTGATGAGCACTGAGTGTTGTATGTAAGTGATGAATCACTAAATTCTATACCTGAAACTAATATTACATTATATGTTAACTAACTGGAATTTAAATAAAATTTTTGGGGAAAAAAGGAGCCTAGGAGGAGTAGTGGGACTCTAAGTTTGTCTCATCCCATGAATACATCTAGATAGTTATCAAATCATTCTGAACACCCAAGACATCAATCGGAGGTTTGAGAAACAAATGCTGCAAGTCTATAAGTAGAAAAGCAACCACCATTTGAAAGACAAGACAGAGAAATACACACCAAAAGAAAGAATAGGAGATAATACTCACAGCTAGAGATTTAATCAATACAGATATAAGTAAGATGTCTGAACTAGAATTTAAAACAATGATTATAGGACAGCCCAGGTGGCTCAGCGGTTTAGCGCCACCTTCAGCCCAGGGCGTGATCCTGGACACCCGGGATCGAGTCCCACATTGGGTTCCCTGCATGGAGCCTGCTTGTCCCTCTGCCTTTGTCTCTGCCTCTCTCTCTCTCTCTCATAAATAAATAAATAAATAAAATCTTTAAAAAAATAATGATGATTACAAAAGATACTAGCTGGACATGAAAAAACATAGAAGACACTAGAGAATCCCTTAGCATAAAGTTAGAAGAACTAAAGTCTAGTCAGGCCAAAATTTAAAATGCTGTAACTGAGATGCAGTCCCAGTCCCAAATGAAGCCCATAAAAATAATGATGAATGAAGCAGTAGAGGAAATCAGTGATATAGAGGATAAAATTATGGAAAATAATGAAGCTGAAAAGAAGACTGAAAAAAAGAACTATTAGATCATGAAGGTAGACATAGAGAACTCAGCAATCCCATAAGGTGAAATAATATCCATATTATAGGAGTCCCAGAAGAAGAGCAAGAAAATGGGGCAGAAGGATTATTGGAACAAATTACAGCTGAGAACTTCCCTAATCTGGGGAAGGAAGCAGGCATTCAAGACCAAGAGGCACACAGAACCCTCAAAATCAACAAAAATATGTCAACATCACAACATATTATAGTGAAACTTGCAAATTACAGATGAACAGAAAATCCTGAAAACAGCTCAGGACAAGAGGTCCTTAACCTACAAGGACAGACACATAAGGCTGCAGCAACATGTCCACAGAGACCTGACAGTCCAAAAAGAACTGGCATGATATAGTTAACATGCTAAATGGGAAAAACATGCAGCAAAAAATAGCTTATCCAGCAAGACTGTCATTTAGAACAGAGGGAGAGATAAAGACTTTCCAAGACAAAGAAAAACTAAAGGAATTCATGAACACTAAACCAGCCCTGCAAGAAATATTAAAGGGGAAAGGGAATCTAAAAGTCATAAAGACCAAAAAGGAACAGATACAATCTACAGAAACAGTGACTTTACAGGTAATACAAAAGCACTAAATTCATATCTTTTAATAATTATTCTGAATGAAAATGGATTAAATGCTCCAATCAAAAGACATAGGGTATCATAATGGATAAAAAACAGAACCCATAAATATGATGTTTACAAGAGACTCATTTTAAACCCAAAGCCACCTCCAGATTGAAAGTGAAGGGGTGAAGAACCATTTATCATTCTAATGGGCATCAAAAGAAAGCTGGAATAGCCATACTTATATCAGACAAACTAGATTTTAAACAAAAGGCTGTAAAAATAGATGAAGAAGGACCAATATCATAGGAGTCCCAGAAGAAGAAGAGAGGGGGAAAGGGAACAGAAGGTTTATTTGAGCAAATTATAGCTGAAAATTTCCCTAATCTGGGAAAGGAACTAGACATCAAATTCCTGGGAGGCACAGAGAACCCCCATCAAAATCAACCAAAGCAGGCCAACACCAAAACATATAGTAAAAATCGCAAAATACAGAGAAAAGCAAAAATCCTAAAAGCAGCCAGAGTAAAGAAATCCCTAACTTACAAGGGAAGACAAATGTTAGCAGCAGATGAATCTACAGAAACTTGACAGTCTAGACAGGAGTGGCATAATATATTCAACATGCTAAATGGGAAAAATATGAAGCCAGGAATACCTTCTCCAGCAAGGCTGTCATTCAGAATAGAAGAGGTAAGGAGTTTCTCACACAAACAAAAACTGAAGGAGTTCATGACCACCTAACCAGCCCTGCAAGAAATATTAAAGAGGACGCTTTGAGTGGGAAAGAAAGACTAAAAACAAAAAAGAATAGAAAGGAACAGAGAAAATCTCCAGAAACACCAACCTTATAGGTAATACAATGGCACTAAATTCATATCTATCAATAATCACTCTGAATGTAAATGGACTAAATGCTCCAATCAAAAGGCACGAGGTACCAGAATGGATAAAAAAAACAAGACCTAACTATATTGCTGGCCATAAAAGACTCATTTTAGACCTAAAGGCACCTGCAGATAGAAAGTGAAGGCACGGAGAACCATTTATCATGCTAATGGATATCAAAAGAAAGCCAAGTGGCAATACTTTTATCAAACAAACTAGATTTTATATTTTTTTAATTTTTTATTTATTTATGATAGTCACAGAGAGAGAAAGGGAGAGAGGCAGAGACACAGGCAGAGGGAGAAGCAGGCTCCATGCACCGGGAGCCTGATGTGGGATTCGATCTCGGGTCTCCAGGATCACGCCCTGGGCCAAAGGCAGGCGCCAAACCGCTGCGCCACCCAGGGATCCCCAAACTAGATTTTAAACCAAAGACTGGGAGGGGGGAGGAGCAAGATGGCGGAAGAGTAGGGTCCCCAAATCACCTGTCTCCACCAAATTACCTAGAAAACCTTCAAATTATCCTGAAAATCTATCAATTCGGCCTGAGATTTAAAGAGAAACCAGCTGGAATGCTACAGTGAGAAGAGTTCGTGCTTCTATCAAGGTAGGAAGACGGGGAAAAAGAAATAAAGAAACAAAGGCCTCCAAGGGGGAGGGGCCCCGCGAGGAGCCGGGCTGAGGCCGGGGCGAGTGTCCCCAGGACAGGAGAGCCCCGTCCCGGAGGAGCAGGAGCTGCACCGACCTTCCCGGGCGGAAAGGGGCCCGCAGGGAGTTGGAGCAGGACCCAGGAGGGCGGGGATGCCCTCGGGTTCCCCGGGACAGTAACAGCAACTGCGCGCCCAGGAGAGTGCGCCGAGCTCCCTAAGGGCTGCAGCGCGCACGGCGGGACCCGGAGCAGCTCGGGGGGCTCGGGCGGCGGCTCCGCGGAGGGGGCTGCACGGCCCGGGAGCGCGAATCCAACAGCGCAGGCCCCGGAGCACAGGGCGCCGGGACACAGCCCAGGATCCGGCCTCCCCCGGGACAGGCAGAGGCCGGGAGGGCCCAGGACAGCAAGGACGCTCCTGCCCCAGCTGAGCAGATCAGCGGCCCCGCCCCGGAGCCTCCAGGCCCTGCAGACGGAGAGCTCCGGAGTTCCTGCCGGAGCTGAATCCAGGTTTCCAGAGCTGACCCGCCACTGGGGCTGTTCCTCCTGCGGCCTCACGGGGTAAACAACCCCCACTGAGCCCTGCACCAGGCAGGGGCACAGCAGCTCCCCCAACTGCTAACACCTGAAAATCAGCACAACAGGCCCCTCCCCCAGAAGACCAGCTGGACGGACAACTTCCAGGAGAAGCCAAGGGACTTAAAGTACACAGAATCAGAAGATACTCCCCCATGGTTCTTTTTGTTTGTTTGTTTTGTTTTGTTTTTGTTTTGTTTTGTTTTGTTTTGCTTTTTGATTTGTTTCCTTCCCCACCCCGTTTTTTTCTCCTTTCTTTTTCTTTCTCTTTTTTCTTCTTTTTTTTTTTCGTGTTTTTTTTTTACTTCCCTTTTTTTTCTCTTTCTCTTTTCTTTCCTTCTTTCTCTCCTCTCTTTTTCTCTTTTTCCCAATACAACTTGCTTTTGGCCACTCTGCACTGAGCAAAATGACTAGAAGGAAAACCTCACCTCAAAAGAAAGAATCAGAAACAGTCCTCTCTCCCACAGAGTTACAAAATCTGGATTACAATTCAATGTCAGAAAGCCAATTCAGAAGCACTATTACACAGCTACTGGTGGCTCTAGAAAAAAGTATAAAGGACTCAAGAGACTTCATGACTGCAGAATTTAGAGCTAATCAGGCAGAAATTAAAAATCAATTGAATGAGGAGGGAGGAGCAAGATGGCGGAGGAGTAGGGTCCCCAAATCACCTGTCTCCACCAAACTACCTAGAAAACCTTCAAATTATCCTGAAAATCTATGAATTCGGCCTGAGATTTAAAGAGAGACCAGCTGGAATGCTACAGTGAGAAGAGTTCGCGCATCTATCAAGGTAGGAAGACGGGGAAAAAGGAATAAAGGAACAAAGGCCTCCAAGGGGGAGGGGCCCGCGAGGAGCCGGGCTGAGGCCGGGGCGAGTGTCCCCAGGACAGGAGAGCCCCGTCCCGGAGGAGCAGGAGCTGCACCGACCTTCCCGGGGGAAAGGGGCTCCAGGGAGTTGGAGCAGGACCAGGAGGGCGGGGATGCCCTCGGGCTCCCGGGGACAGTAACAGAGCAACTGCGCGCCCAGGAGAGTGCGCCGAGCTCCCTAAGGGCTGCAGCGCGCACGGCGGGACCCGGTGGGACCCGGAGCAGCTGAAGGGGATCGGGGGCGGCTCCGCGGAGGGGGCTGCGGGGCCCCGGGAGCAGCTCGGAGGGGCTCGGGCAGAAGAAGAGGCTCCGTGCGGAGGGGGCTGCGCGGTTCCAGGAGCAGCTCGGAGGGGCTCGGGCGGCGGCTCCGCGGAGGGGGTTGCGCGGCCCGGGAGCGCGAATCCACCAGCGCAGGCTCTGGAGCACAGGGCGCCGGGACACAGCCCAGGATCCGGCCTCCCCCGGGACAGGCAGAGGCCGGGAGGGCGAGGACAGCAAGGACGCTCCTGCCCCAGCTGAGCACATCAGCGGCCCCGCCCCGGAGCCTCCAGGCCCTGCAGACAGAGTTCCTGCCGGAGCTGAATCCAGGTTTCCAGAGCTGCCCCGCCACTGGGGCTGTTCCTCCTGCGGCCTCACGGTGTAAACAACCCCCACTGAGCCCTGCACCAGGCAGGGGCACAGCAGCACCCCCAACTGCTAACACCTGAAAATCAGCACAACAGGCCCCTCCCCCAGAAGATCAGCTAGACGGACAACTTCCAGGAGAAGCCAAGGGACTTAAAGTACACAGAATCAGAAGATACTCCCCTGTGGTTCCTTTTTTTTGTTTGTTTGTTTTTTGTTTTGTTTTTTTTGTTTTGTTTTGTTTTGTTTTGTTTTGCTTTTTGATTTGTTTCCTTCCCCCACCCCCTTTTTTTCTCCTTTCTTTTTCTTTCTCTTTTTCTTCTTTTTTTTTTTTCGTTTTTTTTCTTTTTCTTCCCTTTTTTTTTCTCTTTCTCTTTTCTTTCCTTCTTTCTCTCCTCTCTTTTTCTCTTTTTCCCAATACAACTTGCTTTTGGCCACTCTGCACTGAGCAAAATGACTAGAAGGAAAACCTCACCTCAAAAGAAAGAATCAGAAACAGTCCTCTCTCCCACAGAGTTACAAAATCTGGATTACAATTCAATGTCAGAAAGCCAATTCAGAAGCACTATTATACAGCTACTGGTGGCTCTAGAAAAAAGTATAAAGGACTCAAGAGACTTCATGACTGCAGAATTTAGAGCTAATCAGGCAGAAATTAAAAACCAATTGAATGAGATGCAATCCAAACTAGAAGTCCTAACGACGAGGGTTAACGAGGTGGAAGAACGAGTGAGTGACCTAGAAGACAAGTTGACAGCAAAGAGGGAAACTGAGGAAAAAAGAGACAAACAATTAAAAGACCATGAAGATAGATTAAGGGAAATAAACGACAGCCTGAGGAAGAAAAACCTACGTTTAATTGGGGTTCCCGAGGGCGCCGAAAGGGACAGAGGGCCAGAATATGTATTTGAACAAATTCTAGCTGAAAACTTTCCTAATCTGGGAAGGGAAACAGGCATTCAGATCCAGGAAATAGAGAGATCCCCCCCTAAAATCAATAAAAACCGTTCAACACCTCGACATTTAATTGTGAAGCTTGCAAATTCCAAAGATAAGGAGAAGATCCTTAAAGCAGCAAGAGACAAGAAATCCCTGACTTTTATGGGGAGGAGTATTAGGGTAACAGCAGACCTCTCCACAGAGACCTGGCAGGCCAGAAAGGGCTGGCAGGATATATTCAGGGTCCTAAATGAAAAGAACATGCAACCAAGAATACTTTATCCAGCAAGGCTCTCATTCAAAATGGAAGGAGAGATAAAGAGCTTCCAAGACAGGCAGCAACTAAAAGAATATGTGACCTCCAAACCAGCTCTGCAAGAAATTTTAAGGGGGCCTCTTAAAATTCCCCTTTAAGAAGAAGTTCAGTGGAACAGTCCACAAAAACAAAGACTGAATAGATATCTTGATGACACTAAACTCATATCTCTCAATAGTAACTCTGAATGTGAACGGGCTTAATGACCCCATCAAAAGGCGCAGGGTTTCAGACTGGATAAAAAAGCAGGACCCATCTATTTGCTGTCTACAAGAGACTCATTTTAGACAGAAGGACACCTACAGCCTGAAAATAAAAGGTTGGAGAACCATTTACCATTCGAATGGTCCTCAAAAGAAAGCAGGGGTAGCCATCCTTATATCAGATAAACTAAAATTTACCCCAAAGACTGTAGTGAGAGATGAAGAGGGACACTATATCATACTTAAAGGATCTATTCAACAAGAGGACTTAACAATCCTCAATATATATGCTCCAAATGTGGGAGCTGCCAAATATATAAATCAATTATTAACCAAAGTGAAGAAATACTTAGATAATAATACACTTATACTTGGTGACTTCAATCTAGCTCTTTCTATACTCGATAGGTCTTCTAAGCAAAACATCTCCAAAGAAACAAGAGCTTTAAATGATACACTGGACCAGATGGATTTCACAGATATCTACAGAACTTTACATCCAAACTCAACTGAATACACATTCTTCTCAAGCGCACATGGAACTTTCTCCAGAATAGACCACATATTGGGTCACAAATCGGGTCTGAACCGATACCAAAAGATTGGGATTGTCCCCTGCATATTCTCGGACCATAATGCCTTGAAATTAGAACTAAATCACAACAAGAAGTTTGGAAGGACCTCAAACACATGGAGGTTAAGGACCATCCTGCTAAAAGATAAAAGGGTCAACCAGGAAATTAAGGAAGAATTAAAAAGATTCATGGAAACTAATGAGAATGAAGATACAACCGTTCAAAATCTTTGGGATGCAGCAAAAGCAGTCCTAAGGGGGAAATACATCGCAATACAAGCATCCATTCAAAAACTGGAAAGAACTCAAATACAAAAGCTAACCTTACACATAAAGGAGCTAGAGAAAAAACAGCAAATAGATCCTACACCCAAGAGAAGAAGGGAGCTAATAAAGATTCGAGCAGAACTCAACGAAATCGAGACCAGAAGAACTGTGGAACAGATCAACAGAACCAGGAGTTGGTTCTTTGAAAGAATTAATAAGATAGATAAACCATTAGCCAGCCTTATTAAAAAGAAGAGAGAGAAGACTCAAATTAATAAAATCATGAATGAGAAAGGAGAGATCACTACCAACACCAAGGAAATACAAACGATTTTAAAAACCTATTATGAACAGCTATACGCCAATAAATTAGGCAATCTAGAAGAAATGGACGCATTCCTGGAAAGCCACAAACTACCAAAACTGGAACAGGAAGAAATAGAAAACCTGAACAGGCCAATAACCAGGGAGGAAATTGAAGCAGTCATCAAAAACCTCCCAAGACACAAGAGTCCAGGGCCAGATGGCTTCCCAGGAGAATTTTATCAAACGTTTAAAGAAGAAATCATACCTATTCTCCTAAAGCTGTTTGGAAAGATAGAAAGAGATGGAGTACTTCCAAATTCGTTCTATGAAGCCAGCATCACCTTAATTCCAAAGCCAGACAAAGACCCCGCCAAAAAGGAGAATTACAGACCAATATCCCTGATGAACATGGATGCAAAAATTCTCAACAAGATACTGGCCAATAGGATCCAACAGTACATTAAGAAAATTATTCACCATGACCAAGTCGGATTTATCCCTGGGACACAAGGCTGGTTCAACACCCGTAAAACAATCAATGTGATTCATCATATCAGCAAGAGAAAAACCAAGAACCATATGATCCTCTCATTGGATGCAGAGAAAGCATTTGACAAAATACAGCATCCATTCCTGATCAAAACTCTTCAGAGTGTAGGGATAGAGGGAACATTCCTCGACATCTTAAAAGCCATCTATGAAAAGCCCACAGCAAATATCATTCTCAATGGGGAAGCACTGGGAGCCTTTCCCCTAAGATCAGGAACAAGACAGGGATGTCCACTCTCACCACTGCTGTTCAACATAGTACTGGAAGTCCTAGCCTCAGCAATCAGAAAACAAAAAGACATTAAAGGCATTCAAATTGGCAAAGAAGAAGTCAAACTCTCCCTCTTCGCCGATGACATGATACTCTACATAGAAAACCCAAAAGTCTCCACCCCAAGATTGCTAGAACTCATACAGCAATTCGGTAGTGTGGCAGGATACAAAATCAATGCCCAGAAGTCAGTGGCATGTCTATACACTAACAATGAGACTGAAGAAAGAGAAATTAAGGAGTCAATCCCATTTACAATTGCACCCAAAAGCATAAGATACCTAGGAATAAAGCTCACCAAAGATGTAAAGGATCTATACCCTCAAAACTATAGAACACTTCTGAAAGAAATTGAGGAAGACACAAAGAGATGGAAAAATATTCCATGCTCATGGATTGGCAGAATTAATATTGTGAAAATGTCAATGTTACCCAGGGCAATATACACGTTTAATGCAATCCCTATCAAAATACCATGGACTTTCTTCAGAGAGTTAGAACAAATTATTTTAAGATTTGTGTGGAATCAGAAAAGACCCTGAATAGCCAGGGGAATTTTAAAAAAGAAAACCATATCTGGGGGCATCACAATGCCAGATTTCAGGTTGTACTACAAAGCTGTGGTCATCAAGACAGTGTGGTACTGGCACAAAAACAGACACATAGATCAGTGGAACAGAATAGAGAATCCAGAAGTGGACCCTGAACTTTATGGGCAACTAATATTCGATAAAGGAGGAAAGACTATCCATTGGAAGAAAGACAGTCTCTTCAATAAATGGTGCTGGGAAAATTGGACATCCACATGCAGAAGAATGAAACTAGACCACTCTCTTTCACCATACACAAAGATAAACTCAAAATGGATGAAAGATCTAAATGTGAGACAAGATTCCATCAAAATCCTAGAGAAGAACACAGGAAACACCCTTTTTGAACTCAGCCATAGTAACTTCTTGCAAGATACATCCACGAAGGCAAAAGAAACAAAAGCAAAAATGAACTATTGGGACTTCATCAAGATAAGAAGCTTTTGCACAGCAAAGGATACAGTCAACAAAACTCAAAGACAACCTACAGAATGGGAGAAGATATTTGCAAATGACATATCAGATAAAGGGCTAGTTTCCAAGATCTATAAAGAACTTATTAAACTCAACACCAAAGAAACAAACAATCCAATCATGAAATGGGCAAAAGACATGAAGAGAAATCTCACAGAGGAAGACATAGACATGGCCAACATGCATATGAGAAAATGCTCTGCATCACTTGCCATCAGGGAAATACAAATCAAAACTACAATGAGATACCACCTCACGCCAGTGAGAATGGGGAAAATTAACAAGGCAGGAAACAACAAATGTTGGAGAGGATGCGGAGAAAAGGGAACCCTCTTACACTGTTGGTGGGAATGTGAACTGGTGCAGCCACTCTGGAAAACTGTGTGGAGGTTCCTCAAAGAGTTAAAAATATACCTGCCCTATGACCCAGCAATTGCACTGTTGGGGATTTACCCCAAAGATACAGATGCAATGAAACACCGGGACACCTGCACCCCGATGTTTCTAGCAGCAATGGCCACGATAGCCAAACTGTGGAAGGAGCCTCGGTGTCCAACGAAAGATGAATGGAGAAAGAAGATGTGGTTTATGTATACAATGGAATATTACTCAGCTATTAGAAATGACAAATACCCACCATTTGCTTCAACGTGGATGGAACTGGAGGGTATTATGCTGAGTGAAGTAAGTCAGTCGGAGAAGGACAAACATTATATGTTCTCATTCATTTGGGGAATATAAATAATAGTGAAAGGGAATATAAGGGAAGGGAGAAGAAATGTGTGGGAAATATCAGAAAGGGAGACAGAACGTAAAGACTGCTAACTCTGGGAAACGAACTAGGGGCGGTGGAAGGGGAGGAGGGCGGGGGGTGGGAGTGAATGGGTGACGGGCACTGGGTGTTATTCTGTATGTTAGTAAATTGAACACCAATAAAAAATAAATTAAAATAAATAAATAAATAAAAAATAAAGTTAAACCAAAGACTGTAACAAGAGATGAAGAGCACTATAGTATAAATAAAGGGGCCTATCCAACAGAAAGATCTAACAATCATAAATATTTATGTCTCTAACTTGGAAGCAGCCAAATATATAAACCAATTAATAACAAAATTTTTAAAAACTGATATTAATACAAAAATAGTAGGATACTTTTACACCTCACTCACAGCAATGGACAAATAATCAAAGCAGATTAACAAGGAAACATGGGCTTTGAATGACACACTGGATCAGATAGATTTAATAGATATATTCAGGGCATTTCATCCTAAAGCAGCAGAACACACATTCCTGTCAAGTGCACATAGAACATTCTCCGGAATAGATCACATACTGGGTCACAAATCAAGACTCAACTGGTACAGAAAGATTGAGATAATACTATGCATATTTTCAGACCACAATGCTATGAAACTTGAAGTCAACCATAAGAAAAAATTTGGAAGGACCACAAATACATGGAGGTTAAAGAACATTCTACTAAAGAATGAATGGGTCAACCAGGAAATTAAAGACGAATTTTTAAAATACATAGAAGCAAATGAAAATGAAAATATGACAGTTCAAAACCTTTGGGATGCAGCAAAGGTGGTCCTAAGAGGGAAGTATATAGCAATACAGGCCTTCCTCAAGAAGTAAGAAAAGTCTCAAATATACAACCTAACATTACTTCCAAAGGACCTGGAAAAAAGAACAACAAATAAAATCTAAATACAGCAGAAGAAGAGAAATAATAAAAATCAGAGCAGAAATAAATGTTATAGAATTAAAAAAAAAACAGTAGAACAGATGAATGAAACTAGGAGCTGGTACTTTGAAAGAATTAACAAGATTTATAAACCAAGAGCCAGACTTATCAAAAAGAAAGAAGACAGGACCCAAATAAGTAAATCATGAATGAAGGAGGAGAAACCACAACCAACACCAGAGAAACACAAACAATTCTAAGAGAATACTATGAGCGATTATATGCCAACAAATTAGGCAATCTGGGGGAAATGGATAAGTTCCTAGAAACATATAAACTACCAAAACTCAAAGAGGAAGAAATAGAAAGCCTGAACAGACCCATAACTAGCAAAGAAATTGAATCAGTAATCAAAAATCTTCCAACAGGGATGCCTGCATGGCTCAGTTGGGTAGAGCATCCAACTCTTGATTTTGGCTCAGGTCATGATCTCAGGGTCCTAGAACTGAGCTCCATGTCAGGTTCCATGCTGAGTGCAGTGTCTGTTTGTCCCTCTCTCTCTCTGCTCCTCCCCTACTCATGTTCTCTCTCAAAGAAATAAGTAAAATCCTTTTTAAAAAACTCCCAACAAACAAGTGTTTAGGGCTGGATGGTTTCATAGGGAAATTCTACCAAACATTTAAAGAATACCTATTATTTTGAAACTGCTCCAAAAAATAGAAATGGAAAGAAAACTTCCAAACTCATTCTGAGGCCAGCATTATCCTTGATCTCAAAACCAGACAACCTCCCATCTAAAAAGGAGAGTTACAGAACAATTTCCCTGAGGAACATCAAAGCTAAAATTCTCAACAAGCTACTAGCTAATAGGATCCAACAGTATATTAAAAGGACTATTCACTGTGACCAAGTGGGATTTATTCCTGGGCTGCAGGTAAAAGATACCTGGGAATAAACCTAACCAAAGAGGTAAAGGATCTATACCCTAAAAACTATAGAACACTTCTGAAAGAAATTGAGGAAGACACAAAGAGATGGAAAAATATTCCATGCTCATGGATTGGCAGAATTAATATTGTGAAAATGTCAATGTTACCCGGGTCAATATACACGTTTAATGCAATCCCTATCAAAATACCATGGACTTAAAAAAAAAATACCATGGACTTTCTTCAGAGAGTTGGAACAAATCATCTTAAGATTTGTGTGGAATCAGAAAAGGCCCCGAAGAGCCAGGGGAATGCTGAAAAAGAAAACTGGAGCTGGGGGCATCACAATGCCGGATTTCAAGTTGTACTACAAAGCTGTGGTCATCAAGACAGTGTGGTGCTGGCACAAAAACAGACACATAGATCAATGGAACAGAATAGAGAACCCAGTAATGGGCCCTCAACATTATGGTCAACTAATATTCGACAAAGTAGGAAAGACTATCCACTGGAAAGAGGACAATCTCTTCAATAAATGGTGCTGGGAAAATTGGACAGCCACTTGCAGAAGAATGAAACTGGACCATTCTCTTACACCATACACAAAGATAAACTCAAAATGGATGAAAGATCTAAGTGTGAGACAAGAATCCATCAAAATCCTAGAGAAGAACACAGGCAACACCCTTTGTGAACTTGGCCACAGTAACTTCTTGCAAGATACATCTATGAAGGCAAGGGAAACAAAAGCAAAAATGAATTACTGGGACTTAATCAAGATTTAAAAAAAGCTAATTGAAAAAAAAAGATTAAAAAAAAGCTTTTGCACAGCAAAAGAAACAGTCAACAAAACTTAAAGACAACCTACAGAATGGGAGAAGATATTTGCAAATGACATAGCAGATAAAGGGCTAGTATCCAAGATCTAGAAAGAATTTATTAAACTCAACAGCAAAGAAACAAACAATCCAATTATGAAATGGGCAAAAGACATGAACAGAAATTTCACAGAAGAAGACATAGACATGGCCAACAAGCACACGAGAAAATGCTCTGCACCACTTGCCATCAGGGAAACACAGTGAGATACCACCTTACACCAGTCAGAACGGCTAAAATTAACAACTCAGGAAACAACTGATGTTGGTGAGAATGCAGAGAAAGGGGAACCTTCTTATACTGTTGGTGGGAATGGAAACTGGTGCAGTCATTCTGGAAAACAGTATGGAGGTTCCTCAAAACGTTAGAAATAGAGCTACCCTATGATTCAGGTATTTATCCAAAGAATACAAAAATGGTCATTCAAAGGGGTACATGCAGTCTATTTTTATAGCAGCAATGTCCACAATAACCAAAATATGGAAAAAGCCCATATGTCTATCACAGATATACAGATACTACACTAACAATACACTATATATGTTAACTAAATTTAATTCAAATCAAAATAAATTAAACCTGGAGTTTTAAAGGGCTTGGGTGAGATAAAGCCCAAAGAGCGCTGTGCTTCTCTTGGAGAGGAGGCAGTTTCCTGTCTCCAGAAGACCAGCCCAAACCCCTGTTCACATTGCCTTGCTCAACCTTGGAGTTGTGTGAGGCCTTTGTTCCAGTGGTGTGGTAGCAACAGATTTCAACTCACAAATATACCAGCATACCTAGTTAAAAAGTGCCACATTCAGGCCAGGGACAATACATTGCTCACAATATGCAAAGAGAACCTCTGAAGATGAATGGCCTGCAGGTTATAGTGGCCAGGATAAAACAGCAAAGCATACACAGCACACATTGGAGACACTCCTGGTGAAGAGGGTACCCTACACAGCAGGGCACTATAGGACCAATCTTCATAAGGCCATTACCCTCAAGAACAGAAGATGTAGCTGACTTTTCTAACACAGAGAAACAGGCACAGAGACTTAGACAAAATGAAAAGACTGAGAAATGTATTCCAAATACATTTGGAATCTGTGGCCACACCCATAGATCTAACTGAAACAGATATCAGTAACATTCCTGATAGAGTATTAAAAGCAATGATCATAAGAACATTCACTGGATTTGAGAAAAGAGGGGGAAAAATTAGTGAGACCCTTAACACAAAGATAAACAGAATCAATCAGAGATGAAGAGTGCAACAAATGACATTAGAAACAAGCTTGATAGAAAAAAAAAAAGAAACATACTTGATAGAATGAACAACAAGCTGGAAGAAGCAGAGGAATGAACTAATGGCCTAGAAGACACAGTAATGAAAAACAATCATGAACAAAAGAGAGAAAAAGGAATTATGGATAGAAAACAACAATGGGCAGGGAACTGAGTAACTCTATCAAATATAGTAACATTCATATTATAGGAGTCCCAGAAAAAGAAGAGAGAGAAAAGGGGACAATTTATTTGAAGAAATAATAGCTGAGGGTCACCTGGATGGCTCAGTCAGTTAAACATTTGCCTTCAGCTCTGGTCAGGACCCCAGAGTCCTGGGATCCAACCCTGCATCAAGCTCCCTGCTCAATGGGGAACCTCCTTCTTCCTCTCCCCTATCTCCCTGCTTCTGCTCGCTTGCTCTCATAAATAAATAAATAAATAAATAAATAAATAAATAAATAAATAAATAAAAAAAACTGAAAACTTCCCTAATCTGGGGAAGAAAACAGATATCCAGATCCGGGAGGTAAAGAGAACCCCCAACAAAACCAACAAAAGCAGATCTACATCAAGACATGTTTTAATTATTTGGTGAAATATAGTGATAAAGAAAAAAAATTAAAGCAATTAGACAAAAAAAAAAAGGACAGTAACATACGAGGGAAGCCCCATAAGGCTAGAAGGGGATTTTTCAGTGGAAACTTTCCAAGCTAGAAGGGATGGGCATGATATATTCAAAGTGCTGAATGGCAAAAATCTGCAGCCAAGAATACTCTACTCAGTAAAGCTATCATTCAGAATAGAGAGATAAAGAGTTTCCCAGACAAACAAAAACTAAAGGAGCTCATGATCACTAAATCAGCCCTTCAAGAAATATTAAAGGGGACTCTTTGAGTGGAAAGAAGATACCAAAAGTGACAGTATGAAGGCAGGAAACACAAAAGCAGTAAAATTGAATATTTCTGTTAAAAAAATAAAGGAATTCACAGAATAAAAGGTATAAAGTATGATTGTATATATCTAAAATGTGGAGAGGAGAGGGGTAAAGAATGGGTTCAAATGTAAACAACCATTAACTTAATATAGACTGCTATTTGCAGAAGAGGTTATATATAAATATAATCCTAACTACACAGCAAAAACTACTAATATGCAAAGAAAAAGAAAGCCAAGCATGTCAGTAAAATTAGCAAACTATGAAAGAAAGACAAGAAAGGATCAGAGAAAATCTTTAGAAACAACCACAAAACAACAAAATGACATAAATAGATATCTATCAATAATTACTTTGACTGGAAATGGGCTAAACTCTTCAATGAAAAAACAGAATGGATTATAAAAACAAAACCCATCTATATGCTGCCTACAAAAGACTCCTTTTAGACCCAAGATGTCTGCAGATTGAAAGTGAGGAGGTGATGGGCAAACATCTATCAAGTAAATGGGTGGCAAAAGAAAGAGTAGCAACACTTATATACTTATATTGAACAAAATAGACTTTAAAACAAAGACTATAACAAGAGACAAAGAGGGACACTATAATAATAAACAGTAAAATGTAACAAAAAGAGATAATTGTAAATATTTATGCATCCAACATATTAACACATATGCACCTGATAACACATAAAACAGTTAATAACAAACATAAAGGAACTAATACATAATAAAGCAATAATAGTAGGGAACTTTAATACCCCACTTACATCAATGAACAGATCACCTAAACAGAAAATCAACAAGTAAATAGTGTCTTTGAATGACACACCAGAACAGGTGTTTTTAAAATATATATTCAGGACATCCCATCCTAAAACAGCAGAACACACATTCTTTTCAAGGACACATGGAACATTCTCCAGAACAGATCATATATTAAGCCACAAAACAAATTCAAGAAGTTTGAAGTCTTCCCATACATCTTTTCTGACCACAGTGCTATGAAACTAAAGTCAACCACAAGAAAAAATATGGAAAGACCACAAATACATGGAGACTAAATAATATCCTACTAAACACTGAATTGGTCAATCACGAAATAAAAGAAGAAATTTAAAAATACATGGAAAGAACTTAAAATGAAAACACAATGGTCCAAAACCTTTGGCATACAGTAAAAATGGTTCTAGGAGGGAAGTTTATAACAATACAGGCCTACTTCAAGAAGCAAGAAAAATCTCAAACTAACTTTACACTGAAGGGAGCTAGAAAAATAACAAACAAAACCTAAAACCAGCAGAAGGAAGAAAATAGTAAAGATTGAAGCAGAAATGAATGATACAGATACCAAAAAAAACAAGAGGACAGATCAATGAAACCAGGAACTGGTTCTGCCGGGGGGGCGGGGGGGGGATTTATAAACCTCGAGCCAGAATTATCAAGAAAAAAGGAGAACAGACTACAATAATAAAATCACAAATGGGAGAGGGGAAATAACAGCCAAAACCACAGAAATACAATTATAAGAGATTATTATAAAAAACTATATGCCAAAAAATTGGACCACCTAGAAGAAATGGATAAATTCCTAGAAACATATAAACTATCAAAACTAAAAGAGGAAGAAATAGGAAATTTGAACAGATCAATTACCAGCAAATAAATTGAATCACTAATTTAAAAACTAACAACAGGGATCCCTGGGTGGCGCAGCGGTTTGGCACCTGCCTTTGGCCCAGGGCGCGATCCTGGAGATCCGGGATCGAATCCCACGTCGGGCTCCCGGTGCATGGAGCCTGCTTCTCCCTCTGCCTATGTCTCTGCCTCTCTCTCTCTCTCTCTGTGTGACTATCATAAATAAATAAAAATTAAAAAAAAACTTTAAAAAATAAAAAATAAAAATAAAAACTCCCAACAAACAAAAGTCCAGGACTAGACAGTTTCACAGGCAAATTCTACCAAACATTTAAAGAGTTAATAACTATTCTTATCAAACTATTCCAAAAAAAGTATAAAAGGAAGCAAAACTTCCAAATTCATTCTATGAGGCCAGAATCACCATGATACCAAAATGAGATAAAGACACTAATAAAAAAGAGAACTACAGGGATCCCTGGGTGGCACAGCAGTTTAGCGCCAGCCTTTGGCCCAGGACGCGATCCTGGAGACTCGGGATTGAATCCCACGTCGGGCTCCCGGTGCATGGAGCCTGCTTCTCCCTCTGCCTGTGTCTCTGCCTTTCTCTCTCTCTCTGTGACTATCATAAATAAATTTTTTAAAAAATTTAAAAAAAAGAGAGAGAACTACAAGCCAATATCCCTGATGAATACAGATGCAAAAATCTTCAACAAACTACTAGGAAAGTGAATCCAACTTACAGGTATTTAATGTATTGTCACCACAATCAAATGGTATTTATTCCTGGGTTGCAAGGGTGGTTCAATATTTGCAAATCAATCAACATGATACATCATATCAATAAGATAAAGGGTAAGAATCATATGATTATATCAATAGATGCAGAAAAAACATTTGACGAAGCACTACATCCATCCATGATAAAAAAAAAAAAAAAACCTCAACAAAGTAGGTCTACAGGGAATATACCTCAACATAATAATTGATCTCATTTACAAATGCATCAAAAGCCATAAGATATCTAGGAATAAACCTGCCCACAGAGGTAAAGGATCTGTACTCTTAAAACTACAGAACACTTATGAAAGAAATTGAGGAAGACACGAAGAGATGGAAAAACATTCCATGATCATGGATTAGAAGAACAAATATTGTTAAAATATCTATAGTACCCAAAGCAATCTACATATTTAATGCAATCCCTGTCAAAATACCACCAGCATTTTTCACAGAACTAGAAGAATCCTAAAATTTTTCATGGAATTACAAAGACCTCGAATAACTAAAGCAATCTTGAAAAGGAAAAGAAAAGCTGGAGGCATCACAATTTCAGACTTCAAGTGATATTACAAAGCTGTAGCAATCAAAACAGTATTATACTGGCACAAAAAAATAGATATTTAGATTGACAGAATTAAATAGAAAACCCAGAAGTAAACTCCCAATTATATGGGTAATTAATCTTCAATAAAGCAGGAAACAATATCCAATGGATCAGTCTTTTCAATAAATGGTGTTAGGAAAATTGGTCTACAACATGAAAAAGAAAGGTAAAACTGGACAACTTTCTTACACTACACACAAAATAAATTAAAATGGATTAAAGGCCTAAATGTCAGACCTCTAACCATAAAAATCCTAGAAAAGAACACAGGCAGTAACTTCTTTGACATTGGCTGTAGGAACTTTTTTCTAAATATGTCTCCTGAGGCAAAGGGAAAAAACAAAAATGAAGTATTGGGACTTCATCAAAATAGAAAGCATTTGCCCAGCAAAGGAAACAATCAACAAAACTAAAAAGCAACCTACAGAATGGGATAAGATATTTCCAAGTGATATATCCAATAAAAGGTTAGTATCTAAAATAAAGACCTTATAAAACTGAATACCCAAAAAACAAGTAATCTAATTAAAAATGGACAGAAGATATGAACATTTCTCCAAAGAAGACATAACAGACAGCCACCAGACACATAAAAATATACCCATGGTAAGCACCATCAGGGAAATACAAACCAAAAGTACAATAAGATATCACCTCATATCTATCAGAATGGTTAGAATCAACAATACGGCAAGGATGTGGGAAAAAAGGAACATTCATGCACTGTTGGTGGAAATGCAAACTGGTGCAGCCACTATGGGAAAGAGTATGGAAGTTCCTCAAAAAGTTAAAAATAGAATTACCCTAAAATCCAGGAATCTCACTACGGGGTATTTATTCAAAGACTAAAAAAAAAAAAAAAAAAAACAGATTCAAAGGAATACGTTAACTCTTATGTGTTTAGCAGCACTATTTACAAATTATGGGAACAGCCCAAATGTCTATCAATTATGAATGGATAAAAAGATGCAGTGTATAGATAGATGATAGATAGATAGATAGATAGATAGATAGATAGATGATAGATAGATAGAGATATCTATACACACACACACACACACACACACACACACACTGGAATATTATTTGGCCACAAAAAAAGAACAAAATCTTGCCATTTGCAACAACATGAATGGAGCTAGAAAGTATAATACTAAGCAAAATAAGTCAGAGAAAGACAAATACCATATGATTTCACTATTATGTGGAATTTAACAAACTAAAGAAACAAGCAAAGGGAAAAAAAGAAAGAGGGAGAGACAAACCAAGAAACAGACTCTTAACTATAGAGAACAAACTGATGATTACCAGAGGGAAGGTTGGTAGGGGGATGGGTTAAATAGGTGATGGGGATTAAGGAGTGTACTCATTATGATGAGTACCAGGTGATATATGGAATTGTTGAATATTAGATACCTGAAACTAATATAACACTATGTTAACTAACTGGAATTGAAATAAAAACTTAAAAACAAAACAAATAGATTCAGTTTAGGAAGATGAAAAAGTTCTATAGATGGTTAGTGGTGATGATTGCACAATAATGTAAATTTACTTAATGCCACTGGACCGTACACTTAAAAATAGTTAAAATCAGGGCATCTGGGTGGCTCAGTGGTTGAGTGTCTGCCTTTGGCTCAGGTCATGATCCCAGGGTCCTGGGATCCAGTTCTGTATCCGGCTCCCTGTTGGGAGCCTGATTCTCCCTTTGCCTATGTCTCTGCCTCTCACTCTGTATCTCTCATGAATAAATAAATAAAATATTTTTAAATAGTTAAAATGGTAAATATTGTTATGTATATTTTATACAATAAAGGCAAAATAAATGCAATATATAAATTTATCAAATCAACACTCTGTATGCACCTTAAACTTACATAATGCTATGCATCAATTACTATTATATCTCAATAAAAATAATACAATGAAAAAGTTTTAAAAGCAGACTAGATTTATATTGATGATTTTTTCTGATTATATCAAAATGCTTTTGGTTTAAAAAAATCAGTGCAAAACCATTAAAAGAAAAAGAAGTGAATAAACATTGTTAAAATGTCTATGCTACCCAAAGCAATCTACACATTCAGTGCAATCCCTATTAAAATACTGTCAACATTTTTCACAGAGCTGGAACGAATAATCCTAAAATGTGTATGGAACCACAAAAGACCCCAAATAGCCAGAGGAATGTTGAAAAAGAAAACCAAATCTGGGGGGCATCACAATGCCTGACTTCAAGCTATATTGTAAAGCTGTGATCATCAAGACAACATGGTACTGGCACAAAAAAAGACACATAGATCAATGGAACAGAATAGAGAACCCAGAAATTGACCCTCAACTCTATAGTCAACTAATCTTTGACAAAGCAAGAAAGATTATCCAATGGAAAAAGGACAGTCTCTTCAATAAATGGTGCTTGGAAAATTAGACAGCCACATGCAGAAGAATGAAACTGCACCATTCTCTTACACCATACATAAAGATAAACTCAAAATGGTTGAAAGACCTAAATGTGAGACAGGAAACCATCAGGATCCTACAGGAGAACAAAGGCAGCAACCTCTTTGACCTTGGCCACAGCAACTTCTTGCTAGACACATCTCCAAAGGCAAGAGAAACAAAAGCAAACATGAGATTTCATCAAGATAAAGTTTTTGCACAGCAAAGGAAACAGTCAACAAAACTAAAAGGCAACCTACAGAATGGGAGAAGATATTTGCAAATAACATATTAGATAAAAGGCTAGTATCCAAGATCTATAGAGAACTTATCAAACTCAACACCCTCAAAAAAACAAATAATTCAGTCAAGAAACGAGCAAAAGATGTAAACAGACATTTCTCCAAAGAAGACACACACATGCCCAAGGGACACATGAAACAATGCTCTACATCACTTGGTATCAGGGAAATACAAGTCAAAACCACAATAAGATACCACCTCACACCAGTCAGAATGGCTAAAATTAACAAGATAGGAAACAGCAAATGTTGGTGAAGTTGCAGAGAAAGAGGAACCCTTTTACAGTGTTGGTGAGAATGCAAGCTGGTATGGCCTCTCTGGAAAACAGTATGATGATTCCTCAAGAAGTTAAAAATAGAGCTACCCTATGACCCAGCAATTGCACTACTAAATATTTACCACAAAGATACAAATGCAGTGGTCTAGAGGGGCACCTGTACCCAATGTTCATAACAACAAAGTCCACAATAGCCAAACTGTAGAAAGAGCAGAGATGTCCATCAATAGATGAATGGATGAAGAAGATGTGGTATATAGGATGAATACATTGACGTGGATGGAACTGGGGGATATTATGCTGAGAGAAATAAACCAATTAGAGAAAGACAATTATATGATTTCACTCATATGTGGAATATAAGAAATAGTGAAAGTGACCATAAGGGAAGGAGGGGAAACTGTGGGGAAAAATTAGAGAGGACAAACCATGAGACACTCCTGACTCTAGGAAGCAAACAAATGGTTGTGGAAGGAGAGGTGGGTGGAGGGATGGGATAACTGGGTGACAGGCATTGAGGAGAGCACGTGATATGATGAGCACGGGGTGTTATACTATATGTTGGCAAAATGAATTTAAATTTTTAAAAACTTTAAAAAAAGAAAGGATGAATACTTACCATTTGCATGGACATGGATGAAACAGGAAGGTATTATACTGACAGAAATAAGTCAGAGAAAGACAATTATATAGTTTCACTCATATGTGGAATATAGGAAACAGCACAGAGAATCATAGGGGAAGAGAGGAAAAACTGAATGGGAAGTCATCAGAAAGGAAGAAAAATCATGACAGACTCATAACTATAGGAGACAAGCTGAGGGTTGCTGGAGAGGAGGTGGGTGAGGGGACAGTGTAATTGGGTGATGGGCATTAAGAAGGGATGTGATGTGATGAGCACTGGGTGTTACTATGCAACTGATAAACTGTTGAACACTACATCTGAGACTAATGATGTTAGCTAATTTAATTTAAATAAGAAAGAAAAGAGGAAGGCAGGAAGGAAGAAAGGAAGGGAGGGAGGACATTTCTGTGGGTAAGCACACATATACTGTGATTGTTAATTTTACGTGTCAGCTGGACTACAGGGTATCCAGATATTATTCTGGATAATAAACATTATTCAAACATTATTCTGGATGTTTCTGTAAGGTTGTTTTGAATTAGATTTATATTTAAATTGGTGAACTTTTAGTAAGGCACATTGCCCTCCACCATGTGGATGGATCTCATCCAATCGGTTGAAGATCTGAATAGAACAAAGGCGGACCTCTCCGGAGCAAGAGAGACTTCTCCAGTAGACTGTCTTTTTTTTTTTTTTTTCTTAAAGATTTATTTATTTATTTATGATAGACACACACAGAGAGAGAGAAGCAGAGACACAGGAGGAGGGAGAAGCAGGCTCCATGCCGGGAGCCCCACGCGGGACTCGATCCCCGGACTCCAGGACCGTGCCCTGGGCCAAAGGCAGGCGCCAAACCGCTGAGCCACCCAGGGATCCCCTAGACTGTCTTTTGACTTCATCTGCAACAGCAGTTCTGGATTCTACAGCAGACTGCCTTTAGAGTAAAACTGCAACTCTTTGCAGCCTGACAGTATCCCCACCAGACTCATCACACATCTATAATTGTGTTAATCAAGTCCCTAAAATAAATCTCACTTGTATACACACACATCTTATTCTGTTTCTCTGGAGAACTCTAATATACATGCATACATACATATATTTAGACAGAGATAAATACACATTTACAGTTTATGCACAAATCCCTTCTGCATTATACATTATTCCTTCTTTATTATAAGCAACTTCTTTGGACTATACACACAGCTTTAGTTCACACTTCCCGATGGCCACAGAATAATCCATTCTATGGATTTATTCAGCCATCTTCTGTTGATGGGAATGGAGTTGAATTTGATTTGTAAAGATTACAAAGACAACAGGAATAAATATTCTTGTTCATACATTTTTCACAATTGTCCAACTTCTTATGATAAATTCTGGGAAATGGAATTGTTGTTTCAAATTATAATTACATTTAATTCTTCTTGATCAAATTCATAGAGATTTGATTTACAGAAAAAAAATATAAGCATGCAGTTTAATGAGCTTTAACAAATGAATTTTGACAAATACATCCGTGTGACTACCACCACAGTCAAGATATAGAGTACATCAATATAAAAAGCTTCTTCATGATCATTTACAGTCAACATTAGCCCCACCACTTGCCCTAGGAAATCAATTATTTGTTTCCTGTCAGTATTGACCTGATTTTCTTTTTGTAGAATTTCACAAAAATGAAATCATACAGTATGTAATCTTTTATGTTTGCATCTTCCATTCAACATATTTTTGAGATTCATTCACATTATTACACATATCCATAGTCCATTCTTTTTTTATACTCAACAGCATTTTGTAGCATGGGTATAAACAAAATTTATTTAATCACTTATCTGGTCATGAAAAATTGGGCTAACTCCAGTCTGGGATATTATTAATAAAGATGTCTTTATTCACACACAAATCTGAGTGGATATGTGGGTTTCTCTTGGGTAGAAATTATGGAGTGGGGCAGCCCGGGTGGCTCAGTGGTTTAGCACTGCCTTCAGCCCAGGGTGTGATCCTGGAGACCCAGGATGGAGTCCCACGTCAGGCTCCCAGCGTGGAGCCTGCTTCTCCCTCTGCCTGTGTCTCTGCCTCTGTGTGTGTGTGTGTCTAATAAATAAATAGAATCTTTAAAAAATTATGGAGCGTAATTACTGGGTTGTGTTGTAAATATATAGATAATTTTATAAAAATCTGCCAAACTGTTCCAAAGTGGTTTTACTACTTTACATTCCACCAGCAACCTGAGTTTCAGCTCTTCCATATCCTCGCAACACTTGATATTGTCAGTCTATTCAATTTTAGCCATTCTACTGGGATATGATGTACAGTGTTATCTTTTTGTGCTTTTAATTTGCATTTTCCTAATAAATATCGCTGTCAAACATCTTTTCATATGCTAATTTGCTATTTTTATATCTTTTTTGAAGTGTCTACTCAGATTTTTCCCTATTTTTAACTGAATTGTTTGTCTTATTATTGAGTTGTGTTCTTTATAAATTCTAGAGTACAATCCTTTAAAAATATATCTGTACTGTAAATCTTTTTCTCAGTCTGTATCTTTCCTTTTAATTATTTAAATTAAATCTCTCATTAAAGAAAGATTTTAATTTTAATAATAACCAACTTATAATTTGTAATGGATCATGATTTTGGTATGCCATTTAAGAAATCTGTGCCCGAGCACCTGGGTGACTCAGTCAAGCATCTGACTTCAGCTTAGATCATGATCTCAGGGCCCTGGGATTGAGCCCCCTCCTCCTCCATCCCTGCCCCCACAGGCTCCATGCTCAGTGGGGAATTTGCTTCTCCCTCTGCCTCTGCCCCTCCCCCTACTCATGCACTCACGCTCTCTCTCCCCCTCTCTCAAATAAATGAAAGAAAGAAAGAAAGAAAAAAGAAGGAAGGAAGGAAGGAAGGAAGGAAGGAAGGAAGGAAGGAAGGAAGGAAGGAAGGAAAGAAAGGAAGGAAGGAAGAAATCTGTGCCTATGTTTTTTGGCCCAACACCCTCAGTGACCATAGGCTTGGTGGAGCTTCTCAGGGCTGCAACCTCTGCTACCGCCATGGCAGAGTTGCGCTTAAATGAGCACAATCAAAATGAAGTTACTAAGTACATGCATTTTGCTTGTTCAAAAAGAGGCTTAAGACTCAAAAGTATAGATTCCTGCCTTCAAGACGTCAAGCAAAGCAGGCTGGTAGAGGAGACCTTCACTGTAGAAGAGGTCTCCAAGGTCCTGAGAGGGCTGCCCGCTGTGGTCTACAGCAAGGTGGAGTTTGAGCTCATAAACACAGCTCATACCAGTGTGTTACTTCTGCAGCAGCTTTTCTCACAAGCTGAGAAGGTACCTCAAGCTACAGACAGGTATCTCTGAACTTGAAAACAGAATTATTAGAACAAGTTGCAGAATTTACATCTTCAAATAGAACACCCATCATAGATATCACGAAGCCGAAACTTGCACCACTTAACGAGAGTAAAACAACAGAACTTCTGAACAAGGAAATTTTAAGATTTCAAGGAGAATGAGAAATTGAAGTCACAGCTGAAGGCCACTGAAATATAGGCAACACATGCATTAGATGAGAAGTCAAAGCTAGAAGGGGAACTGCAGGATCTACAGCTTGACCAAGGAAATAACAAGGATTTTATAAAGGCCCAAGACTTGAATGATTGGAAAACACATTTGTTGCTTTAAAGAGTGAATTTCAGAAGACACTTAATGACAAGACAGAAAACCAGAAGTCCCTGGAGGAGAATCTAGCAATGGCCAAGCATGACCTACTCAGGGTTCAGGAGCAGCTGGGGATGGCTAAAAAAGAATTAGAAGAGAAATTCCAACAACAACAGCTTATTGAAACATGAAAGAGATTCACACCAAGAAAAATGAACAAATCAAAGATCTGAGATGACTGGCCAAATACAAACCTGAAGATTAAAACCTGAAGATTTCTTCTGGAAGCTGACACTGTGAAAGTATGAACTATTTCTTACCTCCATATTTCTTACCTTACCTCTTATTTCTTACCTAGCATATATGTGAAGCAATTTGTCATATTCCCTCTCCCTCTCCTTATTTTTTAATTGAGAAAAGGGGAACCTGCTGACTGATTTTGTCCAGTCATCCCAAACTCCTTTGCTGAGAGCTTTAGAGTTCTAGTTCCAATGCAGTAAGAATTCTTTATGGTACAGAAGAGGTGTTTAGAGTGGGAAGAAGAGTTTTATCCTTTTGCATTAGTATAAAGAGTACACCATTTCAATAAATGTTAAAGTAAAAAAAAATATCTATGCCTAACTTGAAGTCCAGAAGATTTTCTTTATACTTTCTTCCTGTAGGTTTATACTTCTAAATTTTATGCTTGGGCATAGGATTCATGTAGAGTTAATTTTGTGGGGTGTTATGTAAATGAGTATGAAATAAAGGTTTAGATTCATTTTTTCCCAAATGGATATCCAGTTTTTCAGCACTAGTGTTTAGAAAGATTTTCCTTCCCCCCATTTAATTACTTTGGCATATGAATATTAATTGGACCTATATATATATACATATGATATATATAATATATATATTAGAATCAATTGACCAGTGGACCAATATATATATTGTTCCCATATATTTATATGAATCAATTTGTGCATTTCTTCCAAAACACTTGCAAGGATTTTGATTGAGAATAGGTTGACTATATGGATCAATATGGGAAGAACTGACCTTTGTAACAAAACAGTCTTCCAATCAGTCAGCATAATTCTCCAATTATTTAGGTCTTACTTAGATTTTCCTACCCATGTTTGTAACAGTATACAGGTTTTGCACATATTTTGTTAGATATACTACTAAAATTTTCTATTTTGATGCCATAAAATCAAATATTTGAAATTTTGCTTTCAAAATGTTATTGCTAATATATATAAATGCAATTAACCTTCGTATATTAACCTTGTTTCTAAAGACCTTGCTAATTTTCCTTCAGGTCTGGTAAGTATAGATTCCTTAGTATTTCTACACATTCAATCATGTCATAGGAGAATAAAAACAGTTTTTCTTCTCTTTTTTCCATTGTGTATACCTCTTCCTTTATTTTCTTGCCTTTTTGCACTGGTTAAGCTTTTCAATAAAATGATAATAGAAGTGGTGAAAGTGAACAGCCTAGCTTCATTCTCTACCTTAGTAATAAATTTTTTAAATATAATTATTGTATATTTTCATAGAATTTACCTTCCATTCATAGTTTGCTGGATAATTTTATCATAAATGAATGCTAAACTTTGTCAAATATTTCTTCTGCATCTATTGAAATAATTATATTGTTTTTATGTTTTATTATTCATATGGTAAATAACACTTATTGATTTTCTTATGTTAAACCAACATTTTTCTAAGATAAACTCCACATGGCCATGGTGTATTGCCCTTTTCAGAAATAACTGGATTCAATTTGCTAATATTGTATTATGGATTTTTACATCTATGTTCATGAGAGATATTTGCCTTTCAGTTTTCATTTTTTGTAATTCTTTGGTTTTGGAATCAAGGTAATGCTGGCCACATAAAATAAGGTGGGAGTTATTGCCTTCTACTCCATTTTCTGAAAGAGTTGGTATGATTGGTATTATCTCATCCTCAAATATTTCGTAGAATTCGCCCGTAAGTCCACCTGGTACTAGAGTTTTCTTTGTAGAAAGAAATTTACTTACTCAATTTCTTTACTAGATTTAGGGATATGCACATTTGAAAGTTGTTTTAATTTCTGTAGTATCTGTGGTGCTATTCTCTCTTTCATTCCTGATATTTGCAAGTTGTCCCTTCCTCCTTTTCCTTGATCAAACCTCCTAGCTAGAGGTTTGCCAATTTTGCTTATGTTTCCAAACATCCAGTTCTTGGTTTGATTTTTCTCTATTAGTTGTCCATATTCTCTATCTTCAATAACCTCTTTTATTCTAAATTACCTTTCACATGTTCTTGTTTTTCTAGCTTCATAAGATGGAAATTTAGATAATTGATTTTCAATGTTTCTTCACTTTAATATGAACACTATTAACCTTTAAATGTCTCCTAGCATTGTTCTAGCAGCATCCAACAAAATTTTACATCCTAAGCCTTTGTTTTCATTAAGTTAAAATGTTTTTAGTTTCCCTATTGATTTCTTCCTTTTGATTGTTATTTTCTGAAGTGTTTATTAATTTCCAAATACTTAAGAATTTTCCAGACAATATTTTATCATTAATTTCTAGTTTAATTCTGTTGTGGTCAAAAACATACTCTATGATTTTTATTTCAATAATTTTAAAATTATTTATACCTATTTTATGTTCCGGCACATGGTCTTATGGGACATTCCAAGTATGCTTGAAAACCATAAACAATCTCCTAATGTTGTGTGGAGATGTGGAGTATTCTATAAAAGTCTAATAGTTGGGTACAAAACTATATGTCAATGACTACAGGAAAACTGGGAAATTCACAAATATGTGGAAATTAAACAACATGCTCCCAGACAACCAATGGGTCAAAGAAGAAATTGAAAGAGAAATAAAAAAAATATCCAGAAACAACAATGCAAACACAGTATACCAAAATATATGAGATGCAGAAAAAACAGTTCTAGGGAAAGCATATAACAATAAATGCCTATATTAAGAAAAAAGAAAGCCCTCAAATATACAGCCCAACATTACACTTCAAGGAACCAGAAAAAGAACAAACTACCCAAAGTTAGCAAAAGGAAGAAAATAACAACATTAGAACAGAAATAAATAAAATAGAAACTAGGACAATAGAAAAGATCAATAAACTGAGAATGAGTTTTGCAAAAAATAAATAAAATTGACAAACCTTTATATAGACTAAGAAAAAAAAAGAGAGAAAACTCAAATAAAATTATAAATGAAAGAGGATATATTACAAATGATGCCACAGAAATAAGAAGGCTTAAGAAATTACACTTGACCCTTGAATAATGTGGAGGTTAAAAACAGAGCACCAACCCCCTATGCAATAGAACATTCATGTACAACTTTTGACTACCCAAAAATTTAACTAATAGCTTAGTGTTGAACAGAGCCTTACTGATAACATTAACAGTCATTAACACATATTTTGTATGTTATATGTATTATACACTGTATCCTTACAATAAAATGAGTTAGAGAAAAGAAAATATTATTTTTTTAAAGATTTTATTTATTTATTCATGAGACACACACACACACACACACACAGAGATGCATAGACACAGGCAGAGGGAGAAGCAGGTTCCATGCAGGGAGCCTGACGCAGGACTCGATCCCAGGTCTCCAGGATCACACCCCCGGCCGCAGGCGGCGCCAAACCGCTGCTCCACCGGGGCTGCCCAAAAGAAAATATTATTAAGAAATCAGAAAGAAGAAAAAACATATTTACAATACTGTGCTGTTTAAAATCCAGTAAGTGGACCCTTGCACTTCAAACCCATGTTGTTCAAGCATCAACTGTACTATGAAAAATCATATGCCAAACAAGTTGGATATCTAAAATAAATAGATACATTCCTAGGAACATACCACCTACCAAAGCTGAATCATGAAAAAGTAGAATATCCGAACAGACCAGAAACAAGTAAGGAGATTAAAATAGTAATCAAAAACTTCGCAACAAAGAAAAGCTCAGGACCAAATAAAAAAACTCACTGGATAATCCTACCAAACATATAAAGAATTAATACTAATCTTCACAAACTCTTTCAAAAAATTGAAGAGGAGAGATTACTTTTAAACTCATTTTACAAGACCAGTATTATCTTTACACCAAAACTGAATAAGGACACTACAAGAAAAGAAAATTACAGCCAATATTCCAGATAAACATGATGAAAAAAATTTCAACAAAATAATAACAAACTAAATTCAACAATATGTTAAAAAGTCATACATCATGAATAAGTGGGATTTATCTGTAAGATGCAAGAATGGTTCCACATATGCAAATCAATAAACATGATACACCACATTAACAAAAAAGGGAGAAAATCATGTGATCATCTTAATAGATGCAAAAAAAGCATTTGTCAAAATACCACATTCATACATGACAAAAACTCACAAAAGATTAGGTATGGAAGGAATGTACCTCAATATAATAAAGGTCACATATGACAAGCCCACAGTTAACGTCATACACAATGGTAAAAAGCTAAAAGCTTTCCTCCAGGATCAAGAAGAAGACAAATACGCCTATTTTCACCACTTTATTCAATATACTACTGGAAGTCCTAGCCAGAGCAATTAGGCAAGAAAAAAATATGTAAAAGTCATCCAAATTGGAAAGGAAGAAGTAAACTATCTCTTTTGGCAGATGACATGATCTTACACATAGAAAACCCTAACAACTCCACAAAAGTTATCAGAACTAACAAACAAGGGACACCTGGGTGGCTCAGCGGTTGAGCCTCTGCCTTCAGCCCAGGCTGTGATCCTGGAGTCCTGGAATCAAGTCCCACATCGGGCTCCCTGCATGGAGCCTGCTTCTCCCTCTGCCTGTGTCTCTGCCTCTCTCTGTGTGTCCCTCATGAATAAATAAATAAAATCTAAAAAAAAAAAAAAAGAACGAACCAACAAAATTAGCTTACAAAATAAACGTACAAAAATCAGTTGCATTAAAAAAAAAAATCAGTTGCATTTCTATACACCAACAGTGAACTATCTGAAAAAAATTAAGAAAACAATCACATTTACAATAGCATCAAAGAGAATAAAATACCTAGGAATAAATTTAACCCAGAAGACGGGAGATATGCACATTGAAAATCTTATGACACTGATGAAAGAAACTGAAGAAGAGACAAAGAAATGGAATGATGCCCTATGTTAATGGACTGAAAGAATCAATACCGCTAAAATGTCCATGCTACCTATCCAAAGCAATCTACAGATTTGACCTAATCCCTACCAAACCTCTAATGGCATGTTATACAGAAATGGAAAAAAAATCCTAAAATCTGTATGGAACCACAGGAGACCCTGGATAACCAAAGAAATCTTGAGAACAAAGCAAAGCCAGAGGTGTCACACTTCCTATTGTTTAAACTACCATGAAATCTTACCTCTGTTTCTTCAACTTAGTGAAACTGACCTACTTTTGGGGGATCTCCTCCCTGCACAGTGATCCAGAAAGTACCTCCAGGCAGAAAATCACAGATATCAGACATACTGTTTTTCTTTTCTTAGACATCAAATTTTGCACTAAAAACAGATATTTCATATGCCTGCTCAACTTTCTAATTGTTTACAGCAAAATATGAATATCATAAATTATAGAGTTAGAACCTGGGTGAAACTTTTGGCAGCTTACTCCTAAAGAGGCAATCACTCTGGGGTTCTGACTGGGTCAGTCAGTGGAGCATGTGACTCTTGATCTCAGGATTATAAAGTCGAGCCCCATGTTGGGTATAGAGATTATTTAAAAATTTTATAATATTGAAAAGAAAAAGAGGCATTCACTCTTGGGGTTACACAAATGCAAGACCAGAATCTTAAAACTTTCACCCTAGGCATCTCACTTGCCTAACCCTAGCTCCAATCTCAATAAATAAAATCATAAAACAAAGTAGAAATTATAGAAAATACTTGTAATATATGTGACAAGCCAAAGAATGATATCTGTTATATTTAAGGCTCTTACAAATACAAAATATAGAAGATATAAAAATAGTTAAATAGTGAAAAAAAAGGAAGTGAAGCCACTATTATTTCATCATGGTCAGAAATAAAATCTGTGTATTTAAATCTTTTATAATTTATGCCAATATAATCTTCAAGAAATATTACACCAATTTAAAATCTCATTGGCCGGAATATTACTCAGCTATTAGAAATGACAAATACCCACCATTTGCTTCAACGTGGATGGAACTGGAGGGTATTATGCTGAGTGAAGTAAGTCAGTCGGAGAAGGACAAACATATATGTTCTCATTCATTTGGGGAATATAAATAATAGTGAAAGGGAATATAAGGGAAGGGAGAAGAAATGTGTGGGAAATATCAGAAAGGGAGACAGAACGTAAAGACTGCTAACTCTGGGAAACGAACTAGGGGTGGTAGAAGGGGAGGAGGGCGGGGGGTGGAAGTGAATGGGTGACGGGCACTGGGTGTTATTCTGTATGTTAGTAAATTGAACACCAATAAAAAATAAATTAAAAAAATAATAAATAAAATAAAATAAAATAAAATAAAATAAAATAAAATCTCATTGGCCATATTTGAAAGTTCCCAATTCTCAACCCTCCACTTCACTAAAGACAAGAGTGTGCACTGTGCTTGAGCAAAATGATAATAATTTGGAATTGCTCCTTTGGTGAGTTAGTACAAGAACTGACAATGGATGTGAAAAAATCCATCTGAAAGTTGTCTACAAATTTTCAGTAGCACCATTTTGAGCAATTTTATCACTTCTTCCGGCTGCTAAGTTGTAGGAGCATAGGCAAACATTTGAGTTGATTAAAGGTTTAATGAATAGATGGGTATCAGCAGGACAAGAAGGCACTATTATTAAGAATGTTGCCCAGGAGAGAGTTTTAAGTCAGAAATCACCTTGAATAAGGTCCAGTGCATAATAAAACTTTTTTTCCCAGAGAAATTTAGCTACATAAGACATATAAATAGAACTCAATATCAAAGACAACTTATGCTAGTGTTTAGAAGCGATAAGACAGTGCTGTTCTTTCATACTTGTCTCAAGTTTCAGTGATGTAATGGCAACTGTTATCATATAATCAAATATTTCATCAAATCTTTGCAAAGCAAAACTGGTTCATTGCTATGGAGTCATCACTTGGATTCTGGTTGTTACATTTAGTTAATAAAGAAATAAATAGCTGAACTCTGTTTGCCTTTTATATCCCATTCTCTTTGCCAAATACGCAAAGCTTAGGGAGGGTCACTTCAGCACAAACTTGCAAATTTCCAGAATAAGTGCTGATTCTGTAATCTCTTATTGTGTAATAAGACTCTGGAGAACTACCTTCTGAGAGTTAAGACTGCTTCTCTCAGCAAAACTTGCCATTTGCTATTGCAAAATATAGCTGAAGACAACTCATAATTTTGGGGTACATAATTAGGGAAACTTTCAAAATAATCTTCCTGAAAAAGATGATAGACTCATGATCCACCCGTACCTACACCTCAGTTCCTTTATTAAAAAAAAAAAAGTCGAATCACTTCTAGATGTAGAAAATTATCTTTTTAGGACACAGGCCAGGTGCCACATCAGACTTCCTGCTGGGAGGGGGAGGGAGTCTGCTTCTCTCTCTCATTCTCTCTCTCTCTCTGCCCTCCTCCCCGCCCCCCGCTCATTCTCTCTCCCTCTCTCAAATAAATAAATAAATAAAATCTTTAATAATAATAATTTAAAAAGACACAGCCCAGGTGTTCTTCCTCTAATACAAAAACCAATCCTTGAAGAAGTTGCTCTCTGCTCCATCCCATCTTAGTTCTTTCTTTGGCATCCTTCACCACTTACACCTCAGATAAAATTAGAGATGTCTCTAAGGGCTGTTCACACTCCTGGTTTAATTAACTGTTCTACAGAGGAAAAAATAAGTCTTGTCTTTTATTACCCTAAGAGAGTATACCTCCTTGTTGGCAATAAACACAATTCTTTTAATCATTTAGGGGCATTCCTATTTGCCTTCTAGTTGCAATACAACAAACTGCATTGAACTAAAACCAAGAGTAAAACTGCAACTTGGATTGGACTCTTCCATACTCCTGATGTTTTCCTCCAATTCCAGAGTAGTTCAGGCTAGGAAGTGTTTGCTAAAGCTGATGAAAGCAAGAAGAGGTACTAGATAATGACTAAATTTTCTTGTCCCCAGGCTATGAGCTCCCTGTGGATAGCATAATGTCATAGTTTGTGAGAAGGATTTTCCCAGTGGATGATATGCAAGAGGGGATTTGTGAAGGAACTTGTGCTTAAATGGATGATTAACCCAGGTATTTGTGTTATATGTTACTGTGTAACAAACCACCCAAAAACATGGAGATCTAAAGTAACAGCCATCTATTTGTTCATGATTCTGCAAACTAGGGCTGATCACAGCAATGCTTTTGATGTTGTCATTGTTGCTGGATTCATCTAGAATCTCTCACTCTCTCTCATGAATTTGTGATTTGTCTGGTGGACTGAAGGATTGAATGATACTATAAAACCCCAGACCTCACTTATGTCTCTGGAGCTTCTTTTATCAGTGAATCTCCATAGATTCTAAACGTTTCTTGCAATCGTAACTTTTCCTCTTTCCCTTCTTCCCTAGTTTAATTTAGGAGAACTCTCTCAGCCGGGATATCTTTCTTTCTTGAATACTCTCAAATGAGCCTGTGCATTGTCCCCCCTCTCCCCGTTGCCTACATTATAGCTTCATTGCAACTGCCTTTTAGCTTCTCTACATCCTCACCCCCCACTCATCCTACGCCTACTTCAGACTCCATCCACACCTCTATTGCTAACACATAGATTAGTCTGTCAGTTGCTGATAAGCAAAGTCTTCTTGTTCATGGTTTCATTCCCAGTATCTGGCACGGTGCCTGGAACAGAATAAGTGGTCAATATGTACTTGTTGAGGATGACTAAATAACAAAATCATGAATTGAAAGCAAAAATAAAAACTGCATTCCACCCCACTGGAATTTCCACAAATAAATAACATAAGCCATTCAAGGGAATATAAAGTCTAGGGGTTAGAATGATGAGTCATTACAGTGAGATAATGCCAGTATTTGATAAATCCATTGCTTCATAAGCATGACATTCGACTAAAGTAAGTTTTTCTCAAGAAAAACAGAATCAATGCAGAATAAAATATTTAAGAGAGATATGAAGTAATAATATCAGGGTGCTATTTTTCACCAGTTCTAAGTATATGAAACACCTAATAAAATCATTTTAGGCCGAAGAGATCTTTTATTATCTAAGTTTATTTTAACCATTTATGTGATCACAAGAGTCTTTAATTCCTATTTTCTGGGAATTACAATGTATAAAGTAATGAATGGAACAATATGCTTAGTAGAACAAGGGAAAATAAATGGTTACTGTTCAATCTCTTAGTCTCTAAACCCACAAATTCGTCACAGAACTCCATGTTTTATACTTGCAACTCTAAACCAGAGACATCTTTACCCATCTGGCTAACTTCTGTTCTTCAAAATTCAGTTAACCTGTTATCAATTCCAAGAAGCATTCCAGAAATCACTCTAACTGCATTAGGTGACATCCCACATGCTCCCCTAGTACACCGTATCCCCTTCTGTATAGTGACACATCATCAAAATTATATGATTGCCCACCCATTAGACTACAACCTCCTTGAGTTTGAGGAAAGTAGATACTAAACAAATGTTTGTGGGGGAAAAAATGGATTAGAGGAGGAATTAACCACTATACACTGCATTAGGACACTGATAATCCTCAAACAAAACTGGAAGGATGTCTGAGAATCACCACTTTCATTCATCTTATTTGAGGCAGGACAGTATCTAAATGTGTCTGAATATTTTTCTGCATTTTTCCATCAGCAATCATGGCCTATGATTCTATATTCTTAATAAGTGACTGCATTAAGGGAGAGGAAGAACAAGGATATGGGGAATAAGAGGAGTGGGGAGTCTCAAAAGGAATCATTTCCTCCTAAGTAAAACTGCTTCCAAATTTTATCAATGATAATAAATTAATGTTTATTTATTTAGATTTTCCATAACATACACTGTGCTAAGGATATCCTAGTATTACTTCTTTTCTTTCTCACAACATGCCTATGTGATGGGACTACCTGAAAAAAAAAGATGTTCAGTCATATAACCGGGAAGGAACAGAAGCTTGGATCAACTTCAGTTCTGGTTGATTCCATAAGCTCATATTAAATTTCAACCACTACATTATATGGCTCCAGTGTCACTGAAACATTCCAGCAAGGAAGCTCCCTTGTCTTCATGCTAGAGTCTGTCCTCTGAATCTAGCAATGACAACTATAAAAGTACTTTCAAAAGATTAGGGTTATTATTCTATTATTTCCTAATAGTATTTTTTATAACAAACACATCCTCAGACTTTGAATTCTCTTTGAGAAAAAGTAAATTTCCCTGCTGACATTTTACTCAATATCCATTTTAGAAAGCAACACCAAACTGAAGTCAGAAGGCCATCAAACTGTCACTGTGTTATTGGTATTGCTGGACTAGAGAACATGTCCTGGAGTCAAGAGGCTACTCCCCCACGCTTTACTGAACTTACTTCCCAGTCCCTGGAAATTCTGAACATTTATGGAGTTCTGAACCTTCCCTTGGTCTACCCCTACCTCCCCATCTCCCCTTCACTCCCCAGAAGGAGTTTTTGCTATGTTTATTTGTTGGCCCTTTTCCCAAATAAAGGGAGCACCAGGGTCAGATACATATAATTTCCAGAGCCCAGTGCAAAATACAAATGTAGGGCCCTTTGCTCAAAATTAGAGAAAAGATGCTGTTAACAATAGTAACATATTAAACTCTTCTCTGTTCTGAGACCTCACTCTCTATTTGTTATGGGGCTTTTATTTACTACTTAAAGTCATTCTAAGAAAAATTAAAATATGAAATTATTAGCAATACCCAATATGTCATAGTGATCACTGCCAAATCACATCAGCTGGCAACCTGAATAAGATATTCTGAAATTTTGTTGAAAGCAAAGGATTAGAAATACCTGACTTGCAGTGGTGCCTGGGTAGCCCATTTAGTTAAGTATTTGCCTTCACCTCAGGTCATGATCCTGGGATCAAGACTCACATCCCTGCTCTGCAGGGAGCCTGCCTCTACTCTACTTTGGACTCCCTACTCTGCAGGGAGCCTGCCTCTACACTACTTTGGACTCCCTGCTCTGCAGGGAGCCTGCCTCTCCCTCTCCCTCTGCGCTCCCCCTGCTTGTGCTCTCTCTCTCTCACACACACACAAACAAAAAAATAATAAAATAAAATAAAATAAAATAATAAAATAAAATGAAATAGAAATACTTGACTACTTGACTTGCCAAATCTATTACATATACATTTATCATTCACTTTCTCACAACCAAGATTTATCAAATTATTGTTAATTATATCTGTTGCTCTTTCAGTTAGTGGTCTCTTGTATAAGATGATATGCCCAGGAAGAATGGAAAATCTGAATTATCATTCATTTCAGTACATTTTTCCAATATAATTTTAAAAATAAAATAGTTTTATTTTATATGCTTTAAATACATATTGTTATATGTTTGGAGCTACAAATTTATCATTTTTATCATATGACTTATGTAGAAACTCCCCATCATGTAACTTAATTAGCAAAGACAGTAATGGTTGTCAAGTCTTTGAGTTAAGTCAGACTTATCTTCTATTATTAAAAAAAACTGACTTTATTTTTGAGTTAAAATAAACATTTTAATGAGGATTCATTTAATGTAAATAAAATACTTAATAGGTTGCAAAATATAAAACCACGGAGAAACAAATTCACAGAGATTACATTAAAAGGTGGATTACTGAAAGTAATAAGATCAAGATTATTATGGTATAGGTCTAATGTAATAAATGTATATTACAATTTGTTATAATTTGTAATTTGTTATAAAAATACTATGCACTTTCTCATTTCTTAATTTGTAATAAAAGCAATATTTTGTGTGACTAATGTGTCAGTCATTATTTGAAGAATATTATATGTGTTTATGCATCAAACCTCAGCATTTGGCTATGAGGAATAATTAAATAAGAATTATTCATAAAAGTAAGGAATAGGGGTATCTGGGTGGCTCAGTCAGTGATGTGGCTGGGTCTTAATTTCAGCCCAGGTCATGATCTCAGTCTGGGATTGAGCCTCATGTTGGGCTCCATGCTTAGCAGGGAGTCTGCTGTAGGATTTTCTCTCTCCCTCTGCCTGTGCCCCTCCTCCACTCACACTCTTTCTTTTTCTCTCTCTAAAATAAATAAATAAAATCTTTAAAATAAGAAATAAATAAAATAAAAAATAATTCCAGTAATTTAATTATATATTTTCAAAACTTATGTATGTGTAATAAAAGAGAAAGCTATATATAGTACAGTCAAAAACTGTTAAGACAAGTAGATATATTTTTTTCTTAATAAAGGATGGAAAATATAGAATGAATATCATTTAAGGTTAATATATTAAATGAATATAAGTTGTTAAGATATTAAATGATATTCATTATTCCATAAGACGAAACAAGATAATTGACTACATGGAATAAATATTTTGTGATTTACCATATTAAGTAAAACACACTAAATCTGAAATAAGTCACATAAGATTTTTATCTCTGGATTTTAGTCAAGATATCTTAAGTATTTTGGCAGCCTTTTAGGTATTTAATTCACATTTAAATGAATCCTCATAATTAACATCTTTAGTTTTGGCTATTTATAGATACCTTTCCTGTCCAAGTAATATCACATCCTACACACGAAAACCAATAATAGTTCAAAAATAATTGCTTAGATTCCAGGATTCCCCATGGTAATGTATGTTCCACAAAAGTGCGGATCTTTGTTTTACTAACTGATATATCTCAAGTGTATAGAATATGCCTGACACTTAGTAGGCAGTCAAAAGGAGTGTACTTGTGATGAGTACCAGATGAATGGAAGTGTTGAAAACTAAATTGAACACCTGAAATTAGTATTTCACTGTATGTTAACTGAATTTTAAATAAAACTTTAAAAATTTTTGTTGAAAGAAGAAAGAATGTCTTTAAAAAATCAATTTGCTATTTCTATAGGATTAATTCTTAGCAGTGAGATCTTGGTTCCCAATAGTTATAATTTATTTGCATTTTAGGTTAATAGAAATAACTACATTTTTTAAAAGTTTGTACCAATCCATCTACAAAATTGTATCAATCTATATATAGTCCTTTCAGCAATGAATTTTCATTATAATAATTTTCCCACATCTTCATCAACATTTGGTATTTTCACTCATTTAAAATTTTTTCACCAATCCAATAAGAAAAAAGAAAGAGCATCTATTGTCAATTAAATTTGTTTTGTATTGCTTATTAATGATTGTCATTATCTTTATATATTAACTGTATTTTTCAGCAAATTTTCTTCATGTCATGTTCCATTTCTTAATGTTTTCAGAAGCAATCTTATTACTAAGGTTTTATATATTTATGTGCTACAAATCTTGTACTGCCTATATTTTCTGTCTTTTTATTTCATCTAAAATTTATTTTGTGATATATACATTTTAAATGCTGCAGTGTGAATGGTACTTCTCTACTCCCCTTTCCTTTCTCTCTACATTCCCTTCTCTTGGTTTACAGGACTGAATCTCTGGTTAGATGGAGAATACAGACAATGATTGTGTTGGAGTAAGTAATTCATCAAAACTATGTTACACAAGATTATTAGTATTATCAAGGGAAAGTTTTATCTTAGCTCTTTTCAGAACTTTAAGCATTTAAGACCTCCATCAGCAAAGCAGAACTGAACCTGAAATTACCTCACCCCGATTTCATCTACCCAACTCCACAGAGGAAAAAATGCAGGTGAAATTTATTGACTGGATGCTGGAAGGTTGCAGAAGGTAAAAAGAAAGTGAAAGAAATGAGGGGTATGTGATAAAGAACAGGGAAGTATAGCAGAATGAGGGGTGGTGTTCTTACTGTCCTAGGAGGAGACATATAGATGCTGATCAACTCTAGGTGTTGATTTTCTTTATAAGTTTAAGTGTGCTTGTTAAAAAACTTAAGGCTAACCACTAAGAGTTAGGACATATTATTTCCAAACCATTTGCAGGGAAAAAGGAACAAAGAGAACCAAGTCATATAAAAATCAGTAAAGAAAAAGAAACACCAAGAAAGCACGCAAAAGAAAACCATAAAATATAATTGCAACAATATATTCTAGTATATTAGTAACTGTGATAAATTGCTGTGGGTTAAATTCATGTATTAAAGGATAAAAGTTCTCATCCATCTCGAACATAGCCATATATCTTTTTCAGAGATCCAAGTATAATGAAACAATTCAGGAAGGTTAAAAAATAAAGAAAGGCAAAAAGGTATTTAAGACAAAAGCTAAATAGCAGATACAGTTTTCCATAATGGCTGCACCATTTGGCATTCCCACAAACAGTGTACAAGGGTTCCATTTTCTCACATCCTCGCCAACACTTGTTGTCTTTTGCTCTTTGATAATAGCCATCCAGACAGGTGTGAGGTGATCTCACTATGGTTTTTATTTTCATTTCTCTGATGATCAGTGACATTGAACATTTTTTCAAACAATTGTTGGCTATTTGTACGTCTTCTTTGGAGAAATGTCTGTTCAAGTCCTTAGCCCATTTTTAAATCAGGTTGTCAGTTTTTCTGCTATTCAGTTGTAAGAGTTCCTTGTATATTTTGGAGATTAATCCGTTATCAAATATGATTTACAAATATTTTCTTCCATTCCATACATTGCCTTTTCACTCTGATTGTTTCCTTTGCTAAAAAGTGTGTTAAGAGAGTATATTTCATGTTAAGTAGATCTCATATTAAGTAGGTCTATTCTTAGCACAATAATATAATTTTTAAAAGATGAATAGGTATAGTAACAATATGAGATAAAATAAATTCAGGATAAAAATGACAAATGAGTGACAAAGGTAGATATTTCATATTAATGAAATATAAAATATATTAAAACTATTAAAACTTCAGGGTCTCAGATATTTGTATTCCTGACAGCCCTTAATATTAAAATCTTATAAAAATACAAATAAAAATCGACTCAAAATCACAGAACTTTTTAACACATGTATATTTAAAAATTAATTCACTGGACGCCTGGGTGGCTCAGTGGTTGAGCGTCTGCCTTTGGCTCAGGGCATGATCCCGTGGTCCCGGGATCAAATTCCACATCAGACTTCCTGCATGGAGCCTGCTTCTCCCTCTGCCTCGGTCTCTGCCTCTGTCTCTGTGTCTCTCATGAATAAATAAATAAAATCTTTAAAAAAATTAATTCACAAGGGGCACCTGGGTGGCCCAGTCATTTAAGCATACAACTCTTGATTTCAGCTCAGGTCATGATCTCAAGGTCCTGGGATCAAGCCCGGGGTTGGTTCCATGCTTAGGAGGGAGACTGTTTCTCCTTCTGCCCCTCCCCCTGCTCATGCTCTCTCTCTTTCTCTCTCCCTCAATTAAATAAATAAAATATTTTTAAAAATTAATTCACAAATGACAATATAGAGAATTTGTGATACACAATTAAGTTGTTTAATCTATAAATTGTCATAGAACTTTGTTCGTTTTTTTGTTTTTATTATTGGAGTTCAGTTTGCCAACATATAGCATATCACCTGGTGTGTCATAGAACTTTGTACCCAACAAACAGAACATATGTTCTTTTCAAATACATGGAACAGTCACAAAAATTGGCCATGTATTAAAAAATAAAGGAAATGTTGATAAATTTCCAAAGCAGAGTCAAGCAACCATATTAACTGATTGTAATCCAATAACATGCTATTGAAATCCGATAAAATAAAATCCAATTAAAATTTAAAAGTTAGCATGAAAAGGACAGCAACTCAAAAGGTAACAACAAAAGGTCAGTAGCAGTTTCAAAGTATCAACCAGAAAAACCAAAGCCTCTAAATAACTTTTGGATTAGAGAAGAAATCAAATGGGGCATCTGGGTAGCTCAGTGGTTGAGTATCTGCCCTTGGCTCAGGTTGTGATCCTGGGGAAGAGAATAAGGCAGAGTAGATGAACATTTAATGAACATCTGCTACATAGCCACACCGGTACTCACGGAAAAAAAAATACACTTACTGGAAAAAAAACTGCTTATAACAAATGACTAAGCTTCCATCTCTGGAAGTTAAGCAAAACCCAGTAAACCAAAGAAAGAAGATAAAAATTAATAAAATTTAAACAAAAAATAGACGAAATGGACAATGACAAATATATTAGCAGAATTATCAATAAAATCAAAAGCTGATGTTTTTAAAAAGGCTAGAACAGTACATAAAATAAAGATTACTAAGTTTGAACAAGGAAAAAAGGAGAAAGAAGCAACCTAAGAACCAAAAAAGGACATAACTACAAATATAGAGACTTTTAAAACGCAAAAAAAAAAAAAAAAAAAATCTCTGTCCAACATAATATCAGTAAACTTGACAATTTGGCAGAAATTAATTTAGACTTAAGTCAGAATGTTAAAATGGAACATTTTTGTTTCAGTTTTGGTGGAGGTTCCAAAAGGCAAAAACTAAAAGAACAGATGCAAATACTCCTAATCGCCAAAGTGAGGTGCTAAATGACTTGTGCAGAGCCTGCAATTGATGTTCCTTACCTGTAGCCCATACAAGAGAGGCTTTGAAAGGGTTGAAATTGTTAGAAATTAAAAGAGTGTTGGCTCACTGGCAGCTCTCCTCCTACTCCATGGGTAAAAGTGTGTCTCCTGCAGCCTAGGACACACAGTGGACTGCTGCCTGACTCACCCTTGAAAATAGATTTGAGGTGCAAAACTGAAGAGTTACTGCTTTCTTGACAATGGTAGATTAAAGATGCATAATCCCTAAAGACCAAATGGGAAACCCGAAGTAGGAATGTCATGATGGAGTACTCCCAAAAGAGATCCTATCTGTATGAGTTTCCTAAAGCTGTTGTAACAAAGTATGATCAACTGGGTACTAAAAACAGAAACACGTTCTATCCCTGTTCTGGAGGCTAGATGTCTGAAATCAAGGTGTCAGCGGGACTGAGCTCCCTCTGAGCCTATGGAGAGTCTTTCCTGTCCTCTCAGCTCCTGGTGGTGGCCATCAATCCTTGGTGTTTCTTAACTTGCAGTTGCCTCCCTATAATTCCTGCTTCTGCCCTCACATAGTGCTCTCCCTGTGTGTCTATCTTCTCCTCTTATAAGGACACCAGTCATATTGGATTAGGGTCTGCCTTAATGAACTCATTTTAAGTGAATAACATTTGCAAAGATCTTATTTACAAATAAGGTCACATTCACAAGAGCCAAGAGTTGGAACTTCAACATATCTTTTTGGGAGAACACAATTCAGCCCACACCACCACCTAAAAGAGCATCTGCTGGGGAAAGAAACAGATTTAGCAGATTTACCCAGCTGAGGACAAGATGCTGCCTGAGTCAAGAGGGGTGTACTAGGGGGCCCTGCAGTGACATCTCTAAAATGCCTACAAAGCACACCAGGGCAAAGTTCCTCTAGCAGAGAAACTCAGTGCCAGATTGCCACTGTGTCCTGCAAATATGACTCTCCTGCCCCTATCCTTCCTCCACTTTGCAGGAGCCAAAACTACACAGAGAAATGGGAGCAGAGGAAGAGAGGAAGAAGGCAGAGGAACTAGAGAAGCCATCAGACCCTCCTTGGTCCTAAAGGCTGGCTGAGACAGGCCTAAGTTAGGGAGAAACCAAGCTTTAAGTTGGAGTGAGGCCCAGCATTTGTTTGTATTTTAATTATTACAACAGGCATGACATGTACATTCTGAAAATAAAACTGCCCTTGTAATTGAAGGGTAAAAGGTTTCTAAAGGGAAAATATGGGACCAGGGACAGTGAAGAACTAGACCCACAAATGGGTTTAGATGGGAATATGTGGAATGATAACGTTGGCTTTGATTATAAGCTATAAGTTCCAATTTTGAATATTCTGCCAACATATGCTATTTTACCAAATTGGCTCAAGAGAAAGTTGAGATCCTATAGAGCTTTATAATCCTAGAATAAAGTGAAAATGTTTCAAAAGAATTGGCTCATATATTACACTTTTTAAAAAAAATAGTTAAAAGCAAACTTTCAACTGTGGAAAAAAAAAAGCATTGAGATATATAACATAAAGACATACAGTGTTTTAAAATTCAAGATTGATTCAATGTGTAAACTCCCCAGTCTGTAGGCAGCACAGGATGACACTTAAACATAAATGGAGATTATACAGCCTTTGATTTCACAACCAGTAAAACACAAACTGTACAACCTTCCAATAATCCAGTTATTCAGTCAGCATATGAAGCCCAAATCTTACTAGTATGTTTATGAAAACAAATATAACCTCTGTTAAGATGGTTAGATAGGAAGATTAAAGACTTCTAGCCTAAGAGGCTTTGACAATCAAGTTTTATGTCTAGAAACAAACTGTGGAAATTCAGCATCTAATGACATGCAAAAATAGAAAAGGAAACTAGTTTGATGTCCACTAGAGAGCTGCTATGTAAAAACTCATTTCCTCACTTCCATTATAAAAAGTATAACATGGTTGAAATAAGTATAAAGAGCAGTGCATTCACATTGATACAAAAGTCTTGAGAAACTGCCAGTATTCATAACCTCTCTTGGATTTCTTAGTTCCCTACAGAATACTGAAGATCAATTCCAACGTTTTCCTCTAGATAGACTCAAGTTGGTAGCCTGGAACCTTATCAGAAGAGCCACGTGGCACCAAGATGTTTCCTAGAAGGGCTCTCATTTCCAAGTGGATGTATTTCATTGTAACCCAGGATCCATCAATGATTCAGAGTACTGTGGTTTCAAAATGATTAATATGTAAGAGTTGTAACAATATGAGTCATATGAAGGGGAAAAGGTATGAGGAAATAAAAACATCATAGGAAAGTACATCACAAATTTGTGAGCATGATTAGTCATGAATAAGAAAGTATATAGGGTGCATAACCCTGGTCATTCATTTTCTCCTCATCTGGAAAATGCAGATTACTAATTTCAGAAGATACATGTAATGAATCACAAATAAAAATCATCATGGGTTTTACTTTGCATTATTCACACAAAAGCCACGTTGAACTCCCAATATGAGCCAGGAATTGTGGTAGGTGCATAATTGAACATATAAATGAGTGGATAGATGTTGGGTAGGTAAGTAGATAGATAGACAGACAGATAATACTCCTGACCCTCAAAGATATCCTTCATCAGGAAAGTCATCAAACAAGTAAACATTTTTTACTGACTAAAAACCCAAAAAACAAAATCAAGTATTCAGGCTCAGAACATGGAATTTGGGAACTCCCCTGAGGAAATTTTTGTGCCCATTCCATTAAACTGGATTAGATTTTGATATATTTATAGCACTCAGTGTCCATTTTTTCTCCTGAAGCACAAGATAATATTAAGTTCTTAAGTTCCTCAGGGATAACTTATTGCAAATTTGTAATGTGAATTTAAAATACCCCCTTATCTTTTTCTTGCCTCTAAAATGGTGGGATACAGGGGGGAAAACACATCTTTTATGAAAGTTGTTTGGCATAGTTAAAATGACAAATTTTTAGGCAAATATATGTAATTTGTTAGGTGTGCAAAATCCTAGATTGCTGAATAAATAGCATGATAAATTATGTCTCCCTTATCAAAGCTGGCACATGGAACACTAATTTTCCCAAACTTAGGTGACCATGGCAACTAAGGTCATTTAGAGCAAGAACTGTATCTTTATTAAACATGACAAACCCTGCAGAATTTAGCACTTGCCTTGCTTATAGTAGGTACTTGGTAAATACTGGTTGCATTGAGTAGTCACAGCCCAACTGTATTGATCAAAGTGGTATTTCCCAGATTTTTTTAAAAACTAGTTTGGGCACCTAGGTGGCTCAGTGGTTGAGCGTTTGCCTTTGGCTCATGTCGTGATCCCAGGGTCCTGGGATCAAGTCCTGCATTGGGCTCCCTGCTCAGTGGGGAGCCTACTTCTTCCTCTGCCTATGTCTCTGCCTCTCTCTGTGTTTCTCATGAATAAATAAATAAAATTCTTAAAAAAAAAAAACTAGTTCTTCAGGGTTTCCATTTTTTTTTATTCATTGGTTTGTTCCTTTGTTAATATACTAATTTATTCAATCCACTGGGCAAGTACCTACTATACACAAAATGAAGTGTCATGCACTGTGAAGGAAACAAAGTCCAATCATACAGGAATCCTCAAGAAGTCCACAGTCCAATAACACATTTGTAGCATTTACATACATCAAATACAAGACACACCTCAATAACACATGGAAGATAGATAGACACCTGTACTGACTATATGTAGCTACTAACCATATGTGGCCACTGAGCATTTGAAATTTGGCTTGTACAGTAAGTGTAAAGTACACACTGGATTTTGAGGACAATATGAAAAAAACAATGTAAGATATTTCATTAAAGTGTTTTATATTGATTACATTTTGAAATTATAATATTTGGCATAAATAAAATATTAAAACTAAATAAAACATTTAATGTATTTAATTAAGTAAAGTATTAAAATAACTCAAACTTGGGGGCACCTGGGTGGCTCAGTGGTTGAGTGTCTGCTTTTGGCTCATCGCATAATCCCAGGGTCCTGGGATTGAGTCCCACATCAGACTCCCCGCTTCTGTCTTTGCCTCTCTCTCTGTGTCTCTCAAGAATAAACTAAAGATTTTAAAATAAAATCTTTAAAATAAAATAAAATTACTCAAACTTGTTTTTTTTAACATTTTAATGTGGCTACCAAAAAATGTAAAATTACATACATGATTCACATTATATTTCTGTTGGACAGTGCTTATACAGATAAGGGATTATAGATGTTTAGAAATCTTAGCAATTACTTTTAGCATTGAGGGAGTGGGGAGCAGAAGATCAAAGGAGACTTTGGAGGAGTCTAGCATTTGAGCTGAGCTACTTTCTCAAGCTTCGACTCATATGAGAAATGCAGGCAGAGGTTTCAGAAGGAACAAACTTGAATTTGACATCATCTATGACCACTGCAATTTGATCAAGATCTAGCTTTGTCCTACTTGAGGGGCTCCAGACTGATTTCAACATATATATTTCCCACTTTCCATATATTTATATGCTTTCCTATCTTCAGAGCACTCTCATTAAGTCACTTTTGACATTTGGTATTTATATATCACCATAGATACTATGGTATAGACTATTTCCTCCATCTTAAGGAGGAAAAAAAATTAGTAGATTATCGGTAAAACACTCAGGTCATAAGGCCAATAAGATTAAAAAGCAATATTCCTGAGTACTTTTCCTTAGGCTCTTCCTTTTTTTTTTTTTTAAAGATTTTATTTATTTATTTATTTATGAGAGACAGAGAGAGAGAGAGGTGGGGGGCAGAGACACAGGCAGAGGGAGAAGCAGGCTCCACACAGAAGCCCGACATGGGACTTGATCCCGGGACTCCAGGATCATGCTCTGGACCAAAGGCAGGCACTAAGCCACTGAGCCACCCAGGGATTCCCAGGCTCTTTCTGTATATACCATACTGCCTCCCTCTTATAGGATCCCTCTCTCTGAAGCCGTTTTGCAACCAATCCAATATCCCAGGGGTTCTCCAGGTGGACTCCACCTTGGACCCAGGCACCTACTGGGAACCCCTGAGAAAGAACCAGATCCTAAAGTGGCCCCGAGCAACCCTGAGACAAACCCAAGTTGCAGGTCCAAGGCAACTACATCCAAGAAATAAAAGAATGAAAAATATTGTCCTTGAGTGTTTACTATGTATCAAACACTGTGCTTATCCTTTATTTCCCTTATCTCATTTACATTTCAAGACAACCTTTGGGAATAAATATTATTAAATTGTTTCAGGGTTGGAGATTTCCCACAGCACTTAGTAATGCTGACATTAACTGATCATTACTATCCTCAAAATCTCACCCTGTTTTCCTGGGTTTATGGAATCTTCCTGGCAGATAATCCTAAGAATCCCCTTGTTATTAATACCTACAAAATCTCAATTATAGTTTCATAGTCCAAAATGGTAATTATGCCATCCATTTGAATGCATAACAATGGTTTCACCTTACATTTATTAACTTGTAGCTAACTACAAGCTAACAAATATACCAAAGATTTTCTATGATCCACATAACCACACCATGAAGAATGTTCTATTTTTTTTCCCCATCTTATAGATGAGTAAACAGTCTTTAAAAGGTTAAATGACTTGCCCCAATGTTAGGCAACAGTATATGGCAGAACTGAGATTCAAACTCTTGACCGTCCGTCTCCAAAACCCAAGTTCTCTACCTTTGATTCTCATTATTCTTCAATGCCCTGACCAAACTGAGAGCCACTGAAAAAGACCATAGGATCCATACCATTTGGATTAAGCAGCAGGAATGCCACTCCATGTTATAAAGAGAGCCAAACAACAGGTTTATTTTCATCCTCCCACAACATTTACCATGCAAAGTGAGACTGGACAGCCTTTGCTCCTTACTGGAATGGTTTGTTGATTTGACCCTTACACTCTGAGGACTTCAGAATAAGTCTCTGTGATTTGCTTTAATGCTTGTTCTGAAGACTATTTGCAACTATATAGATGAGCCTCTGAGTGTATGTTCATCTACATAAAAAGAAACCAAGTGACTAGCTGCAGATGGCACCACAGGTTAGTGACAAACAATTATAATTAGGCCCCCAAGTTAATACCTGTTGCCCAGCCTACAGCACAATATTGCTTCCACAAAAAGCAGAAGGCAATACCTCTGTTTCTGATCTACCATACGCTAGACAATCCTAACAATCTACTACAGTTTCATGCCCCAACTGTTCTTTAATTACCATCAGCCCTGATGATTGCATAGGGAATGAATTTTGTGATAATGACATGTTCCAGACCTAGGATAAGTAATTCATGGGTTATGGCTTCATGGGCTAGCAAGGGACTTATCAGACTTAATACGATTCTACACACATTTCTGCTGACTCAGAAATGTATATAAAATATAGACTAGCACACTGGGACATAGCAGTTTTTAAAACTCCCTCAGGGAGTCTTTGTTCTTAAATCAATGCTCACGTGCAAGTGTATGCTTGTGTATGTCTGTACCAATTGCACTGGTTTGTGTTATAGAATAAATCACTTGGAAATCACTCTAGGATAATTCCATGTAATTGCTAATGTGATATTAAAACAGTGTTGATTTCATAGTGCTTGTTATTTGACTTAATACTCTCATAGCACTATGCTTAAAAAAAAAAAAAAAAAAAGCCCTAGTGAAATTCATGGCCGTATCTACCTTCTTACCCTATATATCTGTGATGCATGTAACAATGTAATTTACATTTACCTGATTTTCCATGAAGCTAGCCATTTACCAGTACTTCAACAGATCTGACTACTTTTTCAGAGAGTAAATAAGTGATATTACTTAAGCCCCTCTTGTAGTTGAACTATAATAATTGTTTTAACTGTAATTAAAATACCTAGTGTTTACTAAGAACTCACCAGGAACCAAGCACTGTGAGAGGCAGTTTACATGCCTCTCAAAATAACCTTCTCATTTCAATGTCATTAATAGCCACATATCACTAATAAGAAAATAGAGACCTTATAAATAATAGTCCCCGCTCATAAAGTCAAGCTCTCTAACTTCAGAAAACCATTTTTAAATCACTATGCAAAATTTTTGAGAAGGTCAAGGGCATGTTATTTAGTCTCTTATAAACAGAGATTAAGGGAAATGAATTTCTGGGCTTAAAATATTTCAAAATATAATTGAAAAAAAATCCTATTTAGGTCTAAGCTGTGTTCCATCTTGAAGATCCATAACTGCTACCTTAAATACAGTTTGACTTGTTTACACACAGCAGCAAAATATAACAAATACACACACACACCAAAAGTTAGGGTCATCAAATTAAAAAACATGCTGTGAAAAGTTCTGAGTTTATGGTTCTAGCTATAACTAGTTCACAAATAACTTCTGAATTTCAGCTGTTAGAGGAAAACACATGTAAATATTAACCTAGCAGATGTAGCTTATGTTAGAATTGTAGCACCATTTATCAGGAGGAGCATGTAAGGGCATCTATGATTGTGTTTGAACACATACATGTGCATTTACATGGACTGTATTTATAATCATAATAAGTCATGACTGTTTTCCCAGATCTGTATCTATAAAATGAATGCAACCACTCAACCAATAGCCAAATCTGCAGCACAGATGTGGCCCAGAGTGCACAGAATAGTGTTAATTTTGTTGTCCTTTTAACATACAAGACTCTTCCTTTTCTGAAAAATAAAGTTAACTCTGATTCTGTAGTTTTTAATCTTTACCAAACTTCTCTCAGTACAAACAGCTCTAACTAAATTACACAAAGTTTCGCACATCCCCCTTTCCTCCAATAAATGTACTCCCAGGAGTCCACTGGTAATACGTATATAGTAATGTTCTGTTTCCTTCTTTTTAAAACAGTTTCATATACATGAGTCTTATTGTGCTGCTTCTGTGATATTAACTCTGGAAATTGTGGATGGATATGTGACCAGCTTATAAAATAAACAATTTAAATTTTCTCTGGGCTACAAGAACCAGTGGGCTACTGTTCATTCCTAAGGGTGATTTTCAATACAACGTATTTAGATTGGACAAACTATTAGCCTCTAGGGTTCTGCCAAAGCATTCCACTTGGACTCCAAGCAATAAAAAAGAAAAGATAGTAAAGACTCTTTTGCCCTAATTTCCTGACCCCTCTGGCACCAATCTGGAGAGGTCTAAATGGATAGGCCTGAATTCTCAAAGGATCTACACCATTGCCATGTTTCCAATCCCTTTTTGTACATTTTTATGTCTTGTCTTGATCTCATGTACTAAAGAATTTAACCACTTCAAACCACTTTTCCACCCAGTTCCTACTAGGTCTTTCATATTTTTAGACACCAAATATTGTCAAAAAGCAACTAAGAACTGATTTCTTCAAGTGTTTCGATTACATTGAAAGATTTTCCCAAAGATCACAGATTTACTTCACCAATAATAGTCCTTGCTGTAATCTTCATATTGACTTCATTAAATAGACTGAATATACATATTAGAAAATCAGGATGATAGTGCTAAAATCAAAACTCTTTGAACAAAACTGACCATCATACTTCCTTGATTAATATCAGGATTCAGGCAATAGCACCAAAATAATTACATAGGACTTCATTCATTCATTAATTCAACCAACGAATATTTCTTAGAGGATTATGTCTAATGCTTTATGCAATATTGTAGAAACAAAAACAAATTACATATTTTCTCCTAAATCTTCTAAAGATATATAGAATAAAAAATGATATGTAAATAAACAAATGCAGTGAAATGTTACAGGTGTTATCACTGATCTTCAGGATAAAATGAGATCCCAAAGGATAGAATAATCAGTTCTATCTTTAAGGGAAGAGGAACAATATTATACAACTATAACTGAAAGTGAAAAACATACACACAGCCACATCTCTCTAATTAGGAGTAGATTAAGAACTTGAAGTGGCCCAATATAAGGAAAAACTATTATTCCAAAATTCTCACCAATTCTTTGTATAAGGAAGAGAAGGCATTAGAAGATAACCCTGTTATCTAGTTATACTATTAATCCAATATCTTACACAAGGCAAGACATTATGGAATCCAAACATCAGAAAGGGGGAATCAAATGTTCTCTGCATGATGACATAAAGTGTTGCAGGCAGATAGCATTGACTTGGAAAAAAAAATCTTTCTCTGCTTTAATAGGGAATTAGATTGTGTTATCTCTGAGAATTATGATTTGATCAAGGAACTGTGTGTGTGTGTGTGTGTGTGTTCTTTCCAAAGCTGCTAGTAGAAAACTAGAAGGATTCAAGAAGAATTCAGGGAGGAAGACATATCTTTATCACACTAGCAAAGAAGCCCCGAAGTGTGCCTGAATTGGGACATGGGATTGCCACATATGGTGATGCAGGCTGTGTAACACAAAACTCCAGGGCTTGCTTTTCATGATATGACATCTTTAAAGTGATGGAAGAAAACAACTGTCAACCTAGAATTCTACATCCAGTGAAAATATTTTTCAAAAATAAAGGCAAAATAAAGATTGTTGGGACAAACAAAAGCTGAGAGAATTTATCACCAACAGAGCTGCACTACAGGAAGTTCTTTAGACGGAAAGGAAATGATACCAGATGGAAATTTGGATTTACACAAAGGAATAAAGAGCACTAGGAATAGTAAATGTGTTCGTAAATATAAAGAAGTTTTTTAAATCTCTTTTAAAAATTAAATAACTGTTTAAAGAAATAATAATAATATTGTATTGTAGGGCTTATATACAAAATACCATAAAGGATGAGAAGTGAAATTGAACAAATATTGCTATAAGACCCTTGTATTAAATATGAAGTAATATGTGAGGGTAACACGTGATAAATTAAAGATGTGTACTATAAATCCTACTTCAAATGCCAAAAATATGAAGCAAAGAGTTATTAGTGAAAAACCAGTAGTAAAAATGCAATCATACAAAATATTCAATTCATCCAAAAGAAGGCAAGAAAAAAGGGGAACAAAGGAGATATAGGATAAATAGAAAACAAATACCAAGATGATAGATTCAAATAGAACTATACAATAATCATATTAAGTGTAAATGGCCTAAACATTCCAATTAAAAGGAGCAAAGATCATCAGATTGGATGATAAGGTAAAACCAAAGGATATGTTGTTTCCAAGAAATTCACTTTAAATAAAAGTCTCAGATTGGTTAAAAATAAAAGGATGGAAAAACATATACTATGAAAACACTAAGTCTAAGAAAGCTGCAGCGAGTATACTAAAGTCAGAGAAAGTAAACTTCAGAACAACAAATATTATCAGGGATAAAGAGGGACATTTAATAATGATAAAGAAGTCAAGAGGACATAATAATCATCAATATATAAGCACCCTAAAAACAATGTTTGAAAATACATGAAGCAAAAATGAATAGAACTTAAAAGAAGAAATAACAATCCATAATCATACAGTCAAAATTTCAACATACTCTTTCTCAATAATTGATAGAACAACCAGACAAAAAATCAGAAAGAATAAAAATGAGGGGAAGAAAAATACAAAATTCAAGACTGTGAGCTTGTCTTATAAAGTAATTGGGAAAGACAGGTAACTTGAATGGGATAGTAATAGGTTTAGTTATAAGATGAAAGACAACCCCTGGAGTTCGGCAGTGTACAGTGTCCCTGCCATATGTGATATACTCATTTCCCAATCTCATTATACTTCAGGGCCTCTCTACTAATGAGTGATAAAGATATGTCCTTCTCTCAAGATTCTTCTTGAATACCTTAATTTCTCACTGGTAACTTTGAATAGATGTGTGTGTGCACACACACATACACAAACACTCACACAGATTCTCTTGAGCAAACAATAATTCTCAGAAATAGTACAGTCTCTAATCAGGGAAAGCCATAATACATAACAATTCAGAGCTGTGATTTCCCAAAGTTTGGATTTTAGTTTATCGTAACACCACAGAGGCTTTAGCAAAAAGGCCCAATGTGGACACCGAGTTTCCAATCACTGCTTGATATATGAGTAAAAACCTAGCCATCTTGCCTTGATTTGGGACAGTTCTGAAGTGCTATCCAAATTCTAAGGCTCTTCTTGGAGTCAGTTGTGACCTCTGCAATAACAGAATCCCACTTCCTTCCCTCTGTGTTGTTCCCTAAGAGCACTCCCCAGTAAACTTCTTACAGGTAAACCTCCATCTTATAATCTATTTCTTGGGAAACCAAATCTAAGATAGAGGAAATTCACAGAGATTCAAGAGAATATAGCCAAAATCAGAGAGACTGAACACACCAATGTGTAAGGAGTGGGCAAAAGAAAAGGAAAAGAAAATATATTGAAAGGGGAAAGGACATAGAGGTAAAGAAGAAACAATGAAAAAAAAAAAGAGAATTATAAGACTCAAATATCCAACTGTTCATTAGGCAATTGGATAACAAGAATGGGAGAGGTTAAGACTGGATTTGGAAGTTTTACCATAAAGATGTGATAAGTTACCACACCAAATGAAATTCAGGAAAGAAGGATATTTAAAAGAATACATTAGGGGCACCCAACTGGCCCAGTGGACTTAGCATTTGACTCTTGATTTCAGCTCAGGTCATGATCTCAGAGTTGTGGATCAATCCTTGCACTGGCTCAGCATGGAGTCTGCTTGTCCCCCTCTCTCTGCTCCTCCTCCTGCTCTCTCTCTCTCTCTCTCTCTCAAAGCAAGCAAGCAAGTGAGCGAGCAAGCAAGAAAGATAGCATTAGACTCTATTCAATGATATATCTGCTGAAGTGCTTAGGAGTGAAGTAAACGGATATATGCAATTTACTTTGAATCGTATGGATTGATGGATGGATAGAGCAATAGATAGAAAAAGAAAATACCATTAATTATTAATTATAGAATTTAGGTATTAAGTACAGGGGTATTCACTGTACAGTTGTCCCAACTTTTCTAAATGATTGAACATTTTATAATAAAATGTTGCTGGGAAGAAGAATCCATTGAATTGACAGTGGGTAAATTGATGACCTTTCCAGAGAAGTTTTAGTGCAGTTGGGAGATATGTGTAAGAAACAGATTGCAGTAGGTTTGAGAATGAGCAGGATGCCAAAAAAAAAAAAAAAAAAAGGAAACTATAATTGTAGACATTTTTTCCGAGAAACTTGACTGCTAAGAGAAAAAAGACAAATAGGACTATGACTAGAGAAGGATGCAAGATTAAGAGAGGTAACCATTGTTTGCTTTCTTGTTTTGTTTGTTTTATTTTGTGTTGTTTTAGATGAGAAACTTGCATATTTATGGCTTGTGGGGAAGGAGTCAGTAAAGAGGCAAGTTAAATACTCTTGAATGTAATCTTCTCAGCTTTTCCTAATCCTTAACTCAGAGCTTTTCCAAAGACAGTACATTGTTAGTAATATTTATTATTATGAAAAGGAATATATTTAAATAATATATAAAATAACTGTTATGGGTTAAACGTTAATAAATTTGTAGTTCTGGACAAATACCCCTAAGTAAGAGTTTGCTATGAAATCAGAACCAACAATGCCCACACTCTAATTCATAGGAATGTTAAGAGAAAAAAATATTCCTAGATAGAACTTTATACAAATCTTCGAGTGTCTCAGTCCAGTAGGCTTGATTTCAAGCACCAGTGTTGCATTATTTATTCACGTGATTTGGGACAAGATATTATCTAAGCCCCAGTTTTCTCAACTATTAAGTGGGAGCAGTAATCATATCTCCTTCAGAGGGTTGTTATGACGATTAAATGACAGGAAATATGTACAACATTTAATCAGCTCTGGCATATATGAAGTTCTCAGTAAACAGTGACAATTATATAGGAGTTTCTAAACACGGTATTCCCATTGTCTGATGTGAAACCAGGAAGAAACTTTGTGAAGATACATCTGAATGCCTTGATATAATACTTGGCACTGGAAAATGAGGTACCAAATTGAAAATTGCAGGTGCCCAGACACTATTCTTCTTCTCAGACATAATTAACTTGGGCTGGGTTGTGGCTTCTGCCAAGAAAAATGACTACAAGTTTCTCCCTGTCTGTTCATCCTGAAGGTGTCAACTAAAGCATAGCCTGCTCAGACTAGTTACCTGCCCAGACTAGTACCCAGAGGCTGAGATGGAACACCCTGAAGGCAAAAGTATCCTTCTAACCTCCTTCAGCCTCACAACTCTGATGTGGATTTTTGTTTCAAAAAAAAAAAAAAAAATCGTACCATCTGAATATCCTGCTCCTCCAGGAATGTTACAGCTGACCAGACTCCTTCAAAGCACCCTCTACTTCATAGGCAGCTTATATGAAGCTCCCAAATCAGACATGCTTTTGTAGCCATGAAGTAGGAAGAAAAAACTTTTATTCCACAGGGCTCTAAGAATATGAACTCCAGTAAGATCAAAGGTGGCTTTTGGGTGGGAATTGCAAATACAAGACTGGTATCGTCAGCATTATGTTGTTAATACTCTAGAAGCAATTAAAATCCACATGTAAAAACAAATAGTCCCATTAAAATAAAAGACCCTAACATGTTGCCCTCCTTCGATTAGCCCATCAATGCCTTCCCCTTACAACTTGGATGAGTCTTAGGTAAAATAGAATTAGATGTGTCAATTTTAATTTGACCTTTAGTAGGGCAATAGGTTGCTGTGCAGTATTATTTGTGCAGTATTGTTCCTCATGATTGGAGTGGTAGAACTTGACCAAAAAAAACGGTTCCATAAAAGCTAGGGTTTGGGTTTTTCCCTTTACAGTGAGAAAAGGTAAAAGACTAAGCTGGAGTGGAAGAGAAGTGAAATATAATCCACAATCCTTGGCTTACAACAAAAAAGGCCCACTAGCTTAAAAAATACTGAAGTTGTCCCCCAATTCCTGTGGAGATTTTTACACATATTTCTTCTGACTTAGGTCAAGGTATTAGAAAGTCTCTCTTAAGGAGTGGAACTGATTAATTCAAGCTCTTACCCAGACTGACTCAGGACAAAGGATAATGATACAAAAGAACAGGTTGTGATGTTGAGTAAGGAGAGAGAGTGAGGCTTATGGTTTCATGGTACCAATAAGCTTAAGGCTTTTATTTTCAGCTAAATCCTTGAATTTCTAGTTTAGAAGTTCACCAGCTTACCAGTTCTGGCCAAAGGGAATGTGATGAACTGTTCACATTCCACCCCGCCCCCCCCCCCAATTCTGCAAATCAGGCAGTCTTTTATCTTTTATCTTTTTTTGTTTGTAATTCATTATTTTCAAACTTACAAAAAATTACAAAGTTGCTTCATCAGTTACTATTTCTACGTGTGTATATATATTATTTTTATAAACTTTTTAAGAATAAATTACATACACAACTATTGTTTCCTCCTAAATACTTCTGTGTGTACTTCCTAAGAACACAATCATTCTCTGACAATAATCACAGTATAGTAACTAAAATCTTGGAAATTCAAAATTTTATTTTCTAATCCATAGTCAGTAATCCAATTTTGCCATTTGTCTCAGGGATATTCTTTATACATTTTTTGTCAGCCCAGAATTCATCCCAAGATCATGCCTTGTATTTAGTTTTCACATTTCTTTAGTCTTATCAGAGTTGTCTTTGATTAGGATATCATCAGTATTACTTCTTTTCAGCTGAGAATCAGAGATATTGAAGTGTAAGAAGTTTTCCAAATGAGACCTGATTTTTGCCAAGCTTCAGTGTCCATAACTAAGATTTGTGCTTGATGGCTGGAGACTCCTGGCAGCTCTCAAAAACCCAGAATTATTATCCTCTCTAGTCACTCACTGAATGAACCTCTCCTTCCTTCAAGTCATCCAACAACCATTTGTCTTAATCAGTCACGGTCTGTTATGGTCACAAAAGTGCTGACCCATAAAAAACAATCTGCTCAAAAATCAGATTGTTTTCCTTTCAGACACCATCAACACCCTTGCTATGTAAAACAACATGTATGCTTATTTGGCCAGAAAGTAAAGAAGAAGAGAACAAAGACATGATTATAATTCTAACACTAAAATATTGGGAAATAAAATGCTCATTCCAGAATAAAATTAAAGTTACTCCCAGCTTCCCACAACCCATGTATTCCTCATCTCTCTATGTGTGTAAAAGAGCTTAACGGAGAAGTACAACACTTGATTCTTCATAAAATACTTGGAATCACACTCTTTTCCCCCTGATAAAAATGTATATGTAAGGCTGTATTTCCTGAACTCTTCATTCTTAATGACTAATGAATTCATACCATAGCATTCTAGAAAACAATTAACAAGGAATTATTAGCAGTAATAGTATATATAATATAATTCCACAGGGAATTTTTTTAAATGAGAAACCAAATGAAATAAGATCAAAGAATTTAACAACTGGCAGGGACCATAAGATCTCAAGGACCCCAGTCTTCTCATTTATAAATAATGATCATGAAATTCAGAAAGGTTGAGTGACTTGCTCCAAGACACACAGTAACTAATGGGAGAGCAAAAACAAAAACATAAATCTTCTGACAAACTACATAGATCACTGCCACTGCAAGATGCTGCATAAGGCAGGTATCTCCTATTAAAGTCATGTGAAAAAACAAATTTTTGAAAATTAAATCCTATTTTAAAATATTCTAAATAAAATAAAAAATAAAAAACAAAAAAGCTGACATACAGTGATTTCTCTAATTTTTTTATAAAGTTTACATTTTCAGGTCATATATTCCTTCACTTTCTTCAAAGATGAAACTTGAAATTTTAGAGCAATTTATGCTAGGTACCAAAACACTTAATAGTTTAGAAAACCTTAAAAGGGAATGCTGGCTGTCCTTAAATTAACTACTGCATTAAACCACTGTTTTATCCCACCAAGGCAGGCCTAGAAATTCTCTAAAGGCTTTAGAGACAGAATAACCCTCAGAACTACACTCAGCCACTGGACACAGGAGTTTAGGAGAAAAAAATGTAAGATACAACTGGGCATTTACCTAAATATTCATTTTTGGAGAATATTCTCTGTGTCAAACCTGTTAGTCTCTGTCTTCTGTAACTGAAAATTGCTACTTTGAGTTTTCTTTGATGTTCTTGGGTCTCTCATTATGGTTGAACCTTTAGTACCAGGGCTGTCATAGGACTGTCATATTTATCTGTGGAATAAAATGAGAGCTCCAGCATGTAGATCGGGATAGATACTGGAAAGAATAAAATTCCATTAGGTCCACACTTGGTTATGAAACCAAGCTGAAAACTATAGTCTTCAACTCATCTATTTCCCCAAACTTCCATTACCAGTTGTGCTGCTTGGATTCTGAAGCTAGGCAGGCTGGGATTAAAGTCCTATTACTACCTCTTGATAAATGTGTGAGCTTAGAAAATTATCTAACCTCACTCAGGCTTAGTTTCTGTAGTAAAATGGAAGTGAAGAAACCTATCCTACAGGGCTGCGATGAGGAATTAATTCCCTGCTCTTAGATGATAGTTAACAAATAAAGATTCACTGTATTCTAAGGTAGGCTTTTCCTAAGGCTTATCAGAGACCAGGGAGAAGAATAAAAGAGCTTGTACAATATCACATAATAAGTCAAAAATGATAATTGGGTTTGTCACTGTGCTACATGCAATGTGTGACTCTTCCCTTGTACTGACAATGAGACTTTCCATTTTCCATTCTAGAACAATCCTCCTTAATGACTATCTCATTAGATTTGTTTCTGAAGGGGTTACTATGCATAAACTCTCTGAAAAAGCTAATTCTCACTCCATCAGCCACAGCCTTAATAGAGAGTAATGAGTTAAATGAGAATACTAAGTAAGATTTATACCTGGGAGAAGGCTGAAGTTGTAGGGGAGTGGACTAGACATCTCCTTAGTATTCTTCACTGTGTAAAACATTTACTATCCCTGGGGTTAAAAGATCCTGGAAGTAATCTGCACAATAGATTTCCATAAACATCTTATATTGCCTACAGGGCTCATTGGCTATAAGCCAACTGGGAAAATTTCAAGTTACTACAGAGATTGGCAAATACTGGGAACTTGTTAGATAGCCTGTGATTCATACTTGTCTTCTCAGAATATGCAGAAGTCAATCTACAATTAAAGAAAAATTTGATGTAATATCTGATCCTAGCTGGTATCAAATTCTAACCAACAGTACAGAAATATGTGCCTTGTCAGGAAAGGCCTCAGTGCCTGTTAATTTTCTACAGAAATTTATCTTAACTAAGATATGTTCTTCCACATATGTGTTCCCAGAAGCAATGGAATGAATAACCCCAGGAATTTTTCTCCTAGAATCTAGGCTCAATAGGGAGAAAAGAAAAACAAAACTCAGAGAACAAATTTTCAATTAACCTTGCCCAGACAACACAGAGCTATGTCAAATCATATCCCAGCCAAGTTCACTGATTAGACCTTTGAGGACGTTGAGTATTCCCTCTACAGGATGTGGTCTGGTGACTGGATTTTAGGTCAGAGTTCAGTTTTATTCGTGGTATGTCAACCAGTCAGTGACCTCAGGGAAATCTCTTCAGCATGCCAATCTTCAATTTCACTTTCATTTTTGACCTGTTGGGTCAGATTCTTCCTGTCCTCCCATCTGAGCTTCTACCATCGACCACATCGACCACATCCCCTTTGCCAAGACACCCCTCCCTTGGCCTGCCCCAGCCCTGTTTCACCCCTCCAGCTAAGGTAACACCTAGTTATAAACTAAGTGTCAAACTATTGCCCGTTTGAAAGGGAGATGCCTTTGCTTGTTGGGACACACCTTTTTCAGGCACCCGGAGGCCCTACAGCCAGGTGGAAGAATCATTGCTACTAAATTCTTGGTGGTCCAATCAACTAGACTCATGTATAAGGCATCCTTAAGACAACATACACACCTACAGAGGATTGAATAGATTGTACTTGCTAAATAATGTCTGAAGAAGGATTTCAGTACTCAGAGAAAAGATATTACATAAACACGGGTTATGATATTATTAATACTGATCTACACCCAGCTCTGTAGACACTGATTTGCTACATAAAGATCAGCCAGCTGAAGGCCAAAAGACACTGAGTAATATCCTGTTAGGTCATTAATTTTCTATTCAAACTGATGCTATTGATCCAGATGACATGAGGCTGCTAAGACATGGTGAGCAGAGAAGAATGTTTATACTATGTGGGAAAAGCATTAAGAGATGAAGAATCCAGATAGCAATGAAATTAGAACTGTAACAAAAAATGAGTCCTTCCAAAAAGGCTTTTTTGTACAGATGTGAAATATTCTGTTTAACAAAGATTAATCAAGCACCTTTTATGTGCCCAGCACTATGCTAAGTACCAAATACCAAGGTAAACAAGATATGGTCCCTACCCAGCTTGAGTTCATATTTCTGTACCATGTTATCTTTTGCGAAGTATCAAATCACATGGCTCTTTGTTAAAACTAGGGATTCCCACCCCCACTCACCAAGCCCACTAGATTAAAGGTCCAATGAGAAGGCTGGAAATCTTCACGTTTTAGGGATGTCTCTGATAATTTGATGATTAGTCAAGTTTGGGGAAACACTGGTCTAGTAAAACAAACATCTGATGAGTATAAGAACAATTTTCTCTTTGATCGTAAATAATAATTTATGTAATTTCTCAACAGAGTGAAGACCACTCAACTCATCTCCCACATAGCAGCTAAAGGCCTGTCTCAATCTTATACTTTCTTTGGTACCCAGCACTTAAAACTGCAAAGAATGGAATGGATAAACATTTGTTAAATAAACACCAAAGTAGATAGATAGATGATAGATAGATAGATAGATAGATAGATGATGTATTAGATACATAGATACCTAGATAGAAGAAAATATCCTTCAATTTATCCCATTAAAAAATTATCTAATTCTGAACTACACCTGCTAAGTAACACACTTTGATCTTTTTTGTAACAAACCTCTTGAATCTTTCAACCATATTCTCTTGGTGACCTTCAATCATTTTTGGAAAAAATATGTGAGGTATAGATCAACACATAAACAAACAAAAAGATTTCGGAACCCTACTACCATCACCACTCCACATAGAGAACTTTTACTTAATGATTTCTTTAGAGATGAAGGATTTTGTTTTCCTTTTGCAAGAAATAAAGATGCCTTCTCTCCAGATGACCAAATAAGAGATAGACTTCTATCATTTTTGTCCCTTAAGCACTAAACCTGATTCCTTCCAGAATTAAGCAGATAACTTTGCCAATAATCTTTAAAAAATATTTCCTGATGACTTTTTATTTCCTTCAAAATATCATAATTATATTACAAGGAAATTGTACGGAAAGCATCCAACTTTGTTCAGAAGAAAAATTGATAATCTGGCAGAGTTAATGGTATAATGCAAGAAACATGCTTTGTTTACGTGGAATTTGGGGGAGGGGAAGAGATATTCAAAGTGCATATGAGGTCTTTGGTGATTTTATATTTGAAATCCTTGTAATATAAAAAAAATGATGTCTTAAGCTCTAGTTTGGTTTAACTTTTAATTGGTTGAGTCTATGATAAACATATAAGGCAAAAATAAATCTCTGAAAGCATTCTTAGCCAGTATCTATTCTTGCATTTATTGCCGAAGCATCCATTTATCATTCCTGAGAAATAGGATCAGTAACATCATTTCATCTTTCTTGGGGCAGTTAAGAAGTAGCCTTTTCAGGAGCCAAAAGAGATAGCTGTCTCATGAATTTCATTTTTTTTCAAGTCCCTTGTTGCTACAATTTTAGAAAAAAATGTGTTTGAGGTCACTTAGTGTTCATGGCAAAACAAGAACATGTGTCAAAGGAAATGAGTGAGCTGCCCTATAGCGACCAACAGTTCTATCCAATCATGATCCAAGACTCAACAGAAATTAAATTTAACTGATCCTGAGTCAACTGAGAAGTAGAACTCTCAGGTTCCCATACGTTTTTTTGCGTGGAGCATCCACAGAAAAAAAAAAACAAAAATTATTTTGCTCAGTTGGATCATCAAGGATCTCTTACTGATTTCATAATGTTCCTCTTCAGACACTAAACTTGTTTCTGGATATCATGTACCATGTCTCAAGAGACCAGCTAGCTGCCAATGCAAAATCAAAAACCTTATGTATCGTGAAAAAAAAAAAAGAAATGAGCATATTTCCATATTGTTTGTGTATTTGTTTTTATGTAAGAATTAGAGGCAACCAGGGAATGCCCTACAGAGTAGAGAGAGCTTTGAAGACCATGAAGCTTAATGAGGCATCTTTTCATCAGATGATGTCCATTTTAGTGGAACAGCCAAGTCTAATTCCACTCCTTGCCTGTGCAAAGTGATTAAATAAATCGGCCTTTCCTAATAAAATTTCTGACTGCCATATCACCAACCTAGAGTGAGAATATAAATTTTAGGGACATTTAGCCTTTTGGAGAAAGGATGGCCTAAGAAAAGAAAATATGTCAACATCTATACTAAAGTCAGAATGTGAGAATTTGAAAAAAGTAGCAAAATATGATTTAGCACATTCTTCTCCTGAACTTTTTCCTGAATATCTCATTACTCCTACCTTGGATCTTATTGCCATTTTGTATATTTAGGAATGTCACTTTCTGAAATTTGAAGTTTCCCATGAAAGATCTTTTAAAAATGTTACCATCTGTCCACTTGACATCAGTCTGTAATTATGCCTCACCTTTACTGATGATAAATATTGTCAATCAAAACTAAATATCTGTTTGTGAATGTCCCCTATGTATCTCATGTTTCAATGCCAAATTCTAGTGATGTTCCTGCTTACCACTAAGGCTTATTATGTTGGTGCCATATCCTACTTGATGATATCCTAGTTGATTAAGTTTCAACTGCCTCAACATTCATGTTCCTCAAATGCTTTCCTCATTTCTCTTCTTACTTTCCTTTGCACAATCTCATTTGGTGACTTTATCCACTCTCACTTCATGTTGGTAATATGTAGATGATTTACAATATATGTTCTCTGCATAGACCCTAATTCCATAAAACCAATACCAGGCCCTCTCTGCTCAATAGCCACGGGTTCCCAAATCCTCCACCTCCTATATTTCCATATATACTTATTATGTTGCCGTGACTCACTACCATAGTTGTTGCTCTCTTACTTCATACCATAAGACCTTACCAGCCCCACCCATGCATAGCATTTTGGTTGTGGCCTTTTACCTTTTTAAAGAATACAAAGTGGTTTGAAAGATCTGTTAAGATTTCTCAAAAGTGAAAAAAAAAGGATTTCTCTAAAATGTATTAGGTATTTGGGGGTCTTTCAGCAACTGAGCTGAGAAGTAGGAGGTGAGGTACACTAAACTATAAGGAAAAGTATTGTTTAAAGAACTAGCATGTATTAACTTGCTATAATTTTTTCCTGAGAAGTTAGGTGGATAGGTTGTTCAAATATTAGGAGATATTTTATGCTAAAGGAATATCACCCATATACAACTGTAATATCCTTGTAGGCAGTGTCTGCATGTGAGTTTAATTGTTTTTCCAGGTCTTTCCAAGTGACCAGAAAATCTGGCATTAATTAAAGGGTAGAGGTAAAGTAGCACACGCAAACGTGAAGTTCTTTCAAGATGACCTTTTAGAAATAGGATGAAAATTGAAGGCTTTGCTCTGAGGGGATGTGGCAAAGGTGGCAGATGAACTAGAAAACATCTCAAAAGATCATGGGTGACCTACAACAAGCTTCAAAGTGAGTAATCTTGTTCAAAGTGACAAAGGTGACAAAGATAGACTTGTGGTACTAAGATAACATTCCTAAAGTTCAACCTATACATACCTAGCATTAGAGCAACTGTAGCAGCCCATTTTGTAGGTTCTGCCAAGATTCAATCCGTCAAATTGCATATGAAGCCATGTAAGTCCCTCTGAAGATGATTTAATATCTAAATATATTATCACAGCATAGTGAATGTGCCAACTTCTTTCATGGCTTTCTATCTTTGAATATGCTATTGCCTTGGTTTTGAATGCTCTTCTATTTTATCTTATATGGATTCAGTTCATCCTTCAAGACACAATCCAAATACACCCACGCCCCCCAGGTACTGAGTCAATGGCAAGACAGAAGGTTCAACAGCCAGAAGAGCCAGAAGCCCCCAGAGGCTGCCCAGAGTTAAAAGTAAGGAAGCCCAAGTTGTTACCAACTTCAAGGGCAAGCACATGGCAAGAAAATAGGACAAATCCAAAAAGATCTGATTAAGGGAGATATAGTTAATAGTGATGAAACAGGGCATGAAGAGCAAAGGCAGAAGCAAGTAAGTGGGCCAAGATGGCTATCACCAAAGGGGACTGAAAATTCTGTGCTTATTTTTACTGAATATGGGCTTCATGGTTGGCTGAAACAAAGGCATAGCATCAAGATAAATTCTGTACATTGTTTATATCTTTAAACTTCTGTCTCCCCTAGGAGGATAATAAACAATAAACAGGATAGGCAATAAACTCCACAGGAAAGAGCCTTTTCTTTATATTTTTCTCTGTAGTTCCAAGGAAAGAAAGAAAACCTCAGTGAGTACAGTCATACTGCATCTCATTGGCTAAATGGGTATCATTTGATTATTACCTGACAGGATCCTTAAAGGTTATCATCTATTCTGAATCTCTTTTATAATAAAGATTATATGATTGATCTGCTTCCACCTTTGACCTTAAGCAATTGTCTTTATTGTCTTTACCACCTATCTGGTAATTCATTATGCACTATCTATAACAGTATTGTGCTATCTTTTAATTTGCTATTTGTTTTAGTTTACCTATCTCTTAATTCCCAAATCCAACTGTAATCTTCTTGTAGGTAGTGCTTATTTGCAAGTTTATTTTGGTCTAATGTTCATTGCCAGTAACCAGAAAATCTGGCATTGATTTGCACAAGACTTTTTGTTCAAAATACATTTTGGAGGCAGAAATAGAAGAAATAAAACATGAAAGTTTTATTTTTAACAGTATGAATTCAACCTAGGAAAGCCTCAAAAAATTTTATGAATTCCATTTGTTTCTTTGAGAACTGGTTGTTTTTATGAATGAGAAAAATGGAAAAATGCTGATTGTTTTCACAGTTGAATGTAGGGTAAAAGCTTTGGATGTGGTAAAATGCTCTAGGAGATTTTCATACACTTTTTCCCAAACTTTAACTTAATTACTGGGAAACAGGGTTTTGAAAATATGTCTATGACACTATGCTATTGCTGATGACATGATGTGTGTGTGTGTGTGTGTGCATTTTTAACTACTTTAACTTGTTATTATTCTATTAGATCATTTTGACCATTTAATTTCATTGGTGTTACAAACTAATTCTATGAGAAACCTAATCACTCAGTATCCAATATCTCTTTTTTGTTCTGCAACAGTGAGACAGAGTTACTGTGACTAAAACCAAAGTAAACACAAATTAGTAGTTACTTGGGGGGGGGGGTATTTTCTTGTTAAAGAAACACCATCTTCACAAGGAGCAAAGCTACCAGTGGTACATTTATAGTTCTGCCTTGGGCAAGAGAATAAACTAAATGACCTCCTTCTATCATTTCCAACCGTATGATTCTATCAGCAAAAGGCATTCAGAGTCATGTGATACCATAAGCCAAGACTGCTGGTAATTTCAATGTCTTTCAACATTTTCCCAGGAGTTTTATCCTCTCTGGGCTATAAGCTTCATTTCAGAAATATGGGAAATGAGTATGATAAAGCAAACAGGCATTCCTTTTGGATCAACTTGGAAGGCCACGTGGGCTATGCAGTTACACCTCAGCAGTCACACCTATATGTTCTTGAGCATTCCCATCATGACTCAGTCCGGATATTCACTTAATAAGTGAGTTCACACTCAGGAGACATAGCCAAATTTCAACCAATTCACATTTCTCACCTTTGGCAGCACTTGACAAGTTTGGTCAACTATGGTTTTCTACAAAACCCCAAATAGGTTAAGTTTTTACTGGACTCTAGTTCCATTGTATAATCTTTTTTTTTTTTTTTTTTTTTACATAAACAACACGTGATTCAAGGGCAAAGAAGTATACTACATTTTGACTAAAAAGAACTTTGATCTTGTCTATATAAGCCAAGCACTTTCAAACATAACATACCTATAACCTCCACATAACCATCCCTGGCCTTAATTCAGTCTTGGTTCTATACACTGCTAGAAATAAAAATGAAAGGAAAAATCTGGGAGCAAATAATACTATAGAATTAGACATGGACTCTTGGCAGTCAAAAAAATGACTCAAAAATGTATTTCATATGCTTTCTATCAGATAGAAGGCCCAGACTAACATCTGTGAAAAAATACATCCTCTTATTTCCTAACAAGGTCCAGCAGATCCCCAGGAAACCCACAACACTATAATACCCTGAGAGCCTTTGACAACTCTTGGCCACTTTGGCTCTATGATAGTCAAAAACCCATTGTCCTTAGAAATTTTCCTTCAATATAATTACATAAGATATTCAAAGCAAAAAATTTAAGTTTTAAGCTGTTTCCTCCATCCAATCCAGTTTTTCCATCAAATTGCTAACAAAATAATGAACAATTCATTTGCTATGTGAATATTCCCATTTTTGCCACAGCATGCAGTCTAAAGAGGGATACAGTTATTTCATTTAAAAAGATAAGAAGTGATATGGCTCATTTATTGATGAATTTTTTAAAAAGCAAACCACAAACCAACATGTACCATATAATTCCTTGTGCATGTATACACATAGAAAAATAGACTATAAAGCTATAAACCACTACTTTACTGCTGATTATCTCTGATTGATGAGATTATGAATATATTTTTTTCCTTACATGTCAGTCTTTTCTGAAATGTTTAAGGCAGCATGCATGACTGTTTTTTCCTGCTTGTAAATATAGTAGTTTTTAAATTTAAGCATATAAACATTTATCTAATATTATAAAGAAACAAAATTTTTTTCATTTAAAAACATGAAATGAAAAAACATTAGTCGGGGATCCCTGGGTGGCTCATGGTGATCCCTGGGTGGCTCAGAGGTTTGGCACCTGCCTTTGGCCCAGGGCGCGATCCCAGAATCGAGTCCCGCGTCGGGCTCCCGGCATGGAGTCTGCTTTTCTCTCCTCCTGTGTCTCTGCCTCTCTCTCTCTGTCTATCATAAATAAATAAAATAAATCCTTAAAAAAAAAGAAAAAATATTAGTCAAAATAAGTCTGCACTAAAGTGTCAATTAATTATTTTCCCTCAATATGAATTTCACCTGGAATTTAGTTCAATCTTAAGTTGGGAAGTTATACTAAGAACCCATAAAATATATTCATTAAAACCTTTCTATACAGTCCTCCAGCATCCTATAGGTGTAGCAAATGAATAAAACTCATATGAATTTTAGCATCTCTCAGCTTCTAAACATTTTCATTACTTCCACAACCAAAAAGTACCATTGACCAAATAAATCTTAAGCTATAACTCCATCCCAAAAAAGGAGATGAGTCACAAGCCACTTTTTAAAAAATACAATAGGATTTTTTTTGCTTGTAATGAATGTTGAAAGGGAAATGTTTTACTTGTCCTGACAACTCTAGCAAGCTATAGCCCAAAAATCTGAGTAGGATATTGAGCCAAAAGCTTTTCTAAGGCTAGACAAATACCAGCAGCATTAATAAAGGACCAGAGAGACACCTATTGCAGCATTCTTGGGGGTTTACAATGCAATTATTGTTTTATGAGAAAAGAAGGCATCTTGAATGCTGTGACAATTTTATTTCCTAGGGGCCAGAAAAACTAGAAGGTGAGAGGGACATAGTATTCAATGAGAGAAAAGTCTAGTGGCTGAATGCCTTATCAAGGAGGCATTTATGAGATTTTTTTCCACTTTTACAAGAATTTGTATTAATCTCTGGAGTCAGAATTTTGTTTCTGTGGCAATGAAGATGCATGTAAACACCAGGGAATATTTCTGTGGTCCTGTCTTTCACTAGATACTATGATGGACAATCTGCTCTGTTCATGAAGATACATTTTAGTCCAAGTTTGGTCTTTCAGGATGCACCAATAATGTACCAGCATCTCTCCCTACCTCATGAAATACATTTCCTCTATTTTAAGTTCATTTAATGGCAATTCAAACTCTACTTAACCATATGAAATTAGTCAGTCTCAAGGTCTGAAATGAGTAATACTCTGCTCCTTTACCAAAATTGTAACTAATGGTTAGATCTAATTCTGCATTCCTCTTCCTACTCCCTTGCCCATAACTGGAGAGGGAGAGGTAAGATTTTTTTTTAATTTTTTTTAATTTTAAAAAAAGGTCTGAGAAGTTCAACCTGTCTTTCCCATTCAAAGCCAGGCCTTTGAGCTTCCCTCTATTGCCCTGAAAATTTGACCTATTCTTCTGATCCTACTACCCTGGGCAAAACAAGCCAACAAAGAAACACAATCTGGTTCTCACCATAACCCTGGATACTCTGTCCAGTGCACAATCTGATTTTGTCCTTCAAACCAGAAAATACAGAGTTCTTGATTATGTGGAGGGAAAAGGTTGATTTCTTGCTGATCTTCCCTCTTTACCCAGATTATACCAATGAGAATGAACAATTGCCAGGTTCCTCCCAGAGGGAACAGTGCCCTGGCAATGCATGGTACACATGATTTGTATGTCTAAAAGGAGCCACTGACAATGGTGGAGAAAGCCAGAAAACATCTGGGAAAATCCCTGACAAGGCATGCCTTCCTTTCAGCCTCTTCACCAGGTGTCACACACGGGACCAAGCATCATCTTTCTCAGCCCAGTACAAACTTGTACCATGGGATTTAGGCCAAGCATGATTCCTTTGGGCTTGCCCAGTTCAAACTTGTAGGTGTGTCCCCTCCACTCTACCCCCAACCAACATACCCACACACATGCACACATTCACATGCCATCTCAGCCCATCCCATATGTAATCTCATCAATCATAAGGGAGTATTTTATTTTTAATTCTAAAACTGCATTATATACTACAGATGGTTTTGTAACCTTTAGACTGTGGGCCCCAACAGTTGTCTCATGCAATTGATATGTTTAACTTGTTTACTATTATAATAGAGTGACAAGGCTAACACTTTTTAAAAAGAGTATGCTAGCTTCCACATTTCTCTGTAAGTCTAGATAGGATAGGCTTTGAGCCTGAAACAGAGAAACAATAACAACAAAAAAGAGGTAGAAGGGAATTATTTAAAAAAAAAAAAAAGGTACGAGTCTTCTTGTACTAAAACTAGTATTGCCCAACTATTTTTATAATAATAATTAATCCACTGAAATAATCTTACAGTATATCTAACAGCATTCAGGACTGAGGTGTTCATTCCCCAGTTGCTGTGAGTGTTAACTGCTTTCAACTAGGAGGTTTTCAACCAAGTGGTTCTCTAGAAATTGCCCTCAGCTGAAGGAGAAAGCCTGACCAAAAATTATGACACCTCCCCTCCCCCAGATACAGCCTGTATCTAATGTCTGATCACTGTGACGCTAGAAAGTCACAAGCCCCTTATCTCAATGGGAACAACTCTAAAGGACCATCCCTACTCCAGAACTCCCCATAAGATCATCTGAAGCTTCTGTTGCAATTGTATTACAATGCAACTTTTCCCTCTGACTTCCTGTTTCCCTCACCTCTCACAGTCCTGAGATCATACCCACGTGCACCTATGAGCAAATCTCTATCCCAGATTTTTCACCTGGGTAACCAAACTGATGGCAGCTCCTAGATGCTGTTCTGGGAACCACACCCTGAAATAAGATTTTGGAGCTGGATTTATCACCAACTGGACAGCAATGAAGGCTAGTGGTAAGTGGTACACTGATTGCCCTTAACATGCAATGCAATTGTGAAAAACTTCAGAAGTGAAAGGACCACCAATCTAATTTGCAGGACCTATTGCAAAGACTTAAGATTTTGTGGGGCCCCTTGTTCAAAATAAAAGTGGGAAGAGCAGAAGTCTTGCTAAAATATAAGGCTTTTTCATTTTCTTCTGCAGTCTCTGACTTCTCATATGGTTTTAATTTGCTATCTATTGTGGTCAATTAAAAGTTTTAATTATTAGTTCGAGTCTTACTGCTCATTTTTATATTGTGCAATATCATTTTTAAATGCAAATATAAGATTATTTAACTTGTATGCAGAGGCAGTGAAATAATACAATTTGTATTTCCTAACTTACGCATATATCTGTATTTCATTCTTAGCAGAACAGTGGAAACACTGCACAAAAATTACTGTTTTCATTTAACTTTTTTATATATGCATATCCTACCAACACTATCTTTGGCTTATTGATGAGTTATATAGGACTGGAAAGAAAAAAGCTATGCCCTATCTTTCTCTTTCCTTCTGTATCCCAGCTCCCATTTCTTAGCTGTAACCTTAAAATGCTTATCTTCTACTTGATTTGCAGCTCCCTGACTTCCCACATATGCTGGGAGAATTCTGTATTCATGAAACATGACCAATGCTTTGTGCTAATAAAATGGTGAAGAATGATGGTCAAATATAATGCACCTATCTCTGCTGCTTATTCACATACCCCATTGCCCCCATTTGACTTCACTTACAAAATACAGTGCAAAAATAAAATTATTAAGAATTTCCAAAAAAGAAGAAGAAGAAGAAGAAGAAGAAGAAGAAGAAGAAGAAGAAGAAGAAGAAGAAGAAGAAGAATTTCAAGATAGTGACAGCATGAGGTTAAGCCAAGCCTAGGACTTCTTTAAGCTCCGGATCCTGGTGCAGTTCTGCTGGTTGCAAATCCATAATGCTAGCCTTGACTGTGAACTAGGTCGGGACATTGTGAGAAGGAAATATACTGGCAGAAACATCTCAGGCATCTGCTAGATTCGTAAGGACTATGGAATTGCATGGTTGTTACCGGAGCCATTGATGCACTGGAGAAAGACAATGGAAGGCTGATCATGATTAGTCACCAACATAAGGTGAAATGAGAAAGACAGAGGGCATTTTGGCAAATGAGAATCCCATCTCCTGCCACCAAAGAGCAGAAAAGACTGAATACTTAATGACTGTAGTAGCATAGCTCCAAAGAGAGCTGAATTCTCAATCTCAGCAGTTTTGTTCTACCAAGGCCAAGGTCCCGATTGGGAAAGAATGGAACTCTGAAAGTTGGAATGAGAACATCTCAGTTGATTCAGTCAAATATCTTGAATTCCCAGATTCCCTGAGCCAGAGATCAGCCAACCTCTTCCATAAAAAGCCAGATAGTAAATATTTTAGACTTTGTGAGCCATAGAGTTGCTATCACATGTACTCACCCTTGCTCTTGTGGCATGAAACCAGCTATAGATAGAAACAATAGACAAGTGAGTAGGTGTGGCTCTGATACAATAAATCTTTATTTACAAAAATAGACCAGATTCAGCCAGCAGGCCAAAGTTTTTTCAGACCAATCAAATAAAAAATCATAGATAAAAGTGGAACAGTAAAGATCAAGCACAAACAGGGCCAGAAAGTACAAGAAAGTGGCCTAAGCAAACAGCCAACCCCCATGTCCTCTACAACTGATGCATCTAAGCCCCTCATTCAGCTTACCTCTTGTAATGCAATGGGGGTGAGAAACTCCTCTGAAGAAAAACAAGTGAGCATTATTGGCTGGTGAATCAACTTGCTGTGTGGTGCAAGCCAACACTGGGCTATTGCTGTGCTATAATCCTGCTCAAGGTGAGAAGTAATCCTTCCAAGGACAGGACTTTAGGTAATGCTGGGCATACATTTCGTGTAGAAAGAAATTGGCCCGAGGCAAGGGTGTATGCAGAATCTTGGGGTGAGAAGTGCAGATGGGGGAAGAAGGTTATGAATGTTCAAGTGCTTAGGAGGAGGAAGAATGAAAGACCAAGAAAGAGGCATGTAGATAGACCCTAGAATCTCAGAGTCTATTTCCTAGAGATCATGACCTACCATGGTTTGCCTTGTCCTTACGTTTATTCAAGTAATCTTTTTAGTTCCTTCTGGTGTGCCAGCCATGGTAGTAAATGATGAGATTTCCAAAGTGAATTAAATGAGGTCTCTAATCCTTGAGGAGCTCACTATCTAAATGAGAAAAATAAGCATGTGAACAACTAACCTGAATAGAACAGGATCAATGATACTCTATTTAACAGAATAGAAAAAGTGCCGCAGAAATCCAGAAAAAAGCAGAAGAATGTAGAAAAAATTTATGGAAAATGGAACATATAAGTTTATATAATGCATTAAGTGGGGGGGAGGAGCAAGATGGCGGAGGAGTAGGGTCTCCAAATCACCTGTCTCCACCAAACTACCTAGAAAACCTTCAAATTATCCTGAAAATCTATGAATTCGGCCTGAGATTTAAAGAGAGACCAGCTGGAATGCTACAGTGAGAAGAGTTCGCGCATCTATCAAGGTAGGAAGACGGGGAAAAAGAAATAAAGGAACAAAGGCCTCCAAGGGGGAGGGGCCCCGCGAGGAGCCGGGCTGAGGCCGGGGCGAGTGTCCCCAGGACAGGAGAGCCCCGTCCCGGAGGAGCAGGAGCTGCACCGACCTTCCCGGGCGGAAAGGGGCTCGTGGGGAGTTGGAGCAGGACCAGGAGGGCGAGGAGGCCCTCGGGCTCCCGGGGACAGTAACAGAGCAACTGCGCGCCCAGGAGAGTGCGCCGAGCTCCCTAAGGGCTGCAGCGCGCACGGCGGGACCCGGCGGGACCCGGAGCAGCTCGGAGGGGCTCGGGCGGCGGCTCCGCGGAGGGGGCTGCGGGGCCCCGGGAGCAGCTCGGAGGGGCTCGGGCAGAAGAAGAGGCTCCGTGCGGAGGGGGCTGCGCGGTTCCAGGAGCAGCTCGGAGGGGCTCGGGCGGCAGCTCCGCGGAGGGGGTTGCACGGCCCGGGAGCGCGAATCCACCAGCGCAGGCCCCGGAGCACAGGGCGCCGGGACACAGCCCAGGATCCCGCCTCCCCCGGGACAGGCAGAGGCCGGGAGGGCCCAGGACCGCAAGGACGCTCCTGCCCCAGCTGAGCACATCAGCGGCCCCGCCCCGGAGCCTCCATGCCCTGCAGACGGAGTTCCTGCCGGAGCTGAATCCAGGTTTCCAGAGCTGACCCGGCACTGGGGCTGTTCCTCCTGCGGCCTCACGGGGTAAACAACCCCCACCGAGCCCTGCACCATGCAGGGGCACAGCAGCTCCCCCAACTGCTAACACCTGAAAATCAGCACAACAGGCCCCTCCCCCAGAACACCAGCTAGACTGACAACTTCCAGGAGAAGCCAAGGGACTTAAAGAACACAGAATCAGAAGATACTCCCCGGTGGTTCTTTTTTTGTTTGTTTTTGTTTTTGTTTTTGTTTTGTTTTGCTTTTTGATTTGTTTCCTTCCCCCACCCCCTTTTTTTCTCCTTTCTTTTTCTTTCTCTTTTTCTTCTTTTTTTTTCTTTTTTTTTCTTTTTTTTTCTTTTTCTTCCCTTTTTTTTTCTCTTTCTCTTTTCTTTCCTTCTTTCTCTCCTCTCTTTTTCTCTTTTTCCCAATACAACTTGCTTTTGGCCACTCTGCACTGAGCAAAATGACTAGAAGGAAAACCTCACCTCAAAAGAAAGAATCAGAAACAGTCCTCTCTCCCACAGAGTTACAAAATCTGGATTACAATTCAATGTCAGAAAGCCAATTCAGAAGCACTATTATACAGCTACTGGTGGCTCTAGAAAAAAGTATAAAGGACTCAAGAGACTTCATGACTGCAGAATTTAGAGCTAATCAGGCAGAAATTAAAAACCAATTGAATGAGATGCAATCCAAACTAGAAGTCCTAACGACGAGGGTTAACGAGGTGGAAGAACGAGTGAGTGACCTAGAAGACAAGTTGACAGCAAAGAGGGAAACTGAGGAAAAAAGAGACAAACAATTAAAAGACCATGAAGATAGATTAAGGGAAATAAACGACAGCCTGAGGAAGAAAAACCTACGTTTAATTGGGGTTCCCGAGGGCGCCGAAAGGGACAGAGGGCCAGAATATGTATTTGAACAAATTCTAGCTGAAAACTTTCCTAATCTGGGAAGGGAAACAGGCATTCAGATCCAGGAAATAGAGAGATCCCCCCCTAAAATCAATAAAAACCGTTCAACACCTCGACATTTAATTGTGAAGCTTGCAAATTCCAAAGATAAGGAGAAGATCCTTAAAGCAGCAAGAGACAAGAAATCCCTGACTTTTATGGGGAGGAGTATTAGGGTAACAGCAGACCTCTCCACAGAGACCTGGCAGGCCAGAAAGGGCTGGCAGGATATATTCAGGGTCCTAAATGAAAAGAACATGCAACCAAGAATACTTTATCCAGCAAGGCTCTCATTCAAAATGGAAGGAGAGATAAAGAGCTTCCAAGACAGGCAGCAACTAAAAGAATATGTGACCTCCAAACCAGCTCTGCAAGAAATTTTAAGGGGGCCTCTTAAAATTCCCCTTTAAGAAGAAGTTCAGTGGAACAGTCCACAAAAACAAAGACTGAATAGATATCATGATGACACTAAACTCATATCTCTCAATAGTAACTCTGAATGTGAACGGGCTTAATGACCCCATCAAAAGGCGCAGGGTTTCAGACTGGATAAAAAAGCAGGACCCATCTATTTGCTGTCTACAAGAGACTCATTTTAGACAGAAGGACACCTACAGCCTGAAAATAAAAGGTTGGAGAACCATTTACCATTCGAATGGTCCTCAAAAGAAAGCAGGGGTAGCCATCCTTATATCAGATAAACTAAAATTTACCCCAAAGACTGTAGTGAGAGATGAAGAGGGACACTATATCATACTTAAAGGATCTATTCAACAAGAGGACTTAACAATCCTCAATATATATGCTCCAAATGTGGGAGCTGCCAAATATATAAATCAATTATTAACCAAAGTGAAGAAATACTTAGATAATAATACACTTATACTTGGTGACTTCAATCTAGCTCTTTCTATACTCGATAGGTCTTCTAAGCAAAACATCTCCAAAGAAACGAGAGCTTTAAATGATACACTGGACCAGATGGATTTCACAGATATCTACAGAACTTTACATCCAAACTCAACTGAATACACATTCTTCTCAAGCGCACATGGAACTTTCTCCAGAATAGACCACATATTGGGTCACAAATCGGGTCTGAACCGATACCAAAAGATTGGGATTGTCCCCTGCATATTCTCGGACCATAATGCCTTGAAATTAGAACTAAATCACAACAAGAAGTTTGGAAGGACCTCAAACACATGGAGGTTAAGGACCATCCTGCTAAAAGATAAAAGGGTCAACCAGGAAATTAAGGAAGAATTAAAAAGATTCATGGAAACTAATGAGAATGAAGATACAACCGTTCAAAATCTTTGGGATGCAGCAAAAGCAGTCCTAAGGGGGAAATACATCGCAATACAAGCATCCATTCAAAAACTGGAAAGAACTCAAATACAAAAGCTAACCTTACACATAAAGGAGCTAGAGAAAAAACAGCAAATAGATCCTACACCCAAGAGAAGAAGGGAGCTAATAAAGATTCGAGCAGAACTCAACGAAATCGAGACCAGAAGAACTGTGGAACAGATCAACAGAACCAGGAGTTGGTTCTTTGAAAGAATTAATAAGATAGATAAACCATTAGCCAGCCTTATTAAAAAGAAGAGAGAGAAGACTCAAATTAATAAAATCATGAATGAGAAAGGAGAGATCACTACCAACACCAAGGAAATACAAACGATTTTAAAAACATATTATGAACAGCTATACGCCAATAAATTAGGCAATCTAGAAGAAATGGACGCATTCCTGGAAAGCCATTAAGTATAACGTTTAAAAAAAATATAATGTTTCCTTCCCATAGGCATTAATATGATTCCTAATTCTGTCTTCCCATCCAATAATTACTCTCTACTGTTTCCTGAATAAAAAACATCAAAATTCAGGGTGATTATATTACCACTTTAAAATACCTCTTCCAACTCCTTTGCAGCTGGCCAATGAGATATAAAAGCAACTTTATTAGATGGGATTCTGAAAAACTTCTAAAACTTATTATTTAAAAGGAATAGAGCAAGCTCATGTGTGCCTTTGCTTTTTTGCTTTTTGCCCTTGGCCTGACATGTGGACATAATGCCTAAAAATGAAATTTAAGTCCATGAGGATGAAAGCCATATTTTAAGGATGGGAGAAAACAACAAAAAAAGAAATGATCCTGATTCCTTGTTGACATCCTCAAACACTGACCCTGGAATGATTACCTCCATAGCCCTTGATCACTCTGAAAACTCAACCCATATTTGGTTAGCCACTGTAGTTCAACTATAGGTTACATGTGGCCAAACAAAATTTTAACCAATAAACTATGCAAAGGATAAACCAAGAGATCTATCATGCAGATTCTTTTTAGTTTGTTTATCTTCCAAGAGCAACACCATGAATTTCATTGGCCTTTCTTGAAGTGACATCAGTTGTGTATATTTTTATGCCACTTCTCTCCATGCATGAGGAAACCTGGAATTTTAAGTTGAGAAAACATTTCACAACAGAAGCCTAAATATCCTGAAATTAAAAGCAGCAAAATGAGAAATATGATCTCTCTGTTTCAGGTTCACAGATACTTTACAGGTAATCCCAACTTTTCATAAACATCCTCAATGTTAGATTGACGATTTAGCTTTTATTTTGTTCCTTGTGATAAAAAGATTGTAGTATGGGGCCAGAACCTTTATACTCTAATACTTTCTTCCCTCTCAATGCATCTCTTAACTCTGAAAAGAAAATTATTTCTACTTCATTACCATGAGTCTAGATGGCAATACTGGAATTAAATTTATGATGTCACAACTCAGGTCTTTAATAACACCACACAAGGAAATATTCTATTGGTGGATCTACTTTCAGCATTTTTCTTACTGTGATTAATCCCCAACAATAACCATAGCAACAAGGAAAGTCAAGAAACCAATATTGTTGAAAAGAGGTCTATGGAGAGAAATGAGAATGTAAGCAGTTCAGTTAAGAGATATACAATTTAGTAGCTGAAAAGCCCAACAACGGTTTCTAATTCCATTGTGAGAGCTTTTCCAAGGCTGTACTTCAGTTTCCCCTTCTATAAAATGGAGATCATACTGTGTCTTGTAGACCATGCTTTGATATTTTAAAGATAAAAATCTTAATGTTAAGGTGCATTAAATCTCAAAAGGGCCAAGTGTGTACACATGCGCGCGCACACACACACACACACACACATACACACACACACACACAAAATAATAGAATCACTGGCTTTTATTCAGAAGACATCATTAAAGGTCAGAGTCCATTTCATCTTATTTTTTAGGAAAGTTTTAAAAAGAAGTTGCATAAACTGGCTATAAGACTATGATTTCCTAATATGCTTTGGATCACTGAGAAACACCTCAAGGATTAAATTTTTTTCAAGGGAAGCTATGGTTCTGGAAACAGCATAGGACTGAGTGAGGGTAAGTACAAAAATGAAACCTTCCACTGCCTTAGAGTCTGGAAAAACATCTTGACTCTATTTCAGATACACCTGAGTCTTCTGGGGCAACAAATGGGAAATCACAGCTCTACCAACAAGCACCAACTTGATATTTTAGAGGCTTACTTTTTTTTCTTCCTACAACTCAGACAGGTTTTTTTAAGTCTTAGCAGAATGGCTAGACTAGGTAATCCACATAAGCAGCTGCTGCAATGTGATCTTTTTCTAACATTTTAATGTAGAGCTGTGAACTTTTCTGGCTTTAGGCTATGTTGAGAACATTTGGGGTAAACTTTCTTGATTTAAAGGTTATTGCTGTTAGGACTCTGTCTGGTCTGCTTCAGATGGAGGGTCTGCACCAGTCACCCATGGTATCAAACTATGCTGGATATGCAAAGCAGCTGATGTACGTATAAATGATCTTCAAATAGTACTTCTATGCCCTTTCTTAAAAATCTTAAGTTTATTTCTTAATTTTTATTTTCTTAAATGTAATAGCATTATATTTTCTAGAGATCAAGGTATTTACTCATATCTTTCTTATTAACTTCTGGGATAGGGTTGAGTGATCACCAGTGCACTGTAGAAGGATAGCACTCAAGCTTTGTCATTCAACCACGTGGGTTCCAACCACAGCTCTGCCACTAGCTGCAAGAATTCGGGCAAATCACCTCACCTCTACATTTCAGTATCATCATATATAAAATGGGGGTATAGTTGTATCTAATTGATAGAGCTGGTGCCTGGATTGAAAGAAAAAATACATAGAAAGTGTTTAGTAAAGAACACATAGTAGTCACTCATTAAATGTTTATCTCAGGGGCTAATGTTAAAATAACAGGTAATACCAATCTTAGAAACCAAGTGAAAAGGAAGGAAAAAGAAAGAAACCAAGTATATTATACACTGGTTGTTATTATAACAGTTGGAAGAGAAGAAAAGAATGGACCTAAGGCTTTTAATATATATTTTTAAGACAATATAGCCCCCTCTGACTCCAGTTCCACCTACCACTCTTGTCATCAACTGGAGCTGGTCTCTGACCCCTGAGTTTGCTCTTAGGATAAAGACTTCCCAGATAGGCTTGCTTCCTGCTCCAAGGACTCCAAATTGCCCTTCAGAACAATTTTGTATTGTTTTACCATCCTTTGGGGAACAAATTCCAAAGCAACCACGTTGTTGACATCTTAATAAAGCTAGTTTGGACACAATTCACAGACACTACCTTACTTATTTTTACATATAATCCTCCTCACAACCTTGCTAGGTCAGTATAAATGCACATGATAGCTGTGGGAACTTGGCTTAGAGGAAGGGGACGTGCCCCAAATTACATGTTGTTTAAGCAACAGAAATGGGCTATCTATGGATCCAAAGCCTGTGTTCTCTTCACTTTGCCACCTTTGTGTTCTCCCCACATCACACTGCCTCCTGATATGCAAGTCCAATGATGGAAATAGTACCTTCTAAGGACTTGCATTTAGTAGGTGCTCAGTAAAATATTTGCTGACTGGAAATATATCCCGGAAGTCAAAAGTCCCTAGTCTCCTAACTGCTATTGATTAATAGGATGGTCTCTCAGCCTTGTTTACTTATTCTTCTTTTAATCTATCTGAAAAAGTTAGGTACTAACCCCTTCTCTGCATACAATAATAATCACTATATCAATTAGAATACTTTGGGCTGCAAGTAAAATACTCAGCACTCAGTAACAAAATAATAAAGAAACTTAATTCCCTCACTTAGTAAGATTCTGGAAGTGGCATTTCTGGCTGGTTCAGTGTCTCATTCAGGATCTTCTTCGAGTCTCACACCTCTTCATGAGATGAATGGTCATGATGAATGGTCATGACTACCCTAGCTCCAGATATGTCCTTGCATAATAGCATCCTAACTTTAAAAAGGAGGGAAGAGGCATTGTCTTTTAGAGCTCTCTTGCAAACCCCAAGCAGACTTCATCTTCATCTCACATGTAATTAGCCAGAACTGGGTCACACCACACAGTAGACAAATTGATAAAAAGAAATGGGATTGTCAAAATGCACGTTAAGTCTCACATGAGATATGTCTTATTAGTTTCACTACAGAGATGATCGCATAAGGTTCAGACACAAGAACTGAGTGGGAAATGGGAGTCAAACCAGAGCCCATATGACTCCAAAGCTACCCTATTCGTTATTGTTTGCCCAGAAGTTAGAGAGAAGCTTGTCTGGGAAATTTTTTTTCAAATAAGATAAGAGAATGTTAAGATAAAGTTTGGATGAAGATGCCAAAATGCAATAAATATTGAATTTGAAAGGAGGTATGAGACCACATAAAGAATTTACAAAGAAGTCTTCTATAAACAGGTTACTTGATTCTTAGCCACACAGATGAAATAAAAAGATGGGGTATCAGAAATTAGAGAGATATTTATAAAGAGGATTTCTTTGGGATGAGCTTTTTATGTGTCCTTCTGTCGCCTGTTTTGCCTTCCCTCAAGCCCAGGATGAGGGAGTTTCTTCAATGGAACCACTAAGAGAACTCAATATATATCTTCTGCAAGTTATAGAGAGACACAGTGAACTGGTATTTGTCAGAAATCTGAAAAACTCTAAAAAATCAATGTGGTAATTGCAAAATATGACCACAGATTCCTCTCATCATGCTATTTAAGCTCTTATGCATTGTGATTTTGTCACTTCCTCCATCAAGACACAGCATCTACTTCCTTACTCCTTGAATCTGGACTGGTCTTTGGACTTCCTTTGACCAATAAAATGTGACAATAGTGACATTTAGTGACTTAGAAGTCTAAGCCTTAAAAAGCTTTGCAACTTCTACTGTTCTCTCTTGGGATGTTATACAGAGACTGCTACTTCAAAAGTCAATCTCACCTGCTGAAAGACACGGGTTGAGGGGAGAAGAGGGACACCCCAGGCAACAACCAGTACCAACTGTTAGACATATGAGGCCATTTTGGGTGATCCAATCCAGCCAACCCCCTTGCTGAATGCAGCTTGTGAGCAAACCCAGCCAAAACAGGCAAAGAAATCACCTAGTCAATTCAAAGGACCATTAGAAATAACAAATCATTGTTATTTTAAGTCACTGTGTGGGTTGTTTGTTATGCAGCAATAGATATCTGAAACAGCTGGCTAACTAGTACAATGTAAAGGAGAGGCTGCAGCTGTACTGTAATTTGACTGTGTTCCCAGGATTTATTGAGGAAAAAGAACCATATGTGTTGACACAAAAGGAAGAGAGCATTTGATATTATTTGAAGCCATTTAAAATACTGCTTAAGAGAATTACTTTGGGGTGAGCACATCTGTGTGGAGTGATCAAACAAAGAGAAAAGAAAAAGATGGAAGAAGAGAAGAAAAGCAGGAAAGAAGGAATGAAGGTGGGGAGGGGGGGTCCATGAGCTGAGAAGGGGATAGACAACTTAAGTATCATCCATATCACAAGACACACAATCAAATGGGTCCAATGGCAGTTTCTGAAGAACTGACTGAAGCACTCTATAATTCAGAATGCCAAACCATCCTGAGATAGTACCAATCCAATAAGAACTTTCCTATCCCTCTTACTCTTCCACTGTTCCCTTAGTTCAATCCTGGCAGGATAGGAAATATTTATCAAGTAGTTATCAAGCTAAGAGAGGAGGAGAAATACCAGATGGGAAAAAAGGAAAAAGGCCATTGTGAACAGACGGCCCAAGGCAAAGCCTAGCTGGAGAAAAGGGAAGATTTAGTTTTAAATCAAGTTCAAAGTTTTGATTATTACATGAAACTAGACACCGTGAATGACTCCATTGAGACTGCATTTTTTTACTTTGAAGGACCAGAATGTCATGAAACTGCAGAAGTTTTCATAGGGGATAGGGCAAGAATTTTCCCTAATTAAATAGTTTTCAAGTGACAGTGGGAAACAAAAGATTGCTATTGGCTTTGCCTTATCCCTATTCAGACTCCTGCTTCCAGAGACCTTGCACTAAGTGACTTTAGAAGGGCCATCTGGTGAGTAGGTGAATGGTTGAAGGTTGCCTTAGTGATGTGATGGTTGCTGGGGAGGTTATTCATCCCCCTCCCCCCCCGCACAAATAACTCTTGTTACAATGACTAAAAACCCACCATCAGAAAGGCAGTCATTTTTAGTCCTAGCTTACTATCCTTAGCAGTCATATTTTTAAAATATACAATCTAAGATAGGCAACAAATCATGTCATTCACACAACAGTATAAATTCATTGTAAAATATATTTGGGTGCACTGATGTAACAAGCAGAGGGGCTGAAGGCAGGGAAGAAATATGGAAGAGTAGCCAAACATCCCTGAAGACAAAACCTACTGCACAATTTTGCCTGAGGTACCCTCTACGCTTTAGGCCAGTGGTTCTCAACTTTTCACAAGAATTACTTTGGGATCTTGGAAAAATGTAGATTTCATATCCCAAGCCCTAGAAATCTATTTCATTGGTTTGCTTGGAGTCCAGGAATCTGGATTTTTACAAGTATTCAAGGTGATTCTGAGGCAGTGTGTTCACAGACATGTTCTAGAAATACTACCTTAAATGTAAATGGATAGGAATAGAAGACCATAGCTGGTCACAACAGTCTGAACAGATTTCTCCACAAAGTATATTCTTGCAATGAATAAGATAATAGGAGGGAAATTTCAGAGCTCTTAGAAAGAAACATGTTACCTACCATGCTTCTTTCATGCTAAGCTGATTGTTACACATAACGTTGGTTTGGAGGAAAATTGGAAAAAAAAAACTAGAAAACTAATCCATTAGAGGCACACATCTATTATAAGAGAAATCAATGGTTAGATTTTTGAAAATGTAAAAAACTAAGTGCGACAAAGATGTTTGCTAGACTGGACTTTAGTTAAAAATAAAAGATTTCTTATTGCCCCCTAATACTAAGTGAAAATTTGTCATTTTGCTGGCATAACCTGTGAACCTCAATTTCCTATTATTTTATCCCTTCATGTATCCAACCAGTACTGAGTGAGTACTTGTTATGAAGAACACACTATTTTCCTAGAAACAGGAAGTATTTCCAGAAACTATCCAGCCCTTTACTTCCATGAATACAAGTTTCAGGTAAACTATTCCAGGAAGACAGATAGACTGTTCTTAAAAGCTTTCAGGTTCTTAAAAGCTTCCCATAATTTCCCGTGGAATACACAGTCACTGCAAAGTCTCTGAACATTCTTGTTTCAGGATCTAATGATCATGGACAGTATCATTAAAAACCAGGGAGAAGTAAATAGACATCAAAGGGGGCCACATGGTACTTGCCATCATTCCCCAGAATTCCATCAACCCAGCACAATGAGCCACCTCTGGTCAATAATTAAGAAGTACTTCTAATATCCATATGCAGGGAGATCCACAGTTTTGCAGGAGTTCCAAGAATTTTCTAAAACTTGAACACATTTTTCCATACATCTTGTGGAATGTTTTCAGAAAACTAAAAACCGAGGCTTCTATAACAGATTGATTCACATCTCAGAAAGTGGAAAAGAAAGGAAGTCATTTTGTCAACTAGTATAAGAAGAAAAAACAGCAGATAAATCTCTCTAGGCAGAGAAATTGTTGGTCCTATGAATTTAAATTCATAGACTAAAAATCTGTCAGCCTTTTCCAGATTCTTTCACAGCATCATGCCTCCTCCAACGTTTAAGCACTAATTGATTCATTTTATGTTTTATTGGATTTAAAGTCATTTTAGTCACTATTTTTAACTGTTTTCTCATTTATGTTCCTCCTCCCGCCATTTGCTTCAAGCCCCACATTAAATTATACATTCTCTCACATGTCTCATTATCTTACATTTTTTCTGTCATTCTGCAGCTGCTCTCCTACGTTCCTGCCTCAGCTTTGTTTAGTGCCAAAGAGCTGTTTTTTCTAACACTTCAAAAACACATGGCATTTTTTATGGGCACAAGTATCTTCACTTCTGTCAAATAAAAAATTGATTCATAAGGAAAACATTTTAAGTATGTAGATGTTTTGAAAGAAATGAGTAACTCATTAAAAAAAATAAGTATGTCTGAGAATAGAATAAAACTATTGCCTGAAAATTGAACATAAATATCTTGGCTTTTAAGGATATTTGAATATGCATAGATTCCCCCAGTTATCTTTTAGTTTTTACCCTTCATGTGATTCTTTTTTAGAATATTCTCATTTTTAAGATTCAGGACATAATACACAAAGAGCAAACAACTTTTTCTTAAAATTTTATTTATTTGTTTTGAGAGAGAGAGATAGAGAGAGCAAGTGGGGGAAGGGGCAGAGTTAGAGGGAGAGAGAAAATCTCAAGCAGGCTTCATGCCAAGCACAGAGCCCGACACAGGACTCAATCCCACAATCCCAAGAACCTGACCTGAGCCAAGATCAAGAGTCAGACACTTAACCAACTGAACCACCCAGACAACCCAAGAGCAGATAACCTTTGTCCTAAGGCTAACTCTGCCTTAGGTGGATACTGATCTAGGAGAGAATCAAAGTTCTATACTGCAGCCTTTCCCATGTCTCCTGAAACTTTGCTAGCAATCAGATTTGAGGATAAGAATTGACTCAGTTTGACAATGGCAACTGGCCTCACTGGTGAGTCCTGGAAAGAGAGTGATTGCTCTCTAAGTCTTATTTACCATCTTCCTCTCTATGTAAACTGAATATGCTTTAATTTCTAACTGCTAGCACCCATTCTTTTTCAAAAGAACTATCTTCAGGCTGCTAGAGTCCCTTTGTATTCAGGCATGCATACCTGGGAGATATGAGAAGTTCAGGGAACTGGGGAGAAGATGAACAGAGGAAACAAGGTGCCCCTTAACAACTAACAGAGATAGAAAACCCAGCTCCCTTGCCTCATGCCGTGACAACACTGAGGCACAACTAACACTCCAGAGCTGATAGACATTTTGAGTATCAGAGGAGTAGGTTACCTTGCCCAAGGTGTCACAGCTAGGATACAGGAGGGTTCTCAAAGAAAGGCACAGATGTGAACTAAATTCTAATTAAATCCAGAGCTTTATCCTCTCTTTCTCTTTCTCTCTCCTTCTGTCTCTCTCTCTCTCTCTCTCTCTACCCTCTCTCATCTTCTCTCTCCTTTTCTCCACCCACACATACATACACAACAAACAATACCACAAAAACAGTAATTCTGAATTGATTCAGAACACACACACCCACAGAGAAACTTGTTTGCTTGCTGCATCAGCATAAATGTCAATCAAAAAGAGCAATGCAGTCTCTCTTCTCCAGTGTCAAACTGCCCTCTCTCCCAAGAAACCCCAAAGGATACAGGCAAAAACTTCCCTGGGTGCTCTCATAGCCAAAAGGGGAAATGAGTAATACATATGAATGAGCCTGACTAGAATTACTTATAAATAATGAAGGAACATGCAACACTTACTCTCTCATCACATCTTCCCAGAGCATATGCTAAAAAGACGTCTGCTTTTTTAGTGTGATGTGAAGGGCACTGAAAAGTCAGCCTAGACCAAATTAGTGTCCCTCTTCCAAAGATCTACCAACTGTCTAAACTTTTCAATATTGTAGTAACTCCTCTGGGCAAAGCACAATCTCCAGGAAGCCTCTGTTAAATATATAAATAAATCTCCTTGGAATGACAACAACAAATTAACTCATTATCAGCTCTTAATCAATTAGCAAGGATTTATTTCTCAGTGCGGGGCTCTGAAGCACACAAGACAAACAAGTTTTGAAGGGTGTAAGATTAGGAAAGCCAAGATACACTGTAGGCCCCCTGAGGCCTCATAGCAGGAGTGAGCACTGTAGTGTGGTTGTATACCAGGAGGGTGCATTAAGGACCCTGGACACCCAGAAAGGAGATATAGGGAAAGGCTACCTAGGTTCCAACCTGCCACATGCATTCTGTGTGACCTTGGGCAAAGGAACTCAGTCTCTAAATCTCCTCATCTCCAATCTCTTCATCTGTAGAATTTAAGAAATCATGGCATTTAGTTTATAGAATAGTTATGAGGACTCAGTGCAATTATGAATATAGCACCATTAAGCTCATGCCTGGCACAGAGTAAAGCTTCTAAACATGTGAGCTATCTTTATTGATGTTGACATTGTTATTCTAATTACTTGGGAATGAAATGATGAAAGGGATGAAGATGCTTTTAAGACAAATTTCAATGACTGTAATTTTGCTTAAGTCAGTCCAGTACATTGACCACAAAACAGAAAAAGTCAAAACAAGATAATTTAACAGACAACTAAGCATACTATCATACTAAAATATTCAATCACATTATCTGAACAAAGTGTTATAATCTTGTTTCTTCTCTGCCTTCCACTTTGTCTCTCCTTTTTTCCCCATCTCCTTATATTTTATTTTCCTTTATTCATAAAATGTCCTTTGTATTGCTTTAAAATGTAGGTGATATGTGTAAGTTAAAGATTTAAGACTACCTACAAAATTGTTGGTTTTTTCTACCTGCCTTTAAAAATTATATTTATTCATTCATGGATTCAACAAATAATGTGTGAATCCTACTCTAAGCCAGGCACTATACTAGGGGCTGGGAGACAGTGCTAAATAAGGAGATGAATATCCACATATGCAGAAAGTACATTCTAGAACACAGCTTCTGAAGAGTACACCCTCTCAAGCCTGCTCTTTTCTTCCCAAAGGAAACCTGGTGGATTTTACAAAAGATAAAATCCCCTCTGGACTAGAGGTGCTAAAGTTTGACCTGGAGCATGTAGAGTGATAGACATGCTTGCTCTTGGATGGAATTCCTAAACTGGACCTGCCTCCTAGGTCGCCCTTTAAAGATTCGAAAATTCCAAGATTCATTCTTCTTCAATTATGCCCCTGGGTTTAAGAGGTATTAACAGAGTAGTTTTTGGAAATCAAACAAGGGAATTCTGAAATACAGAAAGAAGTCAGGCCAAAGAGGAAGATATGAGAATACTAAACTCTGAAGCCTGTAAAAGAAGTCTGTTGAATTTTAATATTCTTCACTAGAGTGTTTGTAATTGTTGATCTTGTATGGAATCTAATAGTCCTAGTGAAAAATGTGTTAGGCCTTGAGTCCAAGGATATCATCATTATAAGTACATAAGTGCCTAGGACAATATAATTCTCTCTACGGTACTGCTGCTGTGGCCTTTGATCCATGATCTATTACTTACTTATTTATTGATATATAAAAATGAGCTGTCAAGCTTTTCCTAAGAAGTCCAAGGGCACATGAACAAAATGTAGGAAATATACAACCACAAAAAATAAACCATGAAGCATAAAGCAGATCCTCTAAAGTCCAGGGCACTCTGCCTAGGTGAGCAGGATTAATCAAAAATATACTTTCTAGACACACCCTGAATGTCAACAAACAAGAACTCTATAAAACCAAAAGAAGGGGGATCCCTGGGTGGCGCAGCGGTTGGGCGCCTGCCTTTGGCCCAGGGCGCGATCCTGGAGACCCGGGATCGAATCCCACGTCGGGCTCCCGGTGCATGGAGCCTGCTTCTCCCTCTGCCTGTGTCTCTGCCTCTCTCTCTTTCTCTCTCTCTGACTATCATAAATAAATAAAAATTTAAAAAAAAAAAAAAAAAAAAAAAAAAAAAAAAAAAAAAAAAAAAAAAAAAAAAAAAAAAAAAAAACCAAAAGAAGGAAGTTATATAATAAAGGCTTATATGAGACATAATATACATTGGCAAAACCCTGATCTAAACAATATGAATTTATTTACATTTGGCCCTTCTTCAGAAACAGGCCTGAGACTTTCACTAGAAAGTATGAAGAGTATGATATCTTAAACACTAGCAGGGCCGGAGGTCATGTACTTGGCTTTCAGCATTTAGTAATATTTTAAGCCAATTAAAATAATTTGGTTTCACAGTGGAAAGATTCCATTAAATAATAGCTTTGTTCACTATGAGTGTGGGTTGTGTGGTTCTTTATTGAGTAGGACAAAACTGGAGAAACATAAAGAGTAGAGATTTAATTCAGACAAAAGCTGAGGGACTGTCTGGAATCACCCTTGCCCAATAAACACAGAACAAAAACCTGGTGAATTGGGTCTGTATTATCAGCCATTTCAATTGATACAGGTCAAAAGATTAATATTTATTGCTATTCCCTTTCTCTGTGACCTGAAATTTTAGAACATGGAACTCTGTTTTTAATACTAACTTTCAATCAATATTCCCCCCCCCCAAAAAAAGTTACATACATATAGTTCTTTGCTCTTCTTTTTTAATCCCAGCTAAAACACAGGGATTTCATTATTTCCCTGAATATGACTCCACTTCATTCTGCTTGTGATAGTCCCTTGTCTAAAAGCCCATGATCTGTTAAATTTGGTCTGCCATAGACAGCCAGTTCAGATTGGCTGAAGAGCCCCACCCCCCAAGAAATCAACCTGGGTCCAGGATGAATCCATTTAACTGTTGGCACAAAGTAATTTACCAGTTAATTCCTAAACTCCCCACCTAAATCTGGCTGTGTAGTTCAACGTTTTTGACAAAAGTACTGGAGTCTGCACACAGTGATTGAATACCCCAAATTTTCTGCTGATAGGCTTAAAGATACATAGACATGTTTGGGCTGTAGACCAGTGGATTAAGGCAATAATTTGGTAACCTACAATTGAACTTTGAATGTAGCATCACTGTCATGTTTACAAAGAGGTCTCCCCAGAAAATGAGTGCACATCAGGATGATCTAACTTCTTAATGGTCCCACTTTTCCTGTTGCTCTGATAGCCTCACCAGTCTTAGAGAAAGTTTCAGCATCCTGTGTCATTACCCTTAACAAAATGCATGCCCATGGTGTGTCTTCTTGCTCAGCTTATGAAGCACAGAGCCACTAAAGTCTAATTACCACCAGAAATGACTCTGTTGTATCCTCAACAGGATCCTAAAATCTTCCAACTATTCCCTATTTGAGGTGTGGATGGAGCTTTGCCCACTGTTTCTTTCTGCCTCAGAGGGGAAAGCCAATCACCAAGGTTATGCAGTTTTACACTTAATTCACTAGTTGACCCTAGCATGGTAGACATTCATTATCCTCAAAGGAGAAAAGCAGTCCAAATCTACTCTGGGCGGACTAACTGATTCATGCACATATACTTCAACTTCTGCTCTAACCTTCCATATGCCTATTCTATTGCCTGTTACTATGCCTATTCTATAAAGTACTAACTTAGCAGAAGAGTAGAATGTTATCCAAGTGTAAGCATTCTAATATTTCATCCCCTTAGAGAGAAAATCCTAACTCTCCATATTCCTCAAGCAATCCTCTCTTCACAGTAACTGTTTTTCATCTGCCTAAAATGTATGTACATATAACTCTGGGACATATATTGTGACCATCACATCACCATCCCCCAAAGGGCAGTCATATTTATAAAGACCTATTAGCATCAATTACATATGCTTTGTGTCTTATTCTCAAACCTATGTATCAGTCAGAAATCCTGTAAGAAATAGATGCTACAAAGGACTAACTGAAGAAGCCTCAATAATGTACCTTTACAAAAGTGTGGACCAGGTGCACCTGGGGGGCTCAGTTAGTTAAGCATCTGCATTGGCTCAGGTCATGATCTCAGTGCCCTGGGATAGGCTGTGTTAGGCTCCCTGCTCGGCAGAGAATCTGCTCCTCCCTCTTCCTCTGCCCTTTCCCCCATTCCACTCATGTTCTCTCTCTCTCAAATAAATAAAGACTTTAAAAAATAAAAAATGTGGACCAGATTAAGACTACCAATGAAGAATGATGAAACATGCAAGGACCAGCTATCATGAAAAGCTTCTACCTCCTCCATACTAGATGAGATAAAAAGAGGATCATGTTACCCTAGTGAGGGCCAGAGTCATAAGAACAGGACCACCTAATTAAAATACTTGGAACTATAGGTAAAGGAAGATGGCCATTGACCAAACAAGGCAAGGAGAAACAGAGAGAATAAAATTCCACTTTCTTTTATCTTCTGTCTGCTAATTTCCATCATTACTAAGCTCACATGAAAACCAGAAGGCAAGAGAGTTTGGGTGGCACAATCCATAAAGAGGTCAGGCTTTCAAGAAATAAAGCTTGGCAGAGAAGGGTAAAGAATGAATTTGGAGAGGAAAATGAAAAGTAATCAGCAGCATTTCATGTCAGAAGGCCCTTACTAGAGGATCAAGATTCTCTGGACCAGAAAAGTAAAACTTATCAAGTTTTAAGCTCTCAGGAACTGGGAACAGGGCAAAAGGAAATCCCATCCCATGTGACTACGATTGGAAACAGCTGAAGGCGGGGCACCTGGGTGGCTCAGTGGTTGAGCATCTGCCTTTGGCTCAGGGCATGATCCCAGGGTCCTGGGATGGAGTCCCACATCCAGCTCCCCACAGGGAGCCTGTTTCTCCCTCTGCCTATGTCTCTACCACTCTCTGTGTGCCTCTCATGAATAAATAAATAAAATTTTAAAAAAGAAAAGAGCCAAAGGAATTAGTTTCAACCATAAAACGTGTCAGAGCTGGGGAAAGCAGATTAGCAGACAGGCCTAAAAATAGCAGATGGGTTAAAATTGGGATATAAGTTGGGGACTAAGGGCCAGGTTATATAAAGGAGGGTGACTGGCAATTTTTGCCAAAAGGGCGGACTTGTCTGTGGTTTATTCAGTATCAAAAGATACCAGAAGGAAAAAAAAAAGATACCAGAAGGAAAAAGAAAAGATTAGTATAAAACTAAGAACAGAGCAGAACACCCAGCATAGAACAGGGAGAAGCAAGACAAAGACCCAAAGATCAAGATGCCATAAACCATATAACACGTTTCCTTCAATGATCAATCAGAAGATACAAATATAAATAAGTCAAGGCCATGGAATGGATAGCAATATTGATGTGTTGCGAACTGATTTTATTTCTTTAAAATGAATTATATCAGAACATAAAAAGCCACTGCGCTAAAAGATATCATGTAACCTGGCAGATTCTTCTAATCAATTTAGAAACCCTCTCTTTCATTTTGATAATTTGCCAGATTAAAAAACAACAACATTCTTTAATACCATCTATCTTCCCTTCCAATAGAGAGAACAATTTGCATTTATAAAGACATAATTGGTGAGTGTTTCCAAAAAGGGAACAAACAGTGTACACAGAAGACAAATCACTAGAACAATTCCCTTGGTGACTGATACCTGAGTATCAAGATGAGCCGTAATTCTTCCATAATTTTCACTATGTCAAGGAAAGCTGAAGTCTCATGCTGTAAAGTGCTGCTTCTCTAAAGCAAATGCAGAGCAGAAGGAGACTGGGAAGCATAAATGGGGAACAAAAACGAGGGATAGATATCAGGATAGAACATGGAAGAGCAGTCATTCCTACTTGCCAAACTGAAGTCAAACCAGGAGCTTTTGGTTTAGTGGCTGAGTCACTGGAGGAATCTATTAGGAAGCAGTGGTTCAGGTAGTAAAAAGACAATGGGTATAGATAGAGTGATTCAGCAGAGGTGGTTCAAGATAGGAAGTCAAATGAGCAATAAGGTGACTCCAGAACTTTTATCTACTGAGCCTAGCCTCTCTCAGGTCAACTTGTTCCCAGCTTAACCCTACTGTTCTTGTGGACAGTCACCTAAGTTTGTCATTTCCAACTAGGAAACTATGGCTGATTTCTGAAGTGTAAGGTGTTAAAAGTTGACACAGAGCGGGGGCTATGGGAATGTAAAAAAGGAAATGGATATGAAAAACACGGTAAAGTATCATAAAATACACTGACACGCCAGAACATAGCCACATACAGATTTCAGCAATGAACAAATAATAACATCTGTTCAATGCATTCTGACCCAAAACAAATCAGGAGAGTAGAGAACCAAATTTCATCCTTTGGACAAATTTAATAACCTCTGTTTCCCTTTACAGTTCTTTGTCTTCTTCTTTGTCCTATTTCATGAAACTGTATCTGTCAAGGTGATATGAAAGGTTTGACTGCTAACAAAATCTTGCTTTTTTATCTTATTCCCACATTTGACCATAAAAATGAAGTATGATTACAAAGAAAGGAAATGAGGTATGAAGAATAAAGCTACATGAGACCCATAGCATTAATGAATTTTGTCACAAAATTCACAAAATTTATATTTTTTATATTTTACATATAATAGGTGTAAGATGATAATAAGTTGAATGATACCATAAAAAAGATTGATCATGAAAAGCAACTGAATTCGTAACATGAAAAAGTCAGGCACTGGTGTTTGTTTTTATTCCCTTGAATTGGGTACTTAAGTCCAAAGAGAAAGACTAAAGTTTTTACAGAAGCCATGTGTCAAAGCAAAACAAAACAAAACAAAGCACTATACTAACAAAAATATATTGCTCTTTAGGGAAAAAAAGTAGTTAAATGCTTCTTCCATCTTTACCCAACATGTGGCTGAAAACACAAATGATAAGTGCTCTGAGAATAAACCAATGTGAAAGTATAGAAGAAAAATCCCAAATATTTTCCAGCTCTTCCTTTGGGAATGATTAGGAGCCAATGTGGTAAAGAAAGCCTGGCTTCATCCCAGCACTTCACTACTGTGAGGAATAGTGCAAAATCAGAGCCAAAATGGGGCACAGGGTGACCCCACAGAGGTCAACAGCTTTTGTTGATCCAGGTATCCATGTAGCAAAGATGATATAAACTGACAATGAATCTCTTTGTCCTGGAAATTAAACCGGAAATCTCAAGACTGTGTTTTCAGTGTTTCTTGGCTTTCATCCTGTTAGAAATCCTGCCACATTTCAGTATTTTCATTCTTGTCCTGGATGAAATCACAAAGCAGAGAGGCACTTGAGAATTCTGTTTTTAAATAAAAGTAAACATTTCCAAGTGAGTTTAGGTCTCTGTTTAGTATTTTTGTGACCCAATTACTGAGCTTAAACATTTTACAGATGTCACATTTCTTGGTGGCACAAGTTTATTGAACCAAGATCAGGTTAATTTTAATGAGAATGTTAATATGTGTCTATAAGGTGTTTAATAAGCATTTCACATCATACTTTTCAATGCTTGGTCAAGAATTGCACAAACAGTGGTCTTTGGGGTTTTTTTCTTTATTCTCCATGTTTGGGCACCTAATGCAAAGATTATTTTGGTTTGTTCTTCATCATGTGAGTGAAAACTGTATAGATGGCAACTTCAGATTTTTCTGAACCAATTTTATTATTCAGCAAATTAGTTATTCAATAAGAAGTTAGGCATTTTCTAAAACATATTGATCTTTTCAAGTGAAAAAGACCCAATTCTGAAAGAACGACTTTGAAATAGAAGAGAATAGTTCTTAGATTTAATTTCCTACCAATACCTCAGTGGTGTATATTTTTGTGGTTGGATCTGACCTCTAATAGCATCGCCACTGAAGGATATGGGACACTGTCACCTGAATCCATGCTGCAGAGGAATTGTTACTTGGCTGTTCCAAGTGATACCTAAATGAGGGGCCCAGTCTGTTAAAAGGCAAATGGGGGATGATTAAACTCTGAAGCAGCCATCTACATGACCATAGAAACATTTTGAAATTTTCTCTGTTCTTGTTTTAACCTCTTCTGTGCTTCTTTAAGGATTAGTGCTTGTAGGATAATTTACTTACACAAATGAAATTTTCCATTCAGAACCCTGATCATCATTATATCTTTGTTTAATGGTGGGACAAGCAAGAATTAATACCTCTATTATTATAATGTGCTCTTCAATGGCTAGGGAGGAACAATGTGACCATAATGTGTCATTAATATACTTTCCTTTTTCCTTAGGCTCTTTCATTGAAAATGGTAGAAGCTCCCTAATTTTAAAACCAATCATATGGATTTATACAAAGGCAAAATGCTATTTGTTCATGACTTTTGCAATTCTGTCACCAGCAAACTGGCTTCCAGAGGAACTACATTGGTTACCATGGTATAAAAACTAGTATAACATCTTCAAAATTACCTAAAAATTACTCATAAGCAAAAATAAGCTTTGGATTTTGTTCCCTGCCCACAATTTACCTGATGATAGATAGATGATAGATAGATAGATGATAGATAGATAGATGATAGATAGATAGATAGATAGATAGATAGATAATAGATGATAGATAAATAGATGAGAGAGATATATCGATTTTCCCCCTATGGAATCTTCTACCAACTTGGCACTGAAAGAGTGAATTAGGCAAAAACAAAAGGAATAAACTATACCTGGAAAGATAATGACTATTGACTCTTCTACCCATTTTGTGGCTCTTCATTCTAGCCTATGGAGATCTCAAGTGCAGTATACACATTTCACGTCTTCTCTAGGCAAAGTAGTAAGTCTTTCTATAACAAGTGGTGAACTCCCTCCAAGTCCACATAAGTAGCTACAAAATGTTTTCTACTTAATCATATATAAGAAATTGGGGTAATAGTTACTCTAAGTAAAATCTTTTTTTAAAAAATGGTATACTTGGTGGTTAAACATAACAGAGAGATTACCTTAAAATAGAATCAACTTGTACTCAAGTCAGTGAAATCAAAGAAGCAGACAAAGAGAATTCATTTAAAACTTTGACTTTGGAAACATTGTTATATTGGGCAACCGCGGGTGGGGGGGGGGTGGTCAGCGGTTTAGCACCGCCTTCAGCCCAGGGCATGATCCTGGAGACCAGGGATCAAGTCCCGCGTTGGGCTCCCTGCATGGAGCCTGCTTCTCCCTCTGCCTGTGTCTCTGCCTCTCTCTCTCTCTCGCTCTCTCTCGCTCTCTCTCTGTCTCTCGTGAAAAAATAAAATCTTTAAAAAAAAAAAAAAGAAGTTCCAAAAGCCTCCTAATACCATATTAGTTGGTCAAAAGACCAAGCAGCCTTCCTGGCAAAACTCAATAAGAGAATATTGATTGAAGGTAATTCAATGACAGGCCATGTATAATAGTTTCGGAACGTAAAAGGAAAAACATGAGCTATGACTAAATACTGTAGACTTAGGCAGAAATGTTTAGTTTCATTGTAGTAGAGGATTTCCGGATATTAATTCAACCTAACACATCTGCTGAAACTGATTAGAGAGGATGGTGGTGGTAGTTGCAGTGGCAAAATTCAGAATTCCACAGCTCTGACTGTAAGTCAGTTCCGTTCCTGCAAAACCAAGCTGCTTTCATCTGCCTAATTTCTTTCCTATTACTTTTGACTCTTGATGACAAATATGTAAGGAATGGGGCCAAAATCCAGTTGGCACTTCATTATCAGAACTTGTTCCATGATGCCTAAGTTTTAAAGTATTTGACTTGTTATAGTAAAAAAACAAAAATTGTGACTAAAACTCATGAGAATGTTAGGATGACATGAAGATTTGGTAAACTGGGAGCTAAAAATATCTCTATCAGGGTCTTATTTTCTGCCTATACTAACTCAATGAATGTTAAGGAAAGTTAATCTTTAAAACTTTTTTCAATGATTAAGCAAAAGTAACAATGTCTACCTGAAAATTTGGTGATAGCACGGTTAATAAATATGAGAACTAAAGATATCTCACATGTCAATTGCTACTATATAATTGCACATAACTACTAAAAGGGATAAGGACAATTCAATATATCCATCTAAAAAACCCATTTATACCGGGGCACCTGGGTGGCTCAGTCAGCTAAGCATCTGCCTTCCGCTCAGGTCTTGGAATCCCGGAATGGAGCCCCATGTGGGGCTCCCTGCTCACTAGGGAGTCCGCTTCTCCTTATCCCTCTGCTCCTTCCCACCCCACTTGTGCTCTTTCTCTCTTTTTCAAATAAATTAATAAAATCTTTTAAAAAATAAAAACAGTACATACACTCTTAAGCTTTTGATGTATATTTGAAATTTTGAAGTTAATCAATGAACTATATGGATGACCAAACACATAGTTACAGAAAAAAATCCACACAAATACACACAATCACAACCTGCAATAACCAGCTCTGTGCCTGGTCTTTTTCCTCTCTCTATTCAACCCTATAATTCCTAGAACCAAGACCTGACTTGACAGCAGGAAGAAGATCTGAATTATCTGTAGAGCATTTTAAAACTCTGACTTTATTTTTCAGCTTTTTATTTCATAAAGTTTTAAATGCTAACAAAAGTACATAGAATTAATAATGAACTCCCATATACCCAAGACACACCTTCAACTATCAGCAACTCATAGTTAGTTGACCCATATCCCCACCTATTTCCTCCTTCTGTATTATTTCAAAGCAATCCCAGACATATTATTTCATCCATAAATATTTCAGGATATATTTCTATAATTTATATTTATCTATGTAATAATTATGCTTCAAAATTGCCAGAAAAGTCATCACACCAACTAAAACAATTAACAATCACTCCATAATATCAAATAACTGCCCATGTTCAAAATGTCTGTCACCTTTTTAACAGTTTGAGTCATTTTTGCAAAGGTCCAAGGACATTTTTTGCCTTTTTGCTTTTCTTAACTTGAGCACTCATATGTAAATTAGTATGGACAGAATATGACTTGGATCACAAAAGAAAGGTCAATGTGAATATGTGGTATCCTTCCACTTTAAGTGATGTCATTCTTGGTTGAAGGCTTATACAACTATATATATATTAGTATCTTCTGGAGGAAAAAAATCATACACATAGCATACATCTCTTTCTAAAACCAGGCAAGAAAAATCCAACAAGCTTTTCAGAAAACAGAATCTTCAATCCAAAACCAATAGATGTGTAAGAATGCAGACCTTCACTGAGACCATCTGTCACCAAAGATATGTGAAGGACCAAGAAGGAAGAGGTGCTTGTCAATGGAAGCTTCCTTTCCCAGATATCCCACATCGTTGTCATCTTTCTTCTCAGATCCCATCCAGCAGTATACCATAGTTTCCAAGGCGAATTTCAACCAAAGTATTAGAATTTGAAATTAATGTTAAGTACATCAATTTGGAAGCATTGAGTAGATCATCAACAGGCTAATTGAAATCCAAAGAATAAGATTTAAAAGCCCAGGTCTGATGTGAAGACATTCTGGCATTTCCTGTCATAAAACTAATTTGATCATAATAGGTTTTTTTTCTGATTGATCAACATTTAGGTTCCATTGCTTAGTGCTTCCTTTTGGATATTTGCATCTACTGTATGATGGCTAGCTTTATGTTCCTCATTGGCTAAGTTATGGTACCCAGTTATTTGGTCAAGCACCAGTCTAAATATTGCTGTGAAGATATTTGTAGATGCGATTAACACTGAAATCAGTTGACTTTAGGTTAAGCAGATAACCCTCCAGAATGTGGGAATGTAGAAATCATCCAATCAGTTGAAGACCTTAAAGGCAAAGACTGAGGGTTCCAGAATATGAAGAAATTCTCCTTCCCTACTGTGTATTATTTGAATTTTTATAATTAACATGTATTGCTTTAGTAATATGTAATAAAAAATAAATAAATACCCACCTCTAAGATTCTTTTTGGGCCTTAGCTTTCCTCCTCTCTAAGTGGGGATATATAAACTACTTCCTCAAGGTATTAGTTATTAACATGAAAGCATATATTATTAACAAATGTTGGTAATCATAAATATCCTACATACAATAAAATCAGTCACAGTCATTTTTATTGCCCAGAACTTTGAGTTGTACATTATTTAGAGATTCTAAGTCAGGTCTTGGACTTAGAAGGAACAAAATTCTGCTGCCTTCTGGGGCCAGCCTACTGTCTAAATATATACAAGGCTTTCCTGTCTGCCTTATGTAGTAGGGAGTTCAATTCTGATTCAATCAAATACAAATTGCAAGAGGTTTGCCAATGCAGCCACAAGAATGGGAAATGTCCTCTCTTCATTATTTAGGCCTCTGATTCCTTCTTAAAAAGATTTAAGGGTGGCTTAATATAGATGATATATCTATAATAAACCATTAACATATGAACAAAAGAACATAATTCAGAATGAAATAGATGTACTACAACATAACAAGTTTCTGCAGTGAAACATAGCTTGCAGACCTATGCTTCCCTAAAACCAAGAAAGACTTCTTTTTCTTATATATATTTATAAAAATTTATAAGTGTTTGGAATCCCTCCAGATACATTTTTAGCTTTTTTTTTTTTTAAGACCTTTATTTATTTATTCATGACAGAGAGAGAGAGAGAGGCAGAGACACAGGCAGAGAGAGAAGCAGGCTCTATGCAGGGAGCCCAACGTGGGACTCGATCAGGGGTCTCCAGGATCACAACCTGGGCCCAAGTCGGGGCTAAACCACTAAGCCACCCGGGCTGCCCTTTTTAGCTTTAAATAATTAGAAAAGTTTGGCACAATTGAATTTATTTCTCTATTCTACATCTAAATATCAAAATAATAAGTCAAAACTTAATCCTTTTCAAGAATACTGGGAAATTCTTGATTTTACTAATATCACTATACATCTGACTTTGTTATTATAATAGAACACTTTCTTTGTATAGCTTGTACTCAAAGTTCTACCAATTATTCTTGGGTTACATTGCCATTTACTACTATAGTTAGATAATTACAGAGATCTGGATGTTCCTACTCCTGCAGGTTCAGGACTGCTTAGGTTTCCTGGGAGATACTTTGGAACACTCTTTTGGGTCATTTATACCAAAACATAACAATGACAACTAGTTAAATAATGTAAATAATGGATTCATTTAATCCATTCTCGGGGCTTTAGTAGTCCCAGTAATTTTCATTTTCAGATAACAAGATTAACTCTTTAAAACTGTTTAATTTATCCAGAAATATTTTTAAATGTAACCACGTGACAGCTGATTGAAATATAGTCAGCAGGGAAAAGAGTTCTCATGAGCTCATGAATTATATACTGATCATTTTCCCCTGTGCTGTTCTAAAAGTCTCAGTACATTAATAGCATGTAGTCAAATGTCTTGGGCTTGCATAAAACAAAAACCTAACTAAGTCCACTAAAAATTAAGGAAATAAGAGAGTGGAGAAGGTGTGAGGGAGGGGAAACAGAACATCTTGGTAGGTACATGGAGCTCTGTCAGAAATGCAATTCAGCTAAATTAGATCACACTGACTTTCCTGAACCAGAGACTGAATTAGCACCTCTCTCTTTCCCCTTCTTTCCTGCTCGTAGGGTTTCTTTCTACTTCTTTCTGGCATTTGTTCCATTATCCTGTCTGCAAAATGGTTTCCTCTGCAAGACTCTAATTGTTGTCCTGTGGTTTGAGCTTATGGATAGGTTTGGCCTGGTATGACATAGATTTTGGGTCTGATTCTTCATGACTTTTTTGGTCTAGCTCCCTACCATTGGCTGCATGACACAGGGTTCCAATACTTCTTGGGTGTAGTTATTTCTACATTTATTCACTTAAAAAGAAAACATTCTTGGGGTACCTACCATAGGCCAATAATACAGTAGGGGTTGAAGACTTAAAAATTATTGAAGTAGTTCTCACTCCAGGAGAAAAAAGCCAATAATTAAGATTCAAGTGATATGTGTAAATGGCAGGTTTATTGGCTTAGGACCATGAGAGCACTGAGTTGGAGCCTTTGAGAGCCTAGAGACATCAAAGAATATTTGTTCCTCTTCTTTACTGTCACATGTGCCAACTATAACTTGTGTCTATAAATAGCTCATTTACCTGTTTACATAACTATCCGTCATAGACTTAAAGCTCCTTCAGAGCAGGGACCATGTTTTACATCTTTAAATCCCCAATGACAATAGTGTTTGATGAATAAATATTACATGAAATGGTGCTTGAATTGAAATATCAAACATAAGCAGGAAGTGGATTTTTTTTTAAAGGAGAGAGAAGCACCTTACAATTTCTGGTAACCAGGTTTCAGAGACATGAGAGATCACACAATGCTCAAGGCATTGTAAGTAGTTCAGGCTTAATAGTGAATGGAGGATAATGGGTCTGAGATGTTGACAAGGATCAAATTGTGAAGTGCTTTTCAAGCCTCATTAAGGAATTTTCAAAGGCGATGAGAAGCTGTCAAGGGACTTTAATACTGACCAGAGGAGAAGAGCATTTTCTAAACTATATTCTATCAGCCACATGTAGATGGGTTGCAGTGACATGAATACAATGTCAGGAAAATGACTTCAGAGGCTCTTGCAAGCTACAACTAAAAATTGACCAGTCAAGTCACTTCTGTCCAGACCACTGCCCCATCCTTGGGCACAATCTAATGCAGCCCCAATTGCAAGAATCCCTATTCTAGAGAATCCCTAGTATAGAGTAGTACACTCCCCTTGCTATTAGGATTCTTCTTCTTCTTTTTTTTTTTTTTTTCAAAGATACAGGGTTGGGGGTTTTTAAGAATTATTTATTTATTTTAGAGGGGGAGGGAGAGACAAAAAAAAAAAAGGAGCAACAGGGAGAGGAAGAGAATCTCAAGCACACTGCCCACTGAGTGTAGCACCCAATCCAGGACATGATCTTGTGACCCTGAGGTCATAACCTGAACCAAAATCAAGAGTTGGATGCTTAACAGAATGAGCTACCAGGCACCCCAGGATGGCATCTACATGACAACACAACTTCCTTCTGCCACATGCTTCTTGATCTACTTTCACAAGATTGTTTGGATTTTAATCACCGAAAGTCCCATTCTAATATAAGATTTCCCTAATAGCCTGCTACTAGGAGGTCTTGAAAGAGCAGGTCATCTAACCTAGACTCCTGGAAAGGTCTTGCTATTTCTATTCCCACTTTTCAGTGGGCACAAAGGCAAACATATAGGAACAAGGAAAACAAAACGAATAATTCTCACACTAGGTACAAGACTTTTAAGAATGTTCGTTGCTGCACAAAGTCTGTCCTTTCCCATACAAATTTTCACTCCAGTAATAAAATGAAGTTGGACTGTATTTTACACTGTCCCTCCCTTGATGAAATTATTTTCAATAGGGCTTTTATATTTATTTTAAAATACCTTATCATAAAGAATCATTAGGGTTTCCTGACACTGGCACTAAATTCTAATTTAAGTATGGCTACATTCACTAATTAGATCATGTGGACAATCCTCTATTCAAGTAAGTCATCAGATATGACTGTATTAGGGAAGGAGCCCCCAATCTGGCATCCCATCCAGTTCTTGTAGGCCTGTATAACTTTAAATGTGTCTTAGAGTGGTCCCTCAACATCAGCTTTCTCATTTGCAAAGAGGGAAAGAAAGACATATATTAATTCCAAATGATGGTCTATAGCATCTCTTCTGATTCTGATTCTATTCAAATGAAACCTAAGATGCAAAATGGCACATGCTTTGATATGGCATGTGAGCAAAAACAGAGTTTTTACCTTAAATAGCATCTGCAGAAAAGTTCACCCAAGTATCCCCCCCCAGAGTTTTACCTTAGGTTGTGAAAAGCTGCAAACACGTCAGAAGCCAAACCACAATAACAACAAAAAAAGATCTCCAAAAACCAGTGTGCCTACGCTTCCATTTTAATCAAAGTAATTGGGCAAAATTACTTATGTCCTTTCCCTTCTCTGTCTTTGTTTATATTTACTTTTCTTTTATTTTCTATTTTGGAATAGATAATACCTGCACATTATACAAAGTCCAAAAGGGCATTCAGTGAAATACAAAGTCTCCCCACTTATACCTCCCTCCCTTTTAAGCTAGCCATCTAGTTTATCTGCCTCTGGCAACCACTGTTCCTAATCAAAATTACTTTAGCTATTAGATATAACCAGAAATATATATTTTTTATTAATGCAGAAAGAATTCTTAGTTGCATGAACAGTGTCTCCATTTGAGCAGGTGATTATAGTAAACATATAAGGCATGTGGGCCTATTTGTTTGCTCTAGCTCCTACTTAACTATTTCCTTTGGCTTGAGTGCCTTGAGGTAAATCTCAGGTCACAGTCTAGCTGAGTCAATGTATAAGAGTGACACAGCAACACATTTAAGCCATCTGGTAAGCAAGGCAGCCAGACAGGAAGAGTTAATAATGGGAATTTCAAAATCATTCTTTACTCTAGCCACTTTACTCGCTTTACAATGTGAGGCACCTGCTTGAAATGTACAGCCTTTAACAAGGGCCACTGGCTGAGAAACTTTTATCTCCCAAAAGGACTTGGGAGACTCAAGTGTAAGTCTGTGGAAATCACTTGGAACCTTCCAGTGAGGAAATTGGTTTTAAGGGAAGCTCAGTTAGTTTTTACTAGGCTACAAGGATTGTGTGGACTAAAATCTAATGTTAAAACAGCATGGAAAAGGACTATTGCATCGCAGTGAAGATAAGAGCCAAAGCCCATCAGGGGCCAATCAACACTAGAACACTAGGTGCAGGAATTCCATCAGAAAGGGCAATAAAACTGGCTAATATAATTTAGAGAGAGTCTATTGCATCTCTTAGCACCTACTCACTGACAGTGTGAATGACATCCCTTCAGGGAAAGAATTTTCTACCTAAGGAGAAACATAAAAACTGAACTTTAAAGATGAAGCCAAAGATGATACAATATAATGCAATGAAACAAGCCTTCAAAAGCTTGCATTGTTAATATTTTGGCATTGCTTTACTGATGGGCTGAAACATATTATGAATAAAGCAAGTCAAGATGATGCAAGAGTATCCAACTGATCAAATACAAATTTCAAATCATGTTCGTTTCCACGACCTCCACAGTGCCAGCTTTAGAGATTATTTTTTCAGTCTTTATTAAGGCAACCTAAAGACATTAGACTTTCTATTGCAATGGTTTACAACAAAACCTTTTAATGGATATTAGTATTTGGATATTAAAGAGGAAATAATAAGGAAATATGAAATTCAATGATGAGATCCAAAGAATGCTTACATAATTTAAGTTTTATTCACTCCAAGTGTTGAAATGAGTAACATTTGATATGCTCCAAACACTCACTAACAACCTCACTAGTGCATTACCAATTATCAACATCAAGTAGACTGTTCTCTATGGAGCTCATAGACAGCTCTTCCCATTCCCTTTTCCTTGACTGTACTTTCCCCAGAGTGGTTCTCATGCACAAGAAATCAAGTGGAAAGAATCTTCCTAGCTCTCCCTCCCAGGAAAATTACATGTTCTTTTGACTTGAAGCAGAACAGAAATGCAGGGAAATCCTGAGGTGGTCCTGACACCTTAGAAATTTAGAAGTTTTAAAATGTACTAGCCTGAGTTGTTGAAGATCCTAAGAAATTTATCTAAATTGAGGACTGCTGATAGATTTAATAATTTAATTGGATCTCTTGAAAATGTAGATATTACAGAAAATTATTTAGAACTTTGCAATGTATTTTTTTGTTAAATGATTTATACATGTCGATGTAGTTGACCTCCAGATTAGTTTCACTGGTATACAAAAGCTTTAGACCTGGTAAACTTAAATTTAAATTTTACCATCCAAAACTATCACAGATCTGCGGCTTTGAAACATTTCTAACATGACCAAGAATAAAAAATATATTTTTCACAATTACCCAGACCACATAGATGTATTTATTTATTTATTTATTTATCATATATATTCATATGTATACATCTATGTGTGAAACTAAATTTCACATAATAGAACTATTCCTCACAATGTGAAATACATTCTGATATCGTCTATTATCAGAAACAGTCAATTCTATAAAGTATTCTATAAAATCACCAGGAACACTGAATTCGTGAACATTAAACCATTGTTTCCAGGGGATAGGCAAGTTTAAGTTCTTTTAAGCCTCTGGTCACAATATTTTCAACAACCAAGCAATATATAATCTTAGTTTATGTATGTTTGTGTTGAAAAACATTTAATTTAACATATATTGTTGATTTATCAACATTGAACTCATGGCAGACAATGCTACAACTCATGCCTGAGAAAAGCTTATCTAATACACGTACTGTTCCATTAAGCCATACCACAGGCTTCTTGTATTTTGGAACACTTTAGACAACCCTTTAGTAATATACTTGGTGGCCAACTGAAACACTGAAATCACTGGCAAAAATGCAAAAAATGTGGCACTAAATAGACTGCAAAAAGGATACTTCCCTACAGTATAAGAGCTGAAACAAAAAGATAAAATATAAAAGTAAAGGTACTGCCTACTTTGATCTTGGCTAGGAACATGTGCATTGGCAGGTTCAAAATTTTTTGTTCTCTCAGCATGTCTGAAATAACTGCAAAAGCAGTATTACGGGTAGTTTTAGGATTACAAATAAATTTTAGGCAGTGTCTAGGCAAATTTGCAAATGAGGAATCCATAAATAATGAGGACCAACTGTAAATACTTATGTGTGTGTGTATATATATATATATATGTGTGTGTATGTGTGTATACATATATATACCTACTAATAATATCCTACTAATATCATCTTATTACAAATTAATGGCTTTTGACTGGCAACTTGAAAAACCCTACAATAAGGTAAGCAGTTTGAATGTCAGCATTGTGACTTGACCACAATTTTATCTCTATATTTGAATGACTGCAAATAAAATTATCAATACTAAGGGTATCATTAAACAAGACTATTTAACATCAGAATAAGATAGAGATCACAAAATTAGCAATGCATCAACATCAGGCACATGTTTATGATAACAACAAAAAAGAAATATTTGATATGCTAATTAATTCAAAATAGTTTAGGTGTTAACTGACACAAGAGAACTTCTCAAGGTAGGTATGTTGCATCAATCAAAAAAGCACACATTGCCATCAGAAAGGATGTGTGGCATGTATACATGCTGTGGATTTTGAACAAGGAAGCTTTCCTCCCCAGATATTGAATTTTTAATTTATTTCCAAAAGATTTAAAATAGACACTGGATTCAAATTATTCAGGAATAAAAATTACACTAACTGGTATGGTTCAACACCACCTCACCAGAGTCCTTCTGGGTCAGCTTCTAAAATAAAATGTCAAAAGTGCACTCTGCATTTAGCACCCAGATGATAGTTTCTAATACCATTCTCCAAAAAAGAATCAGCTCTTGGAGAAAAGGATGATTATAGGGTTGAAATACACAAAATAAGCCTGAAGTATCTTGTAGAATCAGAAAGTAATGAGTACTCAAAAAAAAAACCACAATGATGGGGCTAAGTCAAAGAGATACGGAGCCAAGTGAAAGAGCATCAATGGCCCAAACTGGAACAATTTGAGCAAGAAAATAAAGCAGTATTGGATTGAAATTCAAAGTATAAAATAAATATTCATAAGTCCATAGTAATATTAAATAAATAATAAGAAGATAATAGACAAATCTTCCATGCAGAGATGAATTCCAAATAATTCAAGTAAATATTCTCAAGGAATAGAGAATTAAGTGTAGGATGTATATAGTGGTTTCCAAAAGAGTACAGTATTAAAAGAGGGAATAAAGAGTAATTTTACAGTGGAAAAACTTGACAAACACTACTTCAGTCAGTGGATAAGAGTTCACATCATCAATAATCAGTGATTTTAATAGAATGTACCCTTGATATGATCCACTGAAAATAGTACTTTATCTCTCTGGTTTTCCTTCTCAAAACCTATAACTCTATAGTTTATCAAAATTAAAAATAGAACTATCCCATGATCCCAGAATCACACTACTGAGTATTTACCCAAAGAATACAAAAACACTAATTTGAAAGTGTTTTTGCACCCCTATGTTTATGGCAGCATTATCTACAGTAGCCAAATTATGGGAACAGCCTAAGCGTCCATTGATAGATGAATGAATAAGAAGATGTAGTGTATATATACAGCAGAATACTATTCAGCCATAAAAAAAGAATGAAATCTTGCCTTTTGCAATGACATGGATGGAGTTAGAGAGTAAATGCTAAATGAAATCAGTCAGAGAAAGACAAATACCATATGATTTCATTCATATATGGAGCTTAAAAAACCAACCAAATAAACAAAGGGAAAAGAGACAGAGAGACAAACCAAGAAACAAACTCTTAGCTATAGAGAACAACCTAATGGCTACCAGAAGGGAAGGGGTGGGGAAGGAGTGAAATAGGTGATGGGGATTGAAGAGTACACTTATGATGAATTTTAAGTAATGTATGAATTGTTGAATTATCATTTTGTACACCTGAAACTAATATAACACTGTATGTTAATGATACTGGAATTAAAATTTTAAACTTAGTATAATTTTTAAAAATCCATGATTCCAACTTAGCCAAGAGGAAAACATCAGAAAAACCCAAGTTGGGGGGCACTCTGACCAATACCTGACCAATAGTCCTCAAACCTGCCAAGATCATCAAAAGCAAAAAAAAAAATCTCAGAAATTGTCATAGTTTAGAGGCACTTAAAGAGATAGGAGATGTGAAGAACAAATGTAATCTAACATCCTAGATGAGTTCCTAGAACAGAAAAAGAACATTAGGAAAAATCCTACAAAACCCAAATAAAGTATAACCTTCAATAATAATGTCTCAATATTGGCTCATTAGTTATGATTATTATGCCATAATTATGTTAACAATAGGGAGAAGTAGGTGGTAGATATAGCAGAACTCTAATATTTTTACAACTCTTCTATAAATATAAAATTATTTTCAAATTAGTTTATTTTTATAATACCCTTCTCAACTATGACTAGGACTTCAAGCAACAGTTTACAGAAGACAATTGGAGATATTCAGGAAAAAGAATAAAGTGTTGCATTCTGAAATTTTGGTATTTTTTATCCAAAAACAAACAAAAATAATGTTGGTATCTTTGTGAGGCTGATTATCTAAAATCTGAAGTTATAAATAGACCTGCTTGTAAAGGTCTTCTGAAAGAGAAGTATTATGGGTTTGACCAGAAGAAAATTTCTTCTCAATTTTTTCTACCTTCAATAAGGTGTTACTCAATTTATGCAAAGAATTAACTGTAAGACAGAAGTTAGAGTTAGATGCAAGAATTAAAACCTGATCAGACATCACCGATCTCAAAACAAGGAACGATGTAGGTAAGCAGAGTAATCATCAAGACTACAAGTCTCAAACAAAGGCCTCACTAGACCCAAATCCATTGTGACTTGAAATCAGAAAGTAAAATCATTCTATTATCAAAACATCAGTCTCTCTACATTTACAATTAGAGAGTAATTAATTTGTCCATGTGGCCATGAAGGTCATAGCACAAGGGGCAGCCTCATGGCTAAATATCAAGTATAACCTAAAGGTACATTAATTTAAGAAAAATGTAAACTTTCTTAGAAATAAACTACTCATTCCTTCAAAAAGAAACCAAAGGAAATCAGGTCAGCTTTGTTGTTCTCTTCCAGTTCAGGTACAATTTCTTTCTAAGAATGTATTAAATCCACCACAAAACTGGGCCTATTAGTGGGAATTATTTAGGCCCATAAAGATCAATGGATCAATGTCATCTAAAAACATTAATTCACTGATTTCCTTAAGTTATCTGCATAAGAAATATTTCAAGCAGCAGATTCTGCTGCCACAGAAGGAGGATACCAGATGCCTTACTATGGAACTCTTTTTTTCTGAATCCTTGGCTCTTCCCCAAAGGAGGTGGTATGGGGACAGAGAAGAATGGGGTTAAGGAGCATGTAAGCAAAGAAGGAAAAAAAGTCAGAAGAGAAATTATAACTGACTTCTAAGAAGATGTATTTATTTTGGTTTCCTTTTTTGCAGAATTGCTAGTTAGTTATTTTAGGGAATCGTGTTTAAATCTTCAGATCTCAAAAACAATTCATCGGGTGAAAATGGGAAGAAAGAGGATAAATTTTGGTCCGTTTATTTCAGTCATTTGTATATGGGTTTTGTTTCACTTATAAAGTGGTTTTATTTAATAATGAAGTCACCTCCCCCCTCAAAAAAAGATGTAACAAAAGAAAAACCAAAGGGATTGATTTCATTTTACTCTTTGGTCTGAAAATAAAGTCCTAGTTCATCTTTAAGTCAACATTTTTTTTAATGAATCAAGAAGGTTCAAGTTCTGGCTCAAAGCTACAATATGTTATTGTATGTACTAGAAGGAAAATTATAGTTTGGCTTCTGCTAAACCTGGCAGTGAGGATTTGTCCCATCAGGATTCAGGGAAAGATGAGAAAAGGAAAGAAAAAAACTCAAGGGAAAATTTCTGAGGGAGACAGTTTACACTGCAGACCTGTTTTGTGACAAGTGCCTTCAGGGAAAGAGATTGCAAAGAGCACGACTGGCATTACCTAGGGTAATTTTTAAGGTCATTCACAGAGAAGAAGTGAAGATAAAAGATTATTTATAAAGGAATTTCAGTGTTAGTTTGCTTCTCCCATTTTTGGCCATTTGTGTAAGCTCAGGCATATAGGTGTTTCGGGGATGTCCAAAAAGACAGTATGGTGGTAACTTGATCATTACACTATCTCTGCCCATTACATTTCACAGCTGAGTGTTCATGCTTTTATATTGTGGGAGAATTAAACTAGTTGTTGATGTGCAGGTAAGAGGTGATCCAGAATGCTTTTCAGTAAAGCATTTCAAATATTCAATAAAATTGTTTCCAACCAGTAGATACATTTAGATTATTAACTGACTATGAGCAATAAAATATTATGAACTTTAATACAGAAGTAAAAGTCAGGGAGGTAGATGGGGGAATGGGGTAACTGGGTGACGGGCACTAAGGAGGACACTTGATGGGATGAGCACTGGATGTTATACTATATGTTGGCAAAATTGAATTTAAATTAAAAAATATATTAAAAAAAGAAGTAAACATCAACATCCTCTCATCAATTTATATTTCATTAATTTGTAATCTGATATCTAACTTGGGTTTCCTTTACAGTATTTGTAAAGAAAGCAACCTATGTTAGTTAAATCTCTCTGATGTAAACAAGATTTCAGGGGGAAATGCTTGACCTACTTATAAGAACAAACTGTTTTCCAGTGCTATGTAACAGCATCCATTTGTATATAAACAATTAATATGTTATCTCAAGTGCCATCTTATCTATTCACCAAAACGCAGAAGGCCTTCTCTCGCCTTGCCAAAGCTTTGTTTGTAGGTGATTCAAAGTATTCTGTGTCTTTGAAAATAATATTTTTCTTTAAATCTAATGTTTGAACTTTTCAACAATTCATACCTCCCCTGTTCCAAGTAATTCAATTTTTGTACAGTATAATTTTTTCATGTAAATGATGGCAAATGTTGTAATTATAGGGAGTCATATCTAGGACTCTGATACTTTTTCAGTCCAAGAAGATTTTTGGATAGTAAACAACATTTGTGGGGAACTTAAAGGAACAAACTAATAGAGGCTGAGATTCAAATCCCAGAGAGGCAGTTGAGTTGTACATGACTTTTTCCTGAACACAGCTTGGAATTGTCTTCCAAAGGTTAACAGTTTCCATGACTTCACTAACTTTTACTTTCAAATGGTTTCCATGTTCTATATTTTTTAAATCCCTCCTCTGGAACTTCTTTGTCATTTGCAGCCTTACCTTTTAGTAAGTATCCCTCTCATAAGAATGTCAAACTTAATCAAACAGTTGCATAAGATTCAACCCCACTCACTTTCTAAATAAATTCACTTAAATCCAGATACTTTGAGCATTTGCTTCAGAACAAAATGTTCCCGAAGCAACTGTTTATATTGCTGAGAAACTAGTTCTCAAGTGTGACAGTCTCACAATTTCTATCAGAAGAACGAAAGCCACTCACAATTTACTCTACTGGTAAAACAATACTGGTCTCAACCAGATCTCCTTACTAATCATCGCAGGTTTAATAAGTACAGTATAGACTGTGTAAATGGCAAAAATTATTTTTTAAATATTCAATATATAACTATAGGGAAACTGAAATTTTGAAATGTTCAAGTGAAGCATCAGAAAAAATATGCATGTAAAACTGTTTAGAATACACCTGTGCCACATTGATTTGGAAAGGAAATATCATCTACAACCCATTCTCCATTTTGCCTATTGTATCTCCACGTAGCCTCAGATGAATGTTCTTTGTTTTCTAATGCATATGGCACTTTTATCTTCTCTTCTTGTACTAATTACTTTCTACTTTAAATTGTAGTTACAATGCTATAGCTAGAAGACACTTTTTAAATAACAGCATTATATACATGTTAATTTCTCTAGTAGATTATGTTCCTTTTATCCTTTGAGTCAGGAGCACTTAGTATGATACTTCATAAAAATTGGTCCTGGGTGGCTTAATCGGTTAAACATCTGCCTTCAGCTCAGGTCATGATCCCAGGGTCCTAGGATTAAGCCTTGTGTCAGACTCCCTACTCAGTGAAGAGTCTGCTTCTCCCTCTCTCTCTCTGCCCCTCCCCCTGCTTGTGCTCTCTCTCTTTCGTTCTTTCTCTCTCAAATGAATAACTAAAATCTTTTTAAAAATTTATGCTCAATAGAAGTTTGAACAATAATGAAGCCTAAGAAGATTGCTATCTCAATAACCTCAGCTATATTCCAAATATATGGTTTTTCAAAAGGTAAGTATATTTCAAATAGTGCTCTAGCATTCATAAGAAGACATTTCAATAAATTTAACAAATCCTCTAGACACCAAGCAGTGTAGCCTTTTATCTTACTTAATTTTGCTTCATTTTCTCTCACACATACTTTAAAATATGTATTCGCATAATATAGATGTGACAACTAATATTCAAAAAAATTAGATCATTTTCTCAGATTGTATATCTTAAGGGCTAGAAGACAAGTTTAGTGTTCTTTCCAATATATCTATCTATATGCCTTATTCAAATCTGTCCATTCATACCACGTCAATCTCCCACTCATCATACAGTTTAATGGACAAAAGCAGTAAGTTATAGGCTCTCATAACAATTTCCTTGGACCACCTCATCTGTTCCTGGCCTTGGTTTTATTGCCTACTCAATTCTTTTTTCTACTCAATTCTATTTCCTACTCAAATTCCTATTGTAGGGATCCCCGGATGGCTCAGCCATTTAACGCCTGCCTTCAGCCCAGGGTGTGATCCTGGAGTCCAGGGATCAAGTCCCACATTGGGCTCCCTGCATGGAGCCTGCTTCACCCTCTGCCTGTGTCTCTGCCTCTCTCTCTCTCTCTCTCATGAATAAATGGATAAAATCTTTTAAAAAAATTCCTATTGTAGGAATTTATCTCCTACTCAATTTTATGTACTACCATTCTTACCCACCACCAAATGCCAACCCTTTCAACATGATAACCATGATTCTAGATCAATGACTTTTAAAGTATGGTTCCTGGACAATCAGATAATCCTAATGAGTTAAGAATTAACCATATAAATAAAAATTCTGGGGCATCTGCATGGCTCAGTCGATTAAGTGTCTGGACCTGTGGCTAAGGTCCTGATCCCAGGATCCTGGGATTGAGCCCTGAGTCTGTCTCCCTGCTCAGCAGGGAGTCTGCTTATTCCTCTCCCTCTGCCCTAACACCAGCTCATGCTCTTTTTTCTTTCTCTTTCTCAAATAAATACAATCTTTTTTAAAAAATTTTAATTAAAAAAAGTTAAAATCCTATATTAAAAGTGAGAAGATAAATTCTTTTGACTTCCATTTTTACATACCTTATGACTAAGGGGCATTACCCTATAACTAGCAAAATGACTAATGTAAGGGCACTAAAATTTTATATTCATAGTTAACATTAGCTCATGCTTATGACTTTCTGGGGACCTTTTTTTTCTATCAAGTCTGGCTATCATTCAATTTTTAGAAATGTTGAAAGTTTTGTACTGTGCGTGCAGATGTGCAGAAAGTTAGAATTCCTGCAGTTTAGGCAGTCAGCATATGTTGATGATGAGTAGGTTGCAGTTTTTCAATTGCAAACGTTGACTTTAATTTGTTGTGAGTTGTTCAGTTGACTCAACAGTAAATATATCTCTAAATAATTGCTTTTATGGAATATAATTTTCCAATATAAAGTACAACACCTGAATGTGTTCTAAGGCATTTTTTCAGAATATAGGTCTACAATCCCTCATCTAAAACTTTTAGGACAAGATGTGTTTTAGAATTCAGATTTTTTTCAGATTTTAAATAGGTAATACAGTGTATAATTCCATATATTATGAAATACCAATGCTGGAATCTGGAGCAGCACCCCATAATCAAGGACATCAATATTTCTGCAGTGACATGTATGAATGCTTATACTAAATTGATAATGAAAGACTATGAAAAGCCTCACATTACTTGCAGTTAGGTTTTGCAGCCAAATTAATCTGCAACAAACTTGCAGAGAAACTTCCAGTGCTCAGAGCTCTTTAGATTTCAGAATTGTAAATAAGATCTTGAGAAGATATATGCATCTTTTTCCTTCCCTAGTAAAGTGAATGTGATGAGAATTAAAAACAACAACAACAGCAGCAACAAAAATCCTCACTTAAGAACTGGTCACAACATTCTTAATTGGGGGACAACTGAGTTCAGTTAATTCAATACTTGATCGCCATTTTATTTGTGGGGAGCAAAAAGAGCATTTGGAGTATTTGGGAATGAGACAAGATTATAATATTAAACTCTTCTGCATATGAAATGAATACTTTTGGAAGATCTGTGAATTAGATAGAAAACAAGTGAAGGAGAGGAAGCACAACAACATGGAAGAGTCCTGGTAGAAATGATGACTTACAAAATTGCCTGATAGTGGGAGAGTGTTGAAATTAGCCAAAGGATTTAAAAGAAATGTATACTGTTTAATTTTAAGCTACTGCCTTACTTAGATTAAGTTAATTTCCTCCTTTCCTATTCTCACTACTTGACGGTGTTGGGGCAGGTCTCAACTAAATAGAGCAGAATCAAGCACCTGGGTGGCTTAGTTAAGCATCTGCCTTCAGCTTAGGTCATGCACCCAGGGTCCTGAAATCGAGCCCTCATTGGGTTCCTGCTCACTGGGGTGTTTAATTCTCTCTCCCTTTACCCCTTCTCCTACTCATGTGCTCTCTCTCAGATAAACAAATAAATAAAATCTCTTATAAATAAATAAATAAACAAAAAATAAAGCAGAATCAAAAAAAGATAAAACCTCTACTCTATAGAAATGCTCCTAGAAATTACAGTTTCATGATGGCCTTTGAAGATGGACAATCCACAATTAGAAACTGAACCTCTATAGAAAGAGATACAGAAGATATAGAAAAAATGAAATCGATATTTAATGCCTAATTTTAAATTTTTCAATTCATTTAAGACTCCATTTTATTTGTGAGTTGGTCACAAATGGTTTGTGAGGCAATGGAATTTCAGCAACTAAGCACTGTTTTCATTGTAAGTCAATGGGCGGTGGTATAAACTAAAGATTCTGGTGGTTGAAGCCAGAGCCCAGAGTGCTCTGTTTCTGTTATGGTGGAATATATTCCTAACAGAAAAAGCACCTGAAAGTAACAAACATAATTCTGGACAAATACAAAAAGCAACTATCCCAAGGTTCTACAGAGTTAATAAGACCTGGCAGATACCAGAGGGGTGTTGGAATTCAGAAGAGAACATAGCAGGGTGAGTCTTCTATTTTTGCAGTTTTATTCTAAGAGTAGGTAATTGTCATGGCATATTATAGGGTGGCTAAAACTTTTTTAGAAAATCCTCTATCTTGGGGCTCCTAGATGGCTCAGTCAGTTAAGCATCCATCTCTTGGTTTTGGTTCATGTGATGATTTCAGTGTTATGAGATCAAGCCCCACATCAGGCTCTGTGCTGGGTGTGGAGCCCACTTAAGATTCTCTCTCCTCTTGCCCCTCTCCTCTAGATCTCTCTCTCCCCCTCTCTAATATAAATAAATAAATAATTCTAAAACTTTTTTTTAAAAAGAAAAAGAAAATCCTCTATCTTTCTTGTCTGAAAAACCAAGCAATAAAACCAAAGCAAACAAAGTCACTGGAAAATGAACGGGGAATTCTAGAAATAAGAGACTGAGAAAAGGGGTACCCCAAATTCTGTATAAACTCTACCTAAGTCTTTAAAGCTAACCTCTGAACTATGCATGTGCAATAGCAGACTAAAGCAACGTCCAGCTGAAGCTAAAAGAATGGAACTCATATTTAACCTGACACATTCCATGGCAAAGACTAACTTTGCAGTTTACAACTAACAAGGTAAATTGCCTGCTAACACAGAAACATAAATAATCTTTGGAGAAATATAACAGAATTCAGAGTACACACAACTTAATGTTCACAGTATCCAGGATATAGTCCAAAATTACTTGATATATGAAGAAACAGGGAAACTACTTAACTTTATCTCAAGAGAGAAGATACAAACAGAAGCCAATCCAGAGTTTAATTGAGATGATGGAACTATCAAACAACTATCACAAAGCCACTATTTAAACATTGATCAACAGGGTAAACAAAAATATACTCCAAGTGAAAGAATTTTTTTTTTAATCTCAGGTAATAGAAACTATAAAAAAAGAGGGACTTTTGGGTGGCTCCGCTCAGGGCATGATCCTGGAGTTCTGGGATAGAGTCCTGAATCCAGAGTCCCGATTCCCCGCATCGGGCTCCCTGCAGGGAGCCTGCTTCTCTCTCTGCCTATGTCTCTGCCTCACTCTCTGTGTCTCTCATGAATGAATAAATAAAATCGGTGGGGGAAGGAGTATTAGGGTAACAGCAGACCTCTCCACAGAGACCATCAGGGAAATACAAATCAAAACCACAATGAGATGCCACCTCACACCAGTGAGAATGGGGAAAATTAACAAGGCAGGAAACCACAAATGTTTGAGAGGATGCAGAGAAAAGGGAGCCCTCTTACACTGTTGGTGGAAATGTGAAATGGTGCAGCCACTCTGGAAAACTGTGTGGAGGTTCCTCAAAGAGTTAAAAATAGACCTGCCCCACGACCCAGCAATTGCACTGTTGGGGATTTACCCCAAAGATACAGATGCAATGAAACGCCGGGACACCTGCACCCCGATATTTCTAGCAGCAATGTCCACAATAGCCAAACTGTGGAAGGAGCTCGGTGTCCATCGAAAGATGAATGGATAAAGAAGATGTGATTTATGTATACAATAGAATATTACTCAGCCATTAGAAACGACAAATACCCACCATTTGCTTCAACGTGGATGGAACTGGAGGGTATTATGTTGAGTGAAGTAAGTCAATTAGAGAAGGATAAACATTATATGTTCTCATTCATTTGGGGAATATAAATAATAGTGAAAGGGAATATAAGGGAAGGGAGAAGAAATGTGTGGGAAATATCAGAAAGGGAGCAGAACATAAAGACTCCTAACTCTGGGAAATGAACTAGGGGTGGTGGAAGGGGAGGAGGGCGTGGGGTGGGAGTGAACGGGTGACGGGCACTGAGGGGGGCACTTGATGGGATGAGCACTGGGTGTTATTCTGTATGTTGGCAAATTGAACACCAATAAAAAATAAATTTATTATTAAATAAATAAATAAATAAATAAAATAAAAATTGGGACAAAAATAAAAAACAAAAATGACTGCTTCAATTAAAAAAAGAAACTATAAAAATTTACAAAATAGAAATGCTAGAACTGAAAAATAAAATATTTAAAATTAAAATACATAGGATTGGCTTAACAAAAGAATAAAGACATAGAATATAGTGTTAGTACAACTGAAGATAGTGAGTCTGAAGAACTATATACCACAAGCAAGTGAAATTTATCCCAAGTATGCCAAGCTGGCTCAAGCTTGAAAACCAATTAATATAATTTATCACATCAGCAAGCTAAAGAAGAAAAATTAAATCACAGAATCATATCAATAGAAGCACAAGCAATGAGAGTGGGAATAGGGTAAAAAAAAAAGTATTAGAAAAAAAATAGTTGAGAACTTCTGAAATTTGGTGAGAGGCATAGTTTACAGATTTAAGAAAAGTTAATTCTAATAGGACAAATGCAAAGAATCCAAGAATCAGCACATCAGAGTCAAAGAGCTAAAAATCAAATGTAAAGAGAAAATATTAAAAGCAGCCTTAGAAAATTCAGGTATTACTCCTACTTCTCATTCAAAACTTGAGAGACCAAGGTAACAGAACGAGATCTTTGAAATATTTAAATATTTCAAAGCAAAAGAACTCTCAGCCAAGATTTCTCTATCTAGCCAAGTATCCTTCAAATATGAAGATAACATAAGGACATTTTCAGAAGAAAGACAACTAAGGAAACAATTCCCAGCCGACCTGAGGGGACAGTAAATGTATCTACATAAGTGCAATGAAACTATATCATTACCTAAAATTGCATAATACTAAATCAAAGATGACTATAAAAATTTAAGGATGTGTATTATAATCCACCAGGAAAATGCAAAGTATGGCTAAAAGTCAATACAATAAATTAAAAATATAATTCTAAAAATATTTAAGTAATCCAATTGAAGATTTAAAAGGGGGGTATTGAAAAATAAACAGAGAAGCAAATCAGGGAGGATTTTTAGGGTGGTCAAACTATTCTGTATGAATACATAGTGGTGTGAATAATATAATTGTAGATATATGTCATTATACATTTGTCAAAACACCAAGAGTGAACCTTAATGTAAACTATGAATTTTGGGTGATAATGTATCCATGTTGATTCATCAATTCTAAACAATGTACCATTCTGGTAGAGGATGTTGAGAATGGAGAGGCAATCCTTGTACAAGGACCAGGGATATTTGAGAAATCTCTGTTCCTTCCGCTCAATTTTGCTGTGAATCTAAAACTGCTCTAAAAAATAAAGCCTATTAAAAAGAAACAGAGGGGCAGCCCAGGTGGCCCAGCGGTTTAGCGCCACCTTCAGCTGGGGGTGTGATCCTGGAGACCTGGGATTGAGTCCCACGTCCGGCTCCTTGCATGGAACCTGCTTCTCCCTCTGCCTGTGTCTCTGCCTCTCTCTCTGTGTCTTTCATGAATAAATAAATAAAATCTTAAAAAAAAAAGAAAGAAAAAAGAAGAAAGAAAGAAAGAAAGAAAGAAAGAAAGGAAAGAAAGAAAGAAAGAAAGAAAGAAAGAAAGAAAGAAAGAAAGAAAGAAAGAAAGAAAGAAAGAAAGAAAGAAAGAAAGAAAGAAAGAAAGAAGAAAAGAAACAGAGGCACGAGGGGACTCAGTTAAGACTCTGACTTTTGATTTTAGCTCAGGTTATGATCTCAGGGTCATAAGATTGAACTGCACATGGGGCTCAATGCTTAGAGTGGAGTCTGCCTGCAATTCTCTCTCTCTGTCCCCCACTCCCCGTTCAAGCTCTGTCTCTCTGTCTTTCTCTCTTAGCCTTCTCTCTCTCAAATAAATAAATAAAATCTTTTTTATAATAAAATTAAAAAATAAATAAATAGAAACAGAGGGGCAAACATAAAACAATCAACTGGTAGGCCTTAATTCAGTTGTATCAACAATTATATTAAATGTCATTAGACAACTTACAGTTTCAACTCCAACACACAAAAATCTTGAAAATCAACACTTATCAGAGAACTAAAGTGCAGGGCAAAATACCAGAACAGTAAAATCTGTCCAGAGAGAAGAACCATGAGAGTCATAGCAATAATATGTTCACTGGAGCCATAAATTAGTGGGAACAATTAAATGGAAAATTTAATAAATTGCTAGAGGATGAGTGTGGATTACCTTAAAACTTAAAGACTCCTGAAAGCCTCAGTCTTAGAGATACCACAGTGAGGATTCCAAATAAATCTGGCAGGTGGGGTGAGGGAAAGATTAACCATTGTGAAATATGCTCAGAGCCTTCTCCATAACACGGTCTACTCTCATGGGAAAAGACTTTCCCACCCAGGGGAATGGAATTCCTCCTAATATAGTCCCATCTAGCCTTCATGTCTCCCCTAAGTTAGAAAAATAAATAGTCAGCCCAGGTCATGGCTTCCAGGAAATAGACACTGCAGCCAGGAAAGGACATTTGGGGGAGCTATAGCAGTGGAAAAAAAATGTGTAAAGGTCACAGCCCAGGGACGTGGATGCACTAAAAGAATGAGATTTAATTGCAAATTATAAAATTCTACTTCTCCCTCACACCTTACCACCACCCAACAGGCTCCATAATAACAATGGATTCAGCTTAAATAGCTGCAAGATTCAGACTTTATCTAGGGAGTCTAAGGGAAGTTCTTGGGGAACACTAAAGACAACAGGGGAGACAAAATCAAAACCAGTAAGAGAATTTGAAGGCTCTGGCACCTATAATTACAGGAAACATACCCCTATAATTACAGGAAACATAACTCCTAACCATATTAACATAAAACCTCACACTAAAGGCTTCAATTCCTATTATCCAATGCTTCATACCTAGATTTCAAGAATAAGTCATATTAGAAGGCAAGAAAAAACACAGTCTATAAAGACAAACCAAGCATCAGAACTACATTTAAATATGACACAGATTTTGGAATTATCAGATAAGTAATTTAAAATAACTATGAGTAATATGTTAAGGACTCTAAGTGGAAAATTAGACAACATGCAAGAAGAAATGGGTAATGTATGCAGAAAGAAGGAAACTCTAAAAAATAATCAAAATAATGCTAGAAGTAAAAAACAATAATATATGATATATTAATTAACTGAATTTAAATAAAAGATTAAAAAACATTCCAACAGAATTAAAGAATGCCTTTGATGGGCTTATCAATTGACTTAACATGATCAAGGAAAGAATCAATGAGCTTGAAGATCTATCATTAGAAGTTTCACAAACTGAAACACAAATAGAAAAGAGAATAAGAAAATAGAACTGAAAGTCCAAGAACTGTGGGACAATTTGCAAAAGAGGTCACATAGGCAAAATTGGAACACCAAAAGAAAAAGAAGAAATACTCAAAGTAAAAATGGCTGAGAATTTTCCAAATTATGACATACATCAAACCACAGATCTAGAAATCTCAGAAAACATCAATTGACATGTGTGCACATATATACTCCTAGGCTATCGTAGTCAAACTGCAGAAAACTAAAGACAAAGAGAAAATGTTTTAAAAAGCCAAAGGGGAAAAACACATTATCTATAGAGGAACAAGTATAAGAATTACAATAGGCTTCCATTATAAATTATGCTAACAAGAGAGTGGAGTAAAATATTTAGTGTTGAGAAAAATAACGACCAAGGTAGAATTCTATATCCAGCAAAGTTATTCTTCAAGAGTGAAGGAGACACCTGAAACTAATATAACACTGTATATCAACTAACTGGAATTAAAATAAAAACTTTAAAATATAAAAAGTAAGAAATAAATTTTAATTATTTAAAAAGTGAAAGAGAAATATTCTCTCAAAAAAATAAAAACTAAGGGAATTCATCAACGACACACCTCACTAAAAGAAATGTTAAAAGCAGTTCTTCATGGGGTGCCTGGGTAGCTTAGTGGTTAAGCATCTACCTTTGGCTCAGGTTTCTGTAGGGAGTCTGCTTCTCTCTCTGTCTATGTTTCTTGCCTCTCTCTGTGTGTCTCTCATCAATAAATAAATAATTTTTTTTAAAAAATCAGTTCTTCAGGCAGAAAGGAGTTATAGAGTTCAGAAAGTAGGATACATAAGGAAAAGAAGAGCATCAGTGAAGGAATAAGTGAAAGTAAAATAAAATAAGTGGAAGTTATTTTTATTCTTAATTAGCTTAAAATGTAACTGTCTAAATTAATAATAGCAAAATCAATTAGGTAATTACAGCATATTGGTAAGTAAAATGGATGCTCACTATGTCACAGAGAACTAGAGAAGGAAATTTGGAACACAGTTATAGGTTACCTGCACTACACATATTCTTTGAAAGTAGACTTAGATTAAATATATATATTACAAACTCTAAGGCAACAACTAAATTTTTTTAAAGAAGCACAGTAGATTTACTAAAAGAAGAGATAAAAAAGAATCATATATAAGATGACCATTTTAAATTGGGGGAGGGAGGAACAAAGAACAAATGAAGAAAATAAAAACAGTTGCCAACACAGTAGATATTAATTCAACTATATCAGTAGTCACTTTAAATGTGAATGATATTGATATGCCAACTAAAAGATTACAATTGTCAAAGTAGATTTAAAGCAAAAAATACAAGATCCAACTATATGTTGCCACACAAAATTCATGACAAATATAAAGACTCAGATAAGTGAAAAGTAAAGGCATAGAGAAAACCACACTAACACTAATCAAAGAAAGCTATAGTAGCTTCAAATAAAGTTGACTACAGAACAAGGAAAATTATTAGGGATAAAGACGAGTCATTTCTAATAAAAAGGGGTCAATTCTACAAGAAAACATAACAGCCACTATGGAAAACAGTTTGGTGATTTTTCAAAAAGTTAAACATAGAATTGCCTTATGACCCAGAAAGTCCTCCCCGACACACACACACACACACACACACACACACACACACACACAGATATAACAGTCCCAAACAGGTATACACCTAACAACAGTGTCAAAACACATTCAGCAAAAACTTATAAAATGGCAAGGAAAAGCCAACAAAACCACTATTATAGTTAGAGACTTTAATACCTCTCTGTCAGTAATTGACTGCAAGCAGACAGAAACTCTGTAAGGACATATTTGAATGCAGCAGCGCCATCAATCAGCTGGATCTAATTGACATTTATAGACCATTCCATCCAATAACAGCAAAATACATTCTTTCCAAGCTTGCATGCAATGTTCACCAAGATAGACCACATTCTTAGCTATTAAATACACCTTAACATGTTAAAAAGAATAAAAATCATACAAAGTATGTTCTCAGACTACAATGGGTGCAGTAGAAATCTACAACAGAAAGATGGCTGGAAAATGCCCAAATATTTGGAAATTGGGCAACATGCTTTTAAATAACACATGGCTTAAAGAAGAAATCTCAATAAAATATCACACTAAATGGAACCAAAAATACAAATTTTCAAAATTTAGAAGGAAATCTAGAGCATTAAATGCTCTCAAAAGAAAAAATATCTAAAATCAATAACTTAGTGCTGCCAATGCCCCCGTGAAAAAGCTGAAGTTATCATCGAATGTAAAATATTTAAAGTAGATACAGGGAGGAGTTAGGATGGCAGAGAATTAGAGGGACCCTAAGATGTCTCATCCCGCAAATACAGCTAAATAGATATCAAATCATTCTGAACACCAGAGAAATCAATCAGAGGTCTGAGAGAAAAAAAAAAAAATTGCAAGTCTACAAGTAGAAAAATGAACACCTTTTGGAAAGTGAGAGGTGCAGAGACTTGAATTCAGGGAGATATAGCTGTGGATAGGGGAAGGGAGAGAACCAGCTTTCTGACACTACCGCAAAATACTATAAGCAGCAGAGCACACATTCAGAACTTTTAGAAGTCTACTACAGTGGGGGAAATGCCTGGCTTAAAGGTGCTTAGGTGGCAAAGCAGGACAGACTTCCAGGTGTGACACCATGGTCTGAGGATCCCCTGGATCACAAGAAGAATGAGTGGTGCTTAAGTGCTGCACTGTTCTGAGGCATAGGAGAGTGGAAGTCTGAGGAAAACAGTGAGTCTAAGTACTGGCTTTCTGCTCTGTGCTGCCACAAACTGTGAACCATTGTGTGATCACGTAGCTGCTTTCCTGGGACAGTCCAGCAAATGGCGGAAGTGTGGCAAGATCTTTCCTGGTAGGACCAGTATGGATCTGTGAGGAAGGAGTCCCCAAAATTTGAAGTTCTGAAATGCAGCTGCACACCTGAGATAAAAAAAACTCAGACAAAAAAAAAAAAAAAAAAAACTCAGACATAGGCTGGGTGAACACAAGGTTCTGTTGGAGACAACAGCCATTAATTATTCTCCTGTGAGAGCTCACCGAAGTGTGGGGGGTACAAACTTTGAGCTCCAGGGCTAGAGGGAGGGGCATCACCATATTCATCTTGCCCACTAGATCTGAAAATCTTCAGGGAGCAAAATAGTGCCTATCAGTGGAGTCTGGAGCCGCTTACACCTAGTCCCACTTCTGCACCATGGAGGTGCATTTCCACTAGGACAAGGCCACTTGAGAATCAGCACAACAGACCCCTTTCCTGGGAGACTGACACAAAGAGCTCACTGGCACAAAGTTTACTATTCATAGAGGGCTACAAAGCTTCAGCTCTAGAGGAAAATAGTATCTAGCTTCCTTTGTACTTTTATTTTTAAATTTATTTTCCTATTCTTTTCAATTCTTTTTTATTAATTTTAAAGTTTTTTCTTTTTTATTAAAGACGTATTTATTTTAGGGAAAGCAAGAGCACATGCAGGGGAGGGGTAGAGGGAGAGAGAGAGAGAGTCTTGAGCAGACTCCATGCTAAGCAGGGAGCTCAAAGCCAGGCTCCATCTCACAACCCTAAGATCATGACCTGGGCCAAAACCAAGATTCAGATGCTTAGCTGACTGCACCACCCAGGTACCCCCTTTAACTTTTATTTCTACATATATACTTTATATATACATATTTCTCTTTGTTTGTTTACTTTCATTGTATTTTGTTTTATTTTTCTTTCTTATTTGGGGATCTAGATTCTTTTAGCAAGCAGACCAAAACACACCCAGGATCTAGTTTTTTGTTGCTGTTTTTGTTTTGTTTTTTCTTTTTCTTTCTTCTTTTCTTTACCGGACAAAATGACAAAATGGAGAAATTCAATCCAAAAGAAAGAACCGGGTGGGGGGGGTGGGGGGGTAGAATGAACAGGAGATAGCACTCACAGCCAGGGATTTTAATCAATACAGATACAAGTAAGATGTCTGAACTAGAATTTAAAACAACAGTTATAAGGATTCTAGTGGGGCTTGAAAAAAGCATAGAAGACACTAGAGAATCCCTTACTGCAGAGATAAAAGAACTAAAATCTAGTCTGGCTGAAATTAAAAATGCTGTAGCTGAGATGCAATCCCAAGTGGAGGACATAAAAATTAGAATGGATGAATCACAGGAGTGAATCACTAATATAAAGATAAAATTATGGAAAAAAATGAAGCTGAAAAGAAGAGGGAAAAGAAAGGTAATGGACCATGAACCCTAGACTTCCCTAGACTTAGGGAACTCATTGACTTTTTAAAAAGTGATAACATTTGTATCATAGGAATCCCAGAAGATGAAGACAGAAAAAAAGGGGCAGAAGGTTTACTCAAAAGAATTATAGCCGAAAACCTCCTTATTCTGAGAAAGGTCCTAGACATCAAAGTCCAAGAAGCACAGAGAACTCCCATTAAATTCAACAAAAGCTGACCAAAACCAAGGCATATCATAGTCAAATTCATAAAATAGACAGACAAGGAAAGAATTCTGAAAGCAAAAAGGTTAAAAAAAAAAAAAAAAAGAAAGCCTTAACTTACAAGGGAAGACAGATCAGATTTGCAGCAGATCTGTCCACCAAAACTTGGTAAGCCAGAAAGAACTGGAAGGAAATACTCAATGTGCTGAATGGGAAGAATATGCAGCCAAGAATTCTTTATCCTTCAAGGCTGTTATTCACAAAAGAAGAAGAGATAAAGAGTTTCCCAGACAAACAAAAATTAAAGGAGTCCATTATCACTAAACCAGCCCTGCAAGAAATTTTAAGAGGGACTCTTTGACTGGAGGGAGAAAAAAAAAACACCAAAAGCAACAAAGACTAGAAAGAACCAGAGAACATCACCAGGAACACCAACTCTACAAGGTAATACAATGACACTAAATTCGTATCTTTCACTAATCACTCTGAATGTAAACGGACTAAGTGATCCAGTCAAAAGACATAGGGTTTTAATGGATTAAAAAACAAGACCCATCTATATGCTACCAAGAGACTAATTTTAGACCTAAAGACATCTGCAGATTGAAAGTGAAGGGATGAAGAACCATCTATCATGCTAATAGATATCAAAAGAAAGCCAGAGTAGCCATCCTTATATCAGACAAACTAGATTTCAAAATAAAGACTAATAGAAGATAAAGAAGGGCATTATAACATAATTAAGTCATCGATCCATCAAGGAGATCTAACAATTATAAATACTTATGCCCCCAATTTGGAAGCATGCAATCTACATATCAATTAATAATAAACATAAAGAAACACATTGGTAATAATACATTAATAGTAGGGGACTTTTACACCCCACTTACAGCAATGGACAGATCATCTAAGGAGAAAATCAGTAAGGAAATAATGACTTTGAATGACACACTGGACCAGATAGACTTAACCTATATTCAGGGCATTTCATCCTAAAGCAACAGAATACACATTCCTTTCACATGCACATGTAAAATTCCTCAGAACAGATTACATACTAGGTCACAAATCAGGACTCAACTAGTACAAAATGACTGAGATCATACCATGCATTTTTTCAGACCACAATGCTATGAAACTTGAATTCAATCAGAAGAAAAAAATCGGGGGAGGTTGTGCCTAAATGGCTTAGTCAGTTAAGCATCTGCCTTTAGCTCAGGTCATGATCCCAAGGTCCTGGGATTGAGCCCCACATTGGGCTCCCTGTTCAGGGGGACCCTCCTTTTCCCTCTGTTCTCTCTTTCAAATAAATAAAGAAAATCTTTAAAAGAAAATAAGAAAAAAATTTAGAAGGACCACAAATACATGGAGGTTAAAGAACATCCTAAAAAGAATGAATGGGTGAACCAGGAAATTAAAGAAGAATTTTAAAAATAAATGGAAGCAAATAAAAATGAAAATACAACAGTTCAAAACATTTGGGATGCAGCAAAGGTGGTCCCAAGAGGGAAGTATATAACAATACAGGCCTTCCTCAAAAAGCAAGAAAAGTCTCAAATATACAACTTAATCTTAAACCTAAAGGAGCTAGAAAAGAACCAGCAAATAATGCCAAAAGCCAGCAGAGGGAAATAATAAATATTAGAGCAGAAATAAATGATATAGAAACAAAAAAAATAGTAGAACAGATTAATGAAACTAAGAGCTGGTTTTGAAAGAATTAATAAATTAATAACCCTAGCCAAACTTATCAAAAAGAAAAGAGAAAGAATCCAAATAGATTTTAAAAATGAATGAGAAGAGATCACAACCAATATCACAGAAATACAAACAATTATAGGAGAATACTATGAAAAATTATATGCCAACAAACTGGGCAACCTGGAAGAAATGGACACATTCCTAGAAACCTACAAACTACCAAAAATAAAAACAGAGAAATAGAAAATTGGAACAGACCCACAACTAGCAAATAAATTGAATCAGTAATCAAAAATCTCCCAACAAACAAAAATCCAGGGCCGGACAGATTCCCAGGGGAATTCTACTAGACATTAAAGAAGAGTTATTGCCTATTCTCTTCAAACTGTTCCAAAAAACTAGAAATGGAAGGAAAACTTCCAAACTCCTTCTACAAGGCCAGCATTACCTTCATTCCAAAACCAGACAAAGATCTCGCTACAAAGTACATTATAGGCCAATTTCCCTAATGAACATGGATGTAAAAATTCTCAATAAAATACTAGCAAATCAAATTCAACAGTACATTAAAAGAATTATTCACCATGATCAAATGGGATTTATTCCTAAGCTGCAGGGGTGGTTCAACACATACAAATCAATCAGCATGATATACCACATTAATAAAAGAGAAGATAAGAACCATATGATCCTCTCAGTAGAGGCAGAAAAAGCATTTGACCAAATACAGCATCCTTTCTTGATAAAAACCCTCCGCAATATAGGGATAGAAGGAACATACCTCAATACCATAAAGGCCATATGTGAAAGACCCACAGCTAATATCATCCTCAATGGGGAAAAATTGAGAGCCTTTTCCCTATGGTCAGGAACAAGACGAGGATGTCCACTCTTACCATTACTATTTAACATAGTACTCGAAGTCTTAGCTTCAGATCAGACAACAAAAAGAAATAAAAGGCATCCAATTGGCAAGGAAGAAGTCAAACTTTCACTCTTTGCAGAAGACATGATACTCTATGCAGAAAACTTGAAACGCTCTACCAAAAAACTGTTAGAACTCATACATGAATTCAGCAAAGTTGCAGGATATAAAATCAATGTGCAAAACTTCGTTGCATGTCTATACACCAATAACAAACCAGGAGAAAAAGAAATCAAGGTATCCATCCCATTTGCAACTGCACCAAAACCAATAAGATACCTAGGAATAAACCTAACTAAAAAGTTAAAGATCTAAATACTCTGGAAACTATAGAACTCTTATGAAAGAAATTGAAGAGGACACAGAGAAATGTAAAAGTATTGTAAATGTAAAATGTAAAAGCTCATGGATTGGAAGAACAAACATCATTAAAATGTCTATACTATGCAAAGCAATCTAAACATTTAATGCAATCCCTAGCAAAATGTCATCGACATTTTTCACAGCTAGAACAAACAATCCTAAAATTAGTATGGAACCACAAAAAAAAAACACCAAATAGCCAAAGCAATCTTGAAAAAGTAAAGCAAAGCTAGAGACATCATGATTCCAGACTTCAAGTTGTATTACAAAGCTGCAGTCATCAAGACAGTATGGTACTGGCACAAAAACAGACACATAGATCAATGGAACAGAACAGAGAACCAGAAATGGACCCACAAGTATTGGGTCAACTAATCTTCAACAAAGCAGAGAAGAATATCCAGTGGAAAAAGGACAGTCTCTTCAATAAATTGTGTTGTGAAAATTGGGTAGCCACATGCAGAAGAATGAAAATGGACCACTTTCTAACACCATACACAAAAATAAATTCAAAATGGTTGAAAGACCTAAGTGTGAGACAGGATACCATCAAAATCCTAAAGGAAAACACAGCCACAGCAACTTCTTATTAGACAAGTCTCCAGAGGCAAGGGAAACAAAAGCAAAAATGAACTATTGGGACTTCATCAAGATAAAAAGCTTCTGCACAGCAAAGGAAACAATCAGCAAAACTAAAAGATAACCTATGGAATGGGAGAAGATACTTGCAAATGACATATCTGATAAAGGGTTAGTATCCAAAATATATAAAGAACTTACTAAACTCAACACTCAAAAAACAAATAATGCAGTTAGGAAATGGACAGAAGACATGAACAAACATTTTTCCAAAAAGACATCTCGATGGCTAACAGACACATGAAAAGATGCTCAACATCACTCATCATTGATTTAATACAAATCAAAACCATGGTGAGATACCACCACACACCCATCAGAAAGGCTAAAATTAACAACAAAGGAAACAAGAGATGTTGGTGAGGACGCAGAGAAAGGGAAACCTTGTTACACTGTTTGTAGGAATGCAAACTGGTGCAGCCACTCTGGAAAATAGTTTGGCAGTTCCCAAAAAAGCTTAAAAAAAGAATTGCCCTATGATCCAGCAATTACCCTACTAGGTAAATACTAGGTATTTACCCAAAGGATACAAAAATACTAATTCAAAGGGACTCATGTACCCTAATGTATTTTTTTAATTTTATTTATTTATTCATGAGAGATACAGAGAGAAAGGCAGAGGGAGAAGCAGGATCCCTGCAGGGAGCTCAATACAGGACTCAATCCGGAGACCGCAGAATTACAATCCGAGCCAAAGGCAGACACTCAACCACTGAACCACCCAGGTGCCCCTACCCCAATGTTTATAGCAACATTATCAACAATAGCCAAACTATGTGACTTTTGATCTTGGGGATGTGAGTTTGGGCCCCACATGGGTGTAGAGAGTGCTTAAAAATAAAATCTAAGGGGCACCTGGTGGCTCAGTCAGTTAAGTGTCCAACTTCAGCTCAAGTCATGATCTTAGAATCCTGGGATGGAGCTCCACATCCATCTGGTTCTGCACTCAGTGGGAAGTCGGCTTCTGCCTTTGCCCCTCCCCTACTACTTGTGTGCGTGTGTGCTCTCTCTCTCAAATAAATAAATAAAATCTTTAAAAAAAAATAGCCAAACTATGGAGTGAGCCCAAGTATCCATCCAATGATGAATGGATAAAGAAGATATGGTATATTTATATATACCACATGGCCATTTGTAATAATGTGGATGGAGCTAAAGTATATTATGCTAAGCGAAATAAGTCAGTCAGAAAAACAAATACCATATGACTTCACTCATATGTGGAATTTAAGAAACAGGACAAATGACCATAGGGGAAGGGGAAAACAGAGAGAGAGGGGAAAGAAAACGGTAAGAGACTCTTTACAGACAACAAACTGAGGGTTGTTGGAAGGGAAGTGGAGGAATGGATGGGCTAAATGAGTGATGGTTACTAAGGAGGGCACTTGTGATGAGCATTGAGTTTGTTTGTTTTTTTTAAGACTTTATTTATTTATTCATGAGATACACACAGAGAGAGATAGAGAGAGGCAGAGACACAGGCAGAGGGAGAAGCAGGCTCCATGCAGGGAACCCGATGTGGGACTTGAGCCTGGGTCTCCAGGATCATGCTCTGGGCTGAAGGCGGCGCTAAACCGCTGAGCCACCCAGGCTGCGGAGCATGGAGTTTTATATGTAAATGATGAATCACTAAATTCTACACCTAAAGCCAATTTTACCATATATGTTAACTAACTAGAATTTAAATTTAAAATTTGGTTTTTTTATTTTTTTAAATTTAAAATTTGAAATTAAAAAAAGAAATGAAGTAGGAGTCACATTACAAATCCCATGAATATTAAAAGGGATATAAAAGGAATATTACAAATAACTCTATGCCTACAGATTTGGTAATATAGGTGAAAGTGGCCAATTCCTTGAATATTCAAATCACCAAAATTCACACAAGGGTAGATAACCCAAATACCCCTATATCTACTGAATTGAAATCAATAATTAAGAAATTTCCAAAAAAGAAAACACCCCAGGCTAATATTGTTTCACTAGTGAATTCTATAAAATATTTAAAGAAGAAATGATACCAATTCTTCACAATTATTTTCAAAAAACTAAAGCAGAGGGAACACTTCCTAACTCATTCTTTAATGCCAGTATTATCCTAATACCAAAACTAGATAAAGATATTACAAGAAAGGAAGGCTATGGATCAATATCTCTAAAGAATATAGATGTAAGAATCCTTAACAAAATATTAGCAAATTAAACCTAACAATACGTAAAAAGAATTATACGATACAACCAAGTACGATTTATTTCCAGTATGCAAGACCGATTTAACACTCAAAAAAATCAATGTCTTACATATCATTAGGCTAAATTTGAAAAACAAATGAACATATCAATTGTCACCAAAAAAAAGCATTTGACAAAATTCATAATAAAAACCCTCAGAAAACTATAAATAGTGGAGGAACTTCCTCAACTTGATCAAGAATAGCTAATAAACAACTAACACTAACATTATACTTATTTGTGAGAGACTGGATGTTTTCTTATTAAAATCGAGAACAAGTTAAGGAAGTCATCTTTCTACATACCCATTTAACTCTATACTGGAAGTACTAGCCAATTTATACTAGTTAGACTAGTTATACTCTTTGTCTCAAAGTTTATTTTATTTGATATTAATATTGTCGCTCAAACCCTCTTCACTGGCATATCTTTTTCTAGGCACTTAGTCTAGCGCTGCCTTCAGCCCAGGGCCTGATCCTGAGTCCTGGGATCGAGTTCCACATCAGGCTCCCTGCATCAAGCCTGCTTCTCCCTCTGCCTGGGTCTCTGCCTCTCTCTTTCTCTCTCTCTCTCTCTCTCAAATAAATAAAAATAAAATCTTAAAACAAAAAATTCCCACTGTTATATTTTAAGTTTGGCAATCAAGAGTGACCCCTGTGGAAACCGTAGGCTCCCACCCTCAATCCCAATAAAAACAGAACCCCCAGCCCATGTGCACTCTCTCTCTCTCTCTCTCTCTCTCTCTCTCTCTGTACCTGCAACCTCACTGCATGGCCCAGGTGTGCTATGTAATTTCCAAGTCTTGTAAGTAATATTTTTTTTCAAAGTTTCCTTATGATTGTCGCTGAAGGGCATTTGCCATCATAATAAAAACCATAAGTCTGGTTAAGATTTTATTTATTTATTCATGAGATACACACAGAGAGAGATAGAGAGAGGCAGAGACACAGGCAGAGAGAGAAGCAGGCTCCATGCAGGGAGCCCAATGGGGACTCGATCCTGGGACTCCAGGATCACGCCCTGAGTTGAAGGCAGATGCTCAACCGCTGAGCCACCCAGAAGTCTCATATAGTTCTCTTTTTAACTAACAATAAGCTGAGACCAACACAAAACACTGTATTGGCTAAAGTCCATACTACTCAGATTTCCTTAGTTTATACTTACTGTCCTTTTTCTGTTCTAGGACACCACATTACATTCACCTACTCATCAGGTCTCCCAAGGCTGTAACAGTTTCTGAGACTTTTGGTTTTGGTTACCTTGACAGTTTTGAGGAGTACTGGTAAGGTATTTTGTAGAATGTTTGTCAAGTAGAGATTTGTCTGATGTTTCTCTTATGATCAGATGGATATTACGGGTTTTGGAGAGGAAAACCAGAGGCAAAGTGACACTCTCATCACATCATACTGATGGTACATACTATCTACATGACTTTCACTGTTGATGTTAACCCTGATCACTTGCCTGAGGTAGTGATTGTTAGGATGCTCAACTAAAGATGCTATTTTCCCTCCTTTGTATATTGTACTTTTAGAAGGAAGTCATTGTGTGCAGCCCACATATAAGGAATGAGGAGTTATCTTTCATCTCCTTGACAATAAAGTATATACATAAATTATTTGAATTTTTCTGCATGAGAAATTTGTCCCTTCTCCCATTTATTTATGTATACAATAATTTATATCAATGTGTACTAATGACTACTTATTTTACACTTTGTGTTATAATCCATTACTACTTTCTTTATTTTGCTACCCAAATTGTTCCAATTTTGGTCATTGGGAGCTCTTTCAGTTTGTTTTTATGTCCCTTTGACATAACATATCCTTTGCATTGTGGGAGAGTTTTTAAATGTGAGATCTTCCTTACTTTCTAGTACTACATCATACTTCAGATTTATTGTGTACAGTCTTTGTCCCAGTCCTAGAGCCAGCCATTTCTTGCAAGGTGCCTTTTACTTCTCTTCCCCCTTTACATTCTCCAGTACAACATCTGGATGATAGATGCACTCATTGCTACTGAGACATCATTGCTTCTAGGACCTCTCAACTGAAAAAGCAAGAGAATAAAACCTGTATTTATATACACATACCTATAAATATTTCTATATGTCACCATCTTTGTCTATATTAGGCTAAACATGAGGTCACACTAATGTTTCCAACTCTAGATCATTACCCCACAGATCATACTAGCCTCATCTCCTTGCTTACCTGTAACCTCCAACAGTGACACACCTTGCTCCCACCATCAGCCATCTGTTTGCTTATTTGTTCAATTCTAGTATGCATATATAGTAATTTCAGAATTGTTAACCTGTACCCCTGTGAGAAACAATTTTATCAACTAGAGTAGAATACCTCAGTACAGTTCCTTTTGCAGACACTCCACTTATTTCCAAAGTGACTCAGGTCAGCACTGTTTCCCCACCACCACCCCTACCCCTATAGTGAAACTGTTTCATATATTTATAAAGCAATTAGATTGGTGTGTTACATTCTTATTACATCTGGGATCTTCCACTTTCTAAATGATTTTTTTTATTATACACATTGTTCGACTCTTTGTGCTATTCTGTTCTATGAGGTTTTTTTTAAGATTTTATTTATTTATTCATGAGAGACAGAGAGAGAGAGAGAGAGAGAGGCAGAGGGAGAAGCAGGTTCCAAGCAGGGAGCCTGACGTGGGACTCAATCCTGGGTCTCCAGGATCACGCCCTGGGCTGAAGGCAGCGCTAAACCGCAGAGCCACCAGGGCTGCCCAGTTCTATGAGTTTGGACAAATACATGTCATGTATCCATCTCCAAAGCATCACAGAACATAGTTTCATGATCTCAAAAAGACCCTTTTACTATCCCTATTCCACCCCACCCCTAAACTCTTGGAAACTACTAAACTGTTTATCATCTGTATAAACAAGTCACATAATTAAACCATTCAGCATGCAACCCTTCCAGACCAGCTTCTTTCACTTAGCAATATGCATTTAAGATGCATCCGTGTCTTTTCATAGCTTAGTAGCTCATTCTTCTCTATCACTGAATAGGAAATGTTGTACTATGGTTTGTTCATCTATTCACCTACTGAAGGACATCTTGGCAGCTTTCAGTTTTGGATAGATATAAATCAAATTGCTATAAACATTCAATGTGCAGGTTTTTGTGTGGACATAAGTTTTCAATTCACTTGGGCAAACATCTAGGAGTGTAATAGCTGGATCATACGGCAAGACAATGTTTAGCTCACCATTTTAATAGATATCTAGTAGTATGGTGCTATCTCTTTGCTGTTTTAATTTATAATTCCCTAATGACATGATGTTAAGCATCTTTTCATATACTTATTTGCTATCTGTAATATTTTTTTAGTAGGGGCTTTCAGATCTTAGGCCCATTTTTAAATTTAGTTGTTATCTTCTTGTAGAGTTTGAAGAGTTCCATACACACACACACACACACACACACACATATATATATATATATATTTATACTAGATTCAAGTCTTTTTACAGATACGTGTTCTGAAAATATTTTCCCCGTCTGTAGCTTTTCTTTTCATTCTCTTAACAGTGTCTTTCATAAAGAAATTTTTAGTTTTAGTATAGTCCAACTTAACTAAATTTTTCTTTCATGTGTCATGCTTTGGGTTATATATCTAAAAAGTCATCATCAAACCCAGGGTCACCTAGATTCTCTGTTATCCTCTAGAAGCTTAATAGTTTTGCATTTTACATTTAGATTTATGATACATTTTGAGTTAATTTTTATAAATGGTATAAGGTCTATGCCTAGACTTGTTTTGCATGTGAATGTCCAGTAGTTTCAGCATCATCTGCTGAAAAAAACTATCCTTTCTCTTCTAAATAGCCTTTGATCCTTCATAAAAGACCAGTTGACAATATTTGTGGGAGTCTTTTTCTGGGCTATTCTGTTCCACTGATCTATTTGTCCATTCTTTGCTGATACTATGCTATCTTAATTACTAGAGCTTTATTGTAAGTTTTAAGTCAAGTATTGTCAGTCTTTAGACTTTGTTCTTCTTCCATACTGTGTTGGTTACTCTGGGTCTTTTGTCTTTCCATATAAATTTCATATTTTCTTCAATACCAACAAGATAACTTGCTGGGATCTTGATTGGAATTGCATTGAATCTATAGATCAAGCTTAAAAGAACTGACTTAACAATATTTTGTCTTCCTATCAATGAACATGGAATATCTCAACATTTATTTAGATCTTCTTTGATTTATTTCATCAGGGTTTTGTAGCTTTCCACCTATAGACCTTGAATATATTTTTAGATTTATACCAAAATATTAAATTTTTGTTATAATATAAAAATAGTGTTGTTTTAACTTCAAGTTTCAAATGTTTATTAACCTTATTTTCTATGACCTTTATTTAATTACTTATATTTTTATAGTATTTGTTACCAATTCTTTGGGATTTCCTGCATAGACTATCATATTATATATGAACAAAGACAGTTTTATTTTTTCTTTTCTGATCTGTAAAAGAGATCATTTATTCATTTATTCATTCATTTATTTATCACTTATTTATTGCCCTGCTGCATTAACTAGGACTTCCGGTAAATACTAATGTAATAATCACTCCCTCCATAGTTTTCCCAGTACATAGCTAGATCATGATAAAATTTAATCCTGGTATTGACCTAATAGTCGGAAGGTTAAGTAAGGGCAGGTCCAGAGGTGAACCAACATAATACTGCTGCCTGTGTCACAATCTTCAAGAAAGGGAGACTCTGTTTTCCAACAGTCGAAAGTTGATGCCACATCTGTAAACATAGAGAGCACAAGAGAATCTGCATGCTCAAGTTTATGTACCAAGATAACATCAATCATATCAGGTCTTAAGGTCTCACTCTTTATCAGGCACTTTTCTTTAAGATTTTATTTATTTATTCATGAAAGACACACACGCAGAGAGAGAGAGAGAAGCAAAGACAAAGGCAGAGGGAGAAGCAGGCTCCCTGCAGGGAGCCCGATGTGGGGACTCGATCCCGGGACTCGATACCGGGACTCCAGGATCACGCTCTGGGCTGAAGGCAGGTGCTCAAACACTGAGCCACCCAGAGATCCCCTATCAGGCACTTATCTTTAGCATAGATTTGGCTAGGCTGAGAATTCAGCCTTTTCCAAAGTTCTGCCACTCTTAAAAATGAGGTTCTATGCCTGATCTTCATCTCCATCTCTCCCTCACTAGTAGAAAATGAGATCACTTTGAAAGCTATGTAAGCTGTCCCCTAACTCTCACACTTAGCATGAAATTGGTGATGGATTGTCCTGAGCCTATGATTTTCTCTTTTCAATGGCAATCAACAATACCCACCCAATTTCACAATTCTTATATTCTTTCTCTGCTACCTTCCAAATGCCAGAGATACTGAACAAGCCAGTGCAAATTCTTCCCCTATACACATTCCCATTCACCACAGGTAGAAGTCTCAACAGTTGTACTTCTACTACATATCATAATAGATTATTGTAACTGATGATGAGGCATTTCTATTATACTGACAGAAAATGATCCAACCTGGGATCCCATTCTTAGAGTGTACGTCCCACTTCTAGAAACAAATGTATTAGGTTAAGTTCCCTAGAAACAGAGCCTGAAATAGGGTTTGTAGTATACATAATTTATTTATTTTTTAAAAATACTCTTAAGGCATTTATTTATTAAAACGTTCTCTGCCAAGATTTCACATTAGCTTGAAATTCAAATCAGTCTTTACATTTCTCTACTGAGGACTCCACCTCAGTGTATGACATAAAAGCACCTTCTCCAGCAGTGAGTGTTACCAGCATCCACACAGTGAGCCCCATGGTCGGCCTCTCTGTTCCCCAGGTGACCCAACTAGATGTTAATACTGCTCTGCTACAGGGTAAAAGCTCCTAACTCAAATTCATTGGAAAAGGGGTGAAACTTCTGCAAAGTGCACTTTAAGAAGAGGTACTGTTTGCTCATGAAAAGAAACCAGTGAGTCCTCTAAGAATAATAAAAGGGGATATTTTACAGTTAAGCACATGATTTGGAGTGAAGAATTCGGATGTTGCTCTGCTGGTCCAGGCTGTTAATACTCTTCTTGTTCCTCCTGTGGGCCCCCTTCATCAGGTATCACAAAGCCCTCATCTGTGGCATAGAGAATGTCCACGATCCTCTGCAATACAGGGTTGTTTTCCCCTTCTTTCTCCTGGCAAATCAATTCAATGTTTCTTAGCTTTCCAAAGTAGAAATCTCTCTCTTTCTCCAAGTCTTCGATGGTAGGTTTCAATACATTGACCTGCTGCATCAATTCAGCTGCTTCATCATCCCCGTTGCCCACACCAGGATTCTTTCGCACCACACCCGGGCCAGCCTTAGGGGTTGCAGTAGTTCTGTGTGTTGCAATGGGCCTCTGTGGAGCTGCCCTGCTAGAGCTGAGAGTTTTCTTCGGTTTGTTCAGAGCTGGAGCAACAAGGGAGGGAGCCACTGCAGTTTCTTGACCTTGTCTGGCAGCTACAGGGTCATAGTCTTTTCCATCATAGTTTGCATCAAAAAATTTCTTGAACCACTGAACAAATTCAAAATTGTCCTGAAACTTCCTTTTACTAATTTGTCCACAGGAATTACTTTGTCAACACCCATTCTTTTAAAACCTGCTTGTAGTATTTTGAAGTTCTGGATGTATTCACGCTCTAGTTTAGCCTGGAATTTCACTTTCTTCAAGGCAATGGAGCCAGGGAATAGCATGTCCATAAACTGACAATAGGCAGCCCCTGAGCACAACTGTTCAATCTTTGTCAGATTCAGCTGCAGAGACTCATTGATCCAGGCCAGCATATCATGTCGACTTAGGTTATCAATGGTGACGGTCGTTGAGTATACGTTCACTGCATCTTCGGCTCTCGGTGGGACCGCGTCCACTGCCTGTGCCCGGCTTCGATTCTGCCTTCGTCTCGTTCCAGGTTTGTAGTATACATGATTTATTGAGACAATGCCCTTCAGGAAAAAAATTCTATATAGAGAGAATTAGGCAGAATTAGGAAAGGAGAAGGAGGCACGCAAAGGTGCAGTCTTTGATGAAAGCTAGCTATAGTTTAATCCACAGGATGAGGCTCAGAAGCATAAACCCAACACAGGTTAACCCTTCCCAAGGAAAAAAGCCAGGCTTTTATGCTCCTACATTCATCATTCACTGGCTCAGGAACATCCTCAGTGGAGATGTAACTGCCAGGGGTAGATGGTTCCCATTAAAAGACGACCAGCTGGGGACACCCGGGTGGCTCAGTGGTTGAGCATCTGCTTTTGGCTCAAGTTGTAATCCCAGGGTCCTGGATCCAGTCCTGCATCAGGCTCCCTGCAGGGAACCTGTTTCTCCCTCTGCCTATATCTCTGCCTTTTTCTGTGTGTCTCTCATGAATGAATAAATAAAATCTTTTTTTTTTTTTAAAAGAACCAGTTGTCTGAGCATCAGCCATGAACTGTTGACACAGCATCTGACAGCATAGATGCACTACCTGGTAAACGGGAATCTGAGCAAGACAACACGGCACTACTACAAGTGTTGAAAAAAGAGTCTTTTCTATATATAATGTTAGGTCAATTGGATATCCAGTTGACTCAAAATGCATTAAGCTTGAACTTTCCTCATACCATATTAAAACATCAATTCTAATTTGATTGTGTATTTACATATGAAAGGTGGCACAATAAAAGTCCTTTAAAAAAGTATACTCTATACATTATTAAAGTAATATGATTTTTTTCAATAGAGAGAGAGTATACATGAGCAGAAAGAGAGAGAGAGAGAATCTTAAGCAGGCTCCACGCCCAGTGCAGAGCCTGACATGGGGCTCAATTGCACGACTCTGAGATCAAGACCTGAGCCAAAATCAAGAGTCAGATGCTTAACCAACTGAGCCACCCAGGCACCCTAAGATTTCCTAAACATTACACAAAAAGGCATTATTCTTAAAGAAAATGATGGTGGAATTAGTAACTTTTGTATATTTAAAGACCTATTAAAAAAAGAATGAACCAAATAATGAAAGAAGATATGTGCATGTAGACATCTGTCCAAGGTCTCATACCCAGAACAGATGACATATTCCTACAAAGCAATAAGAAAAACATTTTTTTACTGTTTAAAAAAAAAAACAGTAACATTTTTTTAATTGACAAAAGACATAAGCAGGCACTTCACAAAAGAAGTTACCCAAATGACTAATAAACATAGGAAAGGGCTCTTGAGTTCATTAATCACCAGAAAATCTGAAACCATTATATATCCATCAGAGTGACTGGAAGTAGAAGATTAACAATAAGTGCTGGCTAGGATGTGGAAAAACTGGAACTTGAATACACTGCTACTGGGAAGGTGAATTATTATAGCCACTTTGAAAACGTGCTTAGCTGTATCTACTGAAAGAGAATATCTGCCTATTCAATGAGATATAAATTTCATTATTAGGTAAATACTGAATAGAAATGTGTACCTCTGTAGACAACAGGACATGTACAAAGATGTTCCTAGCAGAGTTATTCATAATAGCTGAAAACTGGAAACAAAAAAAAATACTCTTGAATATATATGACTATATTACATACATATATATATAGAGAGAGAGAGAATATACATATAGTTAACAAATTACTGCCATATGCAACAATATAAATTGTGTCACAAAAAATCCATACTATATAATTCGAATTATAGAAAGTTAAGGTATCTCTGGAGAAAGAGAGTATAATAACAAGGAATAGGCACAGGAGGATTTTCTGGATGCTGGTAATGTTATGTTTCTTGACATTCATTTTGTGAAAATCCATCAAGCTACACACTGAGGATGTATGTCTTTACCTATATGAATTTTTACACATCAATACATTATTTAGTAAAATGGAATTGCAATCAGTAAATTGTGATTTTCTCATTTAGCCCAGCAATATAACCTTTAAAAATGTGTATTATGTCTAATGCTAAAACCCATCATAATTGCAATCAGATAATCCTGTGTAGTTTGCAAATCATTTGCAAATGCATTATCTTTTCATTAGTGTAGTGATAAAAACAACTAACCCACTATTACTAGAACATGTCTGTAGTAAAGGGAACCCAGAGCCCAGCTTACCTAAAGTTGTCTTCTGGCACAATAAGGAAATAAGAGAGATGTAAAATGCTGGAAACTCTTTTTAATCCACAAGAATATCCAGTGTAGTACAATCTTATCTTCTTATCACCTCATCATATTTTTTTACTATCTTTTCCATCTTTTCCCCTCAGTGTTTCTCTCCTTCTTTCCTCCCATCTCCTTTCTTCTTCAATCTCTTCTATGCAAGTTTCATGGAGACAGTGTACAGCTGAGGTGAAGGTACCATCATTAAGGCTATTCCTGGGGGAAATGATCTGTTCTCTTTAATCTGTTAGCTCTAATTTTTCATCTGCCTAAATTTCTCAAAAGGAAAAGGGCAGAGCATTAAACAGTGATAGCTAACTAATTGTCAAGCAAAAATTTATGGCCCCTCATCCATAGTGTAAAGATTATTTGAAAATTGATTCCCAGGAGCACCTGGGGGCTCATTTGGTTAAGTGTCTCCCTTTGGTTTAGGTTATAATCCCGGGGTCCTGGAATCAAGCCCCACCCAGATGGGGTCCTCTGCTCAGCCAGGAGCCTGCTTCTCCCTCTCCCCTCTTCTTGCACTCTCTCTATCTCTTTCTCAAATTAGTACATAAAATCTTAATTTAAAAAAAAAAGAAAAAATAAAAGAAAATTGATTCCCAGCCAGGGACTACATTTCCTAGTCTCTCTTGCAGTTAGGTGAGACTATATAAATGAATACTAACTTATGAAAAGTGAGTGGAAATGTTACATGCCATGTCCAATTCCAGTCCATAAAATTCTCCTATGCATTTTCCTCTCTGCCCTATTCCCCTAGTGGGAAACCTGGATCATCTGCATACTGAAATTGGCAAGGCCTCCATTGTCCTGGACTTCTGAATGACTGTGTGGAGGAAGGATACTGCCCACCTATTCCCTACCCAACACTTGCATTAAAGCAGTTGGCCTACCTAAATTGATATGAAGTAGTTTCAAAATCTTTAGTAAACAAGGATCACCCAATTATCTTTTCCAAGTCCTAGGCTTGATAGGTTATAAGTTTTCTGTGACTATACTTGTAGAGAAGAGAGACTAATTTTTCCATTCCCCTGTTCTCTATTACAGGGAACAGAGCAGTTAAGTGTCATAGCTACTGTGCCATTAAGTCAAAAAAAAGGGGGGTGGAGGGGGCTAAAAAATGCCAATTAATTCCTGTGGCCCAAATAAAGGTATTGTATCTCCTTAATTTTACGTTAGTATCTTCACTAAGTAAAATGGTTTTGCTAAGGATCATCAGACTCTCTGCAGAGAGTTGCAACAGTTGAAAAGGATGATGAGACAGAAAGGATGAATATCCATCATTTTCTTCAACATGGATGGAAACTGGAACGTATTATGCTGAGTGAAAAAGTCAATCAGAGAAGGACAACCATCATATGGTTTCACTCATATGTGGAATATAAGAAATAATGAAAGCGGGGCGGCCTGGGTGGCTCAGCGGTTTAGCGCTGCCTTCAGCCAGGGTGTGATCTTGGAGACCAGAGATCTGGTCCACATCAGGCTCCCTGCACGGAGCCCACTTCTCCCTCAGCCTCTCTGTTTCTCTGTCTCTCTCTCTGTGTCTCTGTCTCTGTCTCTGTCTCTCTCTCATGAGTAAATAAAATATTAAAGAAATAATGAAAGGAACTATAAAAGAAAGGAGGGAAACTGGAGGAAAAATTAGAGAGGAAGACAAACCACAAGAGACTCATAACTCTGGAAAATAAAGGGTTGCAGAAAGAGAGGTGGGGGGCGGATGGGGTGACTGGGTGACAGGCACTAAGGAAAACACTTGATGGGATGAGCACTAGGTGTTATACTATATGTTGGCAAATTGAATTTAATTTAAAAAAAAAAAAAGAAAAGGATGATGGGACTTAGTGATGAAGTTTCATTCAGAAATACGGTGACTTTCTAAAAGAACTTGCTTCAGAATTTTATGGTTTGGAAACCAGAGATGAGGCTTATTTTGTAGAAATGTTCTATTTTTAAAACAAAAAGAAAGAAATACTGAGTGCTTTTATGAGTACCCCACTACCTTAGCCTCCTGCTCAGGAAAACAATGCCAGGGAATTCCAGTGGTCTGGTGCACATGTGGCTTGGCAGGTGCTTTATACTTAAAAGCACATGAGGTTGTCAGATTGGCTCAAACTGCTCTAAGCATAACCTTGGGGAACCAGTTCATGTTTGCCATAACTCCATCCCCAGAACATCTGGGAATCTCCTGAAAAATTAATAATGAATTGTGTGTAGAAATTTGATAAAGGACTTATGACACAGGCATTAATACCATATGAGTTTTTATGATTAACTTTAGTATAATAAAAGCCAAATGAATTAGAAATTATTTAGTCCAATATTTTAGCCCATCATTGACATAGGTCAAGGTACCTCAAGTGCAATTTTAATGAATACAGTGTTTGTTATGAGGCCACTAAGATGATAGCATATAAAGTGTCACTGATCTCCATATGACTCCATTTGGCATTCTAAAAGTTTCACTGTTTACAGTTCAGGGCTTTCTGATCACGTGGTAGGGTACATTCCATAGCTCCCTCTGACAGAATAATTCCAGTGTGTCATTTCAGAGGAATATTGAACTAGACCCTAACTTGGCTAATACTTGAGTACTCCAAATTCCCAAGAGGTTACTTTTGATGGGAAACTGGCCCCAACTGCTCTGAAATATTCATGTTTAACCTCTAGAACTCAACCCAAGAACTATCTAGCCTGATTTTGTGTTTAGTACAGTGGGTCATTCTGGGCTAACAAATATGAAGATACTCCAGTGAAGAAAAATGGAACTGACTGATGTTAAGGACTATCACTTCAGGTTAATGATCCTCAATGAAAGGCTATGTTGCTCATGCCTCAGGGCCACCATGTATCCTATGGGAATTGCCACAATGCATGACTGTGGGAATTGTCAGGGTTCACAGAAAGCTCTTCACACACCATCTTCATTCACACACATGCACACACATATACAGTCCCCTGACTACCTATAGTACTGATTTGAGTCTCAATTCATAAACTTCAACTGTCTTGTAAACACAGATTATTATATCTTCCTCCATTAGAGGACTTCTTGGAGATATAAGCAAATGGACGTTTCACCACACTTTATGAAACACTTATTTAAACATGGATTTTTTAAACTTATTATAAAAGTAATAGATGTTTATTGTAAAAACTAGAAAATATAAGTAAGCAAAATATAAATTCATAATTCTACCATCTATAGACAGCCACTATTAATTTTTTGATGCATGTTCTTCTAGTTTTGCATAGTTCAGGATGGTAGCCACTAGCCACATGACACTACTGAACATGTGAAATATATCTAGTCCAAACTGAAATGTGCTCTAATGGTAAAATACCCAGTGAATTTCAAAAACATGTGAAATATTCTCTTATACAAAAATATATAAAATATCATTAATAATTTTGTCAGTTAATATTTTGTCCATTATTAACTCTTTGAGGAACCTCCACACAGTTTTCCAGAGTGGCTGCACCATTTCACATTCCCACCAACAGTGTAAGAGGGTTCCCTTTTCTCCACATCCTCTCCAACATTTGTGGTTTCCTGCCTTGTTAATTTTCCCCATTCTCACTGGTTGAGGTGGTATCTCATTGTGGTTTTGATTTGTATTTCCCTGATGGTAAGTGATGCAGAGCATTTTCTCATGTGCGTGTTGGCCATGTCTATGTCTTGCTTTGTGAGATTTCTGTTCATGTCTTTTGCCCATTTCATGATTGGATTGTTTGTTTCTTTGCTGTTGAGTTTAAGAAGTTCTTTATAGCCCTTTATCTGATACGTCATTTGCAAATATCTTCTCCCATTCTGTAGGTTGTCTTTTAGTTTTGTCGACTGTATCTTTTGCTGTGCAAAAGCTTCTTATCTTGATGAAGTCCCAATAGTTCATTTTTGCTTTTGTTTCTCTTGCCTTCGTGGTGTATCTTGCAAGAAGTTACTGTGGCCGAGTTCAAAAAGGGTGTTGCCTGTGTTCTCCTCTAGGATTTTGATGGAATCTTGTCTCACATTTAGATCTTTCATCCATTTTGAGTTTATCTTTCTGTATGGTGAAAGAGAGTGGTCTAGTTTCATTGTTCTGCATGTGGATGCTCAATTTTCCCAGCACCATTTATTGAAGAGACTGTCTTTCTTCCAGTGGATAGTCTTTCCTCCTTTATCGAATATTAGTTGACCATAAAGTTGAGGGTCCACTTCTGAGTTCTCTATTCTGTTCCATTGAAAATAGACCTGCCCTACGACCCAGCAATTGCACTGCTGGGGATTTACCCTAAAGATACAGATGCAATGAAACTCCGGGACACCTGAACCCCAATGTTTATAGCAGCAATGGCCACAATAGCCAAACTGTGGAAGGAGCCTCGGTGTCCATCGAAAGATGAGTGGATAAAGAAGATGTGGTCTATGTATACAATGGAATATTACTCAGCCATTAGAAACGACAAATACCCACCATTTGCTTCGACGTGGATGGAACTGGAGGGTATTATGCTGAGTGAAATAAGTCAATTGGAGAAGGACAAACATTATATGGTCTCATTCATTTGGGGAATATAAATAATAGTCAAAGGGAATAGAAGGGAAGAGAGAAGAAATGGGTAGGAAATATCAGAAAGGGAGACAGAACATGAAGACTCCTAACCCTGGGAAATAAACTAGGGGTGGTGGAAGGGGAGGAGGGAGGAGGATGGGGGTGAATGGGTGACGGGCACTGAGGGGAGCACTTGACGGGATGAGCACTGGGTGTTATTCTGTATGTTGGCAAATTGAACACCAATAAAAAATAAATTTATTATTAAAAAATATATATTTTGTCCATTAATATATATTATTAAAATTAATTTCAATTATTTCTTTCCACTTGTCTTAATGTGGCTACTAGAAAACTTTAAATGCATTTGTGACTTGTAATATATTTAAATAGAATAATGCTATTCTAGAACTTTTCTTATGTATGTAAATTTCCCTCTTTTGAGTGTTACAATATATATGCTTATTTGTTTTAAGTGGACTTTTTAAGTTTAGCAATATTTTATGAAGATATTTCTATATTAGTAAATATTTATTGGCAATACTATTTTAATTATATTTATATTTATTAAACAGCTTAATATTATATTAATCATCTTAATATATATAACCAATGCCTTAGTGTTGAACTTTTACGTTGTTTCAATTGGATATATTTCCAATAAACATATAAATAATTTCTAAAGTCACAATCAGAGTATGTCTTACTTCACTGTAATATACTTTACTTTTCAAAAAAACAATGAAAATAAACCAGTAGACATCCCTAAAATGAGGGTTTAAGGTTGAGTGATTTTGTTTATACCTTATGTGCTATATCTGGATTCTAAAAAAACAGAAAACAGGGAAGGCTATTGGCTCAGTGGTTGAGCATCTGCCTTTGGCCCAGGGCATAATCCCAGAGTCCCAGGATCAAGTCCTGCATCAGATCCCTGCATGGAGCCTGCTTCTCTCTCTGCCTCTCTCTGCCTGTGTCTCTGCATCTCTCTCTCTCTCTCTCTCTCTCTCTCTCTCTCTGCGTCTCTCGTGAATAAATAAATAAAATCTTGAAAACACACATACATACACACACCAGAACTAGTAAGATAGATTAGATATAGATATAGAGATTTATTATAGAAATTGGCTCATGCAATAATGAAAGTTGAGAAGACCCATAATCTGCTATCTACAAACTGAAGAACCAGGAAAGCCAGTGGTATAATTCAGTCCCTATCTGAAGGCCTGATAACCAGAAGTGCTGATGCCCACAGTTAGGAGAAGATGGATATCCCAGCTTAAGCAGAGAGCACATTTACCCTTCCTCTATTGGCTTGTTCTATGCAAGCCTTTAATGTATTAGAAGATGCACATCCACTTCGGTGCAGGCAATCTTCTTTATTCAACCTACCAACTGAAATGCTAACCTCTTCTAAAAACATGCCCTCACAGACACATAAGAAATAATGTTTTACCAGTTATCTGGGCATCCTTTAGCCCAGTCAAGTTGACATATAAAATAACCACCATACACACATTTAAGCAAAAGTTACCAAGCAGTAGATTCTGAGGTATGTCTGAAAACATCTCCAAAAAACATTTAGTTTGCTCTCAAACTGATTTGCTTTGCACTTGGGTGGGTCAGTATTTATTTAATGCTATAAACACTAATCCTTATACAAATTAACATGTATAATTACATGTATCTAAATTCTTATAGATTAATCTAATAAGATGTTTAATCAGCTATGGGTTCTCTAATTTTTTCCAGTCGATTTTATGAGAATTTGTTTTTGTGCGTTGACTTTAAGTAACTAAGCTAAAAGAGCTCTCATGGTCTGATGACACAGACAAAAAGGAAATAGATGCATCCATAAACGCATACTGGTGACTTTGTTCATAGCAAGTGGACTGGTAAATATGTTCAGGCAGCCCAAAAATGCCCTAGCCAAAAACTCAGGGGAATGTTTTAAATTCAGCCTTATAAAAGAAGCTGCTTCTCTGTTATTTAGAAATTTGTTCTTCTGTTACTCTATCTCTACTTCCTTCTGGTTTAAAATCAAAATAAAAGGGATTCCTGGGTGGCTCAGTAGGCTAAGCACTTGCTTTTGGCTCAGGTTAGGATCCCAGCAGTTCAGGATCCCAGGGTCCTGGGATCAAGCCCTACATGGGGCTCTTTCCTCAGCAGGGAGCCTGTTCTCCCTCTGCCTGCTGTTCCCCCTGCTTATGCGTTCTCGATCTCTCTCTCTCTCTCTCTCTCCATGACAAATAAATAAATAAAATCTTTTTTTAATTAAAAAATAAAGGGAAAATAGAGTCCCTATATATTTCAAAGTTAAAAGGAATAGAGGAAGATGAGAAACTGTCCCTAGTCAACAAGAAAGGGCTTACATAAAAGGAGATTTTCTGTTATTTTTTTAAAGTAATCTCTGTATGCAACATGAGGCTCGAACTCACAACCCCAAGATCAGGAGTCTCATGTTCTACCAACTGAGCCAGCAGACACTCTGAGGTTTTCTGTAATTTTTTACTAGAGAACATCATAATAGAATTTGAATCCTATAAAGAAAGGCTCCATATCTTTATGAAAAAGTAAGGTCTCCTCAGAGTTGGAGGTAGTACCAGGCAACACCCAATAGCTTCCTACTTTGAGGAAAGGTTAGAGAAACATCCCCAGCAGCCCCCTGCCCAGGCATATTTCCCTATTCTTGAGATAACAGACAATTGGCCCAACAAAATCATCACTGTCTATAACTAGGCATAACTGATCATTGGCCTAAAGCATATAGCCTACATTCCTACAAGTGCTGCATTATTAAAAGGAAAAGAAATTTCCTTCCTTATTTTCCTGAAACCCTTTCAATGTATTCAACAGTATCTGTCCTCTACCCAAAGTCCAAACATAAGAGAATAATAAATACCATTTACTATAAATAATTATCACTGAACTAAGGATTGGAGTTTCAGTAGAGTTCATGGAACTGGCTTTGAAAAAATTTCACAGAATAAATGCACCTACTGCCCTGCCCTGCTCAGGATACGACACTCTACTTCAGTAAAACAGATAATATTTTGAGGTTAACCCTAGACATTAAATGCTATTTGACTGTGCTCTGTAAACATTGCAAAAGTAAACCACATGCATTTACTCAGAACATTTTAAATGTGGGCCAAAATAAAATCCTAGAACCTTCATTGGTACTGCATCTATTTTAAGATGATAAACAGAAAGAAGTACCTATAAACACTCCCTGTCTTAAATATTTCTAGCTTTAAATCCAGAACTCTTGGTTTCTATTTTTCACTGAAATTTTTTGTTGTACTACAAAATGTAGGTCAAGTTGTTGGTAAGTGCTGGACAGAATCTGTTTATATCAAAAAGTAAATGGTAGAACCCTTCCAGGTTGGCATAGTTTAAAAAAAATTACTCCTGCCACTGTCCTTTTCAGGGTATCCCTGATAAAGCTGAGGAATGCTTAACATAGACCTCTCTGAATACTACATTTTAATCATAATTGTGTAACTTTCCCTTGAGGGAAAATTCATAAGAATTATAATTCATAAGACCCTCTATTCCTGGGAACCAATAACAAAAAATACAAATAAAATCTTATTCAGGTTCTTATGCTTTATGCATATATATATATGTATATATATATATACATATATATATATATACAAACACACATGCACCCCTCTAGCTGCCTGAAGATAATCCTTTGCTAATTTACTCTCAAAATTAAATGAATGTTTATACAACATCCAAGCAGATAAATGCAGTCATTTTGGAGAAAGGAATAAATTACTTAGTTATCAGGGATTCTTCAAATATAACAATCTAATAATTATCATAGATCTTGCTCAAATGATTTTCATATATAACCATTAAAGCATAAGGAGTAGACTTAGCCAAGTGCCAACTTATGGTGGAGAGTGTTCAAAATAACTCTAGATCCTGGAATAGGCCCTCTTCTGGATGAAGCCCTCTAGTTTTAAGAGTAAACCTTGACCTGAATTAAAAGTAATTTATCTAGCAGTACTCATTTGGTGATACATGAAGAAAAGGTATGCTTGCAAGTAAAGCATCTCCTCCTATAAGACAAAATAATGTATAAACCACAAGGGAAGGGAATGAAACTCTATCAAGAAAAAAGATGTGAAGCTTAGGATACTACTAAGAGGGCATATGGATCTGAAGTTCAAAAATGGACAAGGTGAGTTCTTTATGCTTTTTTTTTTCTTTATGCTTTTCTGAGCATGGTGAGAAACCACGGTCCATATATTCCTGTTGAAAAATAGGACTTCTATTGCTAAATGACAACAGATCCCCAGGAGGACTCAGATCTAGTGTTAACTCCAATGCAGACTAGATTAGGTAAAGTCTTATTTTTTTAAGATTTTATTTCAGAGAGAGAGGCAGAGACACAGACAGAGGGAGAAGCAGGCTCCCCACAGGGAGCTCGATGTGGGACAGATTTGATCCTAGTACCCTGGGATCACTCCTTGAGCCGAAGGCAGATGCTAAACCACTGAGTAACCCAGGTGTCCCTAGTTAAAGTTTTAAATGAAGATGCCACTAGTGCTTAGAAAATAGCTAGCGTAATGGTGAGACTTAAAAGGAGGAAAGACAAAAAAGTTCTCAATTACAGTATTTCTAGGACCTGTCTAGGTTATGAGTAAAAAAAATTAGAGATCTCTAATTCAGAGAACAGGAAATGAACAAAGTCTCCCCTTCTTAAGAAATAGCATCATGTCCTTCCTGTGCATTCTTTAAAAATAAATATTTTACTTGTTTATGGTAATTTAAGTGCCCTTCACTATAATCCTGTGGAACAACTATTACCCTGGGATGAACCACCTTTTCACTGATAACCCTCAGCACTCTAGTTCACTGTATTTTCTCAGAGTCTCAACCTGGGTGGCCAACGAGGTTGCATTACCAGGTCCAATCTAGAGTAGGATCAGTTAGGAACTGAGGAGATATCAACTATGGGCCAAGACTGGGAAACCCCCTTCTTTCATTTCAGAAGTGCTGTGAGCAAATTCCTTTGGGGGCTGAGGCTTATGCAGCTCCCGGTTCTCCACTAGTGCAGTATAAAGGGAGTGGAACCTAACCCTGAGAGAATACACCAAGGATGTGAAATACAAGAACAAATCTAGGTCTGAGTTCCAGCGTTCCTTGGATACTTCCTATGGCTGGACACTGTGCTAGGTACTGAGGAAAAAGAGATAAATGATAAATGATAAATGATAAATGATGGAGTGGGTCAGCCTCAAAAAGCTCACCATTTGAATTGTTTTGTAAGATTTTCTCACATGTTCTTTTTTTTAAGATTTTATTTTTTATTTATTCATGAGAGACACAGAGAGAGAGAGAGAAAGAGAGAGAGAGAGAGGCAGAGACACAGGCAGAGGGAGAAGCAGGCTCCATGCAGGGAGCCCGATGTGGGACTCGATCCCGGGTCCCCAGGATCACGCCCCCGGCTGCAGGCGACGCTAAATCGCTGCGCCCGCGGGGTTGCCCTCACGTGTTCTTGTTTAGCAATTTTCTAGTTTTAGCTCTTTAGGTCTGTGATCTATCTTGAGTTAATTTTTGTATATAATGTGAAGTAAGATCATTTTTTCCTCATTGAGTTGTTTTAATACCTTTTCTGAAAATCAATTAGCCACATATGCATGGTGTGTATTTGTGAACTTTCTATTCTGTACCACTTATTTATTTGTCTATCTTTACACTAAACTAATACCACACTATCTTGGTTACTGGAGTTTCATCATAAGTTTTGAAATTAGATGGTTGTATGTCTTCCATTTTTGTCCTCTAGATCCTTTGCGTTTCCACACAAAGTTTAGAATCAGTTTGTCCAAGAGAGGAAAGGAAAAAGAAGGAAAGGAAAGGAAAGGAAAGGAGAGGAGAGGAGAGGAGAGGAGAGGAGAGGAGAGGAGAGGAGAGGAGAGGAGAGGAGAGGAGAGGAGAGGAGAGAAAGGAAAGGAAAGGAAAGGAAAGGAAAGGAAAGGAAAGGAAAGGAAAGGAAAGGAAAGGAAAGGAAAGGAAAGGAAAGGAAAGGAAGAAGAAAAGAGTCTGCTGATATTTTTGACTGGAGGTTTGAGTTGACTTTCTAAATCAATCTGAGAAAAATTAACATCTTAATTATATTGACTATTCCTATCGTGAACATACAAAATCCCCTTTTGGCCCCAATGCATGGGTTATCAGTCTTTGTAAGTATGTTTCTTAGAATTTTTTTATAATACCATCTCTAAAAGACTCTGTTATATAGCATGCAGTACTGAGGACATAAATGATACTTAGTAAATGTCAAAAGTTAATAATACTGCCCAAGAAATGGTATGAAAGTATATCATTATTACAAAGATAACAAAAAACTTAGATCATTACATCTAATTTTGCTAATATGCTTTTTTACTAATAGACTTCTTTCAACTGATATATTTGGCCCTTATGTATTTACTCTCCTTGGATTGTATAAATAAGAAGTCTAGTTTCACTTTTACTGGAAAGATATTCACCTTCATTTTCAGTCTTTCATTCCTGAGAGGTGGATCTTCAGCTCTGACATAAACTGCTTGCAAAATTTGATCCCCTAATAGCAGAAAATGGTAAAACCTTAAGACTCAACATCTAGGTTCTTCCTAATGGAAACAAGAAAGGACTATATATACCTCTTTAGATGTATAAGTATGATGTATGGCTAGGATTAGTATTCAACAATCCATACAAGAATTGACCCAAACAATCAGAAAGGATGCCCTCCAAAGATAGCGCATAGAGTAATTTTGTTACAAACTATCTGAATATAATCCCTGTTCATAGACATAAGAATAAATATCTCTGGGTAACTTCAAGTGTCTTATAGAAAGAAAGCTGAACTTCATGGGACACCTGGGTAGCTCAGCGGTTGCGTGTCTGCCTTCAGCTCAGGGTGTGATCCCAGCTTTGGGGATTGAGTCCCACATCAGGCTCCCTGAGGAGAGCCTGATTCTCCCGCTGCCTAGGTCTCTGCCTCTCATTGTGCATCTCTCATAACAAATGAATACAACAGAAAGAAAGAAAGAAGAAAGAAAGAAAGAAAGAAAGAAAGAAAGAAAGAAAGAAAGAAAGAAAGAAAGAGAAAGAAAGCTGAACTTCAGCAAAACTTTACTGTATGCAAAAGTTACCATCAACTGCTCACAGGTTAAATTTCTGAATCCTCAGTAATTTGGGGCACTTCCTCTTGCTTCCCAAAGACCAGCAATATTGTGCCTTTTCCTCTCACACACCTAGAACTATTCCATGCTTCTTTTTTTTTTTTTAATTTATTTATTTATGATAGTCATACAGAGAGAGAGAGAGAGGCAGAGACACAGGCAGAGGGAGAAGCAGGCTCCATGCACCGGGAGCCCGACGTGGGATTTGATCCCGGGTCTCCAGGATCGCGCCCTGGGCCAAAGGCAGGCGCCAAACCGCTGCGCCACCCAGGGATCCCTATTCCATGCTTCTAATATTTCTAACAAATCCTAGAATCATAGGCTATCCATGCTGAGAGGGATCTTAGAAATTCTCTAATAGAATCCCTTATTTTGCAACTGGGAAAACAGAGTTCTAAGAAAATCAAATCATTAAGGGTACATGGGTGGCTTATTTGGTTAAGCGTCCGACTCTATTTCAGCTCAGGTCATGATCTCAGTGTCATGGGATTAAGCCCTGAGTCAGGCTCCATATTCAGTACGGAATCTGCTCAAGATTCTCTCCCTCTGTCTCTGAACTTCATGCTCTCTCTCTCTCTCTAAAATCAAATAAATAAATAAATCCTAAAAAAAGAAAAAGGAAATGAAATTACTTTTCCAAAGTCATATCATATAGTGCTAATGCAAAAATTGAACTAAAGTTTTCTGCCATTCATTGACTTCAGAGTAATCACAGAATATCCTATCATAGAAATTAGTAGTTTAAGCTATTACTATGTTAAGGTACTACTTAACCCAGGATAGTTCCATTTATTTTTTTAATTATAGAATACACAAAATTTCATATTTTAAAAATATATTTCATTTATTTTTATTTAAATTCAATTTGCCAACATATACTATAATACCCAGTGCTCATCACATCATGTGCCTTCCTTAATGCCCGTCATCCAGTTACCCCATTCTCCCAACCACCTCCCCTTCAGCAACCCTCCATTTGTTTCCCAGAGTCACAAGTCTTTCATAGTTTGTCTTCATCCATAATTTTTCCCTACTCAGTTTCCCCCTCTTTCCCTTATGGTCCCTTACACTATTTCTATATTCCACATATGAGTGAAATCATATGATAAGCTTTTTTCTCCGACTGACTTACTTCACTTAGCATAACACCCTCCAGTTCCAACTAAGTTGATGTAAATGGTAGGTATTCATCCTTTCTGATGGCTGAGCACATGAAAAAATGCTCCGCATCACTTGTCCTCAGGGAAATACAAATCAAAACCACAATGAGATACCACTTTACACGAGTGAGAATAGCTAAAATTAACAAGTCATAAAAAAAACATTTTTAACTGAATGTTCCAGGCATTACAATTTTAAATGAAATATATTGAAAGGGATATATTACCTGACTGCTCTAATGTACCTGGGGCCCCACATGTAGCTATAGGGGCCCTCCTTTTAACATGAACAAATATATATATAGTCCTCTCTCAAGATTCAGTAAATATAACAGGATAATCACAACCAGCATAATGAGCACCAAATAAATTTAAATCAACTGAATGAATGTTACCCATCTTCCAAAGACAAGAGACAGTAACTGAAATGATAAGAATGGCATATCACAACTAGAAAATTCATCTGTATGAATTATTCTGAGCCAGATGTATTACCTATCCCAAGGTTCTAAGGCCTAAATCCATGGGATTAGTTATTCTCTTTAGTTGACTCAATTTTGTTTCTTTCAAACATCAGCTGTTATTGGTTCCAACTCAAGTTTTGAGTAGACAACTCCAGACCCAGATTCTTAATCATAAATGTCCTGTTTGGCATCTGACATTTTAAAAGCTTGTGAGTGAACCATGAGTTCGATGCCTGTTGTATGGTGAGATATGTAGAATAAGAAATTAATCTCCTCTTTTATTATTATTATTCAATTTATTTAAACTGAAAAATGGGCACTTGACTGGCAACTCTTGATCTGAGGATTGTGAATTCAAGCCCCATGTTAGGCGTAGAGACTACTGAAAAAAATTAAATAAACTTTAAAAAGTAATTAAAAAACAAAAACTCCACGCATTTCCCCCAGCTCCCCACCTCTGGCAATCTTCAATCTGTTCTTCATGAGTTTGTCTCTTGTTATTGTCGTGATTTAGATTCCACATATAAGAACAATCATATGGCATTTGTCTTTCTCTAACTTATTGCAGTTAGCCTAATGCCCTCAAGGTCCATCCACGCTGTCACAAATGGTCAGATTTCAATATTTTTAATGGCTGAATAATATTCCATTGTGTATATGCATATATGTATGCATGTATAAATACATACTACATTTTTTATTCATGCCTCCATCAATAGACATAGCCTGTTTCCATATCTTGGCTATTGTAAATAATATTACAATGAACATGAGATGCATATATCTTTTTGAGTTGTTTTCTTCAGATAAATACCTAGAAATGGAATTTCTGAATCATATGATATTTGTATTTTTAATTTTTTGAAGAACCTCCATATTGCTTTCATAATGGCTGCATCAGTTTACATCCTCACCAATAGTGCACAAGAGTTCTGTTTTCTCCACATCCACATTATTTCTAGTCTATTTGGTAACAGCCATTCTAACAAGTGTGAAGTGATATCTCATTGTGATTTTGATTTGCATTTGCCTGGTGATTCATGACTTAGAGCATATTTTTATGTACCTGTTGGCCATCTGTATGTCTTCTTTAGTCTATTCAGCTCTTGTGACCTTTTTTTTTTAGATGAGAACAGTATAGCACAATATTTTATTTTTTTATAATAAATTTATTTTTTATTGGTGTTCAATTTGCCAACATACAGAATAACACCCAGTGCTCATCCCGTCAAGTGCCCCCTCAGTGCCCATCACCCATTCACCCCCACCCCCCGCCCTCCTCCCCTCCCACCACCCCTAGTTCGTTTCCCAGAGTTAGCAGTCTTTATGTTCTGTCTCCCTTTCTGATATTTCCCACACATTTCTTCTCCCTTCCCTTTATTCTCTTTCACTATTATTTATATTCCCCAAATGAATGAGAACATACACTGTTTGTCCTTCTCTGATTGACTTACTTCACTCAGCATAATACCCTCCAGTTCCATCCACGTTGAAGCAAATGGTGGGTATTTGTTGTTTCTAATGGCTGAGTAATATTCCATTGTATACATAAACCACATCTTCTTTATCCATTCATCTTTCGATGGACACCGAGGCTCCTTCCACAGTTTGTCTTGTGCCCATTTTTTAATGAGATTATTTGATTTTTGCTATTGAGTTGCATTAATTCTTTATCTATTTTGGGTATCAGCCCCTTATCTGATACATGATTTATATTTTCTCCTATTCAATAGGTTGCTTTTTCTTTTTTTTTTTTTTTTTGCTTTTTCATTTTTTTTATGGCTTCCTTTATTGTGCAGAAGCTTTTTAGTTTGACCTAGTCCTACTTGTTTATTCTTGCTTCTGTTGCTTTTGCTTTTGGTATAAGATTAAAAAATCGGGACACCTGGGTGGCTCAGCAGCTCAGCATCTGCTTTTGGCTCAGGGCATGATCCTGGAGTCCTGGGATGGAGTCCCACATCGGACTTCCTGCATGGAGCCAGCTTCTCTCTCTGCCTGTGTCTCTGCCTCTCTCTCTCCTCTGTCTTTCATGAATAAATAAATAAATAAATAAATAAATAAATAAATAAATAAATAAATAAAATCTTTAAAAAACAAAGACAAAACAAAACAAAATCATCACCAAAACCTATGTCAAGGAGCTTACTGCCTACATTTTCTTCTAGGAGTTTTATGGTTTCACATCTTATGTTCAAGTCTTTATTCATTTTGAGTTAATTTTTGTGTATGGTATAAGATAGTGGTCTAGTTTCACATTTTTGCTTGTGGCTGTCCAATTTTTCCAACACAGTTTACTGAACAGACTGTCCTTCCTTCATTATATATTCTTGGCTCCTTTGCTATAAATTAATTGACCATATATGCATGAATTTCAGATAACATAATGTACAAGTCTCTTTTGGTCCTATAAAATCCTACTCCCAAACTTTTATTCTCATACTGGTGTGTATTTTTTTCCTTTGCATTTACATACAAATATTTCTACATTTAATTTTTTTAAGATTTTATTTATTTATTCATGAGAGAGGCAGAGACACAGGCAGAGGGAGAAGCAAGCTCCCCATGGGGAGCCCAATGTAGGACTCAATCCCAGGACCCCAGGATCATGCCCTGAGCCAAAGGCAGATGTTCAACCACTGAGCCACTCAGGCATCCCTACATATAATTTTGTTTTAAAGGTGATTTTAAAACAAATAATAAGGGATCCCTGGGTGGCTCAGTGGTTTGGCCCAGGGCATGATCCTGGATATGCGGGATCGAGTCCCGCGTTAGGTTCTTTGCATGGAGCCTGCTTCTCTCACTGCCTCTCTATCTCTCTCTCTCTCTCTCTTTCTCTCTCATGAATAAATAAATAAAATCTTAAAAAAAATAATAACTACCTATTGTTGGCAATTTGGTTTGCTTTTCTATTTGTTGACTTGCCATTGGAGATCTGCCACCTAATATTTTGCAGCGTTCTAGATGGTCTGTTATCCATTTCACATTATAGCTTCCTCCTCTATGTTCTTACTATCGCAAGGGAAATGCCCAGATATAAATTTCCCAAAATCCTTTTTAACTATGGCTCGGCTCTGGATTAAATTCTGTCAATAAGAGGTAATCTCACAAGACTGAAAAGATAATATTTTCTAGCAGTTATGTGGGCAAATGGAAAAAAAAATGAGAGTTTACAGCAGTTTCTAGGAAAGTTCCTAAAAATAACCTGCTGCTCAACATGTTAAAAAAAAAAAAGCCTCCTGTAGAGCAAGGATATTAATAAAGACAATTTGAAGGACATAGATTCCAACCATTTCTCTAGATATAGGTTTAATTCCCGGATCAAGTGGGGCCATCATCTCCCATGTTCTGTTGTCAAGGTGCACCTCCAACTCTCTTGATTTTCTCTGCCTAAGATTTGTTTTGATTCAGTATCTTTTTAGTTAACCTAGAGGCAGCACTGTGAAACCCTTTCTGGTATTTTCTTGCGGATATTGCTAAGGACATTGCTTCCTATGTGAAAATCCAATGAGAAATTTCTTTCAGAACTAATTGCCAAAGGAAACATTTGCACATATCAGAAATTGGTGTGTTAATCATTTAACTAATCACCTGGTTGATAGTAAAATCAGAATTAATTTACACTCAGTTTTCAGGAACTATGTAAGACACAGTGGCTTATGTGCCTCGTATCTTTACTAGGTCTCTACCTTCTATACTGTGTATACTTTACTATATTTCTATGCTTTCTTTGCTCCTTATTTTTTAATTTACTTATATTTTCCAATTTTTCATGTATATGTTTGTCTTTTTCACTACCTCTCCCAATTAAGAAATATAATATATGCTAAAGTATAAAATTTTTAAAATACGTGTTAGCCCAAGCTTCCTGAGACCTCAACATGTGGATGCAAACGTGGTAACATAAATAATAACTAAAATTTTAATTTTATAAATTTTAGTTTATATTCCTATTTATTTATGAACATCTTTGGGTTCCCATAAAACACGTCATCTCTGCTCCCAACCAAATGTTTCTGGCAATCCCCAGTGGGTGTTTCACATGGACTTATTTTTCTATTAGGCACAACCATGATAGATGAGCACCATAGATATGCATTTTTTTTCCCTTAAGTGACAGTTCTAGATGAGTACTCAGGTCAGCAGGGGAATTCAGCTCTTCATTGTCACTCATGAACCTAAGTTGATGACTACTTTAAGTATTGAATCACCGAATCACTATATTGTACACCTGAAATTTATGTAAAACTGTTATACTATACTGGAATTAAAAGTTTTAAAATTAGGATCATATGTCTTCTTCTTTATTCACTTAAAATCATATTAAGAATTTGCCTATCATAAAATTGTCTTCAAAAAACAGTTTTAAAAGACAACATATTAGGGATGCCTGGGTGGCTCACTCAGTTGAGCATTCAACTCTTGGTTTCAGCTTAGATTATGATCTCATGGGTTGTGGAACAGAGCTCCTCACTCGGTAAGGAGTCTACTTGGAAGAGTCTCTCCTGCCCTTCCCCCCACTTGTACTCTTCTCTCTCTCTCAAAATGAATAAATAAATCTTTATTTTTAAAAAAGGATATATTATTTTGTCTCATATGTAGCATAACATATTTACCTGTTTTCCTGCTGTTGGATATTTAACCTCTTTACATTTTTGGTTTAATAAATGAAACTAAAATTAAAATATTATATATAAATCTTTAGCAGTCTTTCTAAGATTTTTCTTAGTATAGAGTCCTACAATGGAATTGAATTATGAAGTCAAAGAATATTATAGAGGGTGTATCTTACTCCTCTTCCACTTGATAAGGGGTAGGAGGGTTAAGTTAGCCCTGTTTTAATCACATCTCAGTATAAATGCAGATTTCTCTTCTCCACCATCACCCCTCCAGGTGTCAAGGGCTCCATCTTCTATCTCAGGACATTTAAGAGTATTACAAACCATCAAAAGGAGATGTTTTGTGTTTGTTTGTTAGCTTGTCTGTTTGTGTTAACTAAAATAGAACTGAACATCATCTCTCCTGATTACTGGGAGATATGCTGGCTATCAGACCTGGAAGGCTCCTAACAATGCCAATATAAAGGGCATCTATGTAGGTCCTCAGCACAGGCTATGTGCTGAAATATTCACTGAAATGAAAACAGAATGGGTCACAGACACTGATTTTTCTCCCAAGTGGTTCCCTGGTATTTGCAGCAGATGTACTCAAGGTAGTGTCAACTGGAGTCAACTCTATTCCTACCCACAAAAATCTCTGCAGTTTCCAGTGTCCCTTGACTCTTCTATATACATTTTTAAGCATTTAGCATTATTTAGATTCCCAGAAGTTGCTGCAAACATTATGCAATTTCTTGATCTACAAAAAAGTTAATAAAAAAATTATATACTATAGAATAGAATTGATAAACTACAGCCCTCAGGCTGATAAAGTTTTATTGGAACACGTTCACATCCATTCATTTACATGTTATCCATGGCAGCTTTCAACTACAGCTGCCAAGTTGAACGGTTATGACAAAGACTTTATGGCCCCCAAGCTTAAAATATTTACAGAAAAAGATCTCCAATCCCTGCTCAACTCCATAGGCTCCTACTGAAGTATGTACTATATTCACATGCTATCCTACTCATCTGTTGAGCTGTCTACCTCGAAGTAATTTTCTTATTCATAAATGTCCTATATTACTGCCATTGTTAATGCATCTAGCCTCCTTAACCATTTCTCCCACTTGTCATAATTTTTAAATTCCATTCCTCTCTTCCTATTCAATTTAGGTTCATAATTTTGTGCACATACTATGTTTCAGCCACCCAAGTTAATAATAAATATGTTAAGAGGCATTTTCCTCTCTGGTTATGTAGGACTTAAGTATTTTCAAATGGTTAGTGAACGTTACTAATGATATTTCTCTTTCTCTTCTTCCTACTAAATATTATGCTATGTCTGTGTAGTCATAGTCATTTCCAACACAAGACTCTACAAACCTAAGATTATCTCATCCCAATAGAAACAAAGGGGAAAAGGAATTAGACTTAAGTGAAAGCCAAAGTAAAACCGTATCAAGGGAGCTTAAAAATAACAGTGTATTTCTTTCAAATAAATGTGCCCTTCTTTCAAAAGACTATTGTGGCATAGAAAATTATCTTTAGAGTCCTAAAAATTGCCATCAAATGTAGAGTAAGATAGAAATGATCATTAACATTCAAAAACAATTAAAGGAATTCTAAAATTTAAAGTACCTAAATCAAATTAAATAGCACAAGAGAAAACACATAGCTATTTAAGAAGTACATATAAAATTGCAAGACATCCTTGTCTCCTAGTTATACAGCTTAGGTGGTTAATCACTGTTTTCCAACTGACGTAACAAGGATGTCCTTGCGTGTATTATTTACAAGACCAAATACATGGTTAATAAAAAGAAGCAGTTTAAAACACCCTCTTTTAATGTTTTTGTTATACAAGTGGACACAGATTTGTGATTAAAACTCGTCAGAGAAGCATGTGAAAAAGTGGTATGAATCATTACTGATTTCCTGCCTTGCCCCTTTCCAAAGAAACTCATTCTTTTCCCCAACTAAAAACATATAAGACGTTCATAGTTATAAAACCATGTGAAAAGAAAGCAATTTGTTTAAAAATTTTTAATCTCTAATACAAAGCTTCTTACCTAAATGCTCATATATGTCATTTAAGTTCTTTCTAGAGGTACAAAAGTGACTCATAGTTTCATATAGTTGGAGATAATTTTAGAAAGAGCCTCTTTTTGTTTAAATAAATATCAAACCTTTTGCCAAGCCTTGGAAACTGCTGTTTTCATTGGCATGTTGACTTAAAAGGTTAGATTGTCTTTGGTCTTTAACTAGAATCTTGGAGAAGGAGGGGAAGGCCTAAAGAATCTCTGGAGACTTCTTTTACCTATATTACTATGACTCTACTGTTTGATGAAATCCAAATGATGCTCAAATAAAAATCAATTTTCAAAACCTCCCTAGTGTTGAAATATAGATGCATTTCCAAATTTTTCATTCAGGAGTCCTTCCTAAACTAACATCCATCCTTTTTGCCTTTTTTCTTTCTTTCACATACTCTGGGAATTGCATATTAAATTTTCTTCCTCTCACCCACCAACATTCCCAGCCCCATCTCTATCCCCTTTATAAAGTGTAAGAAAAGTATCTGTCTTTGGCATCTCTAATCTTCCCTTTGAATACATGCTTCCTTAACTTTGCTCTTTTCTCCAGGAATCTAGCACCATATGCTGGGCTCTGTATTAGTTATCTCTTGCTGATTACCCCAAACTTAATGTCTTAAAACAGCACATATTTATTATCTCATGCAGTTTCTGTAGGCCAGGAATTTGGATGTGGTTTGGCTGAGTAGTTCTACTTTCAGGTCTCTCATGATGTTGAAGTCAAGATGTCATTCAGAGTTATAGTCTCCTGAAGGCTTCAGTAAGGCTGGAAAATCCACTTCCAATGTGGCTCATTCAGATACCTGGCAAATTAGTGCTGATTGTTGGCAGAACACCTCAGTTCCTCACCATAAGAAACTCTGTGAAGGACTGCTTGAGTGACCTCACAACGCAGCAGCTGGCTTTCCCCAGAATGATTCATTTAGTGATTAATGCAGAAGCCTCAATGTCTTGTGACCTAGTTTTGGGAGTCACTTCCACAGTATTCTACTGGTTCACAAAAGCAACCCTCATTCAAAGTCATAGAGACAACATAAGAGTGCAACTAACAGGAAGCAAGAATCACTGGCAGCCATCTTGGAAGTTACCGCAGGCCCTAATTGCCCAAGACCTTCCACTCAGGCCTGCCTGTACTGGCCCTGACAGTCCTCTCCAGATGGCCTCCAAAGAAAATGCTCAGTACATTTATCCTCTTAATTCTCTATTCTTTACTAAGCATAGCTTTGCTGATCAGATAATTTTTGTTAATGTGTTCAGAGAATGCTACAAGGAAAAAGTATTACTTCTAACTTATATTCTTCTTCATCAGAGAATAAAAGAGCCAAGGCCTTGACTAAGCACTAACTCTAGTGGAGGAAACATCAGGTTTCTTCCTGAACAACAGTGGTTCTCATGATACTAGTAGATGGTGGAAATGTTCTTGTATTAAGTCCTTGTATTAAATCTCACCATGCAGGCATATACCAGCTTCCACAACTCCAAAATCTGAATTTGTAGGGAAGTATGAACAATACGGTAATTCTAGTCACAAGTTTGCATTTCAGCTCTCTGAAATGACTATTGGCTGGAATTAAGCAGACCATGCTCTGATCCCGTACTCAGTGCACACTTGCGTATCCTCAGTCTGGCAGAGAGTAAGCATCCAATAAATACTAGTTCAATGAAAGAAGGAAGATCCAGACAGACTTGATTTCTCAATAAATGGTAGTACTAATGTAGCTACCCACCTGCTTTCCAGAAACTCAAGAGGTGCAGCTTCAATAAAGAAGAGAGAAAACAAAAGAAAAATTGTTCAACTTGTGTTGAATTAGAATTAGAAGCAGAACTCTCTGAAATTAAAAAAGCCCAACAGGGGATGACTTCATTCAAGTTATGTCTTTGAAATTAAAAGAATTACAAACAGTAATTATTAGAGACCAACATTTACTGACTACATCTAACTTAGATCATGTACTTTGCATATATTAGCCATCCTCTTTCAACAACCCTGCAGGATACATATTGGAAACCTCATTCCAAAAGAAAAAAACAGTAAGAAGCATGGCTAATTAGAGATAGAGAGCTGGACTTCAAACTCAGGTTTGTCTGACTCCAAAGCACAAACTCTTCCTCCAAGACTGTACTGACTAATTTGTTGCCCCTAATCGAAAAACAGGCTTACAGGGTGTTACCAATTGTACTTAAGGTAGACCCATGGTTCCTCTGTCATCTTCCTGGGCTCATATGTACGGGTACTGTCAGTTGGCTCAAGGCAACTATAAGCTTGCTCAATTGGCAGACGCCAGACCCAGGGACTTTATAGGGTTCATCACTGACTATACAGCTTTCCTGGGGAGTAAAGAAAAGATATAACAGGGTTAAAGCTAACCTCAGCACTGAAGCCTGTAAACTCTGGTGATGTGTAAAATTTGATTAGAGGAGGGTAGAGAAGAATGCAATATTTATATTTCTCAAAAAATAATGAGTTAAATTCACTTTTCCCCTTTTGGTGTATAGATACACACAAAGGGTTGATTTCTCTGTATATCATTATTTTTTTATTCTGTAGCACATTCATTACTGCATGAGAGTTCTAAGCTATCATAAAGGATTTTAATAAGAAATAGAAGGAAATTATTCTCCATGCTCACATATGGCCACCAAGCACACAACCTCCAAAAAAAAAAAAAATCATCCATAAACTACAGATTTAGAGTTTCAAGAATGTTAGAAACATAATGTGCTGAATTCTATCATCTGACTACTCAGTACTGAACAACACTAAAATCCTTAAGAAAAGGGAAAAAAATGAAGAAATTCTCCTTATGAGAATTACTAATAAACTTGCAGTCTATATAATCCTGCATGACAATCAGTAAGAAATAGTAGCTTTTTATTTCTTAAAATTTCATAACAAACTTTTTTTTATAACAAACTTTTGAAAGTGTTTTAACGCTCTTCTTTGCATGTCGTTGAGCATTTGTCTTAAAATTCAAGTTATCTAGAATTTTAATAACTTCTACATTTCAGCTTTGCCCTGGCATTGTGGAAGATACAAAGAAGCATAAGATTTGTCCTTTTCTTTACAACAGTGGTTCTCGAAAGTGAGCATGTATCTAAATCATCTGGAAGGCTTATTCACAGAGTGCTGGACCCCTGACCTGGAATTTCTGACTTAGCAACTCTGGAGTGAGACCTAAAAAATTATAGTTCTGACAAATTCTCAGATGATGCTGATGCTATGGTCCAGGGACCACACTTGGAGAACCAATGCTTTAGAACTAAGTCTCCAGTCCAGATAAAAAGGCAAGACATAAACATCATGAAGTGAAAGGATTCTCTACAGCAGCATAAGATCAGGCGCAAACTCAGAGAGACAAGAGGCTTAAAAGAGAGTGATACAAGAACTCTAAAGAGAGTGATAGGGCAGCCCAGGTGGCTCAGCGGTTTAGCACCGCCTTCAGCCCAGGGCCTGATCCTGGAGATCCAGGATCGAGTCCCACGTCAGGCTCCCTGCATGGAGCCTGCTTCTCCCTCTACCTGTGTCTGTGCCTCTCTCTCTCTCTTTCTCTCTCTCTCTCTCTGTGTGTCTCTTATGAATAGATTATTAACCAAAGTGAAGAAATACTTAGATAATAATACACTTATACTTGGTGACTTCAATCTAGCTCTTTCTATACTCGTTAGGTCTTCTAAGCACAACATCTCCAAAGAAATGAGAGCTTTAAATGATACACTGGACCAGATGGATTTCACAGATATCTACAGAACTTTACATCCAAACTCAACTGAATACACATTCTTCTCAAGTGCACATGGAACTTTCTCCAGAATAGACCACATATTGGGTCACAAATCGGGTCTGAACCGATACCAAAAGATTGGGATTGTCCCCTGCATATTCTCAGACCATAATGCCTTGAAATTAGAACTAAATCCCAACAAGAAGTTTGGAAGGACCTCAAACACATGGAGGTTAAGGACCATCCTGCTAAAAGATGAAAGGGTCAACCAGGAAATTAAGGAAGAATTAAAAAGATTCATGGAAACTAATGAGAATGAAGATACAACAGTTCAAAATCTTTGGGATGCAGCAAAAGCAGTCCTAAGGGGGAAATACATCGCAATACAAGCATCCATTCAAAAACTGGAAAGAACTCAAATACAAAAGCTAACCTTACACATAAAGGAGCTAGACAAAAAACAGCAAATAGATCCTACACCCAGGAGAAGAAGGGAGTTAATAAAGATTCGAGCAGAACTCAACGAAATCGAGACCAGAAGAACTGTGGAACAGATCAACAGAACCAGGAGTTGGTTCTTTGAAATAATTAATAAGATAGATAAACCATTAGCCAGCCTTATTAAAAAGAAGAGAGAGAAGACTCAAATTAATAAAATCATGAATGAGAAAGGAGAGATCACTACCAACACCAAGGAAATACAAACGATTTTAAAAACATATTATGAACAGCTATACGCCAATAAATTAGGCAATCTAGAAGAAATGGACGCATTCCTGGAAAGCCACAAACTACCAAAACTGGAACAGGAAGAAATAGAAAACCTGAACAGGCCAATAACCAGGGAGGAAATTGAAGCAGTCATCAAAAACCTCCCAAGACACAAGAGTCCAGGGCCAGATGGCTTCCCAGGGGAATTTTATCAAACGTTTAAAGAAGAAACCATACCTATTCTCCTAAAGCTGTTTGGAAAGATAGAAAGAGATGGAGTACTTCCAAATTCGTTTTATGAGGCCAGCATCACCTTAATTCCAAAACTAGACAAAGACCCCACCAAAAAGGAGAATTACAGACCAATATCCCTGATGAACATGGATGCAAAAATTCTCAACAAGATACTGGCCAATAGGATCCAACAATACATTAAGAAAATTATTCACCATGACCAAGTAGGATTTATCCCCGGGACACAAGGCTGGATCAACACCCGTAAAACAATCAATGTGATTCATCGTATCAGCAAGAACCAAGAACCATATGATCCTCTCATTAGATGCAGAGAAAGCATTTGACAAAATACAGCATCCATTCCTGATCAAAACTCTTCAGAGTGTAGGGATAGAGGGAACATTCCTCAACATCTTAAAAGCCATCTATGAAAAGCCCACAGCAAATATCATTCTCAATGGGAAAGCACTGGGAGCCTTTCCCCTAAGATCAGGAACAAGACAGGGATGTCCACTCTCACCACTGCTATTCAACATAGTACTGGAAGTCCTAGCCTCAGCAATCAGACAACAAAAAGACATTAAAGGCATTCAAATTGGCAAAGAAGAAGATAAATAAAATCTCTAAAAATAAATAAATAAATAGAGTGATAGCATTGGCACTAGTCATAAGAAAAGAGGTGAGACCAAGGTTAGTTCTCACTGAAAGAGCAGGAAGAAGAGGGGGAAGGGCATCTCAGACCTAAGTACACGTGTAGTTTGAGTTATCTCAAACTACTCTGAGAAGGGATATTCCATTGGTCAGCAAAGATTGATACATTTGAAAAGGTATGCCAGGGCCAGCAAATGAAAACTAAAGGATTCATGGGCTTTAGGAACCACTGGAGATTCTTTAGTGGGAGAGTGATGATTTTAGTAAGGACTTAGTGAGGATTTTGGTAAGGATTAAAAGGCAAAAACATACATTTGCGGTGCTGGGAGAGACTAGAAAGGGAGAGGCACAAGCCAGATGGTAAATGCCATGATGTAGGTCTGATGTGACAAAAACCTGAAAGGGGTGAAGGCAATGAAAATCAAGAGAAAGAGACAGATTGAAAGAGCTAGAGAACTTAGTGACTTACCTGATACAAAGACCAATACAAAGGAGGGAGAGGGGAATCAAAGTTTACTGAGGTTACGAACCCTATGACTGAGAGAAAACTATAACAAAATATTTTACTTTGTTGGACAATGCCCAAAATATTTCTGCTGACAATATAATATCAGAAGGTACTGATTTTTAGGGAGGAATGGGAGAGTCTATTTTGGCAAGTTTCAAACTTTCCCTAATCTTACAGGGTCAAGATAAGTCTGAATCTCATTTGTGTCCAAACCCATCTAAACTCTTTAAAAAGTGATTTCCTGTTTTAAAGAGAAAAAATATATATATTTTAAAAATTATTCAAAGGGCTTAAATACTTCTTAGACATCAAACAACCCTTAAGAAATAATATTTTGATGATTTAAGTAAAATTAATCAAAAACATATGGATTGAATTTCCTTTCAAATACACATGATATTTAGAAAGTAAGGTTAAGACTGCTTCATAAAATGAGCTTGCTCTTTTATCAAACTCAAAATGGCTGAAAAACTCTTCAAACATTCAAATTCCAGCCAGGTTTGTTGTACCCTCAGTTCTGCGTTATTGAATATCAGAATCTTTCAGGCCATTTTACTTTTTTTAGTCAATGAATCATGACGTTGGTTTCCATAAGACATAATATTTATGGGCTGTTTTGACATGTACATCTGCAAAATAAGGTAATGTAGTTGAATCCACTGAATGTTCCAGTGAGAACTTCCATACACACACAATAGTGCCCATTGCTTTCAGTAACCTATGATGGTGGTTTTCATATTTGGCAAAAGAGACTGTTCTCCTGAGTAATCTCTCTTCCCTAAGGAGCCATAAGGAAAGCTAGCTTGCTGGCTGTGGCCGACTCAGCACCCCCGCCAACCTGCGTGCACACATGTGCACAGGCACACACACACACACTCATACACAGAACAGCAAAATTAAATGGCTTTTGTGTTTTCCTTGTACATTCTGATTTCCCTTTAGCACAAGTTCCATTACCCTTATCTTAGACTTTGTCATTCCCCAAACCCTGTTACTTATCTTCCAATACTTCTAATCTCTACCTCTCTGATTCCTGCATTACATTCCTCTAAAGCCTGGCTCCTCATCTATAAAAATAGGTTAACAACAGACTATTCATTAGATAAACAAATCCATAATTTTTCACACAAGAGGGTTAAGAAGACCCTTATGGGTCACTTAGTTGAGCCCCCTTGTTATCAAACAAATGAAGAGAGGTTCCCTACAAGACAGAGCTGGTCAGTAGCCAGGATTAAAATACAAGTCTCCTGATTCACTTTCCATTTTTGTTCCACAGTATACCACATTACCTCTTGGACACCAGCTTTCTACAAGTGATTGCATGACTCCTGAGTGACTGTCCTTTTTTTTTTTTTTTTTCATCAAAAATGAACCATTTCCCTAGCTGATTGCTCAGTCATTTGCTCTTAACTTTCTGGAACTATCCCAACTACAGTGCTTATGATCAGCTTTCCTAGAGGATGCTGTGGGCAGGAGAGGTATTATTGGTCAAAAGAGCATTTCCAGGGTGTTCATATCATATTTCATTATTTACAACTGCTGACTCAACTCATGCCTAGAGCTAGATCTGTTTCACACAATCAGGCTTAGTTTAGGGCAGTGATTTGCAACTGGGAGTGACTTTTGCCCCCCAAGGGACATTTGTCAATGTCTGAAAACATTTTTGGTTTTCAAAACTGAGGAATGCTACTGGCATCTAGTGGGTAGAGGCCAGGGATGCTGCTAAACCTCCAACAATGCACAAGACAGCCCCCCACTACAAAGAATTATCTAGTCCCAAATAGCAACAGAGCAGAGTTTAGGGTGATGTTTTAGGAGAGGAGGCTCTTGTAGACATCTATACAAGAATTTCAGCACATTTCTAGGTTTGCAGATAATGGCTAGACCATTCTGTCTTGGAGTATTCATTCGCCATCTATTATGTGCTAGGCACTGCACTAGGTACTGCTGCTAAATTTACATTAGAAACACAGAATGTTGTTGTCTTACAAGGTTCTAGATACAGTGAAAGACAGAATCTTCAGCCAAATAAGTTCATGAGCATGCTACATTATAGTCAAATAAAATGCTGAACCTTTGGAAGGCATGATGTGCCTCACCCATTCCTGGGATCAACAACAGCCACTTGGACCTGGTGGAGAACTTTCAAAAGATGAATGCGGTGTCAGTGCCCTGAAGCCATCCAAGAACAACTAGACAGGCATCTGTAAAGAATGCTTCGCAAAGTGAAAAATGACCACGTGGTTTCTTTTGTTGTTGTTATTGTTGTTCTGCCAAGTGAAAAGCAAACTATGCTTTAAATATTTCAGGAAAGAAAAATCTCCCTTTGATACCATGTCTTACTCACGTTCACCAAAATGTCATCCTGTGAGGCTGGGTGCTATCCGGGACGTATCAAAAGCCTCTTTTATCAGTGTTATTCCTACTTTGAACACATTCCTTTAATTTAAGTCAGTATGACTGGTTTGTATTAAAATATTGGAAAGGTTCTTGGGTTTCAGACTGATAGTAAATCCATAAAAAAGCCAATGGCTTCTCCATTTCCGGGAAATCTAATTAAATGTTGTGAAAACAAATGTGCTCTGGTGTGGCATATAATAGAATAATATTGAAGAATAAATATTGAGTGTCTGTTGTTCAGTAAGCTCTTTGAACTCTGGAGAATGTGAGAAAAATACCTTCCTAAGCTAGGGGATCTAGCTAGGGAGATAAGGAATGATGAATGCTCACTTAAAACTACTCCAGATCCTCGATACTATAAAAACCTTAAATTAATTTAAGGGAAGACCTCCTCTACAGGCTCAGGTAATATAGTTTTCCTGCCACGTAGCAAATTTTGTATCTGAGGGGGTCTTATCTCACCAGTAGTCCCTACCAGAATCCTCAAGTGAGAAAAAACATATGCCTGGGACTTTTATCTCCCTCTCAGCCCATCCTCCACAGCACCACACTCAGTCTGACTTGGTAATGGTAAATCCCTCCACAAAATGGAGGTCAGAGTTTATCTCTGTTTTCAATGTCCATCTTTTTTTTTTTTTAACATAGGTTCCATGCCCAGCATGGGGCCCAAAGTGGGGCTTGAACTCACCACACTGAAATCAAGACCTGAACTAAGATTAAGAGTCAGAGGCTTAACCCACTGAGCCACCCAGGTGCCCTTCAATGTCTATCTTGACAAAATATTTGTGAGGTTCAGCAGTGGTGCCATGGAATATCTCCGGGGATGCATGTGGTATTGTAGCAACTCATAATCTACATTGCTTCCTTTCCTACCAACCCACACACAATTTAAACAAAAACAAGGTGTTTGCTATGCAAACACAACTTTAAACCATGTTCTTTTCCAACCAGATTGTTGATTATAAACCCATTCTATAACTGAAATTCTATGCCCATGGTTGGGATTTATATTTTTACCAAAAAAAATTATATCTATGACTTACATCTCATGGTTTATAAACTATTGCATATACTATCACATTTCAGTTTTATAATACTTCTGACACCCTCCTTGCCCCTTGCCACTTTGAGGGTTCTTAGCACAGTTATAGAGCCTAGAGGAAGGCATATTAATCTTTTCTGTACTGACCTGACCAATAATCCTGCCCACTCCACACCTCCTGTCTAGTCTGTTAAACTCGGATTATGCTTAAAAAGAAAAATTGTGTTCTTAATCTTCTTCATTTACTTCACCATCTCACACCCAGCACCCCTCTAGTAACCATCTATTTGTTCTCTACAGTTAAGAGTCTGTTACTTGGTTTCTCTCTCTTTTTTCTTTATTTCTTTACTTTTTTCTTAAATTCCACATAAGTGAAATCATATGGTATTTGTGTTTCTCTGACTGACTTATTTCCCTTAGCATTATCTCTCTAGCTCCATCCATGTCATTACAAATGGCAAATTTTCTTTTTTTTTTTTTAGAGAGAGTGTGTGCATGTGAGTTATGGGGGAGGGACAGAGGGAGAGGACTAGAGACTCTTAAGCAGCCTCCATGCACAGCACAGAGATCATGAGATGAGATCATGACCTGAGCCAAAATCAAGAATCAGACACTTAACTGACTGAGCCACCCAGGCACCCCTGGATTTCATTCTTTTTATGGCTGAATAATATTCCATTATGTATATATATACCATAACCTTCTTTATCCATTCATCTATCAATGGACACTTGGGCTGCTTCCATAATTTGGCTACTGTAAATAATGCTGCAATAAACATAGGGGTGCATACATCCCTTCAAATTAGTGTTTTCAAATTCTTTGGGTAAATATCCAGTAGTGTGATGCTGGATCATAGTTCTTTTTTTAATTTTTTGCAGAACCTCCATACTATCTTCCACAGTGGCTGTATAAGTTTGCATTCCTACCAACAGGCAAGAGCATTCCTTTTTCTCCACAACTTTGCCAACACTTGTTTCTTGAGTTTTTTATTTTAGCCATTCTGACAGGTGTGAGGTGATATCTCATTCTGGTTTTGATATGCATTTCCCTGATGAAGAGTGATGCTGAGCATCTTCTCATGTTGGTTTGTTGGTCATCTGTATGTCTTCTTTGAAGAAACATCCATTCATGTCTTTTGCCCATTTTTAATCAGATTATTTATTTATTTATTTATTTATTTGGTGTTGAGTTGTGTAAGTTCTATATATATTTTGGATACTAACTTTTATCAGATATGTCACTTGCAAATATCTTCCCCCATACCTTTTTAGTTTTTTCGGTTGTTTCATTTGCTGTGCAGAAGCTTTTTATTTTCATGTAGTCCTAGTAGTTTATTTTTACTTTTTTAGTTTTGTTGGTTGTTTCATTTGCTGTGCAGCCTTTTATTTTGATGTCGTCCTAGTAGTTTATTTTTATTCTTGTTTCCATTGTCTTAGGAGATATATCAAGAAAAATGTTGTTACAGCTGGTGTTTGAGAAATTACTGCCTATGCTCTCTTCTAGGATTTTTATGGTTTCAGGTCTCACATTTAGGTCCTTAATCCATTTTGAGTTTTTTTGTACGGTATAGGTAAGTAGTCCAGTTTTATTCTTTTGCATATAGTTGTCCCGTCTTCCCAATACCATTTGTTGAAGAGACTGTCTTTTCCCATTGTATATTCATTCCTGCTTTGTCAAAGATAAATCGACCATATTGTTGTGGGTTTATTTCTAGGCTTTCTATTCTATCCTACTGATCTATTTATCTTTTTTTGTGCCAGCACCATACCGTTTTGTTTACTACAGCTTTGTAATATAACTTGAAGTTTGGAATTGTGATACCTCCAGTTTTGTTTTTCATTCTCAAGATTCTTCAGCTATTTGGGGGTCTTTTGTGATTCCATAAAAATTTTAGGATTGTTTGCTCTAGTTCTGTGAAAAATGATGTTGGTATTTTGATAGAGATTGTATTAAATCTGTAGATTACTTTGGGTAGTATACACATTTTGACAATATTTGTTCTTCCAATCCCTATGCATGGAAGGTCTTTCCTTTTGTTTATGTCCTTTAAATTTCTTTCTTTTCTTTTTAAAGATTTTATTTATTTATTTGAGAGATACAGTGCACATGAGCTAGCACAAGCAAGGGGATCAGCAGAGGGAGAGGGAGAGAAGCCCCAATGGGGGGCTCCATCCCAGGACTCTGGGATCATGACCTGAGCCAAAGGCAGATGCTTAACCAACTGAGACACCCAGGCACCCCTCAATTTCTTTCAACAAGAGGGTCACCTGGGTGGCTCAGCTGTTGAGCGTCTGCCTTTAGCTCAGGGCATGATCCTGGAGTCCCAGGATCAAGTCACATTGGGCTTCCTCCATGGAGCCTGCTTCTCCTTGCTGTGTCTCTGCCTCTCTCTGTGTGTGTCTCTCATGAATAAATGAATAAAATCTTTTTTTTAAGTCATTTTATATCGAAACACTAAATTACTTCAAAGAGTATTCTTAATTCTATAGCCTTCAGAACTAGTAGCATAAGTAGTAATTACTGATTTAAATATATAAAAAGTTACATTTAAGGATAGAGCAATAAGCTACTAGAGAGATGAAATGTTATGCCATGACTGTTAAACAAGTACCACACAACCCAATATTTTTTTTAAGATTTTATTTATTTATTAATGAAAGACACAGAGAGAGAGAAAGAGAGAGAGAGAGAGAGAGAGAGGAATAGAGACACAGGCAGAGGGAGAAGCAGGCTCCATGCAGGGAGCCTGACATGAGACTCGATCCTGGGTCTCCAGGATCACGCCCTGGGCTGAAGGCGGCACTAAACTGCTGAGCCACCTGGGCTGCCCACAACCCAATATTCTTAAGCAGGCAATTCATCTAACATGACAGTTGTAACATCTTATGGCATTTATTTTCTCTTTAAGTCTTCATTCCCACCAACCACACCACCCTTCAAAGGGTAGGCACTGTGTATTATATATGTATTGTATTCTCTGAAATCCCAGTACCTAGCTGAATTATGCCTACATAATGCCAGTGGTTGTTAATGCTTATTGTCTAAACAAATGACTATGAAAAGCTTTTCTAAGTTAAAAAAAGTCTTTAAAAATGGGCAAAAGATATGAGAGAGATAGACAGACCTCCACTAAACACATAGATTCTCCTCCATGTTTTATTCTGGGAAATACAAACCAAAACAATAATTAAATATTTTTCATCCATCAGATGGTATTTAATTGAAATAATTATTTAAATATTAGGTCTTGAAAAGTGGAAACAAGCATTCTCAAATAGTATATATTGATTTAATTTGACAACATCTATCAAAGTGTAAAATGTGCAAATTCTTTGATCTAGCAATTCCACTGTCAGGACTCCATACAGGAGAAAAACTCAATACATGCACAAAAATAGGAGATCCAATAAAGCAGGGTTTGTAATTGAAAAAAAAAAAATGTAGAAACCTTAATGCCCACTAATAGAGGAATAGTAAATAAATGATAGTCAATCCACATTATGAGGACTTTAGATCTTACTACCTTCTTCCACATTGGATTTTCATACACTTAAAAAACAGTATTTCATAGTGGATAGAGACTTACAAGTTGTGCAGAAGGAAAACGAGAGTGATTGAAAGGTCTAAAGTTGGGAGCAGGAGGAGCAGAGGTAAAAAAAAAAAAAAAAAAAAAAAAAAAAAAAAAAAAAAAAAAGGAGGGAGGCATGCCTAGAACTAGGAGACCAGTTAGGTGCTGATAGCCAAGTAAAAGAAGGTGGTAGCTAGGAGACAGAAAAGTAGACAAACCATGAGAAATATTTGGAAAGTAAAACAGAAAGGATTCAGTAAGTAATTATATAGGAAAAGGGAGTGTCAAGGATGAAGCAAGTCTAGGTTCCAAGGCTTGCATAAGCAAATAGATAGTGGTGGCTTTCCCTGAGCCAAGAAACACAAGAACAGAATTGGATGTGGAGAACAGGCAATGGAGTTCTTGAGGTCAATCCTCAACCTGTCCAGATTGAATGAGTGATCTTTAAAACAACCAACTAGAGATACTAGCAGGAACTCAGAAAAGCAGTGTAGGCTGGAAATGGAAGCATGGAAATCACTGACCTACAGATGTGTGGGTGATGTCAAGTGGGACAGAGAAGTGCCGAATAGAAACAGAAATGAGTGGTTGTCAATGGCCAAACTTAACTAATTAGGTGAAGACCAGATCTGGTAACCATAAAGTCCACTGAGACAAGGACCAACTGCCCTCTAGTGGAATCCAGGCCATTTTAACAGCCGGCACCAGGAAATACATTGAACTTATTTTCAAATAACTGTGAGCAAAAACGCTATAGACTTTCTATGTAGGAAAAAAAAAACTCTAAGCAAGTCACCTACCTCCCTCCACAAGGTTCTGGATAAAACAAAGTTTCTGTCTCAACAGAATTCCAAAAAATAAAGCTAATTATGTGTCTGTGTTTTTTAAAGATTTTATTTATTTACTCATGACAGACCCAGAGACAGAGAGAGAGGGAGAGAGAGAGAGAGAGGCAGAGACACAGGCAGAGGGAGAAGCAGGCTCCATGCAGGGAGTCTGACGTGGGACTCAATCCCTGGTCTCCAGGATCACGCCCTGGGCTGAAGGCGGCGTTAAACCACTGGGCCACTGGGGCTGCCCTAATTGTGTTTTTGAAACACTAGTCCATAATACTTTTTCCATAACCCAAACATCTAAAAGTTTCTAAAATCCAAAAGGTTTTTTCACAAACTCAGGTGCAAAACCTGACTTCATGCGAACACATTTGTTATAAAAATCTGACTTGAATTTCCATGAGGCTATTTCTGGTCCTCACTTGTCCCTCTCAGTATAAATATTTAAGTTGCACTTTTCAGCATCAAGGTTAGCCATCAAATGAGCTGCCGCTGTCCTGATTATGTGTGTGTGTGTGTGTGTGTGTGTGTGTACATATGCGCAAGCCCAAAGGTGCATATATCATGCTTATGGGCATAGACTGTAGATGGCTTCACTCCACCTGAACTGCAGGGCAAGACCAGGGTTCTCCTTGCTTCAAAGTCTCCAGGAAATATACAATGCAGTGGACTAAGTTAGACCCTACATCCTGTATCTAATTCTCTTCTTCACATAAATCTTAAAAATTGAGATGGAAAAAAAATCTAGATGAAGATACTATACATGAAAAGTACATAATAAATAGTAATAAGCATTTTCCACTAAAATCACACTGAGGCTCTGAACTTTCCCTCACTACTGATATCAAAAGGTCTATGATAATCTCATTCCTTGTGCTCTTCTGATAGTTGCATGCCCGAGGCCAGGAGCAAGTTAGGGCAGAAATAATGTCAAAATATTTTATCTTCTGTATGCTAAAAACAGAGTAGTTTAAAGTGCAACATCTTCCCCCAAAAAGCAGTACCTTAAATTCATTTAGAATTAGAGACTTTTACATGATGCTTATCCATTCATTCAACACATAGTTATTGTGTGGCTACTAGGCACCAGGCATTGTATTGATTTAGTAAATAAGGTAAAGTCCTCTTAATTCATGTGTAGGGTGAAGAAGCCAGACAGCATTATACCCATTTAACAGATGACAGAAAAAAGATTGAAAGACTCTACATGTCAACAATAATAAGTAATAAGAACAGAACTTGTCTGCAGACCCTCTACCGCTGTTTCTGTCTACTGACCTGTGCCCTCTACCTGCCCTACTGCCCTGCAAACCAGAGGCCAAGGCGGACTTCAGAGATAAAGGCCTAGAGCAGTAGCAGAAGTAAGAGCAGGAGGAAGTCACAGAGCCAGCCAGAACACACACATCCGAGCCCCCAAATGATAGGAACATCACAAAGGCCCCAAAGAAGCCAAAGAGGAGGGTTTAGGAAATGACTGTGATCTCAAAGCCAAACACACTGAAATCCAAATCTAGGTATTTTTAGTTCTCTTCCTAGAATGAATAGAATGGTATAATTTATTTATGGCTGTTATATTTTGTTATAATTTTCCTCCAGTGCTATCTTAACATGAACATTTGAGAAGGATCTTCTACTAAAAAATAGGAAGTAATCCCAAAAATAATAGACCTTGGCTTTATAAGATGCCTTTTTTCCTGCCAGGGGGCTCAGAGCACTTTATGAGGGTACCAGATTTCCAAAAAGCAGGAACTAGATAGGAGGTGTTTCCATAGCCTCTTGGAATTTCCTGAAAAAAGATAAAGGCAAGGAAGGGGTCACCAAAGGCTACAGACACATTGTGTAAAGTCTGTATTCATGCATATTTTATAGACAGGTATGGTAAGAGCTAGAAATGTTACAGTTCTGTAAGCTTTTGGCTCCCAAAGGATTGAGACTAGCCAAAAATGCAGGTAAACAAAATACCAGCTGAAAACTCCTCTACAAGAATGCTTTGGAATATCACACCTGGATTTTGGCTCCAAGCCACCACAAACAGAGTATGTGGGCTTACTGGCACTGAAACAAGAATATCCGTGAGAGAAATCAGGGCAGTCAATGGCTTAGGGGCCTGATAATGGGATATGTTTTGCCTCTTATCTTCTGGCTCATATTCAGCCCAGGTGGAAAGTGACTAAAAATGGCTGCCTTATTGTGGCCTCTAGACGTTTCCACTTGGGTCCTGGTAAACAAGGACCTCTCCCTCAAACAAAGGACCCAAAATGAGAAACTTGGAGCAAATGTCTAACAGATCTGCCAAGAACTCAATGGGCCATAAAAAAGAAAAATAATAATAGTAATAATAAACCAAGAGGAAAAAAGAAAGAAAAATAGGGAGTCAAAAGCCTCCTCATCTTAACAGGTGGTTAGAAACTGGCACAAAGGCTATTCTTGTGGTAAATCCATCTGAGATCTTAAAGGAAAGCTTGTGTAGAGAAGCACAGTAAGGCATGAGAAGGTCAGTTTCCACATTTACAATGTAGACAGCAACATATCAGCCCCAAATAACTCTCAAGTGGAAGGAGATGAAGCACAGCTCGATTTAACTGGACACCTAACTAATGCATGAATGTTTGGAGCCATCTCATTATCTCACTCATAAAGTTGCCTTTAATTTCCAACTTCTTGAGCTACAACCATACTTCTAGGTCAAGTTTTCTTGACTTCAACACTAGCACCATTTTGAGCTGGATAATTCTTTATGGCTGTTCTGTGCATTGTCGAACAGTGTATCTGGCCTGTACTCACTAGATACCAGTAGCAGTCCCACCCTACCCTAAATTGTGACAACCCAAAACATCTCCAGACCTTGCCAGCCGTCCCTGAGGGGGGAAACCTGCGGAGTAAAGAACCACTGCCTCAGATAAAAGACCAAATCAACTCTGGAGCCAGCAAACATAGATTTAAGTTTCACTTTCAGTCTATGTGACATTGGGCATATTATTGACCACTCTGAGCCTCAGCTCCCTTGATGTGCCACTACTACTCTGTTGGGATATTGGTAAGATTAAATGAGATACAAACTAGCATATGGCAGGTGTTCAGTTTTCTTCCCTCCTGCTCTTCAATGACCTCTCAACATACAGATGCCTTCCAAATTATTCTAACTTCTCTTCCACTCCAGCTGTCCAACAAATTTCTTAATTCTTTCTCTGGTCTGCCCCTGAACTAAAATAAAAAAACTAGAGAATTATTCCTTTGCTTTGCCATTACTGGCTGGATAAACTAAGATAGGTTATTTAACCCCTTTTGAATTCTCTAATATTAAATCAATATTATCATCTTGGTATCTCCAAAACTACAGAAGGTTACTCCCCTGCTCAGAAGCCTGACCTGGCCCCACTATTGCTTTATGAGTCATGGAAAACATGGATTGCAGGCTACCTTTACTCAACCAAGTTTATGTCTTATTAAATTGATTCACTAACATGTCTATGCATTAAGATGTCTTGAGGAGATTTTCAAAACAAAACACAGAGGCTCAAGGCACCACCTCCAGAGAGCCTTATACAAGACTAAAGCAGCTATGGTTTTGTCGTGTTTTGTTTTGTTTTGTTTTTTAAGATTTCATTTATTTATTCATGAAAGACACAGAGAGAGAGGCAGAGACATAGGCAGAGGGAGAAGTAGGCTCCATGTAGGAAGCCCGATGTGGGACTCAATCCCCGGACTCCAGGATCTGAGCCAAAGGCAGACACTCAAACACTGAGCCACCCAGGCATTCCTAGTATTATACTTTAGAGGAGAAACTCTGGAAGGGCTCTTGCAAAGAACATCACTAATCAGAACATTAGTTTGAACTCTTCCTGTTTGATGGCTGTCAAAGACAGTTTATGAGTCATACAAGAGAGACCATGTTGTTAGAGTTACAAAATCTACAGTTCCTCTTCATCAACATACCTTGCTGACCAGACTTGGCTCTAAATATCTTGTTGGATAAATAAGAGTTCCAAGTTGATTACTTGGGTAGAAACACTCATTTGAATAAATAAACTATGATATGTTTGTTTTGAAAAAAGTGTCACTATCAATCAAAACATCTTACTACTTTAAGTTTAATTACTATTACTGGCTTGAAAGCTGTTTGATTAGAGTGATTCTCGATGAGGGCTCGATGAGAGAGACATTTGGCAATGTCTGGAAATATTTTTGATTGTCACAACCAGAAAGGGGTTGCTACTGGTCAAAAGTGCCATGATTGAGATCTCTGGTTCTGTGGCATGTTTTCTTATATATCTTGATCTGTGTATTCATTCTTTAGAAGAAATTTCTTGGGTGGCCCAGGTAGCTCAGCAGTTTAGTGCCGCCTTCAGCCCAGGGCGTGATCCTGGAGACCCGGGATTGCGTCCCACATCGGGCTCCCTGCATGGAGCCTGCTTCTCCCTCTGCCTGTGTCTCTGCCTCTCACTCTCTCTTTCTCTCTCTCTGTCTCTCATAAATAAATAAAATCTAAAAAAAAGAAAGAGAAAGAAAGAAAGAAAGAAAGAAAGAAAGAAAGAAAGAAAGAAAGAAAGAAATTTCCTCCTCATCATACTGCTCATTGCAGAGCTATATATAGATGAAGGCAACATGGGAAATTTATATGACTGACTAGCAATTTTTTTCTGGTAATTGGAAAACCCCATTAATCAAGAGTCACTGTTCCAAGAAGAAGGTGTGACAGACCATAGCATACTGCTGCAGCTGGGAATGTGGGCTCTGAAGTTAGCCTGCCTGAGTACGAATCTCATCTCTGTCACTTATCAGCTATGTGACTTAATACAATTTACTTAACCTCACTATGTCTAAATTCCTTCTTCTGTAAATTGGGAGTAATAGCATATCTTACCTCTTACTATTTTTGGGAAGGTAAAATAAATTATAAAGTGTTTAGTGCGTGGCATATAAGAAGTGCTCAATAACTTTTAGTAGTTATGGTCCTCATCATCATTGTTATCGTAATCATCATCATCATCATAAGTAAAGATCATTGCAAAATTAAATTGCTAAACACAGTGCAAACTCAAATAAACTCATGTCTGAAGTTGACAGGACACTAGAGCAGTGGCCCCTTACTTTGACTGGATATTAGAATCATGTAGAAAGCTCCTTTAAAACCTTACAGCCCAGGCCACACTACAGACCAATCAAATCAGAATTCCTGGGGAGGGGAACCAGGAATCAGCACTTTTTTGAAGTTTTCCATATAATCCTAATGTTGAGGACCACTGTGTTAAAGTTACTAACAAAGTATATCTCTTAGTAGGATGACAAAAGGAGAGTATATTTTAAAAAGAAACAAAGGTTTGTATAAGAAGTAAGAGGCGGGGGATAATCTTTGAGTTAATAAATGCATTCAGATTAATAGAGATATGAAGACAAGTATGCCACAGTCCCTAACCTTTAAATATTTTACAATCCCCTTACCAATAAAATATATATGGTGTTATGGGTACAGGAAGGAAAAAGCACTGAAATATAGCTATGTGAAAAAATGACAGTAAAGAATTTACATAGAGTTGAGAGACAAAAGAAAAGTCCTATAGAAAGTTGGGGAGGTAGGAATGCCCCCAAATAGCTTAAGAGTAAAGATCTGTCACTTAGGCTAAGGTGACAAAATTTTCAAAATTAAAAAGCAATCACACTGTTAGTTCAAAAAGGAATTCTGAATAACTAAAAAAAGTTATTTGTTGATTTTTTTAAAGATTAATTTCACAGAGATGAAGTTCTTTATTTCCTCATCCCAGAAAGTATAGCAAACCAAACATACAATCTTAAACAGTGGTCTACTCTATCAGGTGCTTGGGTGACACAGCCAGTTAAGCATCCAACTCTTTATTTTGGCTTAGGCCCTTGTCTCAGGGTTGTCAAATCGAGCCCAAGTCAGGCTCTGTGCTAAGCACAGAGTCTGCTAAAGTTTCTCTCTCCCTTTCCTTCTGCCCCTACCACCACCACCACAATTACATTGCTCTCTCTCTCTCTCAAATAAATAAATAAGTCTTAAAAACAACAACAACAACAACAACAACAACAACAACAATGCAGGGTGTGCCCAGGTGGCTCAGCCAGTTGAGCATCTGCCTTCAGCTTGGGTGGTGATCTTGGGGTGCTAGGATCCAGCCCCGTGTACAGATCCCTGCTCAGCAGGGAGTTTGCTTTTCTCTCCCCCTTTGCCCACCCTCGTCCCTGCTCATATTCTCCCTCTCTCTCTCTCTCTCTCTCTCTATCTCTCTGGTCTACTCTACTAAGCCAAATGTGTTATAATATTGTGCCAACACCATATGAGATGACAACACCCAAGGACATTCACAACCACCAGTTGCTTTTATTTTTTCTTAAGATTTTATGTATTTATTTTAGAGAGAGAGAGAGAGAGCACAAGTAGAGGGAGGGACACAGGGACAAGCAGACTCCCAGAGTGCAGAGCCCGATGTGGGCTTGACGTGAGGCTCGATCGCAGGGCCCTGAGATCAGGACCTGGCCAAAGTCAGATGCTTAACCAACTGAGCCACCCATGTGCCCCAACAACCACCAGTTTAAATGCAGACCACTAAATGACCCACTTTCAATCAAGTGAACTCATTAAAGAAAATAATTGGACATTTTCTACTCTTACCCCCAGAATCAATAATAGTAATATAACATTTTGTGTACAAAAGACTTACTAACAATCAGGACCTAACCACCTTTTAAGGGTGAGAATGCCAAAAAGCACTATTAACAGAAACTTATATCCTTTTGGCCTAGGTGTCAGTCTCTGGAATACCAGAGTTCTTTTTCTTTCATTTGACCTCTACTTTATTTTTTTTTTTTGACCTCTACTTTAACTTAAAATAAAAGCAAGTGCAATCTTTATTTGGTAACTGCTAAAACAAGTGGTTCTGTATATTGGAAGAAATTTTCTATGTGTGCATTTGCCTCTCCAAAGCCCTATTAAAACCTAACTGTGGGAGCAAAGCTACCCCCTCACTGGAGTCAGGCCCAAGCCTTGATATCTTCCTTTGTGTTTCTATGTGCATCCTATTATGGACCTATGTAACAATGCAAGACCACCACACAGGGTGGGGAGGAGCTTGAATTATAGCAGCTGTGGTCACAATGCAGGAATTGCAGCATACTGTGAAATTCTCCATAGCTCTGGATCACAATTAGAGTAGCACCTGTGCAAAACAGGTTTTTTCTGATCCCCTAGAAAGCCCTCTATTTTATGTAGGCCTGAACTGTGTTTGTTGTCCTTAAGCCAGTTCCCTGCCTTGGAATTTAGACAGTGGTTCAACTGCTCAATTTCATCCCTCTAAAGCAATCCAGAGAGTTCATGGGAGATATATCAATGAGTCAGTTCATTCCTGCCTTACCCAACCCTTCTCTATGTGATTCCCTGGGAAAGATAACTTTTACAGAGATGAAAAAGAATATCCTTTGTCTATGATACAGAAAGGCTTTTCATGAAGTCAAATCTTCTACGTATTGATGGCATGAAGGAAGATTGGGGGAAGGGTGTGATTGCTCCCTTTCAGTAGGACCTACTCCACAAGTGAAAGAGGCACAACTGCATGCCCCAAAGGAAATGGTTACCAAAATTGAGTCTATCGCTTAATGCTAAAAAAATTTATGTGGTTTCTGCTTAAAAGTCATCAGAAGAATGTCATTCTTGGACACCACTAAAAACGTGATTAAGACAATTGTTCAGAGGTCCACAATAGGGACAGGAAATGTCAGAATCAAATTTTCAGGCTCAATTATTCATCTCATAAATAAATTTTGAAGATGGGTTTGTCTTATGAAAGTTGAGAAGTACAGTGTTAACAATTATGCAAACCCTGAACACTTGGCTCCATGAAACCATTTATGTTGGTCTTGGAATGCTCTCTGGATCCAAGTAGCTGACAAAGTTTTTTATTATTATTATTAATAACATAAGGCTTTAAGGAAGGTATGAGATCTTTGAGTAAAGACACTCTGGACTAATTCCATTTTCCAATCTTATAATGGTTGCTAATTTTCTACTTATACTTTGCTCTTATCTCTCCTTTAGTAATAATAATTCATTATTCAATGCAGATGAATTCAAAGTCAAAATACTGGGTCCTTTAAGAAGTTTTACAGAAATATTTGCACAAAGGAAAATCAGTTAAAATCTTAGTAGGTAATGATTATAATAATTGTTCTCCTGACCACTAGGAATACTCCTACAGAATAGCTCATTGCTATTTCATATCCATCATAAGTTATCAGAGCAAGCATGCATCCCATTGAGAATTTTAATGAGGTTTCTAGTGCTTTCATGGTCCTCATTGTTCAAAATAGTTAAATAAATGAAAATATATGAAACTTTGTGTAAAACAACAAAAACAAACAAACAAAAAACACCTACAAGCCCTAGGCCCTGACCCCTAGGGGCTTACATTTCTAATCAATAGATAATATTTGCACATAGCTAGCAACACATGTTTAAATGAATTTCGTACTATGCACTCAGCATCGTGCTAGGCACTATGGAGGTTTCAGAAGTATAAAATATGCCTCATCCTCAAAGAGGAGTGCAGTAGAATTAGAGAGATAAGATTAATGCTAGAAAGGAGATCAGCAAGGACTAGAAAGATTAAAGAGAAGTTCAGGAGTTGTACCTTTAGGTAGGCCTTGAAGGATAGATAAGATTTGAACAGAATAAAAGTATTTAGGCAGGCTAGGATAAAGAATATATGAAGGCGAAATGAGTATGGCAGTCACATAGGATTTACAAGGGGATTCCCTGATCCCTTTTTTTTTTTTTTTTTCTGGTCTTATTAGATCCATCTGATAGGGACAAGGTTAAAATTATTTGAAAGAATTTTGCCTCCTCTACATGCACTTTCTATGGAAACAGAGAGACAAGGGAGCCTTTGAAAGGGAGAACAGTGATAGCTCAGTGGATTAGAAATGCCTGTGTCTGGGAGGAAAAAAGTCGGAAGGATTGTAATTACAATACAGTGTATCAAGTGTTGTCATGGAAACATACAGTCCTGGAGCAGGAAGATTCCAGGAAGACATGACTCCTTTTATGCAGCTAGGTGACCACACACACACACACACACACACACATCCATCACGGATCTGGTTAAACTTGGCTGCCAATTATACAGCCTATGAGAGTGCAGAATTCTCTGGGTGATGTCCAAGTTTCACATCCTTCTCTCTGATTTCATGCTCTCCCATCCCTACACTTCCAGGACTCCACATGGAGTCTCTTTATTGGCTTCCACTAAAAATCCACTCATGCTCAAGTATTTCTTGGATTTATTACCTTGATTACAAATTAAAAGTCACAAAGAAAGATTGCATTATAGAGTTGTGACCCACCATTATTTGAGTGGGTTCACCAGTACCGGTCTCTCCTTTCCTCCCTTCCAAGAAGTAAGCAAATTCTTTGCTGTCTAGCTCAAAAGAGTTCCATCCATATCCTTGGAATCTCATTCTATACCCCAAGCACTTTCATAAGCGTTTATCCAACTAAGTGAACTCCAGTGAATGTAATTTTCTGCACCTTATTAAAATTTCTTCTAAGTGAAGGAGAAAAAGGGGAATATTAGCAGTCTGGACAGCTTTTACCAAGTTCTCCCCCACAGAAAAAGGTAAGGAGAAAATGCAGCATGTGGATTACCTAGCTTGCAGTTCTCCTCCATACCACAGACCTTCCTCACCCTACAGCCTTCACATTCCCCATTCTTCTCCAATGGCCATAGAGAAATCCAATCTCTAACAATTCTGTTGGAATCCTCTTCTGGCTTTGCCTCTTTATTTACTTGAAGGGTCTCTCACACTCAGCCCAACACACAAAGTCCTTTCTGGCAGCACAGGTCTCCAAAGAATCAGAGAGAAGTCTATGAATGCAGCACTATCATTAATACAGTCAACAGCACCAGGCTTAAGGGAGCCCCAGGAAGGGGGTGCAACTCCCAATGTAAACCCTATGCCACATTTTCTTCACCCTCAGAGTCAGACCCATACTGGAGGGGATATTGTTAAGTGGGCCCCCTACGTTCTGCAGCTCTTTCTTCTAGGGCCTCAGCAACATACAAAAAATGTTAAATGTTCATATGAGCACCTTTGCTCATAGTGCTGGAGTAGTCACCTCCCTGGCTTCTTTCATATTTCCTGAACTTGATTTCTGAAAGAGCAGTGGTTTTTCCTGTTGGTTGGAGTTTACCACAAAATGTCTCTTCTCTTAATTCACAAAACCACACTGCATACCAGGAAGTGCTAAGTATGTTCTTATGTCCCTTATACTGACAAAAGTTACCACCCATATTGTTTACAATTCAGCATATACCTGGCTCCTTTATGAAGTAGCCAATATTAAATAGTGCAGTTTCCCCCAAAGGCTATATTGCTTATCTCAGAATGGTTACTGCAACTTTACTCTAAATTTACATGGAACTTCCAAAATCATCAGGATTTTTAGCCAATCCAACAAACCCCTAATCTCCGTGTACAATACACCCTACAGTTTAGAAGTCATTCTAAGGCTGTGCTGTTGGTTCAGGTCTGCCCCTTAATGCCAATGCCATTTTGGACAGGACTCCAAAATGAACATATATCAAATAGGGAACTTGGAGTTGTGTTTAAACTTGGAAAAACCCAAATTCTATAGGACTGTGAAAGGCAAAATCCTCCTCATGATTCTTTTGAGTGCTCCAGACTGGTTTCTTTGGGCTCTGCCTCTATACTCCCACACATCAGTCTAGGCAGGAAGCCCAGTATGTTTACTGGTTTCTACAAAAATCTACTCACACCCATTTTTTGAGTGTAGAACCTTTAGGAGGGTTTGGGAACAGTTTCATGGGGAAAGATCACACCCCATCTTTCTCTAGTCCTCTCTCTCTCTCTCTCTCTCTCTCTGTCTCTCTCACCCTCTCTCCCTCTCTCTGTCTGTCTCTCTCTCTCCCAGAAACAATAGAAGAAAGGAAAAAGAACATGAAGGCAGAAAAAAATGGGCTCTTTGAAGAAAAAACAAGAACACATGGTAAATTAGTGGGGGAAAGCTGAATCCCTACAATGGAAGTGCACAGAAGAAAGATTTCTGATACATATATTTTTAGTTAGAAGCAGCCGAGGGAAATACGTGACTGCTGACTGAAACTGAATCTATTAGACTGAACCATATGACATTGATAATATTCAATTGTGTTTCTCCTGTGGAAATAACAATGCCATATGATTCAACCAAACCTAAATAACCAGGCAATTCAGTAGATGATTACTCAATTTGAGGAGGATGGTAAGAAATAATTGTTTGATACGTGATTCATTTATTTATTTTTTGCCTAGTAGTTCTAAGTTAATAAAAATACAAGCAGAGATTGAAGCTATGACTAAAACATAATAAGATCAACTGTTTGTATTTATTTCTTTACATCTTTAGTATTTATATACATATATTCAAATATGTTTTATATTAAATGTGTATGTATTTACATATTTTAATTATGAAGTCAACTGTGCTATATTATAATCTCATTAATAATCAAGCAAATGGCTATTAGGAGGGCCAGGTAACTTTTTCATTTTAATTTGTGTATATGTATTGGATAATATGTCTAAGTTCTATGAAGAATAGAATAGAAAAGATATCACAGTTGTCATTCAGAGGCAGCCAGGGAATAAAATGACAAATGAGTCTTATGTTAGATTTTTTTCCTCACCCTAAAATGAAAATAAGATGGGGGAGGAGAATTACTAGAATTGGGTGTAGGAAAACTAGTATATGAAATCTATAATCAAGTAGAAACACAACTCTTATCAGAGGAAAATATCACCCATGAAAGCATAGACATTGTTATTCTTCAACACAGCTCACTAATGGAATGGGATTCTGTGCCAGTGAGTATAAAGCATAATAATACCATAACTATGTATATGGCTAGCTTGAGAATTTGTTTTGCAACTTTACTTGCTCCAAGAAATGATAAATTGAAGTTTAACAAATACAATAATTTTTGGTCTTTGTTTATTTCCTTTTAAAAGAAAAAGAAAGAACAGAAACTTCACAGTTGGGAATAGAAAATAACTTGTGGATATGGATTTTACTGCAAGCTATGCATCTGAGTTAAAGATGTTAATGCCGAATTCGCCCACCAAGATCAAAACTCCTACAAAACTCTTCCAGCTGCAGCATTTATGGCTCCAGGTTTTGTTTCAGAAAGTGAGGAATATGTTCCAGCATTATGATCTTATTTCTCTTTCTTGCCTGTTGTAAGCATAACCACAGTCTGCTCTGTTAATGCTATGGAAATGTTCATTTGGCATTGTTCTTCCCACAACCATGGAAACACCTGCTTCCAAATTAATTTATAATCTATTTTACACCTATGGCTGCAAGCCACATTCTTGGTTGGTTTCTTTTTTTTAAGAATTTTGGTATAAAGCATATAAGAAAGTTATAATGTCTGCTTCTTCTCTTTTCTGCTCCTCATGACATAATGTTGGCTTTTACACATTTCATTTTATGTCCAGCTTTTTAAGATGTTAATAATATGTAAAGATATGTGATATGTTAAAATATATGTAAAGTTTTTTTCAGTCTTTCAAAGCATATCCCAACACAGATATTGTACACTACACATACTTTTCTTGAATCTTGGTCTCAATTTCTCTTTTTATTTGGCCAGACTAAACCATGTAGTAAAGCATCTTTGGAGTTAGTTTAACAAAGAAAGAAATCTGAATGTGCCCTCAGTTTCAGTAACCAAATAAGAATGATTCACTTTTGTAAAAATAGTTATTTCCCCATAGATTTTATGGTAAGGTAAAGGGAAGATATGTTTAATATATTCCAGATGATCCTATGGAGGGATTATGAAAATCAATTTAACTACTGTTTCCTTGATTTTACAGAACTCTACATCTAAAACAATATTTAAGCTATTTTAAATATGGTACTGAGAATGATATTGAATTGGTATATGTTAATTTTTTAATAAATATCTTATAAAAGTAAGCACTCCTTTTTCCCAACAAAGGAAACAATAAATACAAAAGTGAATCAACTTTAGTAAGAGAAATACCTAGTCTGACGAAAAACAGGCAACTAAAATAAATGACATCACATTGTCTTCAAACATTTGTCATTATCAGATCATGAATAGTGATATTATGCTTAATATCTACAGAAAAGGAAAAATAAAAAAATATTCAAACTAAAAATGTTTACTCTTGGGATCCTTGGGTGGCTCAGCGGTTTAGCACCTGCCTTCAGCCCAGGGCGTGATCCTGGAGACCCAGGAGCGAGTCCCGCATCGCATCAGGCTCCCTGCATGGAGCCTGCTTCTCCCTCTGCCTGTGTCTCTGCCTCTCTCTCTCTCTCTCTCTCTCTCTCTGTGTGTGTGTCTCTCATGACAGCCATTTATTAAATAAATAAAATATTTTTTAAAAAATGTTTACTCCTTTTAGTTCTGAACTTTATTTAAAAAAAAGAGAGAGAGAGAGAGAGCAGAGAGAATGTGAGAATGGAAGCATTTCCTTCCAATAGCAAAACCTGAGCTTGCAAGTCAAGGATAATACTATTCAAGTATTCCAGGTTCCCAAACAGGGCGTGAGTCATAATTCATGAGCATCAAAACTAAGGATGATTGCTTGCTTCTTTCCAGTACTGAAAGATGGTCTGTGTAACTTAAGGATGGAAACAAATATGTTTAGCCTCTAAGGATTTCATGGGACATTATTATAAGAGAAGAAATTCTTGTTGCAATCATTGCCATCATTTCCCTATAAGTTAACAAATACAACAAAGAGGTAGTAAATTAACTTTTTAAATTAGTGTCTCAGGGACTTTTGACCAATATTAAATGGTATTCATTTCTTTCTTATTAAATTTTCACGCAAATACATACTAACTTACAAGAGATCGTTGATATTTAAGTTTTTGTAATATGAGATGTAGGTCACAATCATTTAAAGTCTCCTGAATTATGTTGTTGTTGCTTCACCATTGTTTATCATACCGGCCTACAAGTTCACACAAGAGTGTCAGAAGAGGATGCCTTTACAATTCACAGACTAAGACTCATAATTCAATCCCTCAGAGTCTCAGGGCATTCTTTCCTTCATCTGTCTACCTTAGTAACCTTTAAATTAAAAATAAAAAGATTCTTATGTGAAAGAAACAAATGTCAGGTACATTAGGAGACTTAACTTTGTAGGAAGGGATTAGTAACATTACCTTGTAAAATGATGAGGAGCCATTGCCTAATTGGTAAACCATTCCCTTCAGACCACAGTATTAGTCACTTATTTGTTTACTTTTTGTTTCATGGATTATATTTGCTTACTAGATTTTCCCTGTATAAAGGGCCTTCATGCCCTGCCACATTAGTGGTGTTTGTGCTAGAGTATGAACCTGAAGATCAGGGGCTGACACATAGAAGGACACTATAGTTTAATACAAAGTAATGGATGCATTAGCTGTGAAATAAACACTTCTACAAGGTCTGAAAGACCCATAAGGTACTCATTATTTGGGGAACTGTAATTTTAATGGTTCATTTGGTGTTAAGAGAAAAATAAATCTTATTTTGGTTATTCATTTCTGGGCAACAAAGGGGCTCTTCGCCCTTTCAATAAGCAAGCTTCCAGATTCTTGTAGAAACTGTCTCAAGGCATTATTAGAGGATGATTAAGATTGTGGGTATAGGAAGACATTATTGACAAACTTTTAACCTTTCAGTTATAACCTATATAAGAACAGAAAAACATCCTTAAGGATAAAGTTCTCTTCTTTTCCTGACTTTCTTTCTAACTCTGGTGACATCATGAATACTGCTCCTCTTTGAGTTGTCTTCATTTTCCCAAGAAATTCTCCCAAAATATGGGCAGCTTTCAGGGTTAAGATCTCAGGCTTCCATCAATTCCTGCTTCTTTAAGGATTAAATGAGAACTTCACTTACTACAGCTATGCTGGTGACTCCCAAATATACATTCCCAATCCTAATATCCCGTAAGAATTATTTGCCTACATTTCTCAGAAAGTAACACCATGGATATGTCCAAATCCCATATTTCCCTGACAACTAGTTCTTTATCCAAATCCCCCACTTCAATTGTTTATCACTGTAAACTTTTTTACCTATCCACAACTCATTCCCCTTCCCTGCTTCATTTTTTCTTTAAAGAACTTACCATCAGCTCATATGCTATATATTTTACTTTTTACATTTTTATTCTCTGTGTCTCCCTCTCTTGAATGTTAGCTCCAAAAAATCAGGAAGTTTTCAATGTCTTTTCAGTGTTTTTTTCACTGTATTCCAGTATGAAAAATATATTACATATCAATATATACTCAATGAATGAGTGAAAAATAAGTTGATATGTGAAAGAATGAAGCCATAATTATCCAAAACCTCTAGACCAGAAAAATTAGAATATTTAAATCTGATCTCACATCTGTCCTGAATATCTAATTAGTTGCCAGTCCTATGATTTGTCCTTTCAACGTTTCCTCTCCACCAAATCCAAACCCTAAATGCCTCACACATACGGATTTAAAACAAAAAGTCTCCAGGCTCCTTCCATTTCAATCACTTCCTCCAGATGACTCTTTTTTAAACTCTAGTTTTCATCACTCTACAGAATACACTCTATTCTTTGTAAATTTCATAGCCTCCTTGGTGCAGTCTCTAAACCCCTCTATAACCTGACCCCACTTTACTGATACATTCTAATTCCCAGTTACTACTCATCACTCTTGCTTCTCTTCCTCTTAGGCTAAACTTGTGACTAGCCCCTCTTAGATACAATGTTCATTCATACTTCATGCCTTTATGTAGGCAAATTTCCACCCGCCAAAATCTTTCTTCTCCCCATTTATGCAAATCCTATGTATTTTTGAGATCTGACTCCAGCTACATTCCATTAAACTCTTTGAAACCTTCACCAACAACCACAGTGCAAATTAATTCCTGCTTTGTCTGGTCTCTGGAAACGCTGTCTGCACCTCACATTCCATCACTGTTTGCCAATGGTTTCATGGCTTCATAACGGCTCCCCATTAGATGGTGAAACAAAGTTGAACCATTCTCATGGCCAGTCTTAGACCAGTGCTGTATCTAACAGAAACAGAAGTCCAACTCAAAACTCAAAGATACACTTAGAAACACCTTAAATTTTTACTAAGATTTTTCAAAGAGAAAGCATATCCCCTCAAGATCCTCTTTTTCATTGTTATCTCTTAAGTCTTCATAACAGCTGCTCAGTAATCATTCTCTCTCTCTCTCTCTCTCTCTCTCTCTCACACATACTTATCTTCTCTACCCTTAAAACTCTAGTCCATACTACTGCTTTATTTCTCTCAGCATCCCTTACATTTCAATCTATTTTTCTTCCTGAATAGTTCTCTGCCCTGTGTCCTGGATATAAATTTAGACTTTGGGAGCTCCTTTAAATAGCATACCCCAGACATTGATCAGAACAAACCCCAGTTCCTGGGACTGTTGAAGCAAAAACAAAAACAGAAACCTCCTCTTCCTTCATAGATAGAGAAAGAGGAAAAGGTTAACAGTATCTGCCAGGCTAATTTTTTTATTCTTATCATATCTTTCACCTAGTTAGACCTTGGTGGTTATCTACAAATAAGGATATACTACTTGCTCCCCCAAGGACATTTTCTATCAGTTTTCAAATATCTCTAACCTCTCTTCTACTCCCAAGGGGCTGAAAGACTTATTTTAACAATAAACTTTATTTTCAGGTCGACTGAGTCAGACGTGGACTCTATCCTGAAGCTCCAGCTACACTCCCTCCTCCAGTAGCATAGCAGCAATTTCCATGCCCCTGATTTCCACACATACACAAGACACTCATCTGATGTAAGAGCACATCAGATGAGTGTCTTGTTCCACAACAGCTCTTTCCTCCAGATGTTTTCTCCTCTGCTGGAGAGAGATAATCTGGACACTTAGTTGTTTTTCTCCAAGATGACACTGTTGGCATCTGCAGACAAAACAGATCATTATGTGACAATGGAACAGCCTCAAGGCCATAGAATATTGCACAGCCCAACCCCAGGAAACATCTGCAGGTAGAAATATCCACAGCAGATTGGGGAGGAAAAGAAAATGATAGACACAATGTGGCAAAAGGAAGGGCAGTGGCAAATACAAGACAATTTTCATAATTACATAGGGGATGCCCTCATTTTCCATAATAACTGGTGATGGGGGACTTTGGAAGAGCTAAAGTCTGTCAATAGAGGCAGTTTATGTACAGAACTAAGAATACAATACTGTTTCTATGATTCATATTTTACTCCTTAGCTCTGCAACAGGGAAAACAAGGGACAAATGTAAAAAAAAAAAAAAAAAATAAGCACATCCACCTCAAAGGGCTCTTGTAAAACTTACAATGTGTGGCAAGTGTGAACATAGAGCCTGGCACATAGCAGGAATGTACTGAATAGTTCTCTCCCTACTCTTCTTCCCAACCCCTCCGTAAATAGAATCCATATTTTCCAAAATTTTATTCATTAAAAAAAATATTCATTAAGCATTTACTAGACATTGGAAATACAGTGGAGAATAGAACAGAAATAATTGATTGTACCTTACTAAGAGATAGGCACAGACCACATGCTTAATAAATACTTGTGTACTGACAAGATTAATCCCTAGTACTCCACTGGAATCCTCATACCCTGGAGAGCTCTAACCTGGTTCTGCTATCACAGAAGGTAGTTAATGTTGACTTTATGCTTAAAGATAACCAAAAAATGGAATAAAATAGGTGTCCTGAGGAAAAAGAGATGGCTGACAGACCCAGCTTGAAAATGAATTGCTAAAATGTCTATCTCCATCAGTAGGAATAAAATCTGGCAAATTCCAAGAGGGATAATATCAACATTTACCTTACCAGACCATGCCAAAGTCCATCATAAATCAAAGTGGGAAAGAGTCAAACAAAAATTTTTACTAATGAGATCTGTTGTTACAGTTTTATGTGTATCATTCAAGTTATACAAGCTAATTATCATAGCTTACAATAAGCATTATAAAAGGTCAGTTTATAATTGGATTCCATTTAAACAAAGAATATTGGGAGCACCTGGGTGGCTCAGTTGGTGAAGTGTCTGGCTTCAGCTCAGGATGTGATCCTGGGGTCCTGGAATCAAGTCTCGAATCAGGCTCCCTGCTGAATCAGGGGAGCCTGCTTCCCTCTGCCCCTTGCCCCTTTCCTCTCTCTCTCTCTCTCTCAAATAAATAAATAAATAAAGATTTTTTAAAGAAACAAAGAATATTGAATAAAATGGATCCCTACACTTTAAAATATACTGAACTTTAAAATATATCAATAGGGACACCTGAGTGGCTCAGTTGGGTAAGCATCTGCCTTAAGCTTGGGTTATGATCCTAGGGTCCAGGATCAAGCCTTGCATCAAGCTTCCTGATTGGTGGGGAGCCTGCTTCTCCCTCTCCCCCTTCCACTCCCCCTGCTTGTGTTCTCTCTCTCAAATAAATGAATAGAATCTTTAAATAAATAAATAAAATATATCAATAAATTATTATTTCTTAGTATCTTGAAACTGTTTGGTACAGGACCCATAATATAAACCATATCTTCTTGGGTCCCACATTCCAAGGAAACATTTTCTCAGTCAACAAACTATTAAGGGATGCCTGAATGGCTCAGCAGTTAAACACATCTGCCTTCGGCTCAGGGCCAGAGCCTAGAGTCCCAGGATTGAGTCCTGCATCGGGCTCCCTGCATACAGCCTGCTTGTCTCTGCTTATGTCTCTGCCTCTCTCTTTCTGTGTCTCTCATGAGTAAATAAAATTAAAAAAAAAAAAAAACTATTGGATACCTGCTTACCACTTAAGATACTCTTCTATTCTCTGGAAAGATGATGATGACTAAGATAAAATATCATGAGATATGGCATTTATAGATTAGTGTGCAGAAAAATAAAGAAACACAAACAGTGTAACCAGTACTCTGATAGAGGATGGACAATTAAAGAACAGTAAATCCTCCCTGGGGGACAAGAGGAGATCAGACAAAGTGTCCCAAGAAAATGGTTCCTAAATTAAGCCCTGAAAAATATATAGGAGTTTGTCAGATAGATGTGAGTAGAAGTGAGGAACAGAAGGGGCATTCTAGTCACAACAAAGAAATATGAGAATGTGGTAGGTTTGGGGAACCACAAATATTAGCTCTGTATGGTTGTTCTAAGGAGTGAACCTACCATTAGACAGTGTTATCAATAAGGGCAAAGAAAGTACAATCTTATTCACCATATTTCCAAGAGATCCCCTGGTGCATAGTAGGTGTTCAATAACTATTAAATGAATAAGATCTCAAACCATAGTAGAGGAGTCCCAAATTATGAAAATTTTTATGTGTTGTGCTATAACTTGATCCTTTATAGGATAGGTACCTCGAAGAATTTAAGGCCAGAGAATGACATGACTAAATCAGTTTTAGAAAATTACCCTGGCAGGTTTTCAGAAGACAGACTAAAGAGGAATAAAAAAAAAAAAAAAAAAAAAAAAAGTAGGTAGATCAGGTTGGAAGTAACTGCAAGAAATGATGAGACCTGAACCAGAGCAAAGCCAAGGGCTGAAAAGAAGGGGAAAATTGGGAGAATCTTTCAGAAATAAGAACTATAGTGCCACAGGACAATTTAGTTGGGGGTAGGGCAGAAGAGGAAGCCTAGAATAGCACCCAGGTGTCTGACATCTGCCACTAGGAAAATACTGTTGTAGTTCAACAATATAAGAAATATGAGTAAGTATCCTCTGTAAAACTATTTATTAAAAACATTCACATGTATATACAATAAGAATCCTGGACTAGATATGAAAATACATGTTGGAAAAGTTGGACTATTTCATGATTTATTTATTCATTCAAAGAATATTTAATGAGCTCCTACTTTGTGTCAGGCACTATACTAAGTAGTCACTAGGGAACCACTTGTGGGAAAAAAACAAATATGGTCCCTACTCTCATGGAGCTTACAGCTTTGTGTGGAAAACAGGCTATCAATTATATTACAGGCAGACAGGTGACAAATTATGTGAGGCTTTAAAGACCATGTTAAGGAGGTTGCCATTATCTTAAGAGCTTTGGACAGCCATGGAAGGGTTTTAGGAAGTAAGAGTAAGGAGATCACTAAATAAGATTTTCACTTGAACAGGATCACTCTGGTTATTTTGCAGTGGATTGTGGTGCATTGTAGTGTTCTTTTAGGAGGCCCTTACAGGTCGAGGCCAGAGGCAAATGGACCTTAGATTCCAAATAAAAGAACTGACCAGTATGATTATTTTGGTGGTTTATAACCAACTTCCATTATGAAAGGTCAGAATCTTGTACTGCACTAGCTATTAAATATTTTGAATATAAATCCACTGCTAGGGAGGTCATGGTGGAGGAAGAAAGAGGTAGATGGACTGAAGAGGTTTCTAGGAGGTAGAATTAATATCCCTTTAGCATGCAATAGGCTTTCCACCGGTCACAAGCTTCCTCTGGCTATTGACCCTGAGAAGGTAGAAGGTAGTGAGGACACAGGAGGAAGGAGAAAGCCCGCCCATTTGGCAGCAGTGAAAAGGCACATCCCCTTTCTTATTTCTATTCCCCGTGTTGGCACTTGGCCACCTCCATTTCCAGGGACAGTACCACTTAGCCTTTGGTTTTATAAATGAGGAAAATTAGGGACTAGAAAGTAACAATCCCAGACTACTCTTAGTCTATCATGAAACAAATTGTCCAATGCTTGTTTTTCCACACAGAAAGGTCAAGCATGTTTTCAATAATACACTTAACATGTGTTGCTCTTTGGCCAACATGACTAATAAAACCTACCTGTCTTGTATAGATTCTTTGCTTCTTCACTCTGACTTGTGTTCCTTATGCTATTCACAGCAGCCAAAGAAAGCAGAGCAAATGGAACTCACCAATTTGTTCCTTATTGCAACTCAGCTCAGATAAAAGGCTCAGTTGATAGGGGGATAATTAAACCTTTGTTCTAAATGAGCTTATAGGATTATCCCTAGGTTTCAGTTCTCCAAGTCATTTTTGTCTCCAGGTGCCATACATAATCCCATGTTGGCTAGAAGCAGGACTGGGCAAGCAGGAAAATTATAAAGTATTAACTAAGGCAAAAAATCAGTTACCAATCAATACACTTTTATTGAGCTGCTGCTTTTTTGAAAGTCAGTATCCTAGCTTCTCTAGGGGGTATAAACTACAGTACCTTCAAGAAGCAAACAATCCTAGGATGCCTGGGTGGCTCAGCAGTTGAGCATCTGCCTTTGGCTCAGAGCTTGATCCTGGAGTCCTGGGATCAGTCCCACATTGGGCTTCCTGCATGGAACCTGTTTCTGCCTCTGCCTATGTCTCTGCCTCTCTTTTTCTCTCTGTGTCTTTCATGAATTAATAAATAAAATCTTTAAAAAAAAGTAAACAGTCTTACTAATTAAACACACACACACACACACACACATCTAAGCAATAGCATCAAATGAAGCACAAACAATAATTGTTTGAGGGTTCTCGGGAGAGTGATGTTTGAGGGGTGGCCAAAAACAAGGGCAGAGCTGCCAGTGATGGGTAAGGTGATGTAAAAAGCAAGTTCAAAAGAAACATAGTCCAAAATGGGTGAATCGAATCTGGAAGATCAGGAAAGGGGTGGGGGAAAGATTGACTTTGGGACAATTTCAGAGATTTAGGAGAGAAGTTGGATTTGTTTGTTTGTAGGTTGGTTGATGGGCTTTCAGATATATTTTTATCTGCTTAACTGTAATGGTTGAGGAGGAATTAGAATAGAAAGAAAAGGCCTATATCGTCTACTCTGACAGATAACTTAAAGCTCAAGAAGTATTTTTCTTACTTATTTTCACTCTTTTTCGCCTGTGCTTTTGATATTACATCCAAAATATCACCACCAAGACCAATGTCAGGGAGCTTTTTCCTGTATTTTTTCTAGAAGTTTTAATGGTTTCCGATCTTATGCTTTAAGTCTTTAATCCATTTCAAGTTAATTGTTGTGAGTTGTGTAAGATAGAGATCCAATTTCATTCTTCTGCAGTTTTTCCAGCCTCATGATAAAATTTTCAGAGATGAGAAGTTTATTCTTATGAATAAGCAAAGAAAGTGGTTTCTTTTTTTTTTTTTTTTAAGATTTTATTTATTTACTTGAGAGAGAGAGAGAACATGAGTGGGGAGAGGGAGAGAGGGACAAGCAGACTACCCCCTGAGCATGGAGCCTGATATGAAGCTCAATCCCATGACCCTGAAATCATGATGTGAGCTGAAGATGCTTCACCAATTGAGCCACCCAGAGGCCCCAAAAGTGGTTTCTTCAGATGGAATCTACTCCTGGTTAAGACTGTTCAAATTACAACAAAGGATTCAGAGCATAAACTTAGTTGATAAATCAGTGACAGGATTTGAGGATTGACCTCAATTTTGAAAGTTCTACTGTAGATGAAATGTTATCAAACAGCATCACATGCTACAGAGAATTAATTCATAAAAGAGAGAGTCAGTCAATGAGTTAAACTTCTTATTTTAAGTAATTGCCATGGCCACCCCAACCTTCAGCAACCACCACCATGATCAGTCAGCAGCCATCCATATTGTGGCAACACCTTCTAATCAACAATAAAATTAAGACTCCCTGAAAGTTCAGATGATGGTTAGCATTCTTTAGCAATAAAGTATTTTTTCATTAAGGTATATACATTTTTAGATGTAATGCTATAACACACTTAGTAGACTATAGTATACGTAAACATAACTTTTATATGCACTGGGAAACCAAAAAATTCAGTTGACTCACTTTACTGCAGAATTCACTTTATTGGGAGTGGTCTGGAGCCAAACCTGCAATATCTCCAAGGTATGCATGGGTTTATTTCAACAAGTGGGACTACATCAAACTGAAAACCTTCTACACAGAAAAAGAAACAATCAACAAAGTGAAAAGATAGCCTATGAAATGGGAGAAAATATTTGCAAACCATTTATTTGATAAGGCCTTAATATCCAAAATATATAAGGAACTCATACAACTCTTCAGCAAAAAAAAAACAAACAGTCCAATTTAAAATCAGGCAGGGAACCTGAATAGGTATTTTTCCAATGAACACATACAAATGGCCAAAAAATACATGAAAAGATGCTCAACATCATTAATCAGAAGGGAAATGCAAATCAAAACCATAAGGAGATGTCACTCCGTACCTGCTAGTACAGCTAACACTAAAAACATAGGTAACAATACTTAAAAGATGTGAAGGAAAAGGCATCCTGCGCACTGTTGGTGGAAACATAAATTGGTGTAGCCACTACAGAAAACAGTATGAAGGTTCCTCAAAAAATTAAAAACAGAACTATCATATGATTCTGCAATAACATATCTGACTATATATCCAAAGGAAACGAAATCAGGATTTTTTTTAAGATTTTATTAATTTGTTCATGAGAGACACAAAGAGAGAGGCAGAGACACAGGCAGAGAGAGAGGCAGTCTCCATGCAGGGAGCCCTGATGTGGGACTCGATCCCGGGACTCCAGGATCACGCCCTGGGCCAAAGGCAGACGGTCAACCACTGAGCCACTCAGGCATCCCGAAATCAAGATCTTGAAGAGATAGCTGCACTCCCATGTTTACTGCAGCATTACTTACAATAGCCAAGATCTGGAAACAACCTAAGTGTCTACAGATTAATAGATATAGACAATGTGGTATATATACATGCAATAGAATATTATTTTGCCACAAGGAAAAAAGGATATTTTGCCACTTGCAACAACATGGATAAACCTTGAGGGCATTATGCTAAGAGAAATAAGTCAGACAGAGAAAGAAAAATACTATATATCACCTATATATGGCATTTTTAAAAAGCCAAAGTCATCAAACAGAGAGTTTCTACTGGTGGTTATCAGGAGATGGGGGTAGGGAAATAGTGAGATGTTCATCAAAGGGTACAAACTCCCAGTTATAAAATGAATAAGTTCTGGGGATTTAATGTACAGCATGATGACTATAGTTAAAAATACTGTATTATATACCTAAAAGTTGCTAAGAGACTAAATTTTAAATGTTATTACTATACACACACACAAAAGTAATTATGTGAGGTAATGGAGGTGTTAACTAACCTTCCTCTGACAATCATTTCACAATATATACAAGCATCAAATCATCATGCTGTATACCTTTTTTTTTTTTTTTAATTCAGACAGAGAGAGAGACAGAGACACAGGCAAAGGGAGAAGCAGGCTCCATACAGGGAGCCCGACATGGGACTCGATCCCGGGTCTCCAGGATCACACCCGGGGCTGCAGGCGGCACTAAACCACTGCACCACTGGGGCTGCCCATGCTGTATACCTTTTTTATCATGCTGTATACCTTAAGCTTATACAATGTTATATGTCAATTATACCAATAAAACTAGAAAAATAAGAAATATTTTTCTCACTCTATCAGAGTCCTAATCAGTCTGTGCTCCTTCCCAACATTCTTAAAGGCTATTACTAATGGGAATTAGTAACCTTTAATAGAGAGAGTGTGAAAGAGTAAGACATAGCAGAATTCCATGGAAAAAGCTCCCCTGCGTGGTAACACTTTGAGAACCCCTGGAGTAGAAAATGTGTGAGAACCTGTGACTTATAGGGAGACACCAATCAAAGAATCCTAGGTATAAGTATTTATGTTTTTCATGTTGTAGTTTGGAAGTTGAAAAGGAAAGAAAGAATAGATTGTACCGGAAGCTCATTCCTGGGGATCTCAAATTAATAAGCCAGGGACTTCATTATATATAGGCTCCTCAATTTAGAGAATTCTTGTGCAGAATAGCAGAAATCAGCAGCAATGGAATAGCATATCAGGAAGCCGGAGAATTATGTTACCATCAGAGCCAGGACATAGCAAAAACCCATAATATGGTAGAGGCTCCATTACCCCACCAGGTAGGACTCACCTAGGACATTCTGAGCTGGTCCAAATAGGACTTCAAAGCTTTCACTCAACAAAGTGTAACTGAAGGAACCATGTGTCTTCCAGCAAGCAAATTCCTCTGGGGATGGCTTGTGCTTAAAGAGGAAACCACTTCAACACTCAGGTAAAAGTCACCAAGGGCCTGATCCTGAGAGAAACCCCTTTCTGAGTAGGCAGTGAATAGCATGTTTATAGATCACAGCTCTCCTTCCTGCTCACAGTCCCCTTATTCTTGGGTCACATGAGTAAGAGCTGTATTTCCTAGTCTCCCATCTCTCTTGGAAGCCCAAATCCAAGAAAATCCACACAAGTACAAAGAAAGAAAAGCATTATGAGCAATAGTAACATGGAACATTTTCATACAAAAATAATATGAATAATAATAGCTGCTGTGTATTGAACATCTTGGTTATGGGGCCTGTGCTTGGCGTAGTCTAAAAGAAGTGAAAACACAGAGGTGAGGCCAGCAGGGAAACTGGTGGTTTTTGAGCACCCACAATAAGGAGAATAGGACATGTAGGTGACCATACAAATGGATTGGTAGGCTTTAGGAAGATAAGGAAGAGTGGAAACATAGTCAAGGGAGATACTAACACAAAGAGAAGTTGGTGAGTGTCCCAGGGCTGGGTTCCAACATGACAGGCATACTTGGCTTGACAAACCGGAAAGTGCCTGAAAGAAGAAAGCCTGGATGGAGATGAAAGGAAAGAAACAGACACACCCACCTGCTGGAAAACAGAAATGGACCTACAGCAACAGCAGCTGATACCCCGCATTTTCAAACGGGCTGAGCTTTAACAAAGGATTGACAGATTGTCAGCAACTGTTTTCAAAAGAAAGACTGTAATCACAAGACACAGGACATATCTGGATCTACACCACATGTCACTGGAGCTAGCACAAATGAAAAGCCTCTACCCCTTGGGGCTCAGTTAAGTTTATCTCTGAGAATTCTTTGTTTTTCAATGCATTCTAATGGGCTACCACTGCCATTTCCAAAAGTTTTTCATGTCTCTCGTTTTCTTGATGAGGGAAATTAGTCATAGAATCATTAACCAGAATAACACTAACTCTTCTGGGGACGGATCCTGAACAGAATCATGAAAAGGCTGAAGTTCACCTTTGCTATCTCCCATTTACCCCATCTCTCCTCTTCCCTTCATCTTGGCAGAGTCTTTCCTCCTTCTCAGGTACCTATCCTGTATTCTAATGAACTTTGCTCTCAAGGGGCTCTCAATATATCACTTCAGGGATTCCAGAACTTCAGTGGATATAAGAATCGCTATGGCTCATTCATCTCTCCACCCTGAGATTCTGCCCAAACTAGTCTAGGGCCAGGCCCCTAAGTAACTGTTTTTAACAGACCTTCCAGGTAATTCTGATGCTGATCACTGTACTTGGGTGTTTGTTGGGAATTAAAGTATTCATTGATAATGGCCTAGGTTTTGACAAAGAATTCTTTTTTTTTTCCAGTGAAATTATTTAACAATATTATTTTTCTTTTTTTTTTTTTTTGGTTTTTTTTTTTATTGGAGTTCAATTTGCCAACATATAGCATAACACCCAGTGCTCACCCTTTCAAGTGCCCCCCTCAGTGCCCATCACCCAGTCACCCCAACCCTCCTACCCACCCACCTCCCTTTCCACCACCCCTTGTTTGTTTCCCAGAGGTAGGTTGACAAAGAATTCTTGACTGGAGGTATGTAGAACTGAAGTTATGCATCTCTAATTGCTGGCTAGAGAATGAATATTTGAAAGATATTCAGTGCTCTCCCATTCAACATCCTTTATCTTATAAACAAATAGGGGTCAAATCAAACCCTGTAAGAGACAACTACTCCCTGCCCATTAGGATGACCCTCAGAGTTTCTCTCTTATGGTGCTAATACATATTTATGCCTTGATTGTCAGGACAGATCCATTGAATTGCCTGAATATTTCCAAGGTATCCGCATAGGAACATAATTGTACAAAAAACAGAATTTAAGTTTAAATTTAGAGGTGTTGGGCAGCCCGGTTGGCTCAGCAATTTAGTGCCGCCTTCAGCTCAGGGATAATCCTGGAGTCCCGGAATGGAGTCCCACGTCAGGCTCCCTGCATGGAGCCTGCTTCTCCCTCTGCCTGTGTCTCTGCCTCTCTCTCTGTCTCTGTCTCTGTGTGTGTGTGTGTGTGTGTGTGTCTCATGAATAAATAAATAAAATTTTAAAATAAAATAAAGGTGTTACCATTTTTCTCAAAGTCACAGTCAAAATCAAACGTCAAAACCAGTTACCACGTAGTAAATGACCATGCCTTTATTCTTCATAAAATTAGTCTACCTACACCTTTTTCAATTGTATTAATTTTATTTTGAGTTATAGTATCTTTTTTACATATTTATAACCACTTGGAAAATACAGGTCTTACTAAAACATGAGCTGATAAACAAAAAGAATAATAAAATGTTTAAATGCATATTCTATGGATCATATTTGATCTTTACTCTTTCTACCTTAAGCTGCCATTTCTATCACTGCTTTAGATCTGAGAAAAGATAGAGAACTTTACCCATGGGCAGCTCAGCAGTTTAGCACCGCCTTTCCCCTGGGCTGTGGTCCTGGGGCCTCAGGATCAAGTCCCGTGTCCGGCTCCCTGCATGGAGCATGCTTCTCCCTCGGCCTGTGTCTCTACCTCTCTCTCTCTCTCTCTCTCTCTCTCATGAATAAATAAATAAAATATATTTTTTTAAAAAAAGAGAGAGAACTTTATCCAACCCTTGACCCCAAGACAAAACTCTATTGGAACCCTCTAGGCCTAAATTTCAATAAGTCCCACTAGAGGGCAGTTTTCCAGATTCATGCAAGGTTAGATTCAATCTGCCAGGACTACGTCCAACTGGCTAGTTTTTCTTTTTTAAAACATATCCTCTTAGTTGGGGGAAGATGGCAAAGGGGAAAAGGTCATAATTCCAAAGGACATATTTTCAATCCTACCTGTCATTGATATCAAATTTGAAAATTTTAGTAATTTTCTCCAAACTCTAAAGATCAAATATATGACAAATATATCACGTTCTCCTCTGAACCAAAATGGACCATTTTAAAAAGTTTACTTTATAAAACCAATTATGAATCACCTAATTGTTGCCCCAGGTGAACATAATTTATTAATACAAAAGCTACTAATTGTCATTTAAAAATAATTGCTGACTAGAGTTCATTTCAAATACATAAACTTCATATACTAAGACTTACCTCTTACCTTCTAGAAGAGTTATAAACATTAATAGAACATATTCCTAGAACATTCCGAGAATGAATTTTTACAAATTCAGAGGGTTAGGGTTTGGGGTGATGGAAAAGTTGGTGGGAAGAGCAAAAGGGCACTCTCTAGAACTTCTCTGTTTCTCCTTCATAGAGATTCCAAAGAGTCTGAACATGTACAAGTCCTAAAAGATGCTGAGAATTTTCTAACAGTGTTTTTATCTGAGACGAGAAACACTAACTAGCCTCCATCTGCTAAGTCTATTATCAAGAAATCTTTAACATTTCTCTGAATTGAATCAGGGTTCATTCACTCATTCAACAAATATTTATTCAATACTTTCTAGGTGCCAGAATGGTGTAAAAGAATCAACAATGAATTAATCAAACAAAATTGACCTCATCATCATCTTTAATTGGTTGAGATTTGGGGAATGTGATCAAACTAATTCTAAGACTAAATGTTCATAGGTTAAAAAACCTATTTTTAAAATGTTTTGTCCTTTTGCAAGTAAAATAAAATTCTATGACTTTGTTTAGATATTGAAAGTTTACCAAACCAAGACCTAAAACTTCTTGTCTTTAAGCCATTCGCTCCAGGACAAAACCAATCATTTATCCTTGAAGATGTTATAAAAATGAATTGGGACAGGTATTCTAACATATTTAAAAAGAACTATAAAGTATTATACAATTATTCCTCCCAATCTTTAGGGCCCAGCTCAAACTTCATCTCATTGTTAAAATCTTTCTCAAAAAAGGGAACCCTCTTACACTGTTGGTGGGAATGTGAAATGGTGCAGCCACTCTGGAAAACTGTGTAGAGGTTCCTCAAAGAGTTAAAAATAGATCTGCCCTACGACCCAGCAATTGCACTGCTGGGGATTTACCCCAAAGATACAAATGCAATGAAACGCCGGGACACCTGCACCCCGATGTTTATAGCAGCAATGGCCACGATAGCCAAACTGTGGAAGGAGCCTCGGTGTCCATCGAAAGATGAGTGGATAAAGAAGATGTGGTCTATGTATACAATGGAATATTACTCAGCCATTAGAAACGACAAATACCCACCATTTGCTTCGACGTGGATGGAACTGGAGGGTATTATGCTGAGTGAAATAAGTCAATTGGAGAAGGACAAACATTATACGGTCTCATTCATTTGGGGAATATAAATAATAGTCAAAGGGAATAGAAGGGAAGAGAGAAGAAATGGGTAGGAAATATCAGAAAGGGAGACAGAACATGGAAGACTCCTAACTCTGGGAAACGAACTAGGGGTGGTGGAAGGGGAGGAGGGCCGGGGGTGGGGGTGACTGGGTGGCGGGCAATGAGGGGGGCACGTGATGGGATGAGCACTGGGTGTTATTCTGTATGTTGGGAAAATTGAACACCAATAAAAAATAAAGTTATTATTAAAAATAAATAAATAAAAATGAAAAAATAATAATAAAATCTTTCTCAAATTTCACTAAGCTCCTACAAACCAGAAGTAACCTTTACCTTTGGAGGTTCTAAAGCATTTATCACATGTTTCCTTATATCATGGTTCAGGTGTGTTGTAGTACATTGATTTACCTTGTATCCAATAGCCAATATTAGAAGCAGAGCAGTACGCTGGTTGAGAGTGGGGGCTCTGGCCCAGATTTCCAGGGTTGACTTCCTTTTCCATGTGACCCTAGCCTCAGTTTTCTCACCTGTAAAAAAATAAGCAACCTATAGTCTTACCACATGGAATTATTGTGATAATTAAGAACACTATCATAAGCCATCACAGCAAGAGTAGCCTAAGGAAATATGATGACTAAAGGAAATGTGGTATCCTGGATGGGTCCTAGAAAAGAAAAAAGAAATTAGATGAAAAACTAAGGAAATGTGAAAAAAAAAAGTATGGACTTCTGTTAATAATAATGTACCAGGGGATCCCTGGGTGGCGCAGTGGTTTAGCGCCTGCCTTTGGCCCAGGGCGCGATCCTGGAGACCCAGAATGGAATCCCACGTCGGGCTCCCGGTGCATGGAGCCTGCTTCTCCCTCTGCCTGTGTCTCTGCCTCTCTCTCTCTCTCTCTCTCAATGTGTGACTATCATAAATAAATAAAAATTTAAAAAATAATAATAATGTACCAATATTGATTAATTGTGACAAATGTACCTTAATAATGTAAAATGTGAATAATAGGGGAAATTAAGTGTCAGGTATATGGAACATTCTGTACTATCTTCAAGGCTTTTCTGTAAATCTTAACTATTCTAAAATAAACAGTTCATTTAAAAAACAAAAGTTAGTGTGACACCTGAATGGCTCAGTTGGTTAAGTTCCAACTTTTGATCTCAGCTCAGGTCTTGATCTTAGGGTGTGAGTTCAGCCCCATGTTGGACTCCACTTTAGAAAAGAAAAATAAAAAAAGCCTACTTAAAAAAAAAAAAAGCAAAACTTAGAATTAGAAAAAATTTTTGAATATTCTTATAGGTAATGCATTTAGAATAATATATGGGCTTACTTTACTTACCTTAATATTGTTAAAATGTCCAAACTATCCAAAGTGATCCATGCAATTCCTATCAAAATCTCAAAGTCAGTTTTTACAGAAATAGGAAAAACAATTCTACAACTCATATGGAACCACAAAAGACCACAAATAGCCAAATCCATCCTGAGAAAAAACAACAAAGGTGGAGGTATCACACTTCCTGATTCAAAACATAAAGTATAGCAATGGTAATGTCATAAAGACAGACATATAGACCAATATAATAGAAAAGAGAACCCAGAAGTAAATCCATGCATATACTGTCAACTGATATTCAACAAGAGTGCCAAAAATATATAATAGCGAAAGAACAATCTTTCAACAAATGGTATTGGGAAAACTAGATATCCACATGCAAAAGAATGAAATTGGATCCTTGTCTTATACCATACACAAAAATCAACTCAAAATAAAAACTTAAATGTAAGACCTGAAACTGTAGAACTCCTAGAAAACAAGCATAAGGGAAAAGCTTTATGACATTGATCTTGGCAATGATTTGACACCCAAAGCACTGGCAACAAAAATAAATAAATAAATAAACATGTGGGACTATATCAAACACTTCTACACAGCAAAGGAAACAATCAATAGAGTAAAAAGCAACCTATAAATTAGGAGAAAATGTTTGCAAACCATCTGTCTGAAAGGGGGTTAATATCCAAAATATATAAGGACCTTTTACAACTCAATAATTTAAAAAAACTAATAATACAATTTAAAAATGGGCTAAGAGCTTGCATCATTATTTGTCCAAAGAAGACACAACTTCTGGCACCTGGTTGGCTCAGTTGGTGGAGTATGGGACTCCCCATCTCAGGGTTGTGAGTTCGAGCCCCACACTGGGTACAGAGATTACTTAAAAATAAAACACTTTTTTAAAAAAGAAGACCAAACTATGGAAGGAGCCAAGATGTCAACAGATAAATGGATAAAGAAGATGTGATGATAGATAGATGATGATGATAGATAGATAGATAGATAAATAGATAGATAGATAGATATAGAGATATGGATATATATAATAGACTATTACCCAGCCATCAGAAAGGATGAATACCCACTATTTACATCAACGTGGATGGAACTGGAGGGTATTATGCTAAGGGAAATAAGTCAATCAGAGAAAGACAATTATCATATGGTTTTACTCATATGGGGGATATAAGAAATAGTGCAAGGGACCATAAGGGAAGGAGGGGAAACTGAATAGAAAAAAATCAGAGAGGAAGACAAACCATGAGAGATCTTAACTCTGGGAAACAAATGGAGGGTTGCTTAAAGGGAGATAGGTAGGGAGATGGGGTAACTGGATGACAGGCATTAAGGAGAGCATGTGATATGATGAGCACTGGCTGTTATATGCAACTGATGAATTATTGAAAACTACATCGAAACTAATAACATACTAAATGTTGGCAAATTGAATTTAAATTTTAAAAAAAGATGACATACAAATAGCCAATAGGTATATGACAAAATGCTCAATGTCACTAATGATCAGGAAAATGCAATTCAAAACCATAATGAGATGTCATATCACTCCTGTCAGGTTGACTATTATCAAAAAACAAAAGATAACAAGTATTGGTCAGAATGTGAAGAAATTAGAACCCTTGTACACTGTTGGTAGAAATGCAGAAATGATGCAGCCACTATGGAAAACAGTATAGAAGTTCATCAAAAATTAAAAACAGAGGGTAGCCTGGTGGCTCAGTGGTTTAGCGCCGCCTTCAGCCCAGGGTGTGATCCTGGAGACCCAGGATCAAGTTCCACATCAGGCTCCCTGCATGGAGCCTGCTTCTCCCTCTACCTGTGTCTCTGCCTCTCTCTCTCTCTCTTTCTCTCTCTCTCTCTCTCTGTGTGTGTGTTTCTCATGAATAAATAAAATCTTTAAGACAAATTAAAAATAGAACCACCATATGATCCAGTAATCCCACTTCTGAGTATTTATCCCAAAAAAAATGAAATCAGGATCTCAAAGAGATACTAGCACTCTTATGTACTTTGCAGCACTATTCACAATAGCCAAGATGTAGAAACAACCTAACTGTCCATCAGACGTGAATGAATAAAGAAACTATAGTATAAAACTATAGTATACACATACAATACATACAATGGAATACTATTCAGCCTTTAAAAAAAAGGAAATTCTGCAATATGCAACATGAACTTTGACAATATTATACTAAGTGTAATATAATAAGCCACAGAAAGATGCATACTACATGAATCCATTTATATGTTATCAAAAATAGCCAAATACATAGAATCAAAGAGCAGAGGGTGTTTGCCAAGAGCTATTAGGGAGGCAGGAGGAGGATATAGAGAGCTACTAATCAACAACCATAAAGTTTCATAAAGCACTATAAATAAGCTGTAGAGATCTGCTGTACAACATTGTACTTTTAGTCAACTATCATATATTGTGCACTTAAACATTTGTTAAGAAGGTAGATCTTAACATGTTAAGTATGCTCTCTAGAATAAAACATTTTTTAACATTTTAAATGTATATATATATATATATATATATCCCATAGCAGGAACCCAATAAAAGGTAAGTAGCAATTGGTAGTAGTAATAGTAATAGTAGTTAGAAACTAAGAACAGCTTTTAAGTAAAACTGTGATTTTCTTGTGCCTCGAACCTTTTGTTTTCCTTTTGATATTGCTTTGGGGATTTTCTTTTTTGTACAACATGAAGCAAAAAGCTGTGACTATAAATAAAACTATTATTTTTCAGACATTATTTCCGTGCTATATGGGAAAGGATTTAGTGTGCCAAAAACTGTATACATTGTAGTATCTTTTGGTCAGAATCATCTGTGGTGTGATTAGTTACATAGGCATGCCTGAAATGTCAATAGCACCTGTTTGAGAAGCTATGAGCTTATTTCATAGGCTTTCTTTCTGAAGTGGAGGGTTTTTTCTATTTTTATGCTTTGTTTTGCTTTTTTTTTTTAATTGTATGATTCCATTTATATAAAATGCCCAGAATAGGCAAATCCATAGAAACAGAAATTAGATTAGTGGTTGCCAGGGGCTGGAGAGAAGGAAGACTAGGAAGTGACTGCTAAAAGGTACAGGGTTTCCTTTTGGGGTAATGGAAATGCTCCGGAATTAGACACTGGTGATGGTTACAGAATATCAGGAATATACTAAAACCCACTGAATGTACACTTTAAAATACTGCATTTTATGTTACACAAATTGCGCCTTCATTGTCCCTGTAGATGGATAGACTTGCTGTCAGAGTCTAAGCGAAAGCTATCCAGAGGCAGGTCTGCAGCTGGGCTATGGCTTGCACTCCCATTCTCAAAAAGGGGTTCCCCTCTCCTTGCCCTGGCTCGGAGATGGGTCGGCCCAGGCCAAGCACCTGCCCGCCTGTAAACGGAGTGTACCCTCATAGACAACGCGCTAGTGACCTGTCTCTGCAGGGACCCAGCTTCTCCATCAGCACCACCGCCGTGGGCAGAGCCTCAAGCCCGGGGGTCGCAGGCTCCTCTGCTGTGTCTGAGGGCTTCGACAGCTCATCTGCCGGCTGTTTGGGGGTTGAGATTCTGCTCCCAGACACCCTGTGGGTGTCTCACAGGGACTCAAGGTATCTTCAGACTCAGAACGTCTGTCTGAGATGATGGAGGAGCGGTGACAGAGCTGGCTCATTTTACTTTGGAAGAGATTTCAGAAATGGCATTAAGCTCTCTCCTTGAGCCTCGAAGGATGACAGGGGGTATGACAAAGGTCTGGGATCCCTCAGGGTCCTCTGAAGAGAGTGGGGGCAGACTTTGAATGCCCTTTTGACACTTTGGCCAGTCTATATAGAAGGTGACCGGGTGGCTCAGCAGTTTAGCGCCGCCTTCAGCCCAGGGCCTGATCCTGGAGACCTGGGATCGAGTCCCACATCGGGCTCCCTGCACGGAGCCTGCTTCTCCCTCTGCCCGTGTCTCTGCCTCTCTCTGTGTCTCTCATGAATGAATGAATAAATAAATAAATAAATAAATAAATAAATAAATAAATAAATAAATAAATAAATAAAATAAATAAATAAATAAAATCAAGAAGAAGGAGAAGGAGAAGAAGAAGAAGAGGAAGAAAAAGAAGAAAGAAGAAAGAAGAAGAAGAAGGTGACCACGCTTGAGCAGGTCACCGTCAGGCCCTCAGATTTGCAGGGCTGGGAACTCCGGACCAAGGAGGTAGGCAGCCTCGTTCCCAGCAGCCCGGTGGCAGCTTCTGCTCGGTCGGAGAAGCTCAGCATCTTGTATCCTGAAGCAGGACTGCGCCTGTGCAGACCAGAACTGTTGTTTTAATTTCTGAATTACAATTTTTTGTATATATTTCATAGTAACTGTTTCAGACCTGCTCGTATTTTATGGCCTTCAATGACTTTATATTATCTGTAGGATAGAGTCTAAGTGTCTTAATATGTTATTCTGGGACCTGCACCATTTAATCTTCCCAAACTCCAGTCAACAACCTGCCCCAGAATCCTATACCCTTCGTACATTGATGCTGCTTATTGCGCTTTCGCCTGGCATATTCATCTAGCCATGCTTCTTGTAATAAAGTAATTCCCATCTTTTGAGGTCTTTTCCGTATGTTATGACACTTCGATGTCTTCAGAAAAATTAACTATAGATTCCTCCATCCTCCAGTTGCATTTTATCTCTAAGGATTATAAAAATTATAATCTTCTGAGGAACACTAAGTATGACTTATTCATCCTAATATTTATTTTTTGAATTAGATTTGTTGATTTCAAATGATCCTTTCTTGGACACATAATGGCCATGACTAACTAAGCTGAGTGTTTTCCTATCTTGAATTCTTTTAAATTATGTATAGCATGCTCACCACATTGTTCTGCACTTGGTTTTAGGTTGCTTTGGGATTAGTCGATTGCTGTTCAGGTCTGTACTCTCTGCCTTAATTAGATAATCCTTATGGGATGAGATCACATCTATCTCTTCTTTTGTCTCCTTGTGGGTCAAAGGCATCAGTCACACTAGCTGTATATAATAAAATGAACAGTCACATATTTATGACCAGGGGCAACCTTCATTTTTTATTTAATTACTTTAACTCTTAATGTTTATTCTCTTCAATTATATCTCTCAAGATTGATAAACCCCCAATACTCAAGGTTCTCTCTTCTGACCAAGAGTCTGTCTGAAAATATCTTTTATCCTTGTACACCTGAGCATCTATAAAAAAATGTTGCTTCACTTTTTGGAGAACTAGGGATTCTCCTCAAAGATAGCCAAAGATAATTGATAAACATATGTATTTTTCTTTACAAAATTTACATATTGATTACAAAAATCCAAATAATACCTGAAAGTAGAAAGGCAAATCCCTCTTTAACCCCCTAATATTGTAATTTATTATTATTGTAATAATGTATAATACGCCTCATTGGTATATATATTAAATGTTTCATATTTATCCAATATATATTTTTCTAATTTTTATGCCCATATCATATAAACCACTCTACTTAATAAATAATAGAAATCTTCCTATTTCTATTCATCTCTTCTATTTGTATTTCGACCAAGCCATGTAAACCTCTATGGAAAAGAACAGTTTCAATAAAAGCAGAATATGGAAAATGGTAAAGAAAACAGGTGTCTAGGGGCACTTGGGTGGCTCAGTTGGTTAAGCCTCTGTCTTTGCCCAGGTCATGATTTCAGAGTCCCAGGATCAAGTGCCATGTCAGACTCCCTGCTCAGCGGGGAGTCTGCTTCTCCCTCTGGCCCTCCACCTTGCTGTGTGCTTTCCCGCATTCTCTCTCTCTAATAAATAAATCTTTTTTTAAAAAGTGTCTAAATGTCACACCTGTTTTAGAAACATGCTCTTTTCGTCAGTGCAGCAAGAGGACCAAGTTTTGTGGTATCAGACATTATCATCAAAAAGCACAGAACTTTAATTCTTAAACTTAACCCTGACCTACTTTACTTCCACATCTTTGATACTATTGGTTCAATGTATTTTGTTAGCCTAACTCAGATTCTTACACCAGATTCTTAACAAGTAGGTATCTTGACAAGAAAATTTCCCTAAACTCCTAAAATAATAATGAAGCCAGCATGTTAGATTTGGTGGCAGACTTTACACCAGCTATGAAATCTGCTCTCCACCACCAGTTGAATTTGGGTACATCTATTTGTGCAGTGTGCTAGACAAAACCATGCTTCTAAAAGCCAGAATCAGACTATGCCCAGCATCCTCTTAAATATCAAGCCAGCACAGAAGGCAGTATCATAAAACATTGGTGCATTCAGGAACTTCTATATATTCAGTGGCTGTACTTCTAAACCCAACATGCAAGAAAAAAACATTCAATTCCATGGAATTTTGTCCTAGATGATACAAAATCATATCAATGTGAAAAATGTAATCCAAAGCCTGAGGTGATATTGCCATCCTCATAGAGGAAACTTCCAGAAATCCACCGGGAGAACTAAATGCAAATACCACCTCCTAGGCAACTTGTTCAGAGATGCATGGTAGCTTAAAAAAGGGGGGGGGTCACCTTCAAAAAAACTTCTTTCTGTGGACATCACTTCAAAAAGACCAAGGCATGGCACCAGTCAACTAAATTAAACCTGTGCATTGTAAGCATCTCTCAAAATGAGGAAGAATGACAGTAGCTTGGGCTCGCACTTGTTTCCCCCGCCAATCTCCACAGCCCTCACCCACAGACCATAATTAACATCAGTGGAAACACAGGAGTACCAAAAACAACGATCCAGAATGTAGTGACTCCGTCAGGCTCTAAGCTGTTGCTCAATGACTCTCTGCCCCTGAACATCAGCGGCTGCACCCACTACAAGCCAAAGAAGCTTGATTAGAAGCAGGGTCAACAAAAGAGAAGCGGGAAGAATGTGCAGAAGCACAACAGTTAGTGATGCAGAATATCCTCTGACTCCTGGGAACCATAGCAGGCAACAGATCGATGATGCTGCATACTTGACACGTAGAGGAGCTTTTGTTAACGGAGATTTCATGCAGCCCTGGAGGTGAAGAGGGAAAGCCACCAACGTTGATAGACAGACTGTCTACATGTGTACTTAGACAAGATGGGACTGTGTGTCATTAATGGAGCAGCTTTGCACCGCATTCACACACATGAATAGTAATGCCATCAGCGGCAGCGTCTTCTAATACTGAGGACAAAAATAAATACTCCAACGTGAAGTATAGACACAAGTCAAGACAGGTCTCTCTTGAGTTTTGAATTTTCATCATAGACTAAAGATGATTGATGGTGATGGTGCTGTGGCTAATGGACATATAACTGTATTTCCCATCACTTTTCCAGTACATGTTTCTGAGCCCTCTGATTATTTTCAGCCTTCACAAATGTTCTTTTTTCTGAATTCCCCACTCCGCTTTCTCAGTTGCCTTAGCTAACCAGTAGTTTCACTGAGCCATCTGTGTGCTCCCTTTCATTTCTGGCCATGTAGCATGTAAGCTTTCATTGTTCAGCTACCTGAGCATTTCTCCTTTCCCCAGCACCCTCCCCCAACCATTTCATCCAGACTGTGCTGGTCTATCAAGATGAAAGCAACACTATGACACTCGGAACAAACTTCTCCTGTCAGATGCACACAGGGGCCCTCTGTTGCACAATCTGCACTTGTCCTGCATGCAATAGAGATTCAACTCTCAGATATGAGATCCAGACTGCAGATCAGGGGGGGGACTGACTTCTGCCCTTCATTTGGGCCAAAGAATACTTATCTCCTTATTCCCAGCTTCTTCTCAAGTTGCAGTTAGACCTGAGGAGATGTAAATATGTAAGTAAAACCCAGGACCATATTCACAGGTTATCCCTTTCAAAATGCCAGCACTTCTCAGTTGCCTTATCACAGGCTGATTCAACTCCTTATTCATAAAAGGCCAATAGCAAGAAAAGGCAGCTCAGTGTGCCCAGAGGACCGCAGAGGTTACTGCCATATACTGATCTTTTGTTCTGACACATTGGTGTGTGGGATTGGGCTGTGGGCAAAGTTTCTATGTCTCTCTTTCTTGCAGCCCCAGGCTATCCTTAATCCATAGTTCTGCTAAAGAAATCCTTTCTGGAGCAGACATAACATAGGAAACTTCAACGATTGTTGTTGGTGTTTAATATTTATTGAACACCCACGACTGGACCAGGCTTTCCACTGATGTATAGTTTGCATCTTAGAACTTTCGGGGGGGGGGGGGAGCGGGGCGGGGAACACTTTGACTGAAACCTAAAAGCTGTTTAGCTATTGTAAGGGCAACGAGAACACACATTCCTCAAATATCTCTAATTGCTTCCCATAACACAATGCAATTTTCTGCTTCTATCATTAAAAATAGTCATTAACATATTCTGTGAGCACATCTCTATGATACTCTCCTTTAAACATTCAACTAAGCCCACTAATAGCTTCAGATGGAAAAAAAGTCACCATGTTAAAACATACTTTTAAATATTTTTCTCCGGAAAATGTATAATATAATTAGAAATAAGACTCATTTTCAACCTGCACAATGTTAGTCCTTGTTTTGGTTTGCCTGTCTTTCTCTTCCAAACCCAAGTTTGGAACCTCTGATGAGTTCCATCTATAGAGGTCAAGTCTATCTGCTTTCCTGAGACAGCCCTATCAGGAAAAAGATGCCCACAGAAGCTATAACCCTACTATTCTTATAGAGCTTGGCAATAAACCAGTTCCCTTGGACTCAGGAGCCTTCCATCCTGTCCTCTATACCTGCTTCATTGATAGATCTGGAACCCTGCTCAAAACTCAGTCTGTAGGCTAAGAACCTTCCCTGAACCCTACCTACTCCCCTCCCAGAGCTAGACCCTGTATGTTAGCAAGAATCTTGAAATATTAGAAATATTTCTAGAATACCTAGGTCTTTGTTGGCAAGGTTCTGCCTGCCTGATTGGACTGGTATTGGTGATCCTCTGAATTATTGCTTTTATACTTGGAAAAACTTTGTATGCATATACACCAAAGCATTAATAATCACTATCTCTGGGTGGTAGGAAACACATGATTTCAATTTTCCCCTTTACTATATTTCCACATGTTCTGCAGTAAAACATAATTCTTTGTACTCAGGGAAAAAGAAAAGGTTTTGTGTTTTCCTTAATACCACCAAGATATACCATTACCCTTCTCCTATGTTTCTGCTTCAGTAAATTCTCCTTTCTCTTTTCCAAATCTAGCCCGGTGAAAAAGAACTTTCTCTCCACAAAGAAGGCCAAAATCTAAGAACAAATCCTAAAAGAAAACATTTTTTAAAAGGTTTTAACATCTTTTATAACGTAAAAAAGTAAGATGTTGAAACATAAGACAAGGAAAATAAATGATTTATTAATCATATAAGAAATCAAGATTTTCATGGCACCAAGAAAATTATAAAATAAAAGTTTAAGTTAAAAATTACAAAGCAGGGACGCTTGGGTGGCTCCAATGGTTGAGCGCCTGCCTTCCACTCACGGCGTGATCCTGAGATTCCAGGATCGAATCCTGCATTGGGCTCTCTGCATGGAGCCTGCTTATCCCTCTGCCTGCCTCTCTCTCTCTCTCTCTCTCTCTCTCTTTCTCTTTGTGTCTCTCATGAATAAATAAATAAATAAAGTTTTCTAAATTACAAAACAGTAAATTAAACTAAGGTATGTTAAAACTGAATTAGAAGGGGTGCCTGGGTGGCTCAGTTGGTTAAGCAGCTGCCTTGGGCTCAAGTTGTGATCCAGGATCCTGAGATGGAGCCCAGAATCTGGCGCCCTGGGGGCTCCTGCTCAGCGAGGAGTCTGCTTCTCATTCTCTCTCTCTCGCTCTCTCTTTGCCTCTGCCCCTACTCGTGCTCTCTCTCGCTCTCTCAAATAAATAAATAAAATATTTTAAAGATTAAAAAAAACTGAATTAGAAAATGTAAATCAAAGCCACAAAGAGGCTTTCCAGCAGGACACAAGAAATTATGCCCTAGACACAAAACTAAATGCCCTTCAGCTTGGGAAGTCTCTCCCTCCCACCCCACCCACTCATCCTCTCCTGGTGCTTTAGTTGCAAGACTTGGACCTTTCTGTATTGATAGGGACTGCTTATTTGTAATCTCACAGCTTTTCACTCTACCTGAAAAATGTGTTTCTTCCTGAAATGGATTGTTTATGCTGTGCTGCAAGTTCTATAAGCTACTTTCCTCAACTACAATCACCAGTACCAAAGTTTACTGTTGTGCATTTGAATTGTTTTACTCAGAAATTTATTAGGTTGCTGTCATCTGTTTCCTCATTCTAAGGTCTCTTTGTATAACTTTAGCTTCAAATAAAATTTATTATTTTGGGGAAAAAAACTAAATATCACTTCATACCTATTAAGATGGCTATAATCAAAAAGAAAGTTAATAACAAGTGTTGGGGAGAATGAGGAGAAATAGGAACATTCGCACATTGCTAGTGGAAGATAAAATGGTATGAACAGTTTCCAAAATGCTGCTTGGAAAACAATTTGGTAGTATCCCAAAAAGATAAGCATAATGAATGATATCATATGATCTGATAATTCCACTCCAAGATATATAAATTCAAGATAAATGAAAACATGTGTCACACAAAACTTGTATGAGTGTGTTCATAGCAGTATTACTCATAACAGCTAAAAACTAGAAACAACCCAAATGTCTATCAACTGATGAATAGATAAGCAAAATATGGCATGTCCACACAATGACGTACTATTCAGCCATATAAAAGGAGTGTAGTACAGGCTAAAATATGGATGAACCTTAAAAACATTATGCTAAGTAAAAGAATCCAGGTACAAGAGGCTATATATTGTATGATTCCATTCACATGAGATGTCTAGAATAGGCAAAACCATAGAGACAGTAAGTAAAATCCTTGTTGCCAAGGGCTAGGGGAAAAGAGGAACAAGAGTGACTGCTAATGCATACAGGGTTTTTTTTTAGAGTAATTAAAACATTTGGGAATTAGATGATGGTGATGTTTGCACAATTTTGTGAATATAGTACAAGCCGGGATCCCTGGGTGGCGCAGCGGTTTGGCGCGGGCCTTTGGCCCAGGGCGCGATCCTGGAGACCTGGGATCGAATCCCACATTGGGCTCCCGGTGCATGGAGCCTGCTTCTCCATCTGCCTGTGTCTCTGCCTCTCTCTCTCTCTCTCTGTGACTATCATAAATAAAAAAAAAAAAAATATATATATATATATATATATATATATATATATATATATAGTACAAGCCACTAAATTGTGTGTATTATCAAGCTCACATTATCACCTTTACAGGGACTAGTTGCTAAACCCCACAGAATAACCTGAAACTTTTTCTCAAGACTATCTATCTGGGAGAAAAAGGGGGAGTATTTATCCATAGGCTTCCATCATTGATGAAACCAGGTCAGTTGTTTGGTAGAATGACCCACTTTCAGAATTTGATCATTTCCCTGAGATGGAGTTCCTCTCTCTCCTGAATTTCCCAGAAATGAGAAATTAGAACCCACAGCTTGATTACATTCGATTTACACATTTTTGGCTATAGTTCATCATGGGTGATGGTATTTCTTTGCATTCTATTACAACAGAACACACCTAAAGCTGGTTGCCCTATCTTGGCAATACAAAAATTTACCAGTGGATTTGGGTCAGATCGCTCCATTATGTTGTGGTATCCCTCTTAAACTAGGAAATCATCTGGTTTCTTTGGCACCATGTAAATGTCAATTCCCCCACAATCACCCATCTAATGATTTTACTATAAATTGGTACTCAATTATATTCAATTAATTCTATACACAAAACAAATACTGTTTAATGTATGAATAAATGTCAGGGGTAGCTGGAGATAGATTTCTCATCTTCCAATCTCTCCATCTCCACTCCAGGCCCTGAACCCTAGATAGACCGAGGTCACTTTACACAAGACAAAGATTCCACACAGTTGTATGCCTTGAGAGAGTGCTTGGTCCCCATTGCTCTCCTCCTCGTGTAAGTTTTATATCTTGAGTTGCTGCTACCCGTTAAAGTTAGTGCTTAAGGGACCCCTGGGTGGCTCAGCAGTTGAGTGTCTGTCTTTGGCTCAGGGAGTGATTCCAGGATCCAGGACCAAGTCTCACATTGGGTTCCCTGTGGGGAGCCTGCTTCTCCCTCTATGTCTCTGCCTCTCTCTCTCTCTCTCTCTCTCTCTCTCTGTGTGTGTGTGTGTCTCTCATGAATACATAAGTAAATCTTTAAAAAAAAATAATAAAGTTAGTGCTTGAAAAGTGCAAAGTGGGATGCCTGGGTGGCTCAGCAGTTAAGCATCTGCCTTTGGCTCAGGGTGTGATTCCGGGATCCGGGATCGAGTCCCACCCACATTGGGCTCCCTGCATGGAGCCTGCTTCTCCCTCTGCCTGTGTCTCTGCCTCTCTCTCTCTCTCTTTCTCTCTCTCTCTCTCGCTGTGTCTCTCATGAATAAATAAAGAAAGGAATCTTTAAAAATATTTTTAATTAAATAAATAAAAAGTGCAAAGAGGAACATGTATTTTCTTGGGTATTGGTCTATAAAACAACCACCCATTCTCATTCGTTTGGTTTGTTCGTCTCAAAGTCTTTGTATTCTTGGTTGTAATTACTCATATCTAGGTAGATCTGGCTGTTTCCAGGGTGAAAAAGGAAAACTAACCTGTGTTAACCATAATAGATTTATTCATAAAGATAAAGCTGGTGGGTGCCTGGGTGGACTCAGTTAGTTAAGCATCTGCCTTCCGCTCAGGTCATAATCCCAGGGTGGTGGGATCAAGCCCCAAATCAGGCTCCCTTCTCCCCCTCCCTCTGCCTGCCACCCCCTCCTACTTGTCTTGTCCTCTCTCTGTCTTTGTCAAATAAATAAATAAAATCTCTTTTTTAAAAAACTGGCAATTTAGAGCATTCAAAATTTCTTGAATCCAATAGGCTCCTTAAACACAGTCCCAAATAGAAACTTGCCCTTCCTCCTTTATTATCTATCTCAAGAAATGATACCACCACCCACTCATTTATTCATACTGGAAACCCAAGAGTCATCCTTGTCTCCTTCTTTTGTCTCCCACATTTAGTCAATCAAAAGAACCTATCAATTCTACCTTTAATCATCTCATGTATCCATCCTTATTTCATCCCCTAATAGAGTTCAGCTACTGGGATGGTATTCCAAAAGGTAGCCTTTCATCAGAGTTACTGCCTTCTAAATCTATCTCTAGCTCAGGCAGAGAGAACATGTCTAAGTGAAAAAAATGCCTCATGCCACTCCCTACTTAAAATATTCCCATGGTTTTCATTTGGAAAACCAATAAACCCAAGGTTTTGTTTTGTTTTGTTTTTAAACCCAAGGTTTTTATGAGAACTTAATATAATCTGCACCATCAACTTCTTCCATCTTCTCAATTTCCACTCTTCCTCTCGAAGTATGTGCTTTGGTAAATACCAGACTTCTTTTGGTTCCTCAAATGATTCTTCTCTTGCCTCTTGAACTTCACAAACACTATTCTACCATCTTCCTCAAGCAGCACCTTCTCCTGACCAACCCCTCCTCAAATGTAGGGTCTTAGCTAAATGTCATTTCATCAGGGACACCTTCCCTGGCCATCTTCACCACAATTTATTGTACATACTGATTTAATATTTGCTTCTCTGATTGGGTGGTGGGCACTGAGGGGGGCACTTGACGGGATGAGCACTGGGTGTTATTCTGTATATTGGCAAATTGAACACCAATAAAAAATAAATTTATTATAAAAAAAATTTGCTTCTCTGTCATTTCAAAAATTCGGAGGAAACGACAACTAGATTGTCATTTGCTCCTCTATCCCCATCACAGGGTCTGGAGAATATAATAGATATTTAATAAATATGTGTTAAGGGGCACCTGGGTGGTTCAGTCAGTTAGGCATGTGCCTTTGGCTCAGGTCATGATCTGCAGGTCCTCGGATCAAGCCTTACATCAGGCTCCACGCTCAGTGTGGAGTCTGTTTCTCCATCTCCCTTTGCCCCTCCCCACACACACACACTCCTGCACACACACTCTCTCTTTCTTGCTCTCTCTTTCAAATAAATAAATAAAATCTTTATAAATAAACAAATAAGTGTTAAAATTATATTGGAAACTAAGCCACAGAAAGACTATAGGCAGGATCCCTGGGTAGCACAGCAGTTTAGCACCTGCCTTTGGCCCAGGGCGCGATCCTGGAGACCCGGGATCGAATCCCACGTCGGCTCCCGGTGCATGGAGCCTGCTTCTCCCTCTGCCTATGTCTCTGTCTCTCTCTCTCTCTCTCTGTCTCTCTCTCTCTCTGTGTGTGTGACTATCATAAATAAATAAAAAATTTTAAAAAATCTAAAAAAAATAAAATTTCCATTCAGTTCTTTTTTTTAAAAAAAAAAAAAAAAGGAAGACTATAGGCATTTTTGCTAGCATATTTTGTGTGCTTTAAATACAGGTTTTATGAGTAACCTAAGCAGAAAAAAAATTATCTGTAAAAGCATGTTAAGTTGTTTAGAATATAATAGTAACTACAGTGCTGTTTCTTTTGCTCATTACTCCTTGGAAATCCTAAAGTAAATCCCCTTCCTAAATGCTGGGCTATACAGTTTTCCTGACTCAGCCTTGTTTTATGTTTTGTGGAGGGATCTAGGAAACAGTGATAATAATATCTATCTGGTATAAAATATACGGGCAAAATATTTGAGCAGACATTTCACAAAAGAACCTGTATAAGCAGCTGATAAACACATAAAAAAGTACTCGACATAACTAGTCATTTAGGGAAATTCAAATTAAAACCACAATGATATATCATTTTCCTCACTCTAGTGCTTAAAACTGGGAAAACTGACACTACAAATGTTGGTAAGGATGAGCAGCTACTCAAATCTTCCTACTTTGCTGGTAAGTTTAAAATGGTAGAACTACTTTGGAAAACATTTTACAGTTTCTTATAAAGTTAAATACATGCTTACTGTATGATCCAGCAATTCTATTCCTAGATATTCCATAGCCACCCAAGAGAAATGAATATTTCACAACATATATTCACAAAAAGATGAATATTCATACAGTTTTATTTGCAATGGTCCCAAACTGGGAATGGCTAGAACATCCATCAGCAGTTGAACAAATAAACAAATTGCAGGGGCGACTGGGTGGTTCAGTGGTTAAGCGTCTGCCTTTGGCTCAGGTCCTGGGGTCCTGGGATGCAGTCCCACATTAGGCTCCCTGTAGGGAGACTACTTCTTCCTCTGCCTATGTATCTGCCTCTCTCTGTATCTCATGATTAAATAAATAAAATATTTTAATTTGTAAAAATAAAAAAATTGCAATATATTCACAAAAAATGAAATACTATTCAGCAATAAAAGGGAATAAACCACTGGCCCACAACAACATGGGTGAACCTCTAACTCATCAATCCACTCCTAGGCATAGACCTAACAGTATATTCCTCAGTGTTTATATATGCACCAAAACAGAGTACAGGAATATTTATATCAACATTAGCATAATAGTCAAAACCAGGATCAACTCAAGTGAACTTCAAGAACACAATGAATAAATGGTGATATATTCATTTAATTAAAAAGTATAAACTATGATATGCAGCAGTATGAGTGAATCTCATAGCACAATGTTGAAAAAAATAATATCTATCTGAAAAGATCGTTAAAAAAAATTGAGATGGTATATTGCATGTGCCTGGCATGGGATAGATACTCAATACATCATTATTAAAGAACAAAATAATAGGTAGATACATATTGGGGGATGTGTGCTTTGAACTCTCTCAAGACAGTTGCTGTAATGGTGACATTGGTTAATTTTGTAAGACACTCTACTATATGGAATTATTTCAAAGAGGACACACTGGGATCTGAATGGTTCTTGAAAAGCAAGTAGACCGATCACAGTGTACTGGCAGAACAATCAGCCCATCTAGCAGTTGGATCTTTCAAAATCAGGGGTTGTGATCTAGAGTTCATGGAACCCTAGAGGATCTATGCATGGATTTTCAAATGTTTATGGCCTCTTTAAAAATGGATGCAAAATTTTGTGTGGGTATATATGTGTTTGTGTCTGTACACTATTCTGGGGAGTGGCTGTACACTATTCATATCTTTCAATAGCTTCTTAAAGGAACCGCGAATAAGAAAAAGCTAGGCTTCCTCTCTGGGCTCAGACCTGGTTGGCAGCGACTTGGCCAAATGCACCAAGAAGGTTGGAATCGTGGGTAAATACGGGACCTCCCTCAGGAAGATGGTGAAGAAGATTGAGATTAGCCAGCACGCCAAGTATACCTGCTCCTTCTGTGGCAAAACCAAGATGAAAAGGCAAGCAGTGGACATCTGGCACTGTGGCTCCTGCATGAAGACTGTAGCCAGTGGCGCCTGGACCTACAAACCCACCCATTGGACAGAGAGTAAATAATCAAAGGAGGATGAAGATGCAAGAAGGGCTGAAAGTCAACAAAAAGGAAAACGCATTTCTGGGCCATTGAGAAGATACAAAATACTACATAATTAGGTGATGATGCTCTTTCTTGAGGGACAAACTGAAGAAAATTGAAGAACTTAGAGAAACACTGACCAGAGAAAATTAAGGAAAACTAATAAATTCTGCAAAGTCAATGCCAATTGACCAAGAAGACCCCTCAAGTTGGAATCAACATAAGCTAGAAAGCATATAAAATAGTTAATTTCTAAATAGTAGATATTTCTATGAAGCAAAAATGTAAAACAACTAATGTTTCAGCAGCTCAAAGTAAAATAAATGCTAATCATTTAAAAAAAAAATCAGTCTGAACTAGAACCACCCCCTTGGTCTATGGTTTGTTTTCTGGTATTAAAAGCCTGACGTCCAAAAAAAAAAAAAAAAAAGGAAAAGCTAGGAATCATTGCCTAAACATTTCTTCAGGAAATCTGGTGCTCTGGCAAAAATGAAAATGTTGACAGTGTGATGGTTGTGTCATCTGGCTGGCCAAAGCAATGTTTTCTGCTAAAGCAAAGATTAGAAGTCTTGAGGTCAAAATGATCTCAACTAAATGGTTCTTCTACACTATATTTCCATCTGCCCAGCACGTGAGCCATTAACACATGGTTCCTGTTGATGGTTCTCATATTCTTATTTGCAAGGAAAATTCACTGAGACCAGTTCAGAAGAATCATTTATCTAATGTATTGGAGAACCAACTAAATGAGTCTCCTTTATATACTAACAATTTTCTGTTGCTAAAGACTGGCTATTTGTGGGAGATTAAACACACAAGACTTGACCAAGACTGTCTTTAAGTCATTCCTTTACTAATCTTCATAATATATATATTCCTATTCTAATCTAAAAAATAGCAAGTCTCGCCATGTGTTGAAATAATTTATTTCAACACTTAATGCATCATCTGTCCCGTATTTCCACATGTTGTGTCATCACCATTTGACCTCAACCCATTGTTAAATATTTAATAGTACGGTTGGATAAACAATACAAAGTATAGTTTACTTTTGAATGTAACATTTACATGAAAAAAAATAAGCCAATACATGCTGCAAAAGGTACAATTTTAGGTTATAGTACTACTTCTTCTGGCGAATGGAAAATGAGACGTTATGAGAAGGATGAATGAATCAGGGAGAGCAATGACAAATGAAAAGATGCCATAACTCTCCAATATAGAATAAAGGCAGAAAGCAACTGCCACCCAAATGTTGACACAATGGGAACTGTGTGTTTCCACTGCTTAAAACTTAAGCATAATGATGTTTTCAGTTTTTAAAAGGAATCTATTCACATAAAAATAATGAAATAATATTCAACAAAATACTCACCATTAGAAGATCATTTTTAACACTCACTGAGTGTAAATCTCATCATGACAGAAATTACTCATTTAAAGAACTGACTATAATCTAAGAGAAACATCAAAAGAACGCATGCAACAGATTTTAATGAGTAAGAACACCACTCCTGGAAAGCGTACTGAATACTGTCTTTTGACTCTCCACAGACAATCAACCGTAGGAAGTATGAAGACAAGCATAAGCCTGCACAGAAAATCTTTGTAACTCATCGAGTTATTTTGAGACAAAGAGTTGAAAACTGCATTTATTACCCTTCAGCATGTTTTTCAGTGACAGTCAAAATACAAAATGGATCTACAAATCATAGCTGAGAGAAATTAAAGAAAACGTAAGTAAATGGAAAGATATACCATATTCATGGCTTTGAAGACTCAATATTGTAAAATTTCAATTCTCCCCAAATCAACATATCGTGGCCATAATCCCATCAACCTTTTTTTCTTTTTGTAGAATTCAGCAAGTAGATTCTAAAATGTATTTGAAAATGTAACTAGAATATCCAAAGCAATCTTGAAAAAGACTGAAGTTGGAGGAATTACACCATCTGACTTCATTACTTACTATAAAGTCACAGTAATCCAGATAATATGATACTGGCATAAGATCAATAAATATATCAGTGGAACAGAATGAAGAACCCAGAAATTGGGAGGCCTAGGTGGCTCAGCAGTTGAGCATCTGCTTTCATCTCAGGTCATGATCCTGGAGTTCTGGAATCGAGTCCTGCATCAGGCTTCCTGCATGGAGCCTGCTTCTCCTCCCTCTGCCTATGTCTCTACCTTTCTCCGTGTCTCTTGTGAATAAATAAATAAAATCTTTAAAAAAAAAAAAAAGAACCCAGAAATAGATCCACATATAAGGGTCGTTTGTTTTTTGACAAAGGTGCAAAGGCAAAAAGCAAAATGAATTTGGAATTAATTCCCCTTTGAGGAAAGATGACCAAATAAAAATGTATATAAAGACGCAATAGGATGTCTAAAGTCATGTATAATGCCTCATGAACTCTGGACCTATCATAAATATAATATTTTACTTTTGGAGCAAATCAGACATTAGAAATGAGACAGGATTCAGGTCAAATAAAAAATAAGTACAAATGACACCATGGATGATCAGATAGCGATCACATCAACTGCTGACTGCAATATTGAATAGGCAAGCACTTAGAAAAGAACTAATTATTAAATGTGCAAACCACTGCCACTCTATGAAAGCTAAAATGAGGTAACAGAAACCAAAATATACAAAAGTGACTACAGCATGCGAACTCACCTTCAGCCATTGAATAATCAGGAAAGTGGCTCTGACTTTGATGTTTCAATCATAAAGCAGGAAAACAAAACGGCAAATACTAATTTGCTCACCTTGCACTTTCCATGCAGTAGAAAGTATAAATGAAATAAGGGTTAAAAGTGCTAAACATCACACACTGATACTTTCAGTCACATCTAAATATATTAATCATTTGTATTGTCAAATGAAATCTAAAATACAGTTAGCTATTTATTTATTTTCTATCAATCCAATATATGATTCCTATCCAGAGGTACAATTTGAAAACTTTACTTTTCTTTAAAGTTCATTTTAATGACTTAATTACAATAAACTCGAATATGCTGATAGAACTAGTTTAAGTGACTATGTGCCACATATCTTAGATGACTGCTGGAAACCCAAAGTATTTCTAAAATTGGAGGGGAGAATAAGACAATAAAAATGTATAGAACCATGCCTGGCTGGCTCAGTCAGTGGAGCTTGCAACTCTTGATCTCAGGGTTGTGAGTTCAAGCCCCATGCTGGGTGTAGAGATTACTTTAAAAAAATAAAATGCTTTTTAAAAAATGTTATACGGAAACAAGTAATATCAGAAAGAAAGGGCTGCCCATGATTGACTGGCTCTACATAACATCAAAGCAACACTGAAAAGAGAAAAGTCCAGGTAATCAATTGTTTTCTCACTACTATACAAAAAAACATACATTCTAATGACTTTTTTAAAAACTTAATTGATTTGGACATCATCTTGAATAAACATTGCTTTTATGTACTCACATTTCTTAACTTTTTAGTTCAGCCAATACAGAACTATTACCCCCCAACCCCACTTCAAATCCTCATTCTAGCCTAAGAAGTTGCACAATCCAGAGACCATGACGCATTAAGTACTGTTTTTGTACCTAGAAGAACAAAATCTGATTTTAAAATCATTCAGCCTTTATATCAAGTGCTTAAGTTCTATAAGATTGTTTATCTGCATTTGAAATCTTAATATCCATTTTGCAAAACACCTAACTTCAAAAAAGTTGAACACTTCATTTTCAGGCAAAAAAGTAAAAGCTACTCAGTTCATGACTTTCAAATTTTCCATGCATAACTTTATCCCACCCCCTTCCATATTCTCTCTTTTTTTTTTTTAGAGACTGAAATTCAACCAGGTCCGTCCTGGTCTCAAACAGCAATTTCATATGATTTCAAATAGCTATCTTGGAAGCTAGATTGAATCATTTGCTAAACTCTAATATTTTAAATTTATAAACTTCAGAAGGAAGACAGCTTTTGAAGCTGACAAAAAAACAATCAGAGAACAGCAGTCTTTTTGTGTGCTGCCCAGAAAGTCAGTTACAAAGTGGTCCTATTGTGTTTCTCATAATTTACATTTACTTTTTTGGCAGAGCAGAAAGGAAAAAAATAAGAAGTCAAACTTAGAGGCATACAACAAAAATGAAAGAGGGCATTTTTATTTTAAAATGTCCTCTTGACATTTAGACATCCACAAACCCAATATTTAACATTTACAGGAGATAAAACAGTAAAAAAAATATATATAGCAGCTGTTTTTCTGTGATGGTATTGAACAGGTGTGATACCATTTCATACCACAGAAATCGGATGGATCTCTTGCTGATGCTCACAGGAGGCCCATATGGAACCAATATTGACCTATGTCTCATTTCCTTGAATTGGCCAGAAGATAACCCAGGCCAACAAGAGTCCTAATGACTGATCTGTGCCGATTCAGAGCAGACATTCTCCCAAACAGATCAATACTATCCAAGGTGCAGCTGAAAAACAGGATGAGCTTGTATCATTAAACAAACACCAAGCTGCTTATTCACAAGGGTAAAAGCAACACAGCATTTGTGTTTTCCACAATGTGTTTGCCAGTGACCTCAACCCTGACCTGCAGGGCCACCCTCTCTAGGGCGAGAAGTAATCCTGTATGGGTCTGCCCCTGGTACTGGGGCACTCCTATGAGAGGTGGCATTTTTTTTTTGTTTTACAAGGAGAGCTACTGCGTCTGCTTTGGCCAACCTAGACAATTACATGATGCCAAAGCAATTAGTCAATGCAGTTGATTTAGTCAAATGATCAGTCTGAGTATTTGGCATGATGTAGACAAAAAATCAAATAGAAACAGAATTTTTACTTTTTACCCACCATACAGAATTGTGTAGACACACTTTGGATTAAGTTAATTTAGAAAGTGTTTATGACACCAGTTACCTCTCTATATTAACTACTCAGATAAACCAAATACTTTTGATAAAAATTTCGAATATTTATTAACCCAGCAAAACTGACTCTATTGTTTTTATTTATCCACATAGATTCTCCCCCAAAAGTCATTGTATCTATCTGTATGCTCTTTTTATGTCAACATACTGTATATGCACATGTAATGGAACAAGCTAAATCTAATAATACATGCAAGTTACGTCACTATTTTTATTGGTATATGTTATAAAATATGAAGAAATTATGATCTTTAGAATCATATTCCCAGAAGTACTGGGAAAATAAACCACGGATTAAAACGTGACCCTACTTTCCTCTAAGCAAGATGACTTCATATATGACCAAGCATGAGTAAAATTTAAGTGTTTTGTATGGTCCTAGGGTGAAAACTCTAATTATAATCACATTTTCCAAGATTTGAGGGACTACAGTGGATTCAGGACCAATAAGTGTCCTTAAACAGGGACAAATATAAATTCACAGAATTATGTGTGGGTCTTAAAACGTGTTAATGGCTATTTGGTAGCATTGCCATGAGATCCAGCCATCTACCATCTAAAATGTTTTATCTATTCAGAATATCTAGTTTATTTTCCAGTCCTAGATTCATGGTTTGATAAACCCAGCTAAAACAAAACTGTGTCTCTTTGCTGCTATTAAAAGACAAGTTTTTTACACACACAAGTCAAATAACAATAACTGTTAGCTTTCCCCTTTCTTTTGACTGTTCTCCTTGGGGGAAAAAGAAGGACCTGAAAGGGAGAAAACATACTTTCCCTCCAGCACTTTACTATATAAGCACTCTCTCCACCTCCCTGAATAAAGAAGAAATAAATTCAACTTTGGAACTCTGCCATTGAGTGGCGGCTCCTGCAAAGGGGACAGTTTGCTATTAATTGTTAATGTCGTCTGCCATTAGAGGGCACTAAACAACCCTACATTAATGCTGCGTTGGAGGGAAGAGAGAAAGGAAGACGGGAAAAGAAAGAGGGGAGGGAGAAGCGGGGAGAGTTTGAGCAGACTCGGGGTAGGGGAGGGAAACAGAAAAGGGAAAGGGTGGGCAGACGAGAGGGAGAGAGAAGAGGGAAGAGAGAGGAGAGAGAGAGAAGACAAATCTGAAAAAACTAAGAAGGATGTGGAGCCCCCAGAGCCGTCTGAAGTCACCAAAAAGCCAGCCCTCCACCCCCGGGCCGCCGGCACCCCTCCTCTCCCGTCCTCAGGACGGTAATTATAAAGCGAAAAGCAGCGGCGAGGTCACCCGTTTTTACCAGCCTGCTGCACCGAATGCGCGCGGTGCAGGTGCGGCGGCCGCGGGGCTTTGTGATTCATGCCCACTTTCAAAGGGGGGCTTGGGCCCGTCTGAGAGGCACCCAAACAACTGTCTTCTAATATTAGCACGGCTGTATTTCGGGATCTATTATAGTCTGTCCAGACAGATCCCATTGTAATGGGATCTTTTATTAAAAGATTAGCACTATCTCCTGCAGTTGGTGGAAAAAAATCTGTTATCACTGAGTTATTTGCAGTTGTGGAGGGGGGGGGGGGGGCTGAGGGAAGGTGGGGGGGGAGGGCGAAGGGAGGAATGGGGGGTGGCGGTCTGGCAGGGGGGGAGGCTTGAGGGAGGGCGAAGAGGGGCGGATTTGAAATCCGTAGAACAAATCCCAGTGACCTGCGAATGTCCAAGAATTTTGTCTGCATACTTCGCTGTCTGTTGTCCTTCGGGCTCCAGAAGCGAAAAGAATGGAAATTTAAAAGGCAGCTTTGGAATAAACAATATAGCATTTTCCGTGAAGTAATCGTTTTATATAAAAGGAAATATCGCCTCCTCGGTTTCATTCAGCGGTGCCAAAAATGTTATAAATGAGAGACCCGCCAACTTTCAGCGAAGAATGCCAGGCACTGTGCTTAATAAACTGAGGCTACAGAAGTTCATTATCGATGTTGCAATCTTTTTTATTCCGCGAACCGAGAAAGAGAGAGAAAAGAGGGAGAAAGAGAAGACCGAGCCGAGAAGGAGACTGGGAGAGACAGACAGAGGCACACAGGACAGAAACTGGGGAGTCTCCGCGCCGGGGAGGGTGGGGGTGGGGTGGGGTGGGGGTGGGGTGGGGTGGGGGTGCAGACCGCCTACGTCGGCGCCCCCGCTCGGGGCTCCGACTCCAGACGCCGCGAAGTGAAAGGGGAGAAAAGAAAGGGAGAGGGCGAGACTGTGACGGGGGCGGGGGGGCTGGGCCTGGGGTGCTCAACATTTTTTTTTCTTTTGCTCGGGACTCGTCGAGACCCAGGGCCGCGTCTCGGCCCCTCCCAGCCGAGGTGGAAGGCGCCCGGGCCGGGGCTCGCAGCCCCAACTGCGGGCCGGGGGTGGCCGCAGAGTCGGGCCAGCCCCGACCCAGACACAAAACCCCGCGGGGCGCGCGCCGGGGCCGCGGGGGCCTAAGAGCGTGCGCTGCGCCCCGGCTGCGCCCCGGCTGCGCCCCCGCTGCGCCCCGGCGGCCAGGGGCCCCGCGCTCCGCCCCGACCGCGAGCAGGCGGCGGTCCCAGCGGCCCCGGGCTCTCGGGGCGTCTGCAAAGTCCTCCTGGAGCGGCGGAGCGGCGGAGCGGCGGAGCGGAGACCAACTCCCGGGCTCCCCCCGGCGCCGCCCGCCGCCTCCAGCGCCCCCAGCGCGCCCCCCTCTCACACTCCTCACACTCACACTCACACTCACGCACGCACGCACCGCCACCCCGGGCGCGCCGGCGTTGCCTGCGAGCGGCGGCGTGCAGGACTTGAAGTGGGTGTTCTTCCCCGCTCCCCACCCCCGAAGCGTCGCCCCCACCCCCCCGCCCCTGCGCCTTCCCCCTCCCTCTCCCTCCTACGCAAATAAGAACTCGGCGATTCCCCTCCTGCCGCTTTGATTTCGGGCACCTCCAACAGATAATTGGGAAGGGTTTCCAGAAGGTGGGAAATGTCACCTGATTCACACTGAACTTTTAAAAGCTCCCCACCCCCAAGGAGCCGCGCACACCCCAGCTCGCGGCCGCCCTCCCGCTGCCCCACACACTGGGAGACCGCCCACCGCAAACCGCGGAGACCCCCGTCTAGATTTAAAGCGCGGCTGCGCCCGGCTTCTGACGTCCATTGAATCGCGCGGGCGGCCGGCGGCGAGCGCGGGGCTGCGCCGGGATCGCTGCGCCCTCCGCCGCTCGCCTCTGCGACGCGCGCCGCTCGCCGGAGCCACCCGCCGCCGCGCCCGCTGCCCGCGCCGCCGCGCTCCTCGCCCCGCGCCTGCCCCCAGGATGGTCGGTCCCCGGCACCCGCCCGGCGGGCTCTGCCTCCTGCTGCTGCTGCTGTGCCAGTTCATGGAGGACCGCAGCGCCCAGGGTAAGCGAGGGGGATGCGCCGCGAGGGGAGGCTCGGCTGCGCCCGGGGCTTCGTACTTTTCTGTCGGGGGCGCTGGGTCTGCTCTCGGCACCGCTGCTCTCGGGAGACGTTGGACCAACTTAGCGACTCCGGGATGGAGCGGAGTGCGGAGACTGAAGGCAGTGACACTTTGGGACCGCCAGCCGAGTTTGGAGCGCGGTTATCCTTTAAAAGGAAAAGGGAGTGAGCCCGAGCCTCGCTCAGTAGTTAGGGTTAGATGCTCCAAGTTCTGGACATAATGAGTTGAGATGTTATCTCCCCGGTGTGGGCTCTGGAGAACGGGACAAGCATCAGTAGCCTGGAGGTTTCAGCCGATCCATTTGCCATCTACCCCTCTTCCCCTCCTACATCTTTTGGATACTTTGAGAAATGACCGGGGGATGGCGGCGGGGGGGTGGGGGGGGTAGATCCTGAAATGTCTTTGGTGGCCGGGGGGACGTGGTTTCAGCAACTTTGCCCAAACTTGGAGATGTGGATGCTGAAAATTTTAGAGGGAAGAGTAGCTTTCTGCCTAGTGGATGCTTCTTCCAACCCCCCAACCACCCCCCTCCAAACCCCGCAAAAAAAAAAAAAAAAAATTTTTTTTCTCCCCTGGAGTGTTTTGAGTAGTTTACATTTTTTTTTTTTTTACCCCTGTGCCTCATTCCTCCGACTAACTTTAGGTAGAAGAGCGAGGAGCTCACAACTTCTCTAAATTCTGAGATGCATAAAGAGCAAATGACTAAAGTTTGGTCTCTTCTTTGTAAATTAGATGTATTCCAATTAGTCTTTTGGCCCAATTTTTTTTGAATAATAATTAACAATAGTAATAATAATAATAGCAGCTTGCCGGCCAATTATCGTGCAAGTTATATAGATGATTCATAAGAAGTCTTCCCGACCAAAATCCGAACGTGAAAAGGGGGGAGGAAGGAGGGAAAATGAACTTGCAAAGGTTCCTCGGTAGGTAGGAGATAGGTGAACGTGAAAGAGCAGGAAGCTCCCCCTTTGCCTCTCCCCCCCCCCCAGCCCCCCTACACTGTTCTCGAGGCAGACCCGGAGCCCTCCTGGCCCCGGCGGTAGCGTCCTGAGCGTGTTGTAAACTGTCCCCCGGGCACTGCCCCCTCGCCGCCGGCACCGCGCGGCTGAGTTGCCCGCCTTTCGGGGCGAGGCGCTGCCCGGGTGCCGCGGACGTGGGCGCCGGCGAAAGCAGCCCTCGGAGATTTCGAAAGCTCGCGGTGGCCGCGGGCGTCCTCCGGGTCTGGCGGATTGCAAAACGGGCCGCCGGGCGGGCTGCGCCTCGAGGCCGCGCGGGGCAGCTCCGGGCAGGGCCCGCTGGCTTTTGCTTTTTTTTTTTTTTTTTTTTGCTTTCATTTTTCCCAAGTGCCTCTTTTTTTTTTTCTTTTTCCTTGATGTGTTCCTGTTGTGCGTGTCGGTGTGGGTCTCTCCTCGCTCTTTCTCCTTCTCTCTCAAGTTCTCCTACTTTCTTAACCCCTGTCACAAATAATACCCGTGCCGCCTACGTGAAACCGACATGTAAAAACATCCGTCGCATCCTGTTTTTGTCAGGTTCTTTAATCTGCTCTTCGAGTCGCTGCAGGTTATGAAATGGGACGAATAAAAGTAAACAGTCTAGTAAAAGTCAATGCAAGCTGCACGTGTTGTGTCTGGGTCACTGGTAACTGACATTGATAGGGGCTGGGGCGCTCTGGCTCCTGGCTCGCGCCCCGCTTCCCCCTCACCCACCTCCCACCTCTGCAGCCGCCTCCCCCCCCCCCTTTCCCCACCTCTTCACTCCCTTCGATTTATTTTCTGCTTTTCTCTGCCGTCTCTCTCTACTCCTCCACAGTCACTCCCTCCCCATCCCCGCTGGGTCTCCTTCCCTCCCGAGCCCGCCGCCTCCCTCCTCTCACTCCCCCCCCACCCCCCACCCACCCCCGCCTCTCGCTCACCCACCTCCCACCCCTGTCTCCTCGCAGCTGGGAATTGCTGGCTCCGCCAAGCAAAGAACGGCCGCTGCCAGGTCCTATATAAAACAGAACTGAGCAAGGAAGAGTGCTGCAGCACCGGCCGCCTGAGCACCTCGTGGACCGAGGAGGATGTAAATGACAACACGCTCTTCAAGTGGATGATTTTCAACGGGGGCGCCCCCAACTGCATCCCCTGCAAAGGTAGGACTCTTCCTCCCCAGTGTGCAGGCCCTCAGTAGAGGGCGTCTTATCCTCACCTTCCCCATTGCCCTGCTGGGGTTTGGGCCCCGCCGAGCTCTGTCCGCGGGTTCCCTCTATCTTGTTCCCCCACCCTAACCCCCTCCCCCCCAGCCCTGGTTAGCCTTTCGGGTTGAATCTCACCTGTTTACACATCTTCCGGCTAAACACAGTTGCCAAAGTTTCCTGGACTTAGTAGCCAAGTATGGTGCTGAATCCCACTCGATGGCAGATTTCGGGTATAGGGTGCAGACCACGGCCTCCACCCCCTCCTCAACTTCTAGGAGAGAGCCGGCCCCCTCTGGTGCGAACTCCTGGCCACCCGACTGTACAAGGTCTCCACCACCCTCCTGGCTGACCTGCAGACTGCCTGGCCCAGGTTTTGATCCATGCCCCTTTCCACCTCGTAGAGACCTGCGAAAACGTGGACTGTGGCCCCGGGAAAAAATGCCGAATGAACAAGAAGAACAAACCCCGCTGTGTCTGTGCCCCAGACTGTTCCAACATCACCTGGAAGGGCCCAGTCTGCGGGCTGGACGGGAAAACCTACCGTAACGAATGTGCACTCCTCAAGGCCAGATGTAAAGAGCAGCCGGAGCTGGAAGTCCAGTACCAGGGCAAATGTAAAAGTAGGTCCTACCTGGCTCCCCTCCTCCCACTTTCTGCCAGAGGTGGACCTTCTGGAAGACCTCTGGGGGATGGTACAGCCCCACTATAAGAGCCTAATAATTATGATGATAATGATGCAAAATAAAGTAGTCCTTTATATATATATATATATATATATATATATATATATATATATATATGTTCGGAAGGCTTCTTCAGAACACTGAGGGGGTCAACCTAGAGTCATAGATTTTTCTCTTGAAAACCACAAGGTTCCTAAACTGGTTTTTGAAAAGCTGGGTCCTTCCCTTTTCGGATTTCCTTGGCAATACCAAATGCTCATTGCCTAAGGGCCAGGAAGTGCCTGTTTTTGACACAGTTTCCCTCTTTATTTCAGAGACCTGTCGGGATGTGTTCTGTCCAGGCAGTTCCACATGTGTGGTGGACCAGACAAATAATGCCTACTGTGTGACATGTAACCGGATGTGCCCAGAGCCCACCTCCTCTGAACAGTATCTCTGTGGGAATGACGGAGTGACTTACCCCAGTGCCTGTCACCTGAGAAAGGCTACCTGCCTACTGGGCAGATCGATTGGATTAGCCTATGAGGGAAAGTGTATCAGTAGGTATTCTGGATTAAGGAAGGAAAAATGGAAACAGGATCAGAACGGCTAGGTGTAGTGTTAAAACTGTGGAGTTAATCAGTAAATAAACCCCAAGCCTCTCCTAATGCATCGTTTCCCCAAAGGGAGACCTACATACTGTCCAGTTTGGGGAAACTGTTGTAAATACAGCATTCCTCAAGGAAACCGTTATCTTCAAGAAGCATTGGTATATATGTTGAAATGCCAGCAAGAAACAGGAAACAATTTTCTGTCTTAGGAAACTTAGAACTCACTCGATTTTACACATATTTTAGGTGCTAGACTTGCTGGAAGCAAGAAATAATTGCTTAACAGCTCCTAAAATCTGTTACCAGTTTCTAATAACTGATGGAATGCTTTAGCTTTCAAAAGATTCCACTTGTGGGAAATAATCAAATACATATTTAACTCAAGGATCCTGTGGTAATCCGTTCCCCCAAAATACTATTTTCATGTACCAATAGGATATGCAGGAAATGTGTGTGAGTTTCGATTTTATTATCAAGCATTTTTGCATGATATCTCCACTATCCTATTAGTGAGTAATAAATTGTGTATTTATATTTATTGATGGGACTAAGGAAAGGGAGATATGGGGAAAAGGAGAAATCAGTTTACTTATCACCGGCATATTATATCCTAGAAGCAAAGTCCTGTGAAGATATCCAGTGCACCGGTGGAAAAAAGTGTTTGTGGGATTTCAAGGTTGGCAGAGGCCGGTGTTCCCTCTGTGATGAGCTGTGCCCTGAGAGTAAGTCTGAGGAGCCCGTCTGTGCCAGTGACAATGCCACGTATGCCAGCGAGTGTGCCATGAAGGAAGCTGCTTGCTCCTCAGGTGTGCTGCTGGAAGTAAAGCACTCCGGATCTTGCAACTGTAAGTGCAATTTTAACCTTGCTGCAATTTGAGGCTTTCCCAGGCAAGCCCTAGGGAATGGAGACATGAAAAGCACGAAAACCTTCCAATATAAGCCCATTTCTCCTTAAATTAGGTAACTGCTAAATTTCACCAGCAATTCAGTGGTCCACAGAAAAACTCCCTGGAATGTTTCCTGACTTTAGGACTTGTCCAAGGATCATCAACGGGCTTGCCTCTAAAAACCCACTCCTAGTCATTTGCCCCTAATTATTTTGCTTTAGTTATGTGCTTTGCCGTTTGCTTTATTAACACTTGAATCTAAACTAACTGCTTCAGAAGTTTTTTTTTTTTTCTTTTTCAAAGACAGCTTTATATTATCACACATGGGCTGCTGCTTTTCGCAGTTGCCTCTACTAACTCTGAATTAAGGACCCAAAGCAGTTATACCTAGAACACAAGAGCGCTTTTTATCTAATTTCAGGAATCTGCCCGTAAAACCTGAGCCATTGATTCTTCAGAACTTTCTGCAGTTTTTGACTTCATAGATTATGTTTAAAACAAAAATTTTTTTAAACTTATTGCATAACAGCAGATGCCAAAAACAAAGCATCTCACTGCAAGTCACATAAAAATGCAACGCTGTAATATGGCTGTATCAGAGGGCTTTGAAAACATACACTGAGCTGCTTCTGCGCTGTTGTTGTCCGTATTTAAACAACAGCTCCCCTGTATTCCCCCATCTAGCCATTTCGGAAGATACCGAGGAAGAAGAGGAAGATGAAGACCAGGACTACAGCTTTCCTATATCTTCCATTCTAGAGTGGTAAACCCTCCACCAATGTTCAGTGTTGACATAGCCTTTGTCAAAAAAAAAAAAAAAAAAAGAAAGAAAAAGAAAAAGAAAGAAAGAAAAAAGAAAAAAAAATATATTGTCCATACTTGTAAATAAGTGTACGCTTATTTATTTGGGGGGGAAACTATACATAAAGGACTTTTGTCCTAGAGCTCTCTCCCAGGCCACCTTGTTACTCATTGGACACGGAGAGGCAGTCATTGTGAGGTCTACTGGATGAGGCCCATAGTTGAGACTTGTAGACATTTATTTATACTGTGTCATGTTTTATAATTTATACATAAAATGTCTGGTTGACTGTACACCTTGTTTTTGAAGAAATTTATTCGTGAAAGGAAGAGCAGTTGTTATTTATTGTGAGGTCTCTTGCTTGTAAAGTAAAAGCTTTTTTTTTTCCTTGTAAACCATTTAAGTCCATTCCTTACTATTTGCTCACTCATCTGTCTCCCTCCCATCTCACCGTCGTTAGACTCTTTTTCCACTTTAACAAACTTGCATGTCAGTTTCTGTCATGTTTATTTATTGGATTCTCTGCTGCCTGTTCTGTACATACATGATCCCTCGGGTTTTGTTTACAAGGAATCTTGACTGACCAAAAGGCATTATAACTGACTCAAATAGAAGGTACAGAGGATACACCTTTGAGGAAACTCCTAGTTCAGTTCTCTTGTGATTTGTGAGAGACAGGGTGATAGTAATGTTAGAATTCTCATAATGTACTTTTGAGATGTTACAAATCCAAAGAAATTGAGTGATGTGGGTATCTGGAGGCTGATGGAAGGGAATGCTATACATTCAACCTATTGTTAGGTGTTTCCTTTAAGCTAGTCTGCTGTACCTCTTAAATTAGTTCTTTTTCAAACAATGTGTCACTAAAAGTTATATCAAAGCTTTATCAGTTCAAGTTTCTTGCTTTTCATAATACTTTTTTCTGATGCAATTTTATATTTTCAAACATGGCAAGTTAAATATAAATTCATTTAAATATATAGTTTTGTACTTTTCTACCATGTAAATGTGCAATGTATATAAAAGTTATAATGTGTATTTGTAAATAAATGATGAGTGAAAAAATAAAAAAATTTTAAAAAGCCAATGGTCTCAATTGTTGGTGATGTGAAAGAAGGTGTTTGGGCTTTCAAGTTAAAGTGTATATGATACATTTGCTGAAAAGTAGAGTGAGCCAGGACAATAGCAACTCGAAAGCAAAGTAAACTACAAATCACTTCAGTGGAGTCCGAAAAATAAAGGGATGTAAGGTCCAGCAACCCGTTTGCAGGAGCGACTGCATACCTACAAACACCATCATCTTAGCTGTCCTTTTGTAAGCTCATCTCCAGAGCCAGGAGAACCCTTTATCTTCCTTCATCTAAATAAAATGGATCTTAGATCTCTAAAAAACAAAGCACATCATAAGGAGAAGTGAAAATAGACTAGTACTTGACAAGCACATTCTAGAAATTGGAATATCAACTACAGAAATAGGCATTATAGGGTTGGAATTCTAAGGACTTGGGGTGAGGATGGGGCAGAGGTGGATTGCCACAGTCACCTCCACGGTTTATCGGGATTATGTAATGACACTCGAGAATGTGTGTCAATATTTTGCAGGTTACATTAAGACAGCCAAGTCACACTACTAGAGCCTAAATCTGACATTGGGGGGACACCAGTTGGTGGTCCCTGTAATACATAGTAATATGTAACTAGATAATACGAATTTTCAATTTATTGAGTGCTAATTCATTGCCTAAGTGTATTAAAAATATCAAAGGAATGCAAGAGGCAAAGAAGTGAAGTCTGGGCCTGTGGGACGGAAGAGCAAAAAACAGTCAATATTGCCAACATTGCTCAACCAATAGATACAATCTTTTTTTCAAAAACCATGACCTAAGATCTTTGTAAAATTTTGTCCCTTTTCTGAAAACCCTCTTTACTCTTAACTATTAAAAATGATTTTAGGGGACTCTTGACTCCCAACTGTGGCCACCAAATTTGGTGAAGGCAGAGGGGCCTCTTGGGTAGGCAGTTTAAATAATGATTGGGAACCTGTAGGGTTTGTTAGCTTTCACCCCCAGCTTCCCAGAGAAAGGTGAAAGGGAGTTGCAGAAGACAAACAGGCTGCCATCAACCCTGGGGAGGACAAGGGTCATAACTTCTCCAGTGCCCAGAAGCTACTGGCCTGCCACTAGGGATGGGCTCTTGGGAAAGGAAAGAGCCAGCAGATACTGTTTCACAGCCCTTCCTGGAGTTGATTTGTTACTTTGTCCTGGGATGCTACAGACATTTTAAAGCTGCCATTGACGATCAGAGTAAAAACGTCAGATTTAACAGCGACCAATGTGTGTCTTAGCAAGGGGGAGTGATAAAATCAGCAGCTTGCCTCTAAACAACATCCTGATTATTTGTTTAAAATTTTTATGTTATATTTGTTAGCATCAATCATTTCTCTTACACACTAGACAGTATCTCAGTTTTCTTCTTGGAGTTCCCTACTTTTCCAGTAATCCTGTACTTGATTAATTAGATCCAAAAAATTGAAGTCTTTTCTAAAATTAAAATTAGATTAATATCATTAGGCTATTGTTGGAAGTTCAACTATGTTTCAAAAAATCTTTGAAAAGGGCAGTTTAGGTGGCTCAGTGGTTTAGAGCCTGCCTTTGGCCCAGGGCGTGATCCTGGAGTCCCGGGATGGAGTCCCACGTCAGTCTCCCTGCATGGAGCCTGCTTCTCCCTCTGCCTGTGTCTCTGCCTCTCTCTCTCTCTCTCTGTGTCTATCATGAATAAATAAATAAATAAATCTTTAAAAAAAAAAGTCTAATTCACTTAGGCATACAATATAATGGAAATAGTTGTTAGTAACTAGTTAACTAATTAAAACTAGTTTCTGACTAATACGACTACATCCTAATCATCATTAGGAATTGTAAGATATTAAGTAATAATGAAAAAAATCTATCAGATGTCTAATTTTCATCAGATGCCCACCTAAATTAAGATTATATACGTGCATGGGTATGGCTTCTAGACTATGGCAAAAATAAAATCTGGCATAACAAATTATTCTCAAATGTGACAGCTAAATGGTAAAAGGTAATTGACCTTAGACTGCATTCTGGACCCAAGGAGGAAAATGCTATAAATAACACTAGAGGGCCAATTGACAAATTGGAATACTGTCCATAAATTATTAAATCAATGTTAAATTTACTGAAATTGATTATTGTAATGTGGTCACAAAAGAGACTACCCCTATACTTAGGAAATATATGCTAAGGAATTATGGGGAAGGACCAAAGCATATATAACTTACCCTTAAAGGATTTGGAAAGAAAAAATATAACTTTATAGTTCTTTTGCCATATGTATTTCAAGGAAGCATACAAATGATAAAAAAAATTTAGAGTAAAAAGTTAACAATAAGTGAATTTGAGTAAAAGGTATATGGGTATTTCTAATGCTATCTTTATTTTTGCAACTTAATTGGAAGTTTAAGTTTAGAAGGACCTAAAAAAGTCCTTCTCAAAGAGAGGTACACAGTAGACTGCTTTTCCCATTCTCTAGGAAAGCAACTGAAGCATCAGAGTCATTTAAAAATGTATTTATTTGACCATAAGTCTCTGGAAAATAATTCCATTGACTTTACCAAGACTACTTAAAGAATCAAAATTGGCAATGAGAGAGTTCATGGCACCTAAACCATACCCAAACTGAGACACAGCCTTTTCTTTTCTAAAATCATCTTAAAATTTAGAGAGATTAGTAAATTTAGAGAGATTAGTAACTATGCTAAAACACTGCAACTGCTCTAAATCCATGATTTTCTTCACTGCTTGCTATATATTTTTTGGACAAGTAACTTAATCTCTATGTGCCTCAGTTTCCCCATGTATGTAGTCAGGATAATGAAAGTGTTTCCCCTTAATGCCATAGGGCTTAAAAGAGTTACGAAGTGTAAAAGCTTAGATGGGTGCCTGGCACATAAAAAATGAGTGTCCTCTAAGATAGTAATAATTGTTATGAATTAAAGAAAAACAAAAGTGGAATTGTGGCTCATCAACCAAACTCTATCTTGAAAATGTAATGAATGAGGAATGGCACCAATCAAGACTAGAAGCACAATTGTGAACAGTTTTTAAAAGGAAAGTAAATGTAGTTTAGAAGTATTTTATCCATGTTAATATTTGACACAATTCACAAATTCCAGGTACTGTTGCAAGAGTACACAGTTCAAAATAACATTTAAATACATTATTTCCTATGGAAATTTTTAAAAATTCACTAATCCACCAATATTGCCAAAGCCACAAAATATGTCCTTTGTCCTTTTCTCACATACCCAATATAATCCCAGGTAGTCAACTAAATTAAATAAATTTCTTTCATTTTGATATGATTTCCTACATGAGGACTACAGATTCCTAAAGATAGTAACAAGCTATTTTCAAACTGTCAAGAATCTTAACATAAATTGTGTGATCCCAAGAAACAAAAAGATGACCTATTATTTCATTAATAAACTCATTTATTTAAGAACATTTATCAAAACCTGGGTCCTAAAACAGACACATTTCTGTTATTCCCACTCCAATTTCCATTCAGATCAGCATACAGTCATTCTTCAGCCAAAAGTTGTCATGTAAATAGACTCCAGGCATGCCTGCCCTGCATATTCAGCAGACCTGCCCAGACATGTCCCAATCCCAGCTTCTATTTAGCTGGAATCCCCCCATGAGTACTGAATGGTCCCTGAGTTTTGCCATCCCTGGACCTCAGATATCTTGGCTGGTACCGTCAAGATTCCTGTGGCTGAGTCCTTCAGACACTTAAAAACATATTCTTTGGATTACACCAAATGTAGTCCTGGCAGAGCTGTAATTGGTCATTTTTCTATTTTAAGAATATGGCCCAGGAACCAACTGGTAGTGTTGGAAGCCAGAAACACTCCCACCTAAAGTCTCTTGTATTAATTTCCTAAGGACTCAGGGCTCTGGCTAAAGAATGCGTGCGTATAAGCTTTTCTCAGTAATTTGAGGCAAGTAAAAAGTTAGAAGAAAAGTTACAATCTTGGTGAGGAAGAGGATGCTTTGTATTTTTTCTAGTTTGAAGAAGAAATCTTGATAGATTGCTATCTTTTTCAGCACCAAAAAAAAAAAAAAAATTGATGAGACAATATCATGATCACGATACATCCCATAAAGGCCAGTCTCTATACTTTCTTGAGATTACTATGGGTTTATGTCCCAATGACAACAGGTACTTGGATTACTTTAAAGGCCAACAATACCTAGAATTCCTAAGGCAGAGTCTTCTACAGGATCAGAAACCCAGGAGAAGTCATCAAAATGGACAATTTAGTCATTGGATATGTGGAACCAACCAAAACCCAGTCAATAAAATTCCCAAACATAATTGGTGCTACATGAGTGGTGTAATGCCTGGACCAGCAGCAGCAACATTACTCGGGAACTTGTTACAAATATGAGTTCCAGAGCACTACCCCAGAACCACTGAACCAAATTCACTGAGGATAGAGTCCAAGAATCTACATTTTAACAACTTCTTCAGGTGATTCTTAATCATGCTAAAGTTTGAGAACTACTGCCCTCGAATTATTTCAAGTTCCAAATAAGCCCTGGTTAGTTGATGCTCCAAAGACAGTCAGAAAACTCATATTTACAGCAGCACCTGGATGGCTCAGTTGGTTGAGTATCTGCCTTAGGCTCAGGTTATGATCCCAGGGGCCTGGGGTCCAGCCCCTGTTGGGCTCCCTGTTCAGCAGGGAGTCTGCTTTTCCCTCTCACTCTCCCTCTGTGCTCACTCTCTCTCTCTCAAATAAATAAATAAAATATTAAAAAAAGAAAAGAAAGAAAGAAGAGGGCAGCCTGGGTGGCTCAGCGGTTTAGCGCTGCCTTTAGCCCAGGGCTTAATCCTGGAGATTCGGGATCAAGTCCCACGTCGGGCTCCCTACATGGAGCCTGCTTCTTGCTCTGCCTGTGTCTCTGCCTCTCTCTCTGTGTGTGTCTCTCATGAATAAATGAATAAAATCTTAAAAAAAAAAAAAAAGAAAAAAACATGTGTAATGGGTCTCTGGCAGAGGTCCAGGGAAGCCATGTTCAGCCCTATTCCCCCAGCCTGATCTGGCCATGATTCTCACACATAATGTGGCCTCATGTTGCCAGTGTGCCTCCTGGTGATAAAGGTACTTATCTGGAGATAGCACAAGGCACATTTTCCCTAATATTCTCATCTTTCACTATATATATATATTTTTTTTTAAGATTTTATTTATTTATTCATGAGAGACATAGAGAGAGAGAGGCAGAGACACAGGCAGAGGGAGAAGCAGGCTCCATGCAAGGAGCCCGACGTGGGACTAGATCCCAGGTCTCCAGGATCAGGCCCTGGGCTGAAGGCGGCGCTAAACCGCTGAGCCACCAGGGCTGCCCTCATCTTTCACTATATTAAGGGAGATCTTCCCCAGGAGGCTTAAGCTGGGCTGGCTAGGAGTTGTGGACTTGCCTTCACCATCCCTTCAGCCAGATGAATTGAGAAGTTTATCAAGAAGAGACTTGAATTTTTTCTTTTTAAGTAATCTCCATGCCAAAATGGGGCTTGAACTCACAATCTCAAGATCAAGAGTTGCATGCTCTACCAACTGAGCCAGCCAGGTGCTCCTAGAGATTTAAATTTTGAATGAGGGCAGCCCTGGTGGTGCAGCGGTTTAGCGCCGCCTGCAGCCCAGGGCATGATCCTGGAGTCCCGGGATCGAGTCCCACGTCAGGCTCTCTGCATGGAGCCTGCTTCTCCGTCTGCCTGTGTCTCTGCCTCTCTCTCTCTCTCTCTCTGCATCTCTATGAATAAATAAATAAAGTCTTAAAAAATATATTTATAAAAAAAATAAAATAAAATAAATTTTGAATGAATAGTAGTAACTTTCCAGACTTGGTCCTCCTTTATTTTTTTTTAAGATTTTATTTATTTATTCATGAGAGACAGAGAGAAGCAGAGACACAGGCAGGCTCCTCACAGGGAGCCCGACGCAGGACTCGATCCCCAGACCCGGATCACACCCTGAGCCAAAGGCAGATGCTCAACCATGAGCCACCCAGGCGTCCCTTGGTCCTCCTTTAAATTGACATTGGGTCCACTTCCCTTCCCTGGCACCTGCTGGCAACATCTAGGAGTTCTGCATCATCTTCTTAAAATAGTGGTTGAGTTTCATCCATGTGCCAGAAGGCAAAAACTGCTACTCATCTGGCCCACCTCTTCCAAAAACAGGGAGATCCAAACAACCACATGTAATAGACATACAGGCTTGAAACAATTTTAAGTGACATCTTCCAAGAGATGCATCCAGATGCAACAATGTCCCAAGGTTCATAGCTTGAACCAAGACTAGAAGGGCCTCTCGTTCAATATCCTGCCATTCTGCTCCTCTAAAGTCTCATAGTGTTTCCTCCTTCAAACACTGCAATGATTCTCTCATCAGAACTGTGTGGTTCTGTGAATTCCTGTCCAATTACATACACTCTCTGGCCAAAATCCTGACTGTGGCTCAGTGAAATCTACCTTCTCCACACCTATACCTATGAATTCAAGCCCCACACTGGGCATAGAGTTTCCTTAAAAGTAATTAATTAATTAAAATGATAGAAAATTGAAATAATATAATAATAATAATATAAAATAATAATAATATAATATAATATAATTCATTTCAAAGATGCACGTACATGCACAAAAACGTATGTAAAAAAAAAACTTCAGCCTTGGCTGGGCTTTCAAAAAAAAAAGCCTTCTTGTGTCTCCCGCTAGAAACAACCTACGGAATGATCTTTGATGGGTTTCCGCTGCCTCTCCACTGCCTCACCTCCCCCTTATTCCTCAACCCTCTGCAATTTGGTCTCTTCTGTTAGTCAGCTGAAGAGTTTGACAAATGTTATCAATGACTTCCAAGCTCCCAATACAATGGACACAATGGACATTATTCTATCCTTATCTAACAGACTTCTCTTGGATTTGTACACTGTTAACCACTCTACTCTTGTCAATTCTCCTGGCTTTTTTTTTTTTTTTTAAGATTTTATTTATTTATTCATGAGCAACAGAGAGAGAGAGAGGCAGAGACGCAGGCAGAGGGAGAAGCAGGCTCCAGGCAGGGAGTCCCATGTGGGATTCAATCCCAGGACCCGGGATCACAACCTGAGCCGGAGGCCGACCCTCAACCACTGAGCCACCCAGTTGCCCCTCCTCTGGCTTTTGTATTTCCACACCTTCCTATCTCACCATTCTTGTGGGGCTTCTTTATGAGCCTGTGCTCTCTCTCACCAAGAACAGAGATCAAAAGCTGGCAACCTGCGGACTAGATCTGACTTATATTTTATGGATCACACAAACCTGGAAAATTATTCTGAATTAGTTGAGAATGTTTAAAACTTGGGAAATTCCACCAAAAAAAAAAATCTAGGTTTTGGGACGCCTGTGTGGCTCATGGTTTGAACATCTGCCTTCTGCCTTCGGCTCAGGGCGTGATCCTGGGGTCCCGGGATCCAGTCCCGCGTCGGGCTCCGTGCATGGAGCCTGCTTCTCCCTCTGCCTGAGTCTCTGCCTCTCTCTCTCTCTCTCATGAATAAATAAATAAAATCTTTAAAAAAAGAAATCTAGATTTCTACTTTTTCTTGGAAAATCAGGAAGCCTGACACCACACAGGTACAATTACCAGGAGCAGAGCAGACAGCGGGTGGCAAATCTCCCCTCTGGTTAGGGTATGCTTTCCCTAGTTCACTGCACTTCCCATTTCCCTGTTACCCTTGACCTGGCTTGCTTCACACATCTGTATGCTTCACACATGTAAATGCTCTGACTGCCTTTTGTGGGCCAAGAGTTCCAGTCTCCACTCCCTAGCTTTTCAAGCAACACAGTCTTCTGTACCTTCCACAGTATTTCAATATCATCGTGGTTTTCACTGCAATTCCTATGCTAGTGAATGCAGAACTCTATGACCAAAAAAAAAAAAAAAAAAGAACTCTATGACCAGCCTGGCATTAAGTGGAGCTTACGCTTCCTCTTCTAAGATCAGGAAATTGCACCTCTACAGTACAGTAGACCCAGAAAACCTACTGCTCCCAACAAAGAGAAGTCCTTCATCCCTCTTCTTTCCTCAGATAGATTCCAAATCAAAATCTTATAGGAGTATATCTGATTGGCAAAACTAAGTCCCTAAGTCCTAGTAAAAAAAAAAGATGGGAAATTTAGAGTTAAGTTCTAAATTGGGAAGGTAGAAATCAGCATAGAGAAGTATAAGGTAGAGAGGGTATCCCAAAGATCCTGGCAACCACAACAGTAGGTAGATACAACCAGCTAATCTAAACAAAAGCTAAGCATTAAGTGGTTAAAAATAGAACTACAAGCCAGAAGGAAACTACAGAATTCAACAATATCAGTTCAAGAGTATTTTCTCTGAAGCACTCAACGAGGAAGCCATTCACAATCTACTACCAGTAGAATGCTCCATCCCGTAGGAAGGCAGCCCAAGGTAGAGGAACGTGGGAAGGGCAGAGAAATAAAGCAGAGAATGACGACATGAAGCAAACAGACAGAAGCAATTTCCCAAATAACAAACAATAGTTAACAAAAGGCGGAATGCTTTGCAAGTGAAAGCTTCCTGACCTTCAGTCTCGGGTGGAACCCTGCAGGAGCTAGCGCTTACAACATCTCCCGGAGGACTCCCAACTCACCCTCAAGCAAAGGCTAGTGAAAATGTAAGAATTCTCCGACATTAGCAAAGTGAGATCTCCAGTGCTGATGACATGGGCCAAAGATCCTGGTGACAAAAGAAAAAAGGCCAGATCAAGATAAATATTTGTCTTCACCTATATAGCTCCAGTGGGAGCAGACAAAATTAATATGGGCTAAAGTAACATTATAAAAGCTGTTTTATTTGACTTATTGATATATCTGCTTAAAATTCTCCTTAAGGGGTCTAGATTTTATGGGCCAGTATTGCATCTCAACGAAAACCCACAAGTGTCATCTATTTATATTTTATGATAGCAGTTTTCAGATCAATTGCAAGCTTTTCAAAAATCTTATATGTGGGGTGCCTGGGTTGCTCAGTTGGCTGGGTGTCTGACTTCTGCTAAGGTCATGATTTCAGGGTCCGGAGATCAGCCTGTATCAGGCTCCCTGCTCGGTAGGGAGTCTGCTTCTCCCTCTCCTTTTCCCTCTGCCCCTTGCCCCTGCCTCTGCACCCCCTCCTCCACTGGTGTTCTCTCTCTGTCTCCCTCAAATAAATAAATAGAATATTTTTTAAAAATCTTATATATGACCTGACTATTAAATTAATACAAAGCTTCAGTAGTTAATGAGGAGGAAAATATAGACAAATGTATATCAATGGATAATAAATCAATAAGAAATATATATTAAATCAATATAAAATTCAGAATTTGTCAGAGAAATAACGCACCTTTAAAAGTTTGCCAAAGTAATTTTTTGCTAAGATATTCAGAAGAGATAAATCTGGAGACAGAAAGATTAGTGGTTGCCAGGGACTGAGAGAATGGGTTAAAAATGGGGGGGTTAGGGGGGATCCCTGGGTGGCTCAGTGGTTCAGCACCTGCCTTCTGCCCAGGGCATGATCCTGGAGTCCTGGGATGGAGTCCCACATCGGGCTCCCTGCATGGAGCCTGCCTCTCCCTCTCCCTCTCTCTCTCTCTCTCTCCCCCTCTGTGTTTATCATGAATGAATAAAATCTTTTTTAAAAATGGGGGATTAGGGTTACTGCTGAGGGGTATAAGATTTCTTTTTCAGAAGTTGAATATGTTCTAAAATTGATTGTAGTGCTGGTTGCAAAGCTCTGTGACTATATAAACACCATGTACACTTTATTATTTTTCTTAAGATTGTATTTATTCATTTGAGAGAGAGAGAGAGAGAGAGCTCCACAGAGCACAGGAAGGGGGCAGGGGCAAAGGGAAAGGGAGAAGCAGACTTCCCCGCTCAATCCCAGGATTTAGAGATTGACCTGAGCCAAAGGCTGCCACTTAACTGACTGAGCCACCCAGGCGCCCCAAATTGTACACTTTAAATGGATACATTGAATGTATATGAATTTTATCCATAACAAAGCTGTTACTTTTTAGATTACCCAGATAATTTAAGTAGAACTTCATAGTCCCACTTGAAAAGTGTTTCAGTTTTACAACAGTTTATAAGAGACATCACCACATTTCAACACGTTCTAGTGTACCCATGTTTACTCTACAATTCTTTACCCTTAAATACCAGTTTTGAAGGTGGTAAACATAAGCCAAGCATCAAAATTAGAGCTGTAGAAAATTTAGTTCTTTGAGCTTCAGTAGGAAAAAAACCTAAATCTTTTCATGGATTAAAAACATGCCATACTTTTATACCCAGTTTTATGACTATAGTAGCCACATTAACACAGAGAAGGTGGGGAAAGGAGTCAGAATTCTGAGAAAAAAAAAAAAAAATTTAATTTACCAACATACGTTTCTTTTAACATTCCTAAGAAAATTCTCAGACCAGGAAAACAATAGAAATTCCAGTCCTATCACATACTGCTTGGTGCTGAAAGTATTTAGCATACAATTTAAAGAATAACAACCAAATTCATATTAAAACTTTATTCAAGGGGGCACCTGGCTGGCTTAGTCGGTTAAGTGTCTGCCTTCTGCTCAGGTTATGATCCCAGAGTCCTGGGATTGACCCCCAAATGGGCTCCCTGCTCAGCAGGAGCCTGCCTCTCCCTCTCCCCCTGCTCATGATCTATCTCTTTCTCAAGTAAATAAAATCTTAAGAAAAAAAAAAAAAAAAACTTTAACAAGACGGAATACTTTTGGCTCCACCTGGCTACTAACACAGTCCAGCAGCCTTAAAGCAATTAATTGTGTTATCACATGTTTTTATTGGTGTGCTGCCAATTTCTATCAGGACAGAAGTTAATTTTTCTCCCTTTTGGATGTAAAGTGATGCTGGAAAAAATAATTGTTAGTATTGAACAATTTAATCAATTGTAATTTTTTTAAAAAGATTTTATTTATGTATTATATGACAGAGAGGTCACAAGCAAGGAAAGCAGCAGGCAAAGGGAGAGGTAGAAGCAGGCTCAATGTGGGGTTTGATGCAGGGCTTGATGCAGGGCTAAATCCCAGGACCCTGGGATGACCTGAGCCATAAGCAGATGCTTAACCAACTGAGCCACCCAGGTGCCCCAATCTATTGCAATATTTTAGTTTTACTTGTTATACTCCATCTTGGAAATAAAAAGTTTGCAAGTTTTTTTGGCAAATGTATTTATACATACCCATTCTTTCTGATAAGAGCAAGTTATTCCTTAAGAAAATATTTCACAGGGGCACATGGGTGGCTCAGCGGTTGAGCATCTGCCTTTGGCTCAGGACTTGATCCTGAGGTCCTGGGATGGAGTCCCACATCAGGCTCCCCTTGGGGAGCCTGCTTCTCCCTCTGCCTATGTCTCTGCTTCTCTCTGTGTCTCTCATGAATAAATAAATAAAATCTTTAAAAAAAAAAAAAAAGAAAATTTTTCACAGCCAAAAGAAATATGCTTTAACTCTCCATTAGAAACTAAGTAGAGGGATCCCTGGGTGGCGCAGCGGTTTGGCGCCTGCCTTTGGCCCAGGGCGCGATCCTGGAGACCCGGGATCGAATCCCACGTCGGGCTCCCGGTGCATGGAGCCTGCTTCTCCCTCTGCCTGTGTCTCTGCCTCTCTCTCTCTCTCTCTCTCTGTGACTATCATAAATAAATAAAAATTGAAAAAAAATATTAAAAAAAAAAACAAAGAAACTAAGTAGAAAAATTTTAAAAAGAAACTAAATAGAAAATGAGACCTTATCAAATGCTAATATTCCTTCATTTAAATTATTTTTCACAAATTACAGTTTTGAATTGCAGCTTTCCCTTCCAGAATGTGGAAGAAGGGAAGAGTTAACTGTTTTTTCTCCTTTCTCTTCACAAAATCCTCCAATCTTACTTAGATTCTTATTCTTTAGTTAAAGTTGGATGTGCTTTTTTTTTTTTTTTTTTCCGGCTTTTAATTTGATCATTCAATTCCTCTGGGCGAAAAAACTTGAAAATTTATGCAAGCACTTGGCTGATTATGTAGAATATTAATTATATATCTCCACATATGATATGCAACATCCTATGGCAATGATGCATATGCATATATAATGAACAGATATCCAGAGAGAATCTTTCCTCAAAACCCTACCTCAATTCACATAGAGATCCCATATGAGTTGCCTGGCTGGCTCAGTCAGTAGAGCCTATGACCCTTGATCCTGGAGTGGAGAATTTGAGCTCCACATTGGGCACAGAGATTACTTTATATTCTATTGCACTTCCACTCCCTGTCCACTCTTCATCCTCCTCTCTCCTGCTCTGTTTCCTGGAAGGTTGGACTGTGTGGGTTGCATCTTCCAATCACCCTTTGGGGGCTAGTTTTCCTCTCAGGTTAGCCAGGCCAGTGAGAAGGGAGCAGAGGATGGGAGGAGAGAGATGTAGGGTATTTATTCCCTGCTCCTTCTCTGCTTCAGCACCACTCTCTGGCTGTATCCACTTTTCCTCCATGACCAACCAGGAGAAGCAGGGCAGCTGTATGTACACATTCCCCGTTCTCTCCGAGCTCCAGAACTCTACTTCTTCCCCTGTCCCTTCCTCTATGGGGGAAAGTAAGGGCTTTCTGTTGTTGCTGTTCCAGGTGCCTCACAGAGCTTGCTTACTCTCTTACTTCTCCCCACACCACAGTGAGTAGTAGTCCTGTCCTGAACGTAGGTTCAGACAAACCATCTGGGGTGAATTCCCTCTTCCTGTCAGAACCCTGACTGACACAGACGCCATTTAAGACTTCCTATTCAGACCTGATATTTGGTTGTTCAATCCTTAATTCATACAGAAAAGGGAGCGAAAAAACATTGAAGAAAAGAACAATTTCTCTACCACAGCCTGGTAAAACTGCTTCTCAGTTCGATCTACCTCATATCACACAGTTTAAAAAAAAAAAACAAAAAACAAAAAACCTGCTTTTGCTGACCTTGCTTCTAAACTTTGGTTCCTTACCCAACATACCTGAATGTGCGCATTTATCTTTTTGTACTTAATTTAGTGAACACAGCAGTTCCAGGCTCTCCGATTGAAACTAAGCAGCAAAGACCAGCAGCTTCCACTGATAACCAAAACGAAGGTTTCATGCAACCTCTTCACGTGTTATATTAGCACACTCCAGTTTTGAGGCTAAAGCAATCTATTCCACCACCCTCTGTTCAGACTCGTCTCCAGGACTACAGTACTGATTTGCCTGAAAGCACAAGTTTTTCTTTTGTGTTTTTGATAATGAGTCTGCTATAAGCACTGTTATTTCTTTGCAAAACTGAGAGAAAAGTCTAGACTCAGAATCTGCTACATTTTGTAATTAACAAAGGAGCGTATCCTATTTATATAATGGAGAGGATAATTATAAGACCAGTAAGATCATATTCAATGTGTTCATTATCAAAAGAAGGTAAATATATTCAAATTCCTAAGATAAATATATTTATTACTTTAAGTGAGTGACTATAATTTTATGTAACAAATATTCTAACACATACAGTTTCTTATAGTAAGCAAACTTAAACATGCTTTGAGCTTAATGAAGCCTTAAGTTTATAGGTTAAATTGTTAACCAAAAAATTAGCATTTACATTTAGAAGATGCATATCATATTAACAGAATCATGTTAAGGAATCATAATTGAATTTGAAAAAGCAAAATTCATACAAATTTAACGTGGAAAAACTTACTCCTTTTCCCACCTTAGGTTGAGTTATTTATACATCATGTTCTTAAAACCATTTAGGTACTTTTTTTATAAGTATTTTTGTTTGATTTGAATAGGAAATGTATACCCCTGCTATGAAATTCAAAGGGAACAAAAAGATACTTAGGGAAAGTATGTTTCTTTCCCACTCCTGTACCCTGGTCAACAATTTCCCCTCCTCTGATGCAGCTAAAATTATCACTTTCCTGTATATTTTTCAGAAATATTCACTGCATAAACAAGCATGTACCTGTATTTTTTGTTTCGTTTTGTTTTGCATAAACAGTACCATACTGTAAATTCCATTTTGTACTTTATTTTGTTTACTTTTTAAATCTTATAGACTTTTCCCCATCTGTGTGGAACTGGCATTTTATTTTATTTTATTTTATTTTATTTTATTTTATTTTATTTTATTTTATTTTTAAGACAAAGTGGTAAGCTGCATAGATGTACCAAAATTGGTCTATTTTATAAGACCCTTTTTGCTTGGTATACACTATACTAGCTACTCACCCACTCTTTATCTTCTGTCCACCTTCCTGATTTGTTGCTTTGTTTTCACGTATATAGCAGGAAAAATAAAAGCGAATGTGATGATGATGATGTAATAAGGATATATGATTTTTTTCCACTGAGGATTTTTCAGTATTGTGCTGGTAAGCATGATTTAACAATCAGCTTTCCAGAGAGAAAAAAAACCTGGTTTGTGGCATTTGGTAATTATCCTATCATAGTTAATTTCAAGCTACCAATGTGATATCACCTGAACCAGAACTGAAAAGAGATGCACACCATTCTATAATACTTGCTGAATAGATACAAAAGATTTAACCTCATCATCACAGACAACATTTAAATAATTAGGAAGTGATGAGTTTTAAAACTTTTGGTGTGACTGACTAGGTGGCTCAGTTTGCTAAGTGTCTGACTCTTGATCTCAGCTCAGGGCTTGATCTCAGGGTCATGAGTTCAAGCCCCATACTGGGCTCCATACTGAGCACAGAGCCTATAACACACACACACACACACACACACATACACACACAAATATGTGTGTGTGTATGACACATTCGAGGCAAAGGGAATATATATATATATATATTTGTCTTAGTATAATTTCTTTTTTTTAAAGATTTTATTTATTTATTCATGAGAGGCACAGAGAAGGGGGCGGGGGTGTGCAGAGACACAGGCAGAGGGAGAAGCAGGCTCCATACAGGGAGCCGGACGTGAGACTTGATCCTGGGTCTCCAGGATCACACCCTGGGCTGAAGGCAGCGCTAAACCACTGAGCCACCTGGGCTGCCCTATAATTTCTTTAATACACTTTATACATTCATACAGCTTAATTTTTAATAAAAGCTTGTTATTTTTTTAAAGATTTTATTTATTTATTTATTCATGAGAGAGAGAGGCAGAGACACAGGCAGAGGGAGAAGCAAGCTCCATGCAGGAAGCCCAATGTGGGACTTGATCCCGGAACTCTGGGTTCATGAACTGAGCCAAAGGCAGATGCTCAACCACTGAGCCACCCAGGTGTCCTAAAAGATTTTATTTTTAAGTAATCTCTACACCCAATGTATGGCTGGAACTTACAGCCCCAATGTCAAGAGTCGTGTGCCAGCCAGGTGCCCCAACAGCTTATTAATTCTTAACTGGCTCAAAAATGCCTAAAAATGTAATGATCAGCTCTTAGGAGCTGGTGTGAGACAGCTCTAACACACTTCAAATTTTTTTTATATTCATTGAAGAGATACCCACATTAGCATATACCTACATACATCTTCTCTTGACTCATATTTATTTCAAATGAATATATTCAAAACTAAATTCCTGATTAGCCCCATCCCCAAACCTCTCCCCCAACAGTCTTCTGTATTCCAGCAAACAGCAACTCTGTTCTTCCAACTGCTCCAGTCAAAAGCCTTGGAGTCATCACCAACTCTTTTCCTTCATACACTCCATCTAATCTGTCCATAATCCTATGGACTGCTTCTACTACTTCTACTTTCAAAATATATCCAGAATCCAACCACCTCTCCTCATCTCCAGTGGTACTACCTGGTACCTCCTGTATACTGAAAATATTCATTGGATGACAAAAAAGATATGAGTGCATGACAGATAATTTTGAAAAACATGTATCTCATTTTGGGGTGGTTTAACTTTGTCATTACCCAACCGAAAAGCTCCGGCGGGCCTTTATTTCCTAGAAAAGTATTTGCAACTTGTAAGCTTCTGAGTTTGTAAAGATTCCACAAATCCACATACATACCAAACATTAAAATATCAACACTTACTTTTTCCTATGTCTGTAGATGCTTTGGTGATAAATAGAGCACAAATTTATTTTAAAATATTATTGAATTTATAGTAATTTTTTTTGTCATTCTAGAGTTTTTCAGGGAAGTCCAAAAAATATTATTCCAAAAGAGTTCTTATAGTGGAAAAAAAATGAAATAGTTAGCATGAGAAGAAGTCTAATAATTTATTTTTTTATTTTAAGATTTTATTTATTTATGACAGAGAGAGAGAGAGAGACCGAGACACAGAGACACAGAGACACAGGCAGAGGGAGAAGCAGACTCCATGCAGAGAGTCCCATGTGGAACTCCGTCCTGGGACTCCAGGATCAGGCCCTGGGCTGAAGGCGGCGTTAAACCACTGAGCCACCTGGGCTGCCCAAGTCTAATAATTTAAAACTCACTAATTATGGGGTTCCTGGCTGGCTTAGTCAGTAGAGCTTGCAACTCTTGATCTTGGAGTCATGAGCTCAAGTCCCATGTTGGGCAAAGGGCTTACTTAAAAAAATAAAACTCATTAATTAAAATCGTATTGATTGAAACCTATAGTACAAAGAGTGTTTCTGGCTTTGTGAAAGATAACAACATGAATAGGACACGTCCTTCATCCTACAAGAATTCTAATCTACTTGGGAGATAGACACAATTCTAAATAATCCTACCATGAGATCTGTTGCCAGAAGTATACAAAGTGCTATGAGGCTATCTGATAAAGAGATTAATTCTGCCTAGAGGAAAAAAGATTTATCAGAAGAGGTGGGACTGTCTGACCTGGGCCTTAAAGGCTGGCTAGCTAGAAGATAGAAACACATTCCAGGCAAAGGGAAAAGTTTGAATTAAAGGATGTAGGTGGAAAAAAAAAAAAAAAGAATGGAGTGAAAGTGAAAGTGGAGAGTGTACTCAGAACCATAGCAGTACGGTTTTTACAGCTAAAGGTATATGGTTGAAAAAAATAATAATAAAGGAGTAGAGTAGTAGATCAGCTACGATGATAAGTTGTAGTCAAATTGCTGTGGGTTAGACTGATGAATTTGGTTTTTGTTCTGAAAGTGAAAAACAGTCATTAAAGTTCTTTAATTGGGGGATCCCTGAGTGGCTCAGCGGTTTAGCCCCTGCCTTCAGCCCAGGATGTGATCCTGGAATCTTGGGATCGAGTTCCACAAGAGGCTCCCTGCATGGAGCCTGCTTCTCCCTCTGCCTGTGTTTCTGCCTCTCTCTCTCTCTCTCTCTCTCTCTCTGTGTGTGTCTCTCATGAATGGATAAATAAAATCTTAAAAAAAAAAAGTTCTTTAATTGCATTAAAAAATATCTATGAACACCGACTATGTGACTGGCAGGAAGCCAGTTACTAGAGATGCAATGGTTACCAAGAGAGACAAGATGTCACCTACCCTCAATCTTTGAGCAAAAGAATGATGTCAAATGGTCTATACTTTTGGAAGATAAATCTATAGAAAAGATTGGCTGACTTCTTAGTTTTTCAGTCCCTTGTAAGAGGAAATTATTTTGAACACAAAATGTATTTGCTACTAACAATTTCCCTTACCAATAATTCCCTCCAACCTTTTTAATAAGGAAGATGGAGCCTGAGAGCTTTTCCTTTATGGAAAGGGATGAGGAGTAGGAGGATTGTTATGGGTTGAATTGTGCCCTCTAAAAATTGATGCATTGAAGTCCTTCTTCCAATACCTCAGAATGTGAACTTACTTGGAAATATGGCCATTGTGAATGTAAGTAGTTAAGATGAGGCCATTTAGGGTGGACTCTAACTAATGTTACTGGAGTCCTTATAAAAAGGAAAATTTGGGCAGCCCGGGTGGCTCAGTCGTTTAGTGCCGCCTTCGGCCTGGGGCGTGATCCTGGGGTCCCGGGATCGAGTCCCATGTCAGGCTCCCTGCATGGAGCCCGCTTCTCCCTCTGTCTGTGCCTCCCTCTCTCTCTCTTTCTCTCTCTCTACCTATCTCTCATGAATAAATAAATAATAAAATCGTTTAAAAAAAAAAAAGGAAAATTTGGGGCAGCCCAGGTGGCTCAGCAGTTTAGTGCCACCTTCAGCCCAGTGCCTGATCCTGGGGATCCAGGATCGAGTCCCACGTCGGGCTCCCTGTATGGAGCCTGCTTCTCACTCTGCCTGTGTCTCTGCCTCTCTTTGTGTGTGTCTCTCATGAATAAATAAATAAAATCTTAAAAAAAAGAAAAAGGAAAGTTTAGATGCAGATGCATATAGGGAGAAGGCCATATAAGGATGAAAGTTGAGGTCAGGATGATTCTTCTACAAGCCATGGAATGCCTAAGATTGCCATCATAACCACAGAGGTTAGACAAGACTGGAACAGATTTTCTTTGACAGTAGAGAGAAGAAACCAGTCCTGCCAATACTTTGATCTTGAAGTTCTAGCCTCTAGAACTATAAAACAGTACATTTCTCTTCTTTAAAGCACCCTGTTCATGGTACTTCATTATGGCAGTTCTAGCAAACTAATACAAGGATGGAAGCTACAATATTCCACCTTAGAAAAGAAACAGAGAAAGATCGTCATTGACATGGTAAAATCAGAGCAGTGAGGCTAAGAGTCCAGGAAGCTGTACAGGCTGCTTGGAAGGTCAAAGGTAAGCCAATAAGCTAAAACGGAACTTTGAGAGGAAGAATGGAATTGTCTAATAGGAATTTTTCAGTTAAGCATTACTGTGTGGTACATGATCTTTCTCTTCTTCAGCACTAAAAAAGTATTCAGCAAAATCTGTATCATTCACTTTCTTCAGTGATTTTTTTTTTTTTTAAGTAAGTTCTACACCCAGCATGGGACTTCAACTCAAGACCCCAAGATCAAGAGTCACATTCTCTAACTGAGTCAGCCAGACAGCCCTCTCTGGTGATTTAGTGTTTTTAGATAAAACAAAAAGCTGAGATTCTTGATTCAGGGTAAAAATGGACAAGGCAACGACAAGGTTTTCCACTGAGCTCTGTCATGTCTTACACTACAACCTATTTATTCCAGAGATAATTATCAAGCACCAGCCATGAGGCACAATGCCAGGCATGTAGTATGCAGTAATAAACAAGGTAGAGCTTAAACTCCAGTGAGAGAGACAATAAACAATCTATCACATTTTTACTAAAATTACTATTGGTTTGAGTAATTTTACTTATACAATATGTATAAAGGCAAAGTATAGGATACTGTAATAACATATATCCTAACCTACACTGAGACAAGGGGCTTGAGGAGGAGCTAGCAGACAGTGATGGCCTGCGTTGGGATGGGAGTGGTGATGAAGATTTTCCCAGACAGACAGAATCAGCTTGTGCTAATACTCTGAGGGATCAAAGAGTTTGGTTTATTTGAGAAACAGCAAATAGGACATTGAATTTGAAATTCAGTGAGAGAGGCAAAGACAGGTAGAAAATGAAGCTGAAGAGGTGAGCAAGAGCCAGATCGTGCAGAAACTTGTAGGACTTAAATTTCTATCCAAAGAGCAATTGGAAGTCATTAAAGAATTTGAGCAAAGCAAAGAGATCAACAGATTTTTTAAATTTTTTTAAAATTCTACTGTCTGCAGAATTGAGGAAGTAGGATTGGGGAGGAGGAGGAAGAAAGTGGAGAGACATGAATAGGTAGGTGGAGGAGGACAGTTAGAGATCCATCTCAGTTAAAGATGAAAGTGATTTAGACTTGGGCTAGGGGAAGTAAATTCTGGGAGCTGGCTTCAATGCATGTGCAACCATTGTTGGCTATACTTATGGTTATCTGAGGAAACATTGCATCCTTCTTGTGTTCTCCTTGCACAGAGATTGCTGCTTCCCAATGCCAATCATGCTCTAGAACTTCTCTGGTGTTCTCTTTAGAGAATGTGGAAACAAGGTAAATATATTAGGGAGTAAGCTCTTTTTAATAAATTCTCCTTATCATCATTTGTGTTTTCTTTCCACAACTTGATTGTAACTTTCACCATGTCATTTCCAATGACTGGGGAGCATTGCTTACTAGATTCAGATCCCCTTTCACAAAGACAATTAGTTAATGTTTATTTTTTTACTGTACACTTACTAATGCTCATTCCATTTGGTTTCTTCATTTTTCCATGATTTGATTCTACACAGAACACTATTTAAAAAAAAAAACTTCAAAGCAATGGCTGTTTTTTGCAAACAGGGGAATTTTTATTTTTAAAATTACAAATGTTTACATTTATTTGAGCTTCTCTTCTCTATGCTGATTTGCAACATGCTTCAGATTCAAATGAAGGTCATATCTACAGAGTTTTATCTGGACTATAAACTGTAAAAAAAGATCACACAACTAGCAATGGTTTTATGAAATACATGTTATCTATTTGCTGTATACACATAACACTTTTCCTCAATCTCAAAGTTGAACCTAGTCTTAATACTTATGTTCTCTAGGGACTCCTGGGTGGCTCAGCGGTTGAGCATCTGACTTTGGCTCAGGGTGTGATCCTGGAGTTCTGGGACGGAGTCTCACATCGGGCTCCCTGCATCGCGTTCCCTGCAAGGAGCCTGTTTCTCCCTGCCTATATCTCTGCTTCTCTTTGTGTCTCTCATGAATACATAAATAAAATCTTAAAAAAAAAAAACTTAAGTTCTCCAAGGGTATTAGTCGAAGAATCAAGACTTAAAAGCAAACAAACAAAAACAAAAACAGTATTTTCTCAATACTTAAACATTTTTCTGATGTTTTAAGCAATGTGTGAAGGAGGAGATATAAAAAGAGAGTATGCACTTTCCCCCAGACTAATTTTGACAGCTTAAAAAAAAAGTGACTATTAATAAAACATTATTCAGACTGAAAAGAAATCTAAACAAAACTTCAAGCCATCAGCCTGTACTTTAAACACCAAACCAGCCACGAACTTGAGATTTTATGGTTCCTTTGTTATGAAGCTAAATATTATGGGATGTAGCATTATGGAATGTAATATACCTAACCCAAAATTTGATTTCCTTTCAAATGGAATATGAAAATGGAAACTAAATAAATGTTTTACTTGCCATTAGTCTAAGAAATATTGCATGCGCCAGCAAATCTCTGGTCACCCTTAAGTGAGATTAAGTTCATCTCAATCATTTTATTCAATATATTAGTATCTATTAGATTCTAAACTTCAAGTTTAAAAACAATGTCTGTCTTGTTCACCACAGCTCACCCAACACCTAAAACAGTGTCTGGCACATGGTAAGCTCTCAATAAATATTTGTGGAATGAGTAGCTGTGCGTAATTTTAGCTTAATTCATCATTACATAGATTTCTGTATATAAAATTTTTCACACCAAAAAATTGCCATATACCTGCCTAATCCACTAAACCATATCATTTCCCATAGCTGGACCCACATAAAGAAATTACTCACACTTGGGGAGTCTGCATGGCTCAGTGGGTTGAGCAACCAAGCAACAGGCTCTTGATTCTGACTTGGGTCATGATCTCAGGGGATTGAGCCCTGAGTCAGGCTTCACACTCAGTGGAGACTCTGCTTGTCCCTCTCTCTCTCCCTCTCCCTCTGCTTCTCACATGCTCATTCTCTCTCTCTCTAATAAATACATTAACTGAATCTAAAAAAAAGAAAGAAAGAAAGAAAGAAAGAAAGAAAGAAAGAAAGAAAGAGAAAGAAATTATTGAGCTTAAGTCATTTCTTGAAGCCTCTGAGAAGTAGAATCATAATTACCAAAGTAATCTCATTCTTGGACCAGGTACAATGCCCTTTAAACTGAATTCTTCAGCAAAGGTATAAAAGTCTTTCTGGGAGGCGGGAGGGGCAGCGAGGGGAGATTTTCTGGTCAAAGAACTATTCTTTCAGCACACACACAAAAACTAACAGCATAAAGATGATTTAAATGACAGTATATCAATATCAAAGTTCTCAAGATAGGGGAACAAGAGAAAAAGCCATGTGCCTAACCAATGTTAAAGGGCTATGATTAAAAATAAATGATAAGTTTAAGGTTGTGTAAAGTCATCCAAAATCAGAATTGAAGCTATAACCTTATTTAGATATCTTTATTATCTTAACAATGTGTCTGAAGGACTAAAATGACTCCCCTGAGTGCTAGAAGCATATTTCCTTGAGCACTGCTTTGAATAGCACTGACTTATTACAGGGCTGTTGTTTCTGAAGTGTTTAATATTAAAAATTTATGTGTGGGGACGCTTGGGTGGCTCAGTGGTTTAGCACCTGCCTTTGGCTCAGGGTATGATCCTAGAGTCCCCGGATCGAGTCCCACATCAGGCTCCCTGCAAGAAGACTGCTTCTCCCTCTGCCTGTGTCTCTGCCTCTTTCTCCCCCTTTGTCTATCATGAATAAATAAATAAAATCTTTAAAAAAAAAAAAGACATCTACATTTGATCTTTGTCCCAATTTCTGACACAAAGTTTCTAAAACCCTTGGAATTTCCTGTGATGAGAGCTGATACAGATATCTCTTGTTTGTTAATGAGGTAACTTCTTAACCTCACGTAAGAATAGGGATGGATTGCTGGGAGTACCAGCCCTGTGATTAGAGCATTGGAACTTTCTATCCACCCCCATCACTCCTCTGGTGAGAGGAGTGGGAGATTGAATCAGTCATCAATGACCAATGAGTTAATCAATTGTGCTTATGTAATGAAGTCTCCATAAAAAGCCAAAGGGACAGGATTTGAAGTGTTTCCAGGTTGACAGTGGCATGCTTGGAGAGGGCATGAAAGCTCTGAGCCCTTCCTCATATCTTGCTCTATACATCTCTTCTATCTGGCTGGGCTATATCCTTTACCTAACTCAAGGGTAATCTAGTAAGTAAAACGTTTTTCTGAGTTTTGTGAACCGCTTTGGCAAATTAAGTATATCCAATGAGGGGGTCATGGTAATCTCTGATGCATAGTCATTTGGTCAGAAGCACGGGTAACAACTTCGACTTTCAATTGGCATCTGAATTGGGCATAAGTTGGGAGTAAGAGAGAGAGAATTGGAACAGGGCAGTCTTGTAGGACTGAACCTTTGACCTGTGGAATCCGACACTAATCTCTGGGTAGATAGAATTGAGTTGAATTACTGTAGGGCACGCAGCTGTGTCTGGGAATTGCTTGTTTGGTGATGTGGGGAGCCTCCCCCAACACACCACTTTGGAATTGAGGGTACAAATCTTAAAATCCTTGAGCATCTCTCCTACTGCTAATTAGCATATGAAGGTCACATGCTATGGATAATATCTCAGGACTTTGCTGATTTACCATTCCAAAGCTATGACAGATAAAGCAATGAGTCAGACTACATGTCTGGAGGTTCTTAGATTTTTCCTCAAGCTATCTGAGTTTCTGTCATCTTGCTACACCTTCCTTTAGGGCCAGAATAATGATTCACCAAATCTCTCTTTAAGGATCCAATTATGCTTGTCTCTCTAGTTGAATTCCTTCCAAATCTGTCTCCTTTTCTCCCATCACATAAACCTTTTTCTTTCCTCTTCCTGTCTAATGGTTAACTTCCATCCATCATGTTCTCCACACTCTTTATAGTAAAACTCTGTAATCTGAGTTCCTGAGATCAGTTCCTGATATTCAAAGGAGAATTTTTTTAAGTTTTTTTTTTCAAGTAATCTCTATACACAACGTGGGGCTCAAACTCATGACCCCAAGATCAAGATTATATGCCTTTTTGACTGAATCAGCCAGGCACCCCTCAAAGGAGAATTTTCAGAAGATAGACTGTGGAGACACTAAGCTCTACTGTAGAATACCATATCATTACTAACATTGGTGACATAGATGCATGATTTCCATTTTACCTGGACTGTCAATATTTCCCTGAAATTCTGTATTCTTTTTTTTTTTTTTAAGATTTTATTTATTTATTCATGAGAGACACAGAGAGGCAGAGACATAGACAGAGGGAGAAGCAGGCTCTCCGCAGGGAGCCCAACGTGGGACTCAGGGAGCCCTCCGGGACCCCAGGATCACACCTTGAGCCAAAGGCAGAGATGCTTGATCCCTGAGCCACCCAAGCATCCCTCTGTATTCTCTACATAACAATTCCTTCTAGTCTTCACATAAGCTATTTCATTCCTTTACTATATGTTAAGCATAACTATAGTAGGGCAACTGGGTGGCTTGGTCAGTTAAGTGGCTGCCTTCCACTCAAGTCATAATTCCAGATCCTAGGATCAAGCCCTAATTGGGCTTCCTGCTCAGAGAGGAGTCTGCTTCTTCCTCTCTCTCTGCCACTCCCTCTGCTGGTGCTTATCCTCTCACTCACTCTCTCTCTCTCAAATAAATAAAGAAAATATTTTTTAAAAATTAAAATAACCATAGCAATATCTATATAGATATATATGGTAAAATCACACCTATTCATTAAAAAAATTCAGAGGACAGGGATCCCTGGGTGGTGCAGTGGTTTAGCTCCTGCCTTTGGCCCAGGGCGCGATCCTGGAGACCCGGGATCGAATCCCACATCGGGCTCCCGGTGCATGGAGCCTGCTTCTCCCTCTGCCTGTGTCTCTGCCTCTCTCTCTCTGTGTGTGACTATCATAAATAAATAAAAATTTAAAAAAATTAAAAAAAAAAATTCAGAGGATAGAAAAAGCCAAATAAGAAAAAGCAGGGCAGCCCTGGTGGCACAGCGGTTTAGCGCCGCCTGCAGCCCAGGGTGTGATCCTGGAGACCCTGGATCGAGTCCCGAGTCGGGCTCTCTATATGATGCCTGCTTCTCCCTCTGCCTGTGTCTTTGCCTCTCTCTCTGTCTCTATGAATAAATAAATAAATAAAATCTTAAAAAAAAAAAAAAGAAAAAGCACCCAAAGTACCAACTACCTAAATGATGACTGCTGCTAACAGTTTTGTGGCTATCTTTACAGATATTATGATTCCAGATTCGTATGCTTAGTAATCAATTTTACTTTAAAGAATATTTATTTATTTGACAGAAAGAGAGAACAAGCAGGCGGAGTGGCAGAGGGAGAGGTAGAAACAGGCTTCCCGATGAACAGGAAGCCTGACGTGGGGCTGGATCCCAGGACCCTAAGATCATGACCTGAGCTGAAGGCAGCCACTTAACTAACTGAGCCACCCAGTGCCCCAATAATCAATTTTAAATAAATGGCATTATTCCATATGTGGTTCCTTTTTCATGGACAGCATCTCATGGATATATTTTCACATGAATTAAATAAAAATGTATTAATTTTAATGGCCACAGAGTATTCCACTGTAGAATTGTACCCTAATCTTCTCATCCAGTTTCAAATTAATGGATTGGGAGGAGGCTAAAAACAAAGCCAGAAATGAGCATTCAATGAACTCATTCAGAATGAGCTATATCATTTCGCACTTGTCTAAATTACCCCTTGGAATAAACTCTAGAAGTGAGACTGGTGTGTCAAAGGTGATATATATTTTGTATTTTGATAAACAGTGTCAATTTGCCTTAAAAGAAAGTTGTCAATACAATTTCTATATTTGTAGTGAATTAGAGAGTATGTTGCCTTTTGCTTCCCAGTAATGAGTTGTTTTAAAACTTTATAGATGTGGAAATTATATTTACAATTATTTTTAGTTACATATCTTTGATTATTAATATAATTGAGTGTATTTTCATTTTTATTTACCAATTGTGGGTTTGTTTCATTTTTTAAAGATTTATTTACTTATTTACTTATCACATGGTGTTTGGGGGGAGGACCAGAGTGAGAGGGAGAGAGTCTTAAACAGACTCCTCACTGAGCACAGGAGCCTGATGTGAACTTAGTATCATGTAACCCTGGGATCATGACCTGAGCTGAAATCAAGAGTCAGGTGCTCAGCCTACTGAGCCATCCAGGTGCCCCACCACACACCAGGTGTGTGTGTGTGTGTGTGTGTTGTTTTTTTTTTTTTTTCATGTATCATTGGCTTGTTAAAACCTACCATTGCTATTTTTGAGCTTTTTTTATATATATAAATTTTTTCATTCGTACATAATGGCTATTAATCTTTTAACCTGAGTTGTGAATTTTTCCTAGTTTTTTTTTTTTTTAATTTTTATTTATTTATGATAGTCACAGAGAGAGAGAGAGAGAGAGAGAGAGAGAGGCAGAGACATAGGCAGAGGGAGAAGCAGGCTCCATGCACCGGGAGCCCGATGTGGGATTCGATCCCGGGTCTCCAGGATCGCGCCCTAGGCCAAAGGCAGGCGCCAAACCGCTGCGCCACCCAGGGATCCCAATTTTTCCTAGTTTTTTATTCATCCTTCAGCTTGTTTATACTATTCTTTATCATAAAGATGTTTTGAAATCTAATGCACTTTCTATTTCTGTGACAACATGTGAACAATGAAATATAAATATATACATTTATATTTTCTTCAACTATTTTTTTTCTTTTAACCCCTCATCCTCTTCTTCAAGTTCTTTTACATTTAAATCATTGATTTATCTTTAGGTTTATAGGGATTTAAAAGTAGAGATTTAACTTATCTTTTTTTTTTTTTTTTTTTAAAGTAGGCACCTCACCCAACATGGAGTCCAACATGGGGCTTGAACCTACAACCCTGAGATCAAGACCTGAGCTGAGATCAAGAGTCGGATGCTTAACCAAGTAAGCCACCCAGCTGCCCCTAACATCTTTCCTAAATCACTAGCCAACTGTGAAAATATAATTTGGTGAATAATTCATCTTTTGTTTCACTGATTTGTTTCACTGATATTTACTGTATAATAAATACACATATACATACTTTGTCCTATTTCTAGGCTCACCAGCATTTTCTATAAGCCTATTTGTGAGCCGTAACACACTTTTTTTTATTGGTAGTTTTATGGTACATTTTAATACAGGATATATCATAATCCTCCAGATTCACCCTTCTCCACCCTGATCTGCCCTGAGGAGGCTGATCTGTTGGGAACCACAATACAGATTCCTTTGCTCTCTGGCTTATGGTTGGGAGTGGTCAAGAAACAGATGGAAGGGATTAGGGAGAGTGAGGTCTAAGTGTTTATTCCCCCAACTCCGACTTGTGGATCCCTATGAAGGGCTGTGTCTCCTGTCCTATCAAAGGTCCCTGCTCCTAAAATCCAGCCTCTCTGTGCAGCTCTCTCAGCCTCTGAGTTCCAGTAGTTGTTTCCTCTTTCCCCCACTTCAGTCCTGGCACTTATGGCAGTGCCCTGGGTTACCAGTCTTGGGGTGCTGCACTTTACTTTCTTGTTTCCTTTATATGCCTCCCAAACCTTTATAAAAATTCCCTTTGTTGGGCAGCCCCGGTGGCGCAGCGGTTTAGCGCCGCCTGCAGCCCAGGGTGTGATCCCGAAGACCTGGGATCGAGTCCCACATTGGGCTCCCTGCATGGAGCCTGCTTCTCCCTCTGCCTGTGTCTCTGCCCCTCTCTTGCTGTCTCTAAATAAATAAATCTTAAAAAAAATAAATAAAATCTTTTTTAAAAAATTCCCTTTGTTACCTTCTCCTCTCGATATTGCAACTTGAGTGGGTTGTCTGTCTCTTGCTGGGAACCGTAGCTGATACAAGTGGTGTTCATGAATACTCCCATCAGTTTAGACCTTGCGGAAATTGGAATGCTTCTAGCCCTTCACCATTAACCATCCTGTAGATAGCTACAATGAACCCTCTAAGCTGTCCTTGAATGTTCTTGAATAATTTATCCCCTGGGCCCGTCTCTTCAGCAGATGATCTCACCCACTACAGCAGCTGCAAATTTCACTGCCCATCTCTCCTTTCTTCCCTACTCTCATGATGGAATAAGGTTTCTCCTTTCTCAGCTGAATCCCTCCAGCTATGCTCAGGATTCCATCCTTTCACTTTTCTCAGGGATCTTGGGACAAATTAGCAGATTGAAATAGGGCATGCCCATCTTGTCTTAATATGAAGTCCCTATTGGCTTGAGCCCCCCTCCAGTTGCTATCGTCCTCCTCTTCACCATCAAAGGTCTTTAACTCCACAATGCATTTATTCTTCAGCCTCCTCTAATTCCTCTAATTCCATGGAAATGTTTGCAAAATCATGTGTCAAAGGTGGACAGAGTGAGGAATCTAAGAGGTATATTTGGGAATAGTGTCTGCAAATTCTGAATGTGGGAGAGAGCTGGATGGGGGCATAGAAGACATTCAGATAGTGATTCAAACCTGAAAAATTCTCAGTCAATTCAACAGGAAGCTCTAGGGCAAAAATTGCTCCTTTAAAAAAGCTGTGCACTGGGCAGAAACAACTGGACTGACTTGATGCCCTTATCATGCTCCATCATCAGCTGAGCGGAGTCTCAGTCTGAAAGCTAAGGGAGATTCTGGAGGTGCTCCAAGCTGGCCTCTGTCAGCCTAATGCTATTGGTCATTTTGCCCTTAAAAACTGTTCTTCTCTGATGTGCCTCTATTACTTTCTCAGCTTCTTAAGATTCTCTTTCTCTGAACACCTCTCTTATGTAGTTCTTCAGGGTCCTATCCCAGGCCTTGTTTGTTTTGTATCCTGAACACTCCCTCTAGAAAAGTCTCATACCTGTGGATAGCTTCAAAATGCTGATGACCTACAAATGTATGGCTTTAGCCAAGATCTCTGTCCTGAACTCTAGCTTTGCAGCCAGCAGCCCACTAGACAGTTTACATGGATGTCTCACAGACACCTTAAGCCATTCTAACTGAATTCATTACTTTCTCTCCAAACCTGCTTCTCCTCTATATTTTCTATCTCAATAAATGGTACAGTCATGGACAGTTTTTCATTATCCTCATCTCCTCTTCTTCACAGTCTTTTTTTAAAATATTTTATTTATTTATTCATGAGAGACACACAGAGAGGGAGAGAGAGAGAGAGAGAGAGAGAGAGAGAGAGGCAGAGATGCAGGCAGAGGGAGAAGCAGGCTTCTTACAGGGAGCCCAACGTGGGACTCAATCCCGGGTCTCCAGGATGACACCCCAGACTGAAGGCAGCGCTAAACCGCTGAGCCACCGGGGGTCCCCAAGTAAACAAAATTTGAAATAGCCATGTCTTGGGGCACCTGGCTGATTCAGCCAGTAGAGCATGAGACTCTTTTTCTTGGGGTCCTGAGTTTGAGCCCCATGTTGGGTGTAGAGATTACTTAAATTTTTTTTTTAAATGGGTGCCTGGGTGGCTCAGTGGTTGAGCATCTACTTTTGCTCAGGTCATGGTCCAGGGTTCTGGGATCAAGTCCCACATTAGGCACCCTGCAGGGAGCCTACTTTTCCGTTTACCTATGTCTCTGCCTCTCTGTGTGTGTCTCTCATGAATAAATAAATAAAATCGTTAAAACTTTTTTTAATTGAAAAGATTTTTAAAAATAAAATAATAGGGCAGCCCCGGTGGCGCAGCGGCTTAGCGCCGCCTGCAGCCCAGGGTGTGATCCTGGAGATCCAGGATCGAGTCCCTCATCGGGCTTCCTGCATGGAGCCTGCTTCTCCCTCTGCCTGTGTCTCTGCCTCTCTCTTCGCTCTCTCTGAATGAATAAATAAATAAATATTTAAAAATAAATAAATTAATTAATTAAATAATAAAAAATTTTAGTATTTGTGTTGCCGAAGCAAGCACTTGAAAAATTTTAAAATAAAATAACCATGTCTCTGGTGTGGGAAATGTAGATAAAAGCAGCACTGAAATACGATTTTTACCTGTTTTATTCCTTCCCTGTGGCTGCTATAATGAATCGCCACAGCCTGGTAGCTTAAAACAATGGAAGAGCCATTTAGCGCCACCTTCAGCCCGGGGCCTGATCCTGGAGACGCAGGATCGAGTCCCACGTCAGGCTCCGTGCATGGAGCCAGCTTCTCCCTCTGCCTGTGTCTCTGCCTCTCTCTCTCTCTCTCTCTCTCTCTCTCTCTCTCTCTGTCTCTCATGAATAAATAAATAAAATCTTAAAAAAAAATAGAAGTTTATTCTCTCACAATTCTGTAGGGCAGAAGTTCAAAATCAAGGTGTTGGGAAAGCCACATTCCCCTGAGACCTTCAGGAAAAATCTGTTCCTTACATCTTCCATCACCTGGAGACTGCTGGCATAGCATCCCTGGGTTTTTGTCCCCAACACTCCAATATCTGCTTCTGTCTTTGCCTTGTCTTCTCTGCATGTCTGCCTCAAAACTTCCTCTGCCTCTCCCTTATGAAAATATATGTCGGGGCACTTGGGTAGCTCAGTGGTTAGGCCTCTGCCTTGGGCTCAGGTCATGATGTTAGGATCCTGGGATGGAGCCCACATTGTCAAGCTCTCTGCTCAGAGGGGTGTCTGCTTCTCCCTCTTCCCCCTGCCCCTCCCTCATACTTGTGCTTATGCTCAAGCCCTCTTTTTCTGTCTCTCTCTCAAATAAAATATTTTTAAAATAAAATAAACAAATAAATACAATCTTTAAAAAAAAATACATGTGATTGCACCTAAGGCCCACCTAGATAATCCAGGATAAATCCTCTTTTCAAAATCTTTAATTTAATCCTGTCTTTTGCCACCTAAGGTAATATTCACAGACTCTCAATATTAAGGTATAGATTTATGGTCTTTTTAATCTTTTTTTTAAAAAATTTATTTATTTACTCATAAGAGACACAGGCAGAGGGAGAACCATGACCTGAGCTGAAGGCAGACTCTCATCTGCTGAGCCACCCAGGCATCCCTAGATTTATGTTTTTGAGGGGCCACACACTATACCTATCAAATTAGCTTTAGTGAGAATGAATATTCAATATAGTCAAATGACTCCCCCCCCCAAAAAAAAAAACAGAGGCATACACATCCACAGCTGGTGAAGCTATAAATTGTTACAAATCTGTTCAGAACAATGTGATAGGATTTAAGACCACTTAAGACCAAAAATATCCATTCTTTGGGTACCTGGCTTGCTCAGTCATTAAAACATGTGACTCTTGATCTCGGAGTTGTGAGTTCAAGCCCTACATTGGGTTGAAAGTTTACTTGAAAATAAAATCTTAAAAAAAAAAAAGAAAATAAAATCTTAAAAAAAAAAAAAATTCTCTTATCCAGTAATCTCACATCTAGGAATCTATCTTAGACAAATACATTTAAATATGGACAAACAGAAGAGTCACAAATATATGCATAAAAATGTATATGCATACAGAAAAGAGACTAGGAAAAAATGCATCAAAATGCCCATCATGGTATCTCTGGATGGTAGTATTATGGACATAGTTATTCATACTGATCTATGCCTTTAAAATATTTTATGATAAGCATGCATTAGTTTAATAGTCATTTAAATTTATTTTCAAGTTTAATCCTACAAAATGTAGATTGGAGTTTGAGTCACAACGAAGGAATACATGACTAGTCATAGAAGATTTGAGAATTACTTTCCAAAATATTTCAAATCCTATTTGTCTATATTTCCACAACCAAAGCAAGACATAATAAAAAAATAGACTCTGGAAATCAAACTTCTGGGATTTTTGAGTAATCCCCTGTTTAATGTGCTGGGGTTCATCTATCTCTGGAGAAAATAAGAGAAAGATAAGCAGGGGATCCCTGAGTGGCTCAGCCATTTAGCGCCTGCCTTTGGCCCAAGGCCTGATCCTGGAGTCCTGGGATCAAGTCCCACATTGGGCTCCCTGCATGAGGCCTGCTTCTCCCTCTGCCTGCATCTCTGCCTCTCTCTCTCTCTCTCTCATGAATAAATAAATAAATAAAATCTTAAAAAAAAATAAGCAAAGCTGGTATGGTCTGCTAGATCACCCTGTTATGAGGCTAAAGCAAACTCAGGAATCACCTTGTTCATTTTATTACCTAAAGACAGCAGTTGCACTCTAGAAAAATATAAAAGTCTCTTTTTAAAAAAAAAAACATTCTAGAGAGAGAAATCCAATATTTCCACTGGGCTTCCAAGTTCTTAAATATATCAATTATATTTGACAATATTCTGCAGGTTAAGTAACTGGAGGAGAGATGTGAGTCTATGAATTTTCTTTTGGGAACAATTAAAGAAACAAAGGAGAGACTGTTCCTTTGATTCTGTTAAATCTAGCTACATACAGCATGAAATTATTTTATGATTCCATTTATAACAGACTTCTGTATGAACTCTGATTTAAGATCAAGATATTGAAAACAAAATAATTATTAAGCAAAAGACTATCTCTGTGTAAAATAGAGTGAAAAAAATAAAATTCCCCTACAATAAGAAATTTTTTTTTAATACACCAAATGTAGTCAGGAGTAATGTGTTCAACCTGCATCCTCAACTAAAGAAATTAGTTAGTTCAACAAGACAAATGTCTTTTTCATTATGAAATGTTGTCACATATAATTAGATATAACCTGAGGGCACCAATTAACCTTAAAATATAGTTACAGAGAACTTGTTTAGCATGTGCTTATCTAGTAATTATTAACTTCATCCATTCAATGCATTACTCAATAAAATCACCAAGAAGCAAATATCTTGCAGATTCTGTCTCAGGAAGCCTTAGAAGAAATGATGGCTTCCCCATTCACTACACACAAAACATCTTAAGGATTAAGACAATTGTAGTCAAAGGACTCTCCTCTTCCATTATGTACAAAGATCCTCAAAGCCTTTAACCTCAAGAGATTATGCAGAAAATGTGCATACAGTTTCCCCAGAGGAAATTCAGTTTGGGTGACTAACTCCATGAGAAGATGAAGCACAAAGAAAGGGTCGAGAAAAACCAAGGAAGACAATGCTGAAGTTGTGCATTTTTTCTGAGAATTAAGATCCAGTTAGGTGGATTCATCCTCAAGACAGTGGTTACAGTTTGGAAAGACATCTTTCAAAAAAAAAAAAAAAAAAAAAGACATCTTTCAAAGGAAATAATTGTGTTGTAAGAAGAGGACTTATGTTGGCTTGCTTTGCAGACAACCTATTATTTGGATGGAATTGGTAAAGATATTTGTTTTCTTTTCATAACCTGTGGAGAGGATAATTTTAAATACTTAAAAATAAATATGGCAAAAATCAGTACATACATATGTCAAGCATATATACATATTGCAGACATATATTCATATATGAATATGTAAACTCATACATATATACAAGGCCTGTCTTTGCATTCTTCAGTCAAAAATTCATAAATGGCAGAAATATTTATTTTTGGAGTAAACTTGAGAAAGCTTCAGTCTCAAAAGATTGGTGTGGGGATTAGAAATTAAGAAAAGCTGTAAAAACGATGGGTAAATAAATAGTCCAGCACTGCATAAAGAATTACTAGACAACTATTAAAAATGAGGATATAGAGATATTTGTTGTCTGTGACTATTTTTTGTTATAAAAAGGAAGTACTAGAACAGCACGATATGTCACTATTTATGTAAAATTCTCTGTGTGTGTGTGTGTGTATAGAAAGACACCTCTGTCATACAGTGAGCATTGAATAAATATTTTGTTCAATGAACAACATTAATCTCAGTGTGATAAGGCCTAGGGTGAATTTTAGTTCCTTCTTTTTCTTTCTTGATATTGTTTAGTTTTTTCTAAATAAATAAATAAATATATATTTTTAAGATTTTATTTATTTATTCATGAGAGACACAGAGAGAGAGAGAGAGAGAGAAGCAGGTTCCATGCAGGGAGCCCAATGTGGGACTCTATCCCAGGACTCCAGGGTCACACCCTGGGCCAAAGGCAGGCGCCCAACCACTGAGCCACCCAGGCATCCCTCGATATTAGTTTTTAAAATGTTGTTCATTTTACTAGTTCTTTACTGCCACCCAGGTGTCCCAATAAATATATATATTGAGAAGTATGAAAACATTTTCATTTTTTTAAAAGGAAAAACAAGAGGGGTGCCTGGGTGGCTCAGTGGTTGAGTATCTGACTTTGGCTCAAGTCATGATCCCAGGGTCCTGGAATCGAGTCCCTCATCAGGGTTCTCTCATGGAGCCTGCTTCTCCCTCTGCCTATGTCTCTGCCTCTCTCTCTCTGTCTCTTATGAGTAAGTAAATAAAAGCTAAAAATAAATAAACAAACAAATAAATAATAATAACAATATTACTTCCTTACATGTGACTCAGTAATGCAATATCCTTGAAACACCATTCATCACTCAATTTAGATTTCAGTAGAATTTGCTCTACTATTCCAGGTCTTCTCTTGTTCAGAAATCCTAGCTTCAGAGCACTGGGTTTTTTTTAGAGATAGAAGAATTTGGATAAAGAAAACTTATTGAATGGGATCCCTGGGTGACTCAGCAGTTTGGTGCCTGCCTTCGGCCCAGAGTGTGATCCTGGAGTCCCGGTCTCCCTGTGTGGAGCCTGCTTCTCTCTTTGCCTGTGTCTCTGCCTCTCTCTCTCTGTGTCTCTCATGAATAAATAAGTAAAATCTTAAAAAAAAAAAAACAACTCATTGAAGATAATCGTGTATATATAAACACTGTAAAGTCAGGCGGGGGGGGGAGTGGGGGGGAAGGTTGCACCTTTCTGAGTGTTAATTCAGTGTTTCTCACACTTTTCTGCTTAAGCACCCTAGCTGCAGAATGAAGAACCTGGAAGGCTCTCTCACAATCTTGAAGTTTCTTTAGAGTCTTATGTTTGATCTAAAACATTATGAGAGTTTTGTATTGTATTCCATCATATCTCAATAAATTTAATGCCAAATAGGTTTCAATATATTTATCCTAGAGTAAAATTGACGCTCCAAGAAGAGACTGGCCACATTTTCCTTGTAGGTTGAGTGCCTGATCGGTTGAGGGAGTGGGGAAACCATCCCAGCAGAGAAGAAAGTCATACTGAAAGTGAAGTACTCAGAATCCTTGTCACTGAGAGGAGTTGCTCTTGTGAAATGAGGCTCCAGCTTTGCCCAGGGTGCCTGGGCACCTGATGGAAATCACAGGAAAGGAAAATACATGATAGAATGTCATAGAATGCATTCAATCATAGTTTGTTTGTTTTTTTTTTAAGATTTATTTATTTATTCATGAGAGACACAGACTGAGACACAGGCAGAGACACAGGCAGAGACACAGGCTGAGGGAGAAGCAGGCTCCATGCAGGGAGCCGGATGCAGGACTTGATCCCGGATCGCGGTATCATGACCTGAGTGAAGGCAGGCGCCCAACCGCTGAGCCACCCAGGCATCCCTCGATCTTAGTTTTTAAAATGTTGTTCATTTTACTAGTTCTTTTATATATTCAAGTCCTAAAAAAGAAAGTAGTATTTTTAAAGGTCAGTTATGGACTGGTAAGGTCAGCAAAACACAGTTACTAAGAATTTACTTAAGCACATCAAAAAAATCAAGGATAAAGCTGAAATAAAATTTTTATTTCAAAAGACTGTGTATGTCGTAATCTAATGGGTATTCTGACAATATTATATCTTTATTTTTTTAAAGATTTTATTTATTTATTTGACAGAGGGGAGAGAGAGAGAAATCACAAGCAGAGGAAGCAGCAGGAAGAGGGAAAGGGAGAAGTAGGCTTCCTGCTGAGTAGGGAGCCCATGTGAGGCTTGATCTCAGGACTCTGGGATCATGGCCTGAGCTGGAGGCAGATACCTAACCAACTGAGCCACCCAGGTGCCCCATATTATACCTTTATTACAAAAATTTTGTGAAATTTTATTTTTTTTTTATTTTGTGAAATTTTAAATGTTTATGTTTGCTTACTAGAAAATGAATAAGCCCCAGATTTCATAAATCACCACAATATCAAATTTAGTTGTATGTATGTATGTATGTATTTATTTATTTATTTATTTAAAGATTTCATTTATTTATTCATGAAAGACACAGAGAGAGAGAGAGAGAGGCAGAGACACAGGCAGAGGGAGAAACAGGCTCCATGCAGGGAGCCAAACGTGGGACTCGATCCCTGGACTCCAGGATCACGCCCTGGGCCAAAGGCCAAAAACCGCTGAGCCACCCAGGGATCCCCTCAAATTTAGTTTTAAAATAAGGTGGTTTTTTTCTTCTCTTCCAGGACAACAAAGCAAAATTTATAACTTGTATCTATTCTCTCAGATAATAATGTTATCCTTTAAAATACACATTTTTTCTCCCTTAAGAAAACTGCTTTACAGTCTTTGAAATTAAGAAAAGAAAAACTTTCAATAAAACATTTAAAAATTTCAAATCTATTCATGATTTGTATCACTCTTTTTGTTTAGAAAAGAAAAATATAATTACTCAGTATACTTCAATAAGAGAGGAGCATGGAGTAATGAAGATACCAACTGAGGAACATTAAATTAAAACCATGTGGAAACCTGGCAATAGGATCAGGACAACCAAGTTACAATTTAAAAATTAATATTTAAAAAAATTTTTGGTGACTGAGTAGTGAAGAAAAATAAATTCTATATTGCTATTCAACAGTGTTCGAAAACTCTGAAATAATGTATCTTTTTGCAAGAGCTGGAGCTGAGGATCTGGGGAGGGTTTTCAGAGCTAAATGAAACTTTAAAAGGCTTCTTTTTCTTTTGCAATTATTCATTTCTTGGGTTCAGTGAAATGTGTTGGATCACAAAGAATGATATTGTTTTATTTTTCTTTTCCCCTAAAAAATAGTTATAAAATTAAAATTACAGAAAAAAATTAATCTACTTCCAGCGAAAAGGGACATTTAAAAAAGAACACAAGTAGTGTTTCAAGACCGAAAAGCAACTCAGTGTAGTAAATTACTGTATCTGAATATCCTATTTTTGCATCACATTTAAATTGTTGGAGCCTGAAAAAGTAAATGCCAGTGCTTGATTCAAAGAGATATTTATCACATTCTCTAAACCGATGGGAAGAATACACAGACACAATAGGGATTACAACTCTCTTTGATGAAGTCTCCCTGATTTGAACCTGTTTTTTCCTCTTTCATGGAACAAGAGATAATCTCCCTGAAATAAATATTTCCCCCTTTGAAAAATGATTCAAACACAAGATAATTAGACAAAATAAGGTACTGAATACAGAAGTGGAAAATAATAAATAAATATAAACAGACAAAACCCTAGATTATATCTATTCTATTTTTAAAAGAAAAAAGGTAATGAGCAGACAACCACTTGTAATTTACGAGCTGAAGTCTTCTTTTGACAGCCCATGGATCAATTAAATCCTCTTCAAATTAGTTTTGATGTGTTAATGTGTGAGTTCCCCACCTCCCCAAGTTTCCATGGACCATTACTGGGTTTTTATGCTGGCTTTCCACTGAATTGTTTCTAGTGTTTTGTTGCATGTTAATACAAGGTCATTTAAAGCTGCATAAATACAGAGAAAAATAACTCTAAAGCAGATTATTTCTCACTTTGCCTTATTTTTTCACACGGTCTTCTGTCTCCTATTAGCTAAGGAAAGGTAGAAAACACTTGAATCTTGATCAGTTTTTCTTAGACAGTTATAATCTTTAGCAATATTTAGATTACCAAAATACAGCAGGTAGCCAAATCCCGAGTTTCACAACCTGTTCAAAAACACCTAGATTTTCAAAATTGTTAACCTTAACTCATCACAGATACTTAACTCTAACAAGGAGTGGCTAACAGGTAAAGAAAGAATATTTTAAATTTATGACTGGGTAATTCTTTTCACATATGATGGAATCCAAAACAATACCTCAGTTTCATCTGACAGGGAATTACTGTCACGTTTGCCTCTCCAATGCTTCCTGTTGGGGGTGAGTGGTCTATTCTTCAGCATGACAAAGTCTGATTTCTGAATGGCTGGTAGTGTCAAAGGGCCATTAGTATGCTAAGCCTTTTAGTGGCATGGGATAGCTCCATCCTGCCTTCCTCAATTGTTGCAATTGGGCCACGTGACTAACTGATGATTTCAAGGCAAGCTTTGGAATCTTGATGTCTTCCAGAAATTAATATTCCTTTTGGTAATATAATCTATTGACTCTTACTCAATTCTTTAATGCCTGAAAAGAGGTACAGTCTTAGTGAAACTCTGAGCAATGAGAAAAAAGAAGGCTCAGCAAACAAAATTGCTAGCTTCTCTCATGATTATGTTTTAAGAGTTTAAAAAGACAAGTCTAATTTGTTTGGAAAAACTGTTGACAGCTTTGTCATGTTCTTCATTTTTAAAAATTCTGCATAGAACAGTGACAATCGCACTTTGGAAGCAAGTTTTCAAAACTGAATTAACTATAGAAATGTTTGTAGTATTTTTTTTTTTTTTTGGTATAGTGAACTCTTTATTACCCAGCACTGATTTCCTTTGCATATCTTGAATATATTCTTTTTGTGCTTATTAACTGCCAGCACCCATAATATAGTAGAATAAGCACAAAACAATCCTTTGAAAATTAAACGAAGTAGACTAGATGATTTCTGATTCTATGCTGACTAGCTACTTCTTTTTTTATTATGTCTTATTTTTATTTTACGTTCCCTGCAAACTAATAGGGAAGTTTATTGGAATAGAACATTTAGCTTCAAAGAAGATTCAAAAGGTGATCCAATTTAGATTAGTCTGCCAGTGTTACCAAAGGAAGAGCTGCTGAAGGGTGAGAAAATTATGAAACCAATCAACCTTACAGGAATGAGATCTATATTTTGCATATTATTTGGTGAGAGGGATCTTCCAAGAATACCAGTCACATACATATTCAAATGTAGAGAGGAAATGAAGAAATCAAAGTTCAATGCACAATGCTTTTAGATTACGGACATTTATATTATCTATAAATTTGCCTTTTTTCCTAATGAGTGAATTACTGCAAACTGAGAATATCTTGTTACTTCTGTGACCTATTGTAGCAGAGATTGGCTGGTTTTTCAGAAAAGTTTCTCCTCCTCCTCCTCCTCCTCCTCCTCCTCCTCCTTCTTCTTCTTCTTCTTCTTCTTCTTCTTCTTCTTCTTCTTCTTTTCTCCCCCCACCCTCCCCCATGCACACAGCTAGACTATACAACCATACAACCCTTTCTGCCTTCCTTGCAGTGAGGTATAATTATGTGACTGAGTTTCAGCTAATAGGATGTACTCAGCTAATAGGATGTGCTTCACTGCCAGGGCTACCCCATAAAAGTCTCCTGCATATGATCTTTTAATGCTGTTTCTCCATCTGCCAGCCTGACTCAGAACATGGTGACTTTGAAAACTTACCGTATAAAGGGCAGAGCCACAGGATAGAACTAGCTTAGGGGAGAACTTCTTCCTCCCCCCAACCAGGAATACTTATTTGGGGCTTTATGTGAGTGAGAAATAATATTTTTGAACTATTGAACATTCCTTATTGATGTGGGATTCTGCCAAAAACAACAAGTGAAAATGTGTGACGTTGGCTTAGTAGTCGAACATCAAGCAATGAGGAGACTGGAATCAGAGGCTAGAAACAGAATCATGTTATCAAGAAGTAAAACACATGGCAAAACTGTCTCCAGCGATAGCTTGAAGGAAGACCCTATAACCTCTGTGACGCTGGTAGAAGTGAATGGGAAAGCTATCAGCAAGCTATTGCAGGAAACCAACGTACTCAGAAAAGAATCACGGTTTGCAAACAGAAATGAAAGAGGATTGAGTCCAGAAATCTAGTTCCTGAAAAAATTCCAAAAGTCAGCTACTTCTACACCCTATAGAGAAGGAAAGAAGACTGAAGGAAAATAAAGGTTTTGGACAACAAAGAGCTATAAAACATCTGCTATGTTCTGGTTTGCTCAGGATAGTTCACACCTGTTGTTTCTGCCTAAATATTAATAGTGTTACTATGACTTCTTCTGAGGCAAAAATCAGAATACAGGTATGGCGTTCCTACTCAAAGTCTAGGTGCCCCGAAGGTAACTGGCCAGTTAAAAGAAAACGTAATGGTGTGACATATATTATCTATTGTTGTATCATGAACAACCCCCAATTTGGTAGATTAAAACACAACCATCTGCTAGCAATTGTATAATTGGGAAACAGCTCCATGAGGACATCTCATCTCTGTTCCACAAGAAATCAGTGAGGGTCACTCGGTAGTTGCATTTAACTGGAAGATGATTTATTAGAAGAAGCAAGGAAGCAAAAAATCAATGAGGCTTGAAAGTTATGCCTAGGAAGGACTTTTAGGTGTGGCTACCCACACATGAAACTGAGGAAAAAGTACATCAATCAGAAATGTACTGCAATTTTGAAGGAATTGAACTATTAACATAGTTTCAAGCTCAAACTTGCACATTAGGAGCAAGCAGTAACAAGTGGGCAGCTCCCAAGAAGGGCATATTGCAGGAGTATCTATGGAGCATGTTGGACAATGAAGTACTTCCCAGAGGGCAAGGGTCTAGAAAACGCAGAGAACAATGAATAAGGGACTTTCTACTAGAGAAAAGAATCAGAGTGTAATCAAGGTAAGGACCTTGAAAATGTTTGCTCAACAAAACTTCAAAGTTGCCAAGTGTATTGTATTGATAGCCGTGTATCTCTAATCTTTTCCTTTCCTGACTAGGAGTGTTTAATGGAGTTATCTGTCACAATTCCACCATTGTAACTTGCATATATATGTTGATGGCATTAGGGGACATAAAACTTGTCTTTTTGGTTCATATTGGTAGGCACCAAGTTAGTATGTCACTATCAGCTTCATCTGGGTGCAGCCTCTGCATGAAACTTGTTTTGTTTTGCTTTGTTTCCTTGGGAGGGGAATGGGTGTCTTCTATATACAAGGAGAAAAGAGAAAAGAGATTTTTAATTATCAGAAGAGTAGACTGTGGCAAAGACTATTATGTGTTAACCGAAGTCCATTTCCTTTTCCTTCAAAGGACATAGATACACTACTTTCTCCAGAATTCTTCTTGTAGTTAAATATGACTATATGACTAATTTATGGCCATTAGAATGTGGATAGAAGTGATGTGTGCCCCTTTCAAGTCTGATCTGTTGGGACACCTGGGCGGCTCATGGCTCAGTTGTTGAACATCTGCCTTTGGCTTAGGGCATGATCCCAAGGTCCTGGGATCGAGTTCTGCATCAGGCTCCCTGAAGGGACCCTGCTTCTCCCTCTGCTGATGTCTCTGCCTCTCCTTCTGTGTCTCTTGTGCATAAATAAATAAAATCTTAAAAGAAAAAAAAAAGAAAAGGTGACATTTGATCAAAGACCTATGAGAGGACAGAGTTAGCCATGTTGGTATATAGGGGGAAATATGTTCTAGGTGAGGGAACAATCAATGCAAAGGCCCTAAGGTGAGAAAATGCCTGGTATACTGAAGAAAACAGTGAGGAAGGAAAGAAGAGCAGAAGAGCAGATAAGCTAAGAGAGGTAATAGAGTTAGATCATCTCTAATGTGAGGACCTATCGGATGGTTTTGAGCAAAGGGTGACATAAATTGCCTTATATTTTAAAAAAGACCGGGATCCCTGGGTGGCGCAGCGGTTTGGCGCCTGCCTTTGGCCCAGGGCGCGATCCTGGAGATCCGGGATCGAATCCCACATCAGGTTCCCAGTGCATGGAGCCTGCTTCTCCCTCTGCCTGTGTCTCTGCCTCTCTCTCTCTCTCTCTATCACAAATAAATAAATATTAAAAAAAAAAAAGACCATGTGGCAGCTGAGCTGAGAATACAGTGTGGGAGACAGAGACAAAAGAAGGGAGATATATTAAAAGATACTAGCAGCATCCTAGGCAAGAGGTGATGGTAGCTTGGACCTGTGAGCTAGCAATAGAGGTATGAGAAGTGGTCATACTATAGTTATACTTTGAAGGTAGAGCCTTCAAGGAACTTATTCGGGTGAGAAAAAAAAGAGAGGAGTTAAGGAAGACTCCAATATGTTGTGAATATCTAACCAGGGATATACAAAGTGGCCAGAAGTTTTTAAGCATGGTAGGAGGAGTTAACTGAATGAGTTCTTCTAATAACTGAATAAAAACTTTTTTCCTTATGCTCACCTGGACATCTCTCAGTGCTGATGGTTGAGAGTCATCAAAGCAGTCTCTGGTAGCTGTTTTTAGATCTTTAACTGCCTGTTGTTGAGTCTTATATATACGGACTTTGTGGCCACTCCATCGTATGGAATCATTTTTCAGAAACACCCCAACATGTTTCAGAACTAGCATTCCTGAGAGGGAGGGGTGACTCTAAAGTTTTTAGCTTGAATAGCTGCAATGATAAAATTAAGACAGAAAGGCTGTCGGTTGAACAAATTTGGGAGAGATCAGGAATTTAGGAGTTTTGGACGTGTTAAGTTTGTGATATCTGTTGAGTATCCAAGTGAGGAAATTAAGTAAATAAGTGGAAATACAAGTCTTCAATTCATGAGAAAACACTGAGCTGGAGATAAAGGTTTGGGAGCCGTTGGTAGATGACTTTTTTTTTTTAAGATTGTATTTATTTATTCATGAGAGACAGAGAGAGGGAGAGAGGGAGAGAGAAAAAAAAGAGAGAGACACAGAGAGAGAGGCAGAGAGGAAGAGAGGCAGCAGGGAGCCTGATGGGAGACTGGAGCCCAGGACAGCGGGATCACCACCTGAGCCAAAGGCAGACCTCAACCGCTGAGCCACCCATGCATCCCCTGAATGAGATTGTTAAGGTTGATGGAAAGAAGACTGAGGGTTGAGTCCTGGGATACTCCAATATTAAGTTTGGGAAAGAAGGAGGAACCAGCACTGGAATGTGAGGAGGAGCATGCAAATGAAGTAGGAGGAAAACCAGGACAGTATGGTGTCCTGAAAACCAAGTGAAAGGAGTGTAATAAGGACTATTAAGGACTGAGTCATTAATTGTATCAAATGATAAGTCAAGGGATCCCTGGGTGGCGCAGCGGTTTGGCGCCTGCCTTTGGCCCAGGGCGCGATCCTGGAGACCCGGAATCGAATCCCACATCGGGCTCCTGGTGCATGGAGCCTGCTTCTCCCTCTGCCTATGTCTCTGCGCCTCTCTCTCTCTCTGTGACTATCATAAATAAATAAAAATTAAAAAAAAATCAAATGATAAGTCAAATATGGTGAAGTCTGAGATTTGATCCTTGGTTTTAGCAACGTGGAGGACATTAGTGACCTTGAAAGAGCAGTGTCAGTGCAGAGGTGGGAAAGAAAGCATGCCTATGTAGGTTGAAGAGAGAATGGGAAAATGGAGATAGTGTATACAGACAACCCTTAGAAGATTATTGCTGCAAAGAAATGAGGCAGTAGTTAGTGGGATAAAATTGAGTCAAGGTCAGTTTTATTTTTTAAAATGGGAGAAATAGGAGTGCCTGACTGGCACAGTCAGAAGAGCCCCCATGCTGGGTGTAGAGATTTAGTAAAGATTACTAAAATAAATAAATAAATTTTTAAAAAGAATAAAATTTTCCCAGTGAAGTAGGAAAGTCATCGGCAAGAAGTGAGGATAAGGATGCCTGGTTGGCTCAGCTGGTAAAGCATGCAACTCTTGATCTTGTCATGAGTTTGAATCTCACTTTGGACATAGAGTTTATTTATAAAAAAATAAAAAAAGTGGGGCACCTGGGTGGCTTAGTCGGTTGAGCATCCAACTCTAGATTTTAGCTAGGGGGATGATCTCACAGTCATGAGATTGAGCCCCACATGGGGCTTTGCACTCAGAGCAGACTCTGCTTGAGATTTTCTCTCTCCCTCTTCGTTTGTCCCTCCTCCTCCAAATGAATAAATAAAACTTTAAAGAATAATAAAAATTTAAAAAATTAAAGGAATATTTTTAAAAAGTGAGGATGGGAGAAGATGTAACAGACATTGGAGGAGAGTGAAGGTGTGAAAGAGTCATTTAATAAAATGTGAGGATGAATGAGGTTAAAAATGTATGATTATAAGAATATAGGAAAGTTTAATATGATTGCCAAATAGTGTTAAGGGTCAGTTTGAGGTTTGTGGTCAAGTGAGGCAAACGGCAAACTGGTATGGTTTGATGCTTTTCCCCAGTCATGATCAGCTGCATGGATGTAGGTGCAGGATGGAAAGAGAATTGGACTCAGTTTTGCTGAGTACAAAAAACTGAGAGAAAGGCAAGGGAGTTGTGAGTGTAAGCAAGAAAATAATCATGATTACTGGCCAGGGAATTTAATTTGGAGAAGAGGGGAGAGTCTTCATTAAGGGAGGGAGTGAAGAATAGGGAAATGATGGTAGAATAATGGGTTGGCAGTTCTTACAGAATTGAAGGATGGCTGGAGTATTCAGGCTCCTTCTACCTCATTATTTGCTCATTACAGAGATCTTGACTTTTGAATCTGAGTCTTCATGTTTATAGTTCTATATTTCTTTGCATCTAAAATGTGCATTTCTTCACACTTTGCCTTTCTGAAATCAGTATATATAATCGGTAGTGTGTCATGGCTTACTTGCTCTATTTTTCTGTAGTTAATAGTACAGAAAATAATGATGCATTTTACAGTTGATAACATCATATATTGGAAGAAAGATGGTGGTATCTGGCCAAGATAGACAATACTGGATGAGAGGAACAGATATGCTTTGGGTAAGAGAAAGGGAAAGAATATAAGTAGTTTGGATTTCTACATTTTAAGTTTGAGAATGAGCTATAAGCAGTTGAAAATTTAGGATTGGAAGTCCAGATTGTGATGGGACATGTGATCAAAATTATGTACAAAAATTCCTCGAGTTCTTAGGAATTTTGATTGTTTGTACCCTTTGTTTTTTCAAAAGTAATTTCAAGCGGCAGTTCTTCACTCTAGGTAGAAATTATTTCATTCGTTGCCAAAGCCTCAGCAGCCCTGCCAGATGTCATGATAATTTTCTAAGATGATAAGGTATTAATTCAAGGTTTTCAATTAAATTAGCACTGAAAAATAAGATGTGATTTAAAATATTAGTTTGTAGCCAATAAGTGATGGTGGAATTTTGCATGTCTGTAGCGATTGCATGAGAAACCTCTGATAGAAATGTCTGGTTTTAATTTATTTTCTTCTGGATGCTTTATTGAAGACCCATGTGCAAGGGGAAAAAATTAAAACCAGACAACTTCAGATCCACTGTAAATTTCACATGCCATCAGAAAGTCTAAACTAAATGTTTCTTTTGGCCACCATGCTTGAAATGCAAGCAAAAAGTAAAATCGACTCACGTTTTAATACTCCTATTTGAAATAATAAAATGGTATTTAGACCTAGGATCTATTAATCCTAGCAGTAGAACGTATAGCTTAGGTGACATTGTAAAAAAATAAAATAAATGCACACAGCAAATTATTTCTCTTTCATTTCAGGCCTATATCCTGTATTTGAAATGTGAGAAATAAGGAAATGAAAGGGGTTATTAAACTTTTTTTTTTTTTTTTTAATGCAAGTCTAGTAAAAGGTAGATTTATGGTTTCAGGTCTCTTGCCAGCAACATGAGGCCTCTACCCCCGACATCCCAACCCAGTCTTCAGGAAATGACATTTGATCAAAGATGAAATATTAGAAACCAATAAGATTTGTGAGAGGACAGCCACATGAAAAGTAATTTTACAAGCTTTATCTAAGCAAAAATAACAAAAAGAAAAGGCCCTCACCATGATCCACATTTTTACAGTTCTAGTTAGCTTCATTTATTCATTCCTTCATTTACTCAATAATTCATTTATTCTGTACCTTCTTTGGGGCCTATTATGTGGCAGGGCCTAGGCTAGGTATGGGAAATGATCAGCAAAAATGGATATGATCCCTGTCCACAGAGAAATTACTTTACCTTCTGGAGAAAGTGATGATTACATTGCATTAAAATAGCATGGAAGGTGCTCCAAGGAGAAAGACATGGAGCTAGGTGTGTCTACCAAAAGAGGAATTGGTGTGGTCAGGGAAGTCAGAGAAATTTTCCCTGTGTAAGAGGATCAATAAACATGTTTTCCACTGCAGGATATCTAGCCGATGGCGACTTAAACAGTTCAAGGCACTTATTTCTTATAACAAGAAGGAGGAGGTATTTTGATCAAGGTTTATTCAGAAGCTCAGTAATGCCATTAAAACCCTAGGCTTGGGATCCCTGGGTGGCGCAGCAGTTTGGCGCCTGCCTTTGGCCCAGGGCGCGATCCTGGAGACCCGGGATCGAATCCCACGTCGGGCTCCCGGTGCATGGAGCCTGCTTCTCCCTCTGCCTGTGTCTCTGCCTCTCTCTCTCTCTCTCTTTCTCTCTCTCTGTGACTATCATAAATAAATAAAAATTAAAAAAAGAACAAAACCCTAGGCTCTTTCCCTCTCTGCTATTCCATCCTTTCTGGTTGGGTAGGTTCATATGCTTACTCCCTAATGCTGAGGGGATGCCACAGCTCTATGTCTTCATACAATTGCATTCAAAGGCAGGAAAAGAGGCATTTCTCTTTGTGTATCTCCTTTTTTCAGAAGCTTTTTTTACCCACAAGGGATTTCAGATGCCTTTGGCCTTGGCATGCCCGTGTGCTGGCTGCAAAAGCTCATGGGAAAGCAATTATCCTACATTTTTTTAGCCTCTATAGCAGGAGTCAGGCTCTGTCAGCAAGGGAGACGAAGATGGGAAATGTTTATAAGATATCTACAATTTCTACCAAAGGAGTCTCTAGCTATGATCTGAACAAGGAGGATGACTAGAGAAGAGGCAAGGAAGAGCACTTTAGTAGGCAACAGTTTGCAAAAGGCCCTGGAGCAGGACCAAAAGACAGTCAATGGTCTAGAGAGAAACGTGAGGGACAAACCATGTAGAACTTGTCAGTTCAGGAGAAGTGATTTTATTCTGAGAGCAATGATAAGCCATTGGAGGGATTCATACAGGTGACATGATCATGTGTTTGTTTCCAGGACAGAGTGTAAACTGGAGGCCGGAATGAATGTGGTAACCTCGTAGGACCCAGTGTAGATCTCCAGGTAGAAATAAGGTTTAAAATTATATAGTTTACTAAGTTTTGTAAATTAAATTAAAATTATTTTATTCAATCAATATTTATTGCAGAATGAGAACAATTGTTCCTTGAAGCATTAGTATTATGGAAGCAATTTTTAGGAGTACCTGTTAATGTCTCTTACAATTATTGTTCCTCAGAATGTCATTTGGGAAATGTGGTTAAAGCGGTTTAAATTAACTCAGTGAATTAAAAAAAAAAAAAAAAGATGCTCAGTGAATTAAAAGCTATGCCAAACTACTGATGAGTCAGATAACGTTAGATAGTGAGTACTAATTAGTAGTAAAACAAGTGTCTTAAATTGCTGTTTTGTTGGGGCACCTGGGTGGCTCAGTCAGTTAAGTGGCTGCCTTCCACTCAGGTCATAATCCTGGGGTCCTAGGATCAAGGGGGGGCAGTTTCTTGCCCAGCTGGGAGTCTGCTTCTCTCTCTCCCTCTGCCCATCTCTCTGCTCATGCAAGCATTCTCTCTCTCTCTCAAATAAATAATAAAATCTTTTTAAAAAATGTTTTGTTTAGCAATGATAAGCTGTTTAGAAGGAGGTTTCTGGTCACCATACATGAAATATAAGCAAAAAGTAAAGTCAATATTAATACTCCTATTGAAATGTTAAACTGGTATTTAGACCTAGACATTTTATTAAGCTTTGTGGTAGAGTCTATAGTTAGGTGAAATTGTAAAAAATTAAATAAATAAAGGCACAAAACAAGTTATTCTTGTTTCGTTCTTAGGCATATATCCTATATGTGAGATCACCAAGGACTGCAGTTATGGGTAGCTGAGGGAATCTCGCAGAATGTCAAGAGAACCAGAGATTCTACAGGAGTATATTGTTGGCAATGTTGATTTTGGATCAAAGGGTGTGTAGAAAGGCAAACAGACCAGTGAAGTCTTCCCTCAAATTCCAAATTCACAAAAGGAAGGGACTGGAATAGGTGGTAGGTGGAGAGGTTGAGTTTTAGTCAATGGGGCTAGGAACAAGGCTACAGTAAGTTCCCCTGATGAACACTGGGACAGATAATAAGTTGCTTTTTTTTTTTTTTTTTACAGATTTTATTTATTTATTCATGAAAGACCCAGAGAGAGAAAGGCAGAGATGTAGGCAGGAGAAGCAGGCTCCAGGCAGGGACCCTGATGTGGGACTCGATCCTGAGACTGGATCACGCCCTGAGCCAAAAGCAGACACTCAACTGCTGAGCCACCCAGGTGTCCCTCATAAGTCCCTTAATAAAGAAGGCATCTCTATTAAAATTTAACCCAACATCAATACCACCCGAGGGCTTAAAATTCCCCCTGAAATAGAGAACCCAGAAATACTATGGCCAAATTGATTTCTTGATAAAGGTACAAAAGCAATTCAATGGAAGAAAGTCTTTCTAAAAAGAGTGCTGGAGCAACTGGATATCTACAGGTAAAAAATTCAACCTTGTCCTAAACCTCACACTTTATTAACTAAAGACATAACTTTAAAAAGACGATAGACTTAACTGTAAAAGGTAAAACTAAAAAACTTTTAGAAGAAAACATAGGAGAAAATGCTTAGGACATAGGGTTGGTGACCAGTACTTGGACATGACACTAAAAATACAAACCATGAATTTAAAAATGACCAATCTAGGAGCGTCTAGGTGGCTCAGTTGGTTGAGCATCTGCCTTCGGCTCAGGTCATGATCCTGGAGCACCAGGATTGAGCTCCGCATTGGGCTCCCTGCTCAGCACGGAGTCTGCTCCCTCTATCTCTCTGCCTGTACCGCCCCCCCCCCCAAGAACACACACATGCTCTCTCAAATAAATAACATCTTAAAAAATAAAAAAATAAAAATGACCAATCTAGACTTCATCGGAATTTAATATATTTACTGAACAAAAGACTCTGTTAAGAGGATGAAAAGACAAACTACGGAATAGGAGAAAATATTTGCAAACCACATATCTGATAAAGGACTCATATCTGGAATATATAAAAACCTCTCAAATTGTAACAGTAAAAAACAAATAATGCAATTAGAAAATGAGCAAAAGAATGAAATATTTAACTGCATAGAATATACAGATGGCAAATAAGCACATGAAAAGACATTTGATAATATGAGCCATTAGGGGAATGTAAATTAAGGTCATGATGAGATATCATGACACACCTATTATAAATGTTGATGAACTAAAATAAACAGTGAAATATCAAATGCTGATGAGGAAAAGGAGAAAATGTATCTCATATATTGCTGATAGGAATGTAAAATGGTATAGCTACTTTGAAAAATAGTTAAGCAGTTTCTTTCTTTCTTTGTTTTTTTTTTAAATATTTTATTTGTTTATTCATGATAGAGGCAGGGACATAGGCAGACGGAGAAACAGTCTTCATGCTGGGAGGGGCGGGGGGCGGGGGGGGGGGGGGGGAGGCGGGGAGCCTGATGCAGGACTCTATCCCCAGATCCCAGGATAACAAACTGAAAGGAAGGCAAGATGCTCAACTACTGGGCCATCCAGTTTCCCCTAAGCAGTTTCTGAAAAAAAACAAAAAAACAAAAAAACAAACAAACATACATGTGTCACATGACCCAGCATTGTGCTTTTGGATATTTAACCCAGAGAAATTAAAATTTATGTCTACACAAAAAGCCACGCGTGTTCCCAACAGTTTTATTTTTATTTTTTTTAATTTTTATTTATTTACTTATGATAGTCACAGAGAGAGAGAGAGGCAGAGACACAGGCAGAGGGAGAAGCAGGCTCCATGCACCGGGAGCCTGATATGGGATTCGATCCCCGGTCTCCAGGATCGCGCCCTGGGCCAAAGGCAGGCCCCAAACCGCTGCGCCACCCAGGGATCCCCCAACAGTTTTATTTGTAATAGCCGAAACCAGGAAACAACCAAAATATTTTGTAATAGGTGAATAGTTAAACAAAAAATAAGTTTGTACATACATATATCTTATTGGTTTTGCTTTTCTGGAGGATCCTAATACACCAGGAATGCTACTCGGCAATAAAAAGGAATGCACCGTTGATACATGCATTAACTTGAACGGTTTTCAAGGACATTGTGCTGAGCGTAAGCAGCTAATCTCAAAAAGTCATACAATGCATGAGTCAATTTATATAACATTCTTGAAATGTCAAAATTACACGAATGGAAACAACATCGTTGAATCTTGAACAACATGGGTTTGAACTATGCAGGTCCACTTATACATGGATTTTTTTTTTCAGTAAATATAGTATAGTACTGTACATATATTTTCTCTTATGATTTTCTTTCTCTTTTATTTTTTCTTTCTCTTTCTTTCTTTCTTTCTTTCTTTCCTTTCTTTTTTAACAGAAACTTTCTTTTTTTAAAGTATATTCTATACCGACCATAGGGCTGGAACTCACAAATATTTTTAAAGATTTAATTTATTTGAAAGAGAGAGCACATACGCACTCCAGTCCTAGTGCTAGGGTGGGGGCAGAGGAAGAGGGAGGAGCGAACTCCTTGCTGAGCAGGGAGCCCAAAGCTGGGCTGGATCCCCTGATCCTGAGATCCTGACCTAGTCTATGTCAGACGCTTAATCAACTGAACCACTCAGGCATCCCTCACAAGGAATTCTTAATAACATTTTCTTTTTGCCAGTTTATTTTATTATAAGAATACAGTATAAAATACATATAACACACAAAATATGTGTTAATCGACTGTGTTATTGGTAAGGCTTCTAGTCAATAGTAGGCTATTAGCAGTTATGTTTTGGGGAGTCAAAAATTGTACGGATTTTTGACTATGCAGGTCTCCTGAATCTCTGCATTAAGAGTCAACTGTAATGGTGGCCAAGAGTTAGTCCCCTGCATGTTACTATAAAAAGGTAGCCCCTGGAGATCTTTGTGGTGATGAAATAGTTCTGTACCTTGACTGTGGTAGTGTTTTCATGAATTGCCACATGTGATAGAATGATAATAGGACTATCCAAACATTTATATCAATGTCAGTTTCCTGGCTTTAATATGTACTATAATTACATAAGATGTATCAATGGGAGGAACTGGGTGACAAGCACACAAAACTTTTCTGTACTGTTTTGGTAACTTCCTGTGAAATCTCTAATTATTTCAAGATAAAAATTTTAAAAGAAAATACCCTCTGAGACATCTCTCCCTTGCCTTCTTTCATCTTTTTGTGCATTTCCTCTTTCCCTGGACATGGTTTTCTCTTTAGAGCTAGGTGCTAGGTATTAGGGTGCTGAATCTCTTTCTTTCCCCTCTTTCCATATGTATTGCGTTTTCTTTTAACTGGCCATAATGCAGAACCAAGTTATTCTCCAGCCTCCTGCTAATCCTATTCTTTTAATAAAGGTTATGTTTTCAAGTGCTTAATTTTAAAAGCAAAAATAAATAAATAAATAAATAAATAAATAAATAAATAAATAAATACAGGAGCATTCTTTTTTTTTTCTTTTTTAAATCTCTTTAAAAACAAACTCCGTAAAACTAACTTTTGTATTTTAAAGAACTCTGTTAATCATTGTTTTTAAGGTCAGTAGCCTACAATTCAAAGATGTTTCCAACACTGGTCTCAGAAGATCATTTTTGCATTATATGTATGAAGCATTAATAATATTCTTGGTGTGTTTAGATGATGATAGCAAATTCAGAATTTACTGGGAAGACAAGGATATCAAATATTGTGCTCCATTCGTTTTTCATATACACCCACACGTCAAAAAAATAACCCTTTGCCAGGCCATATGTCCAAAGTGGAAAATATGATCTTTACAACCAGAGAACATCAAACTGAATACAGTCCTTTCCTGAGGGCTTACATACTGAATCTGGCAACACTTTGGAAAAGTACTACTTTAGGTTCTCAAGAACCCGGAGAGCCCTCTATGCTCAGTCCTTTGAAAAAATTATGAGTTGCAGGTGTTTAAATTTTCCAGTTTTTTGGGTGTGTGTGTGCTGGGGGTGGGAGGTGTCTGTGTCTTTTCATTAAATAACCAGTCCTAACAACAAACAAGGATTCCACTCTATGGAAGTGGTATTTACACTTAATGCACTACTGCATTTTCTCCCATCCTTTTGCCTTCTTATTTCTTCCAATCAAACCTTTCACCTCAGTTCTAAACTGCAGTATTTAACGAAGCGCCCAACAGAAATGAAGCAAGTAGATACACACACACACACACACACACACACACACACACACACACACACAAAAGGGACACCCCAGGACGCGGCAGTTGCAGAGGCTTGAGATCGAAGGAAGTTTGTCCCTTCCGGAGACCCGTCCTGGCGTTAGCCTGCAGCAAGATGGCGGCGGTCTCAATGTCAGCGGCGCTGAGGCGAATGCTGTGGGGGAAAAGGGCCGCGGCTGCAGCCGCCGTTTCCGTTTCCAGGGTTCCTACCAGGTAACGGGACTGTGAGGCTTCTTCTTCTTCCAGCTCCTGGGGTCCTTCCACTTTTGCGGAGGTCTCCGCTGACTGGGTCCGGGAGAAGGCCTCGGGGAAGGCGTTCTCCGCTGACCCCTTGGTCCGGAGAGGGCAGGCGGGTTTGGGATTGGCCGCGCTACAGGGGCGCCGGCCCCGGCGAGTGGGGGCGTGAGTGCGGGGACGGCGGCGGAGGACGCGTGGCCTGGTGGCAGCTCCCGGCCTGAGGCTGTGGGAGAGGGTCTGCGGGGTGGGGTTGTCTCCGGGGCTGTGGGCCGAGCCCTCGCCCCCAGAGGAGGGGAGGAGTCTTCCTCCTCATTCCGCCTGCTCTGCGCGCTCCTCGGTTTTTCACCTGTGGGCCCATCCCTCCGCTCCTTGCGGGAAGGCTAAACCCCTCTCTCCCTTCCTCGGCTTTAGGTGGTATTAGTGGGTCTCTGTGCAGAAAGACTGTCTGTTTTATTCCTCAGACCGCTTGGCCGGAATTGATGGTTAGTGGACATGTCCCTGGCAGTAATCTTTGGAAGGTAATCTTGAAACGGCTGGTGGTGATGTCGGGGTGTTTCCTCTCCAGAATCTTATTAAAAGCTCCACAGTGACTCAGGGATTGTTGCTGTTACCGTTCTGCTTTGCAGCGTTGTTGTTGTTTTTTTTGTTCGTTTGTTTGTTTTTGTTTTTGTGTGTGTGTGGTTTTATTTTTTTTTTATTTTATTTTTTTTGTGATGGTGGTTTTATTTCGACTGCATCACTTCATTCTCGGTTTCCCTGTTCCGAATTTTCCTGACTTTGTTACTGACACAGCAGCAGCGCGCGTGCGCGCGTACACACACACACACACACACACACACACACACAGTAGTATTTTTGTCTGCAAAGAATAATGTTTTATCGCTGTTTTCGCTGCTTATATTAGAAACCAGGGTGTGTATATGGAATATCCTTATGCAGGCTCTGGAGAGACTACGCTAAGTGCTTAGAATGACCTGGAAAGACTGTATGGACAGTTGGGAGTGGTTAGGAATTGATCTAGTCAAATGCTAATTATATTAAAATATAAAGGGAATGCAGAGAATTAGAAGGAGAGTTAACTGGAGAGGATTTTTTTTTTTTTTTAGGGGTTTAAATGGTGGGTGTTGGGGAGGTGGGGAGAAGAGGGTGTTCTGGGTGTGTAGGGTGGGTGGCTTTCGAAAAGCGCTGAAGCTTTGAGGGCAGTAGTAGATATACACATAATGTAGTCGTTCAAACATAAGGATGCTAAGATTGAGGAAAGGTAAACAAGTTTGTGGTCAACCATTCTACATGTGGGGAACTCGAAGACGGCTAAGCGCTTCTCTAAGTAAAATGTCCCGCTGGTTTGAGTCAGGCTGTTAAGAGAGGTGATCCAGGTTAGTTCTTGTTCTCCTAGACGTTATGGAGATTAATTTTGCACTCCCAACTAATAATGTATTCACAGTAGCCCTAGAACTCAAAACAAATGTGAAGGATCCACTGGTGCGTGGCTAATTGAAGACAAGACTGTATATCTAAGCTTAGGTCACAGCCATTTTGTCAGCTATTGTTGTAGTTGAACTTAAGATACTGGATTTTGGAAATTTTCAAGTTTATTTATAATGAGAGACAGACGGAGGCAGACACATAGGCAGAGGGAGAAGAAGCAAGCTCCCCATGGGGAGCCTGATGAAGGATGCGATCGCAGGATCCTGGGATCATGGCCCCAGCCAAAGGCAGACGCTCAACCACTGAGCCACCCAGGCGTCCCTGGCTTTTCATTCTTAATTTTTCTCTTTCCATTATGATTTGAAAGTAATGATCTGAAAAATTTGTGGATGGAAAGCGAGCCATTTTGGGTGCCTGGGTGGCTCAGTGGGTTAGGCATCTGGTTTCTGCTCAGGTCATGATCCCAGGGTCCTAGGATGCAGCTGCGCGTCAAGCTGTGTGTCTGGTTCCTTGATCAGCAGAGAAACTGCTTCTCACTCTCCCTGCCACACTCCTTGCTTGTGCTTTCTCTGTCAAATAAAACACAACCTTTAACTTTTTTTTTTTTAAAAAGGAAAGCACCAATTAATGGGATAATCTAAATCTAAAATTCATTTTATTGTAATGCTTATAAAACATTTGCAAGTAATGTAACATTTCAGATCACTTGAGTAAAATGAGGAAGATAGAATCAGGCATTTGGTAAGAAGGGGAGTAGTGAACAAAAAATATACTGAAGAAAAGAATTATCAGTAGAAGGAAAGAAGCAGTTACATTAACTTGTATGACATTAACTATAGTATATCAGTAAAAAATAAGAGCAAACCAAAAAACCCAACATACATAAGGGTTAAAAATTATTTAAACAGTGTACATGGGATCCCTGGGTGGCTCAGCGGTTTGGCGCCTGCCTTTGGCCCAGGGCGCGATCCTGGAGACCCGGGATCGAATCCCACGTCGGGCTCCTGGTGCATGGAGCCTGCTTCTCCCTCTGCCTATGTCTCTGCCTCTCTCTCTCTCTCTGTGTGACTATCATAAATAAATTAATTAATTAAAAAAATTAAAAAAAAAATAAACAGTGTAGATGGGGCAACCCGGGTGGCTCAGTGATTTAGCGCTGCCTTCAGCCCAGAGCGTGATCCTGGAGACCTGGGATCGAGTCCCACGTTGGGCTCTCTACATGGGGCCTGCTTCTCCCTCTGCCTGTGTCTCTGCCTCTCTCTCTCTGTGTGTGTGTCTCTCATGAATAAATAAATAAAAATCTTAAAAACAAAATAGTGTAGATGATTCGCTTGATCTAGTTACTGAGCTCATGCTCTAGAGTGTCCCAGTTTCCACATGCTTCTCATTTCTCTGGATTGAATGAGAAGGGGGGGAAACCTGGATAAATAGCCTACATGTATTCTTACTTTCCCTGACTTTTCTATGGAATTGTCCACGGTAAGGCTAACAATTTAGGATTTTAATCTAAAAGCTAGATAAACTGGTGCTCTGTTTCAAATAGCAATACTTTGGACTCCATGCTTGATACAGTAGTTTTTGTTTTCTTTAACCTATTTACAGGTACTTATCTAGCCCTGTTTTATCACTTCTCATTTTGAACTGAGTCTTGTGTTTACCTCAGCACAGTTCCTTAGGGTCTGCGTAGGGTATTAATGACTGTTGTGGGAACTAAGTGTATGGATGGATCTTTTTTGTGAGGCTTATTTTGTGCTCCTGTCTGGGGCTGTGTTGTGTCGCCCTATTTCCTTTTCCAGCATTAGATAAGCCAGTATGAAATTATGAGTCTCCAGGAACCTCCAGTGAGTAAGATGTAGTAAAGATGACAGTCCTAAGGTTGACCAGAATTCTGTGTATATCACACCTTGCTGGGAAACTGTCTCAGCTCAATTTGGAGAAACATTTAGGATATTTAAAACCATGGGCAGCCCGGGTGGCTCAGCGGTTTAGCGCTGACTTGAGCTCAGGGTGTGATCCTGGAGTCCCACATCGGGCTCCCTGCATGGAGCTTGCTTCTCCCTCTGCCTGTGTCTCTGCCTCTCTCTTTCTCTCTATGTCTCTCATGAGTAAATAAGTAAAATCTTTAAAGAAATAAAAATAAAACCAGGTGTTGGCTTCTACTTCAGATAAGCTGGATAAATTTCTCTCTGAAGGGCAGCTACTTTTGTTGTCTCTGAAACATATCAAAGCCAAGTTTAGTGAGCTTGAAATATCTCTAAAATGTCTTTTTTTTTTTTTTTTTTTTTTTTTAAGTAGGCTCCACACCCTGTATGGAGCCCAAGGTGTGGCTTGAACTCATGACCCTGAGATCAGGACCTGAGTGAGATCAAGAGTTGGACGCTTAACCAACTGAGCCACCCAGGCACCCCTAAAATACCTTCTAATAGGTTTCGTTGTTTTGCTTATTTTCCTCATTAAGAAATATCCATAGTTGGTCTGTTTTCTTCAGTAGTAGACATCTTTGTTGAATTCTTCTTAGGAGAATTAAATATTTTAATACTAATAAATATTAGAATAGTAATAGTGGCACATAGTAAACCTTGCCTAAATAAACACTACTTTTATTATTGGTTCCAATATCTGAATATTTTTTTTCTTTCATCTTCATGATAGATATTGTGGTAGATGATATTATTTAAAATATTTGCTTGTGTTCTCTGTGACAGGATTATACATCTCTACCTTATTAGCTAGTCGATTTCTTTGGGCCAATGAAATATTACTGGCAATAATATGCCATGTCAAGCAGAAGCTTTAAGAGCTGTCCCATGTTTTGCCATGTCCCTTTTCCCTCTGCCTATGAGATGGATATTTTAGGTGGGATTTTTTTTTCTTTTAGCTTAGATCCTGAAACGAATATCACATGGAGTAAAGCTAGAAGCTGATTCTTACAGGCTATATAAAATATAAAGTGTTTGTTGTAAGTTACAAAGATGTTTGGGTTGTTGGTTGCTTCAACATAAACAACCTATACTAACCCCCTTTTACATGTACATACATACATACATACATACTTGTAAACGAGCAGTTTTTAGCACCATTGAGTGAGGCCACAGGCTTTAGGAGAGCTGGAATTTTTTTTTTTTTTACCTATTTTTGTATCTTTCATGGCACCCATGTAATGGCTCACAAATAACAGGTAAATGTTTATCACATAGGGACGTATGGGTGGCTCAGCGGTTGAGCATCTGCTTTTGGCTCAGGGCATGATCTCGGAATCCCCGGATCCAGTCCCACATCAGGCTCCCCACAGGGAGCTTGCCTCTCTCTCTATGTCTCTGCCTGTCTCTCTGTGTCTCTCATGAATGGGTAAATAAAAAGGTAGGCGCCCAACCGCCAAGCTACCCAGGCGTCCCTGTATTCAAATTTTTAAAAAGAAGTGGAAATGAATTTATTTGGGAAAGGATATTCATGGAACATGAGTACTTTTTAGGAATAAGAGTAACTAAATGTGATTATTAAATTTGCGTTCTGTAAGCCACTTCACATGAAATTTTAAAAAGTTAATGTTACATTGGACTTAATGGAGAAAGAAGGAACAGTTTGGTTCCCTTGTAATACATGTTTTCTGGGATGGGGTGAATATAGAATAAAACAATTTCAAATGGAAAAGCTTCTAAAAAATATATACCTTGATGAAAATTGACAATCATTTTTATGGGATTTGTTCTGAGCACAAATTACTAATAGCTGACATTTATGTCTCACTGTATATTAGCCACTGCGCCAGTACTTTACCTGTGTTATCTTATTTATTTCTCACAGTAATCCTATGAACCAAGGTTCTTATTTTTCAGATGAGGAAACATAACAGATGAGGAAACAGATTTTTAAATGTGCATTATTAGGAAATAGTCCGGTTTAAGCAGTCTAAAGGAACATGTTGACTTCAGTAGTCTGAAATATATGTCTGATAATAGTAAATTAAAACCTGAGTGTTTTCTCTGTTTTTCTTTTGCAAATGTGTTTATTTGAGAAACTATCTGATGCTCTTTACTTTCACTTCCACTGTGAAGGCACTTCCACTGTGCCTTTTGTACAATGAGAGCTACTTTTTTTGTTTTATTCTTTTCCTTTAGGTTTTGTAATTATTTTTTGGTGAGAAATTTTGTATATGTGACTTGCTTATTATACTTTCTTACCCTGTTAAACAAAATGCATGTGATATGTGTTAAGCAAGGTAAACAGAACATATATTTCTTATTCCAGTGACCATTAGGAGAAAGTTATTGTATGCTGATGCCTTTAAAAACTATCAAGTGTTTGCTATACTTTCTGAGTTCTTTTGTCTGCTTTTTAATAGTGTTTTTGTGTCCTTTTTTGATTGGTTTGCTTCTCTTTAGCAGTTTCACTACCCTTTTTCATTTATCATGAGTTTGAATACCAAGCCAGTAAACTGTTAGGATTTTGTGTAAAATAAAGTAGGCTTAATGAAGCTGGGATGATGGCTGAATTTTATATTGTTGTGATTAAAACCTTGAACTTTAAGTTTGGCAGATGATTACATACAATACATGAGCTCTTATTATAACTTTTCTTTTTTAGTTTGCAGTATCCAAAGACCCTGGTGGAACCTTATGATACCTGAATTATGGAGTGGCCAAATTCTTCACAACGACTTTCATCTAAAAATTTGGATATTTTAGCAAACTATTCTGTCTTTTGTCTTTTAAGTAGTGGCATGAGTGCGCTTTAGAATTTTTATTTCAAATTTTATTCTGTTATTTGGATAGGTGAATACAATTTTGGGTTCTTTAGAACTAGTTAGTTGTCAAATATGACCTTTTTATTTTTGTCTTTATTCATTAGACTTAATTTTTTCTTTTATGGCATTATGATCAGTTTAGTGGTTTTTAAACCCTTGCTGTGCATCAAAATCACCTGTGTGTGCATAAAAAATTCAAATGCCTTGGCCCCAATATATAGTAGTTCAGTAAATTTAGGTTGAGGCTTAGCTCTGTGGTGATTTTGATGGGAAGCTAGGGCTGGAAACTACTGTTGGTGAGTTTTAAAATAGTTTCCATGCTATATCTTAAAGACTTCAAAACGCATTTTTCCTGGGGGGGGGGGGGTGGGTGGGTGGGTGGAGATTTCCAGAAACAAAGAAAAATTCCATTTTTACATATTTCCCTAATCTAAATTAAGTTTTATGCTTTTCTCCGATATACTGTATGGAGGCTTTTTCTTGGAGAAATTTTCCTTTGAGGCAGAGCAGGCATTTTGATAATTTTGGAGAAAGCAGGCCATGTTACTTGCTCTCTAGAGACTCTTGTTCTTCCTTTTGGAAGGGCTCAGGTTTAATATAGCGCAGCTGTTGAACTCTGCCCTTCGAAGTTTTAAGAAGAAAGTGTTTTATCCTTTAAAATGGAAATGCCTTTTTTAGGGAGGTGGTCTTTGGCTAGATATAGTTCTCTAAGAAAGTTGCATATTTTCTAGAGTTCTTTTGTTTCAGTGTTTTCATAGAATTGTTTCAGATGTTGAGAGCATAGTCTCTGAGAGTAAAGATGTGGCTGCTTTTGTGATATGTTTTGCTATATCCTTAACAAAGCTAGATGAAGAGTTTATTTCTTTGTGTCTTCTAGGACTCGAAAATATGTTCTTTCCTTTATTCAGCCACTCCATACATAAGTAAATGGTCCTTGAATAGGGTTTACTAGACAAAAGATCCTGTTCTAGATGACTGTTCAGCAAGCCATATGCTTCTCCTAAAAATGTCAGTCTGTCTTGATGAGCTTTAAAGTGAATGCAGATGTTTTGGCTCTTTTGAGGACTACCACTTTTTGTGTGGAAAGAGCACTTCTTTTTCAGGAGATTTCTTCACTATACTTACAGAAATTTGCATGAAATTTATATTTGTAACTTGTCTTTTAAGTTTAATGAAATTATATTTAATTAGGCATTAGTAATTTGAATTTAATTTTAATATTCTTAGGACAAATCAGATTTGGGGAAATAAAATAGGTCTCAATATGGCTTTTGTTAAGATTTTATATTTATTTAGTCTTCTTAAAAATTTGGAACTCAGCGCTCTATAATTTTTACCTTTATTCAATGACAGGTGATATTTTGACAGGAAGGATTACCTTTTTAGATGTTCATTGCCTTCTACTTTGCTAGGTTAACTCTGGAAGTTATAGTCCATAGATTCATACAGTGTTTGAGTTGGGATAAAACTGTAGGATCATCCTACCTGACCTTTTGTTTAATGCAAGAATTTCTAGAATTTCCTGCTTCTTTATTATCTAACAATTGAGGAATAAATGCTGAATTTTTGGTAGCCCATCTGTACTTTTAAATTCATTGGTAAATGATGTTTCCCTTTAATACTATATAGAAAAATTCTAACCCCCATGCACATGTTAGCCTTGCAGATAGATAATTGAAAACCTTTGTCATTACCCATTCTCCCCTTTAAGTCTGTGCTCCAGGCTTAACATATCTGTTTTTTTCTTTTTTTACCCTTTATTAATTTATCACCAGATTTCCTTTTTTTTTTTTTTTTTTTAATCACCAGATTTCCTAATGCTTTTCTACCTCTTGGTACTCCTGAGGATGGGTTCCATTTTGCCAGTATTGTTCTTTGAGCTATATACTGTACTATTAACTAAATGAGATTATCAGAGTTGATAATTTAGCTAAAATTGAATTAATGAAAAAAAGTTGACTCTTAAGTTGGAATTTAAAAAATTTTATCTTTAAAATTATAAAGAAAAATTCACTTTTTCCTTTTGGGGAACAGTTTTTAGAATTTAATACATGTCATGTATAGATTTGTGTAATCACCACAATATTCAGGGTACAGGGTACCAAAAGACTTCATTACCCCAAAAGACTCCCTCTTGTTATCCCTCCCTACTCTTAAAATCCCTGGCAGTAAGTTATCTTTTCTTCATCTCCATAGTTTTGTAATTTTGAGACTGTAATATAAATGGAGCCATTCAGTATATAGTCTTGTGAAGATTAGTTTCTTTCACTCAGCATGAGATTTATCCAAGTTGTTGTGTTTATCATTAGTTATCATTTTTTATTGCTAAGTAGTACATATTTTATTGTGTGGATGTGTCCCATAATCTATCCATTCACTCCTTGAAGGGCGTTTGGATTATTTCTGGGTTTTGACGGTTATAAATAGAGCCACTATCAATAAACATTTGTGTATAGGAGTTTATGTCAACATGATTTCATTTCTCTAGAGTAGCTACCCAGGAGGGAGAATCCTGGGTCATTGGTAATATATATTTAACTTTACAAGGTATTGCTAAAACGTTTTTCAGAGTGGTTGTACCATTTTGGTCTTCTGTCAGCAATGTATGAAAGTTTTGTTGCTTTGCCTCCTCATTGACATTGATATTGTCAGTGTTTTTTAGTTTAGCCATTTTAGTAGATGTATAATGATACCTCATTGTGGGTTTTATTTTTTATTATATTTTTTAAAAAATATTTTATTTAGTTATTTGAGGGAGAGAGAGCACAAACAATGGGGTGGGGTGCTGACAGAGAGACAAGCAGACTCCCCACTGAGCGTGGAGCCTCCCATGAGCTTGATCCCAGGACCCCTAGATATGACCTGAACTGAAGTCGATGTTTGTTTGTTTATTTATTTGACTTTTTTAAAAAAGATTTTTATTTATTCGTGAGAGACACAGAGAGAGAGAGAGACAGGCTCCATGCAGGGAGCCCGACGTGGGACTCGATCCCGGGTCTCCAGGATCACACTCCGGGCTGCAGGTGGCACTAAACCACTGTGCCACCGGGTTGCCCTATTTATTTGATTTTTAATTTTAATTTAAATTCACTTTGAATTTATATATAATGTGTGTGTATATATATAGTACATAGTATATACAATATATAGTATAACACCCTAGTGTGTGTGTATATGTGTATATATATATATAGTACATAGTATACACAGTATATAGTATAACACCCAGTGCTCACCCCATTACAAAATAAGATGTTTGAGCCACCCAAGCATCCCTTCATTGTGATTTTTAAATAACATCTTTATTGAGATAGAATTTATAGGCCATAAAATTCACTTACATAAAGTAAAATTTGATGGTTTTTAGTATATTCACAGAGTTGTGCAACCATTCATTATCAATTTTAGAACATTTTTATTAACCCAAAAAGAAATTCTATGCCCACTAGCTGTTACTTCCTGTTTCTCCCTTTCTCCCAGCCCTAGGCAATCACTGATCTACTTTCTGTCTCTGTAGATTTGCCAACTCTGGACATTTTCTATAAATGGAATCACATGTGATCTTTTGTGACTGGCTTCTTTTACTTAGAGTAATGTTTTCAAATTGTAGCGTGTATCAGTGCTTTATTCCTTTTTATTGTTAAATAATTTTCTGTTGTATGGACATACCACATTTTATTTATCCCTTAGTTGATGGACATTGGGGTTGTTTCTGCTTTTGGCTATTATGAATAATGACCTATAAAACATGCTTATACAAGCTTTGTGTAGACCTATGTTTCTATTCTTTTGGGAATATACAGAAATGTTGAATTGTTGGATAATGTTGTATTTTCTGTTTTGCCTTTTGACAACTGCCGGACTCTTTCCAAAGTGGCTGCACCATTTTATATTCCCACCAGCAGGGAATGAGAGTTCCAGCATCTTCACAACCTTGCTAATGCTTGTTACTATTTTATTATAATCATCTGGTGAAGTGGTATCTAGTGGTTTTGATTTGTATTTCTGTGATAGCTAACTCATTGTGGTTTATATTTATTTCCCTAATGGTTGATGATACTGAATTTTTGGGAAGTGTTTGTATTTTTTTACCCATTTTTTAATTGGGCTGTTTGTTTTCCTTTTTTTGTTGTTGTTATTAAATATTTTATTTTATTTTAAAAGATTTTAATTATTTGACAGAGTAAAAGAGCACACGAACAGGGGGAGCTGCAGGCAGAGGTAGAAGAAGCAGGGGGGCCCCTGCTGAACAAGGAGTCTGATGAGGGGCTCAATCCCAGGACCCTGGGATCATGACCTGAGCCAAAGGCAGGTGCTTAACTGACTGAGCCATCCAGATGCCCCAAGATTTATTTTAGAGAGAGGGAGAGTGTGCACATACTGCAGGGAGGGACAGAACATCCTTATCTTTGGTACCAAGTTTTAAAAATGTTGGGGAGAGGCACCTGGTGGCTCAGTCAGTTAAGCATCTGCCTTCAGCTCAGATCGTGATCCCAAGGTCCTGGGATCAGAGCCTGCCATTGTGTCTGGCTTCTTGCTCTGTGGGTAATCTGCTTCTCCATCTTCCTTTGCCCCTCCTGCTTGTTCTCTCTCTCAAATAAATAATAAAATCTTAAAAAAAAAATGAAATAAGGGCAGCCCAGGTGGCTCAGTGGTTTAGTGCCTGCCTTAGGCCTGGGCCATGATCCTGGAGACCTGGGATCAAGTCCCATGTCGGGCTCCCTGCATGGAGCCTGCTTCTTCCTCTGCCTGTGTCTCTGCCCTTCTCTCTCTCTGTTACTCATGAATAAATAAATAAATGATTAAAAAATAAAAATCATTTAAAAAATAAAATAAAAATGTTAGGAGAAATAATTAGTGAGAGTAAATAGCCTAAGGGTTTACTATGATATTGTCATTCTTTGTAATTCTACTTGTGTGTGTGTGTGTGTGTATATATATATATATATATATATATATATATATGACGTTGGAAATTAGGTGTAATGAAAGCTAGGCCTCCTGAACAAAAATTAAGGACAGGAATATTTTATATTGAGATATCTTTAGGGAACAAATAATGTGTTTATATATTATGTAGGCTGGCTTCTTACCTTTTTTTTTTTTTTAATGATTTTATATATTTATATGAGAAAGAGAAAGTGCAGGAGCAGGGGGAGGAGAAGAAAGGGAGAAACAGACTCCCCAATGAGTATGGAGCTTGATGTGGGGCTCGATCCCTGAATCCTGAGATCATAATCTAAGCCCAGGTCAGACACTTCACAGACTGAGCTAACCCAGGTTCTCCTTTTTACCTTTTTCCTTAAGGAACTCTGGAATTTTGCTTGCTGGGTTTATTCATTCATTCAGAAATATTTGTAATTTTTTCTACTTCCAAAGGACTGAATTTCTACAGGCTTTTACTGGGAACGTCTGCCTTGATGTTTTTTGGAACATTTGCTTTGGGGATGAATGTGTAGGATAGAAGTATTCAAGCACAGGCTAGATGGTCGTTTCTTGGGTCTTATGGATCGGCCTTGTCTTTTTTTTTTTTAAGATATTATTTATTTATTCCTGAGAGACACAGAGAGACACAGGCAGAGGGAGAAGCAGGCTCTCTGCAGGGAACCTGATGCAGGACTCGATCCCGAGACTCCAGGATCACGCCCTGGGCCGAAGGCAGGCGCTAAACCGCTGAGCTACCCAGGGATCCCCAGATTGCCATTTCTTAAAGTCGAGTCTGAGGCAGTTATGAGTATAGGTGATTTATTTGAGTTGACATAGGAACTAAAAATGAGGAGT